>NC_079197.1:104231814-104854876 GCF_029499605.1 Hyla sarda | reverse complement strand
AAAGCCAACACCTAGTGGAGATGGGCTAGGGGGAGGGGTTGGTGTGCCCCTGGTGACATTTAAGGATGAGGGACTAGCAGTGAGTGATATGTCCCAATCCTGTGAGCCTGAGGAGGAGGAGGGAAGGAGTGATAGCCCTGTGTATGATGCCTGTAACATTATGTCTGGAACTGAGGGAGAGGAAGGTGGAGATGCTAGTTCATCTGGGGGAAATGTGCTCCCTGATGCCCCAAGATGGGGGAGGGAAATGAGCATTTCCGGGAAGCTCTGAGCAGTGACCCTTCCCTTGAAGGGCTGAGACAACGTGCTGAGCATACAGATGTTGACACAGAGGGGCATCGGGTATATTGGGAAAATGATATCTTGTACTGGGAGTCCCTTTCCAAAGGCATGCTAGGGGCCCAGGAGAGAGAAAGGCAGTTAGTGGTTCCTAGGCAGTACAGGAAAGAGCTGCTGAAGTTGGCCCATGAGACCCCCCTGGCAGGACCTTTGGGAGTGGCCTATGCGGTCATAGAGAAGGAATGTCTAGCTGTGGTCTGGGCTTTGCAAAAATTACAGCCATACCTGTATGGCAGGGATTTTACTATCATAACTGATCACAACCCTCTACATTGGTTGGAAAGCGTGTCCGGTAACAATGGCACCTTGAAACAAATGCTAAAAACATTTGTAGAATCAGAGGGCAGAGACTGGGAAAAGTATTTACCCCATCTGTTATTTGGTTACAGGGAGGTACCCCAAGAATCTACAGGTTTCTCGCCCTTTGAATTATTATATGGTCACAAAGTGCGGGGACCCCGAGATTTAGTTAGGGAAGAATGGGAAGGGGGGCTACATGCCCCTGAGACTTCTGTGGTGGAGTATGTTCTGAGATTCAGGGACAGGATGCAGGCACTGACTGGGCTGGTACATGACAACCTCATAGCAGCACAGTCCAGGCAGAAGTACTGGTATGATCACAATGCAAGGGACTGGGTCTAGGGAAGTGGGACAGAAGGTAATGGTTCTGAACCCCATCAGGCAGAATAAGTTGCAGGCTACCTGGGAGGGTCCCTTCCCCATTCTGCAGTGCCTAGAACCCACCACATATGTAGTTTCCCTTGATGAGAAAGGTCAGAGGCAGAGACAGTACCACCTTAATATGGCATACTATGACCCTGAGAAGGTGGTACTCGGTGTATGTAGTGCACCAGAGGAAGGGCTGGGTAGTGATCCCCTACTAGACAAAGTGGAGGAAGCTAAGAGCCAGGGAACCCTTCCGGATGTTGAGATAAATCCACAGCTCTCAGATGAAAGGAGGAGGCAGCTTAATAAGGTACTAGGCCCCATTCAGTGCCATCTTCGCCTGGGAATGCAGGGCCTGTGATGTCAAGAAAAGAAATAGATGGTTAAGGGAGACAGATCTATCAGCCTGGAGGGCAAGATCTCTCTGTCCCCATCTTAAGGGGGAGATATCAGGCCCAAGGCCTGATTATTAAAATACTATATGTTTATTATTATAACTGTGTGTGATGGATCATCCTAGACATGGGTGAGAGGTCATTCAGACTGTGTTTTGAGTATTGCATTTTATTGGAGTTCTGGCTGTCTTGGTATCTCCTTTGAAGTCATGCACTCTGGTCCCATCATATAATCAAACAGATAAGGGGTCAGGAAGAGAGAAGACCCCCTGTGGGATCAGAGGGGAGGGGGGAATGGAGTTTCCCTCCAAAAAGGCAGATATATAATTTTTAACAATGCTAGACTGGGGGTGTTCAATGCTGGGCAATAAGCTGACAAGACCATCCTAAGAACAGCTGGAACTCACTCATGGACTGATATCATGCTGTAAGAACTTCATCTTTTGTTTTCTGAACTTGTCTTGCAAAACTCATTTATATATTTTTGTATGTCATTTGTTTCTGTATTTTTATATAGTCAGCACTGTGATACCTTTTATCAGATTAAATGTTTAATTAATCAGCTCTGGTCTTTGATCTCTAAATATATGAGCTCACCTTTCTGAAGGCAGCTCTGGTAAAACACGTTTATCTAAGGGTTAATTTGGTGACTTGCCGGGATTAGTAGTGGATACCCAGAGGTCTGGCGGCTTTAACCCTTGCACCATCACACTCTCTCTAGCGTCTTAGCTGGACCGATTGGGTGTGATCGTGACACTGTATATGATGCTGCAGAGATGACACACATGTATTCTATTGTTGCAAGATATTGTTGCTTTCTCTTTTTACTCCTTTGACTCCAGGTTGCTATATGAACCAGTTACTACCCCCTGTGGACACACATATTGCCTCAAGTGTCTTGAGCGATGCCTTGACCACAACCCCAAGTGTCCATTGTGCAAAGAAGACCTATGTGAGGTTTGTTGTTTTGGACTTTTATAGCATTTTGAAAAGTAACAGCTTATATACAGTTATGGCCGTAAATGTTGGCACCCCTGAACATTTTCAAGAAAATGAAGTATTTCTCAGAGAAAAGGATTGCAGTAACATATGTTTTGCTGTACAAATGTTTATTCCATTTGTATGTATTGGAACTAAACAAAAAAAGGGAGGAAAAAAAGCAAATTGGACGTAATCTCACACCAAACTCCAAAAATGGTCTGGACAAAATTATTGGCACCCTTTCAAAATTGTGGATAAATAAGATTGTTTCAAGCATTTGTTGCTCAATTAAACTCACCTGGGGCAAATAACAGGTGTGGGCAATATAAAAATCACACCTGAAAGCAGACAAAAAGGAGAGAAGTCCACTTAGTCTTTGAATTGTGTGTCTGTGTGTGCCACACTAAGCATGGACTACAAAAAGAGAAGAGAACTGTCTGAAGACTTGAGAACCAAAATTGTGGGAAAAATATCAACAATCTCAAGGTTACAAGTAAATCTCCAGAGATCTATAAGTCCATCTCCAGATATCTAGATTTGCCTGTGTCCACAGTGCGCAACATTATCAAGAAGTTTGCAACCCATGGCACTGTAGCTAATCTCCCTGGGTGTGGACGGAAGAGAAAAATTGGTGAAAGGTGTCAATGCAGGATAGTCCGGATGGTGGATAAGCAGCCCCAAACAAGTTCCGCGGATATTCAAGCTGTACTGCAGGCTCAGGGAGCATCAGTGTCATCTGTTGACATTTAAATGAAATGAAACTCTATGGCAGGAGACCCAGGAGGACCCCACTGCTGACACAGACATAAAAGCAAGACTACAGTTTGCCAAAATGTACTTGAGTAAGCCAAAATACTTCTGGGAAAATGTCTTTTGGACAGATGAGTCCAAGAGCTTTTTGGTAAAGCAAATCATTCTACGGTTTACCGAAAACGTAATGAGGCCTACACAGAAAAGAACACAGTACCTACAGTGAAATATTGGGGAGGTTCAATTAAGTTTTGGGGGTGTTTTGCTGCCTCTGGCACTGGGTGCCTTGAATGTGTGCAAGGCATCATGAAATCTGAGGATTACCAATGGATTTTGGGTCGCACTGTACAGCCCAGTGTCAGAAAGCTGGATTTGCGACTTCCAGCAGGACAATCACCCCAAACAAATGTCAAAAAGCACCCAGAAATGGATGGCAACAAAGTGCTGGAGAGTTCTGAAGCAGCTGTGGAGAGATGTCAAAGTTGCTGTTGGGAAAAGGCGCCCTTCCAATAAGAGACCTGGAGCAGTTTGCAAAGGAAGAGTGGTCCAACATTCCGGCTGAGAGGTGTAAGAAGCTTATTGATGGTTATAGGAAGCGACCGATTTCAGTAATTTCTTTCCAAAGGGTGTGCAATCAAATATTAAGTTAAAGGGGTATTCCGGGCAAAACCATCTTATCCCCTATCCAAAGGATAGGGGATAAGATGTCTGATCGTGGGGGACCCCCGCGATCTCCCTGCAGCACCTGCATTCTGTGCGGGGCTGCTTCTCCAGTTTTGGAAACCTCCGGGTTTACGGGACTGGGGACGTGATGTCACGCCACGCCCCCTCCATTCATGTCTATGGGAGGGGTCATGATGGCCATCACGCCCCCTCCCATAGACATGAATGGAGGGGACGTGGCGTGACATCACGTCCCCAGTCCCGTAAACCCGGAGGTTTCCAAAACTGGAGACGCAGCCCTGCATAGAATGTTCAGCCCATTTTTGGAGTTTGGTGTGACATTATGTCCAATTTGCTTTTTTTCCCCCCTTTTTTGGTTTAGTTCCAATACACACAAAGGGAAAAAACGTGTTACTGTAATCCTTTTCTGTGAGAAATACTTCATTTTCTTGAAAAAATTCAGGGGTGCCAACATTTACGGCCATGACTGTAGATAGGAGATGACTATTACTTATATAGTGACTGCATGAGTGTGTGTGTGTGTGTGTGTGTGTGTATGGGACTGATGTAAGTAAGGAAAGCAGGTGCAATGACAACCCTATATCCAATAGGAGCTGTTCACTATATATAATATGTTCACTGTTTGTTGAAACTGGAATTAAGCTATTACAACATCAACCAGTAGAGGTCTTAACTGGATTGGAATTATTACAAGAATGTGTTACTGTATTTAAGCAAATAGATTTTTTTAAATTACTAAACCACTTAATAATAATAATAATAATAATAATTAGAGATGAGCGAATTTACAGCAAATTCGATTCGTCATGAACTTCTCAGCTCGGCGGTTGCTGACTTTTCCTGCATAAATTAGTTCAGCCTTCAGGTGCTCCCGTGGGCTGGAAAAGGTGGATACAGTCCTAGGAAAGAGTCTCCTAGGACTGTGTCCACCTTTTCCAGCCCACGGGAGCACCGGAAAGCTGAACTAATTTATGCAGGAAAAGCCAGCAACCGCCGAGCCGAGAAGTTCGTGACGAATCGAATTTACTGTAAGTTCGCTCATCTCTAATAATAATAAAAATATTTTATTTATAAATGGCCAACAGATTCAGCAGGCCTTTGCAATTTTGAGGGTACAAATAAAGATAAGTATCAGACACTACAATATTACAACTAAAATTTCAAACAGGAGGAGTGAGGGCCCTGCTCGCAAGAGTTTACAGTCTATGATGAATGGGGTTGAGAAAAAAAGGCAGAAAGTGCTTTATTGGTACAGTGGTCCAGCCATGTTTTTATAAATACCGAAGAAAGAAAGAAAAAAACTGAATGCAATTATGTCCAATTATCCACAATATAATCTGTGAACACAAAAGATTAAAGCATGCTCAGCTTATCGTGTTGCACTCCGAGCGCAACACCGTAGGATGCCTTCTGTCACTATTAGTGACCCACTAATATGGAGTGCTGCCGAGCAGATAGCCGTGGTCTTTTGTAGCAGATACAGTGCAAACTGAAGTGTAGTTTCCTTTACCAACTGAGGAGTAGAAAGACGCTGCTCTTCTGGCGCTGAGGCGCCGAGCGCTGCCCGGGCACATAAATGAGAACAACCGCCGCCAAAAGCCACACCCTCCCACTGGAGATTCTGCCTCGATCCAGCCAGATGCCCAGGGTGGCGCTCCGCCTCCAGCGGGTGTGTCCGGGCAGCGCTCCACCTCCAGCGGGTGTGTCCCGGCAGCCCTCCGCCTCCAGCGAGTGTGTCCCAGCAACGCTCCGCCTCCAGTGACCTTATTGAAGAGCGCCAGAAAAACAGCATCTTTCTACTCCTCAGTTGGTAGAGGAAACTACACTTCATGTTTTATAAATAGGGCAGTGCACATAAAAGTGGGAGAACCTGTCGCCAACTAATCTTTGAATGTCTATAGTACATGAAGGGGGGCTGGATTAGGCATCATAGTCTGACTTCCCTTGAACTATGAGTCATATTGCACTTCAAAGCAAATGTGTTTTATGTCTCTTATGCATCACCACTGGATTACAGCAAAATGTGAAAGCTCTATAGTGCACATTGAATTTACATGTGTAATTCTTACAGATGTCAAAAGTAGCATGCTTATTATATTTAGACAATCCACAACAGATGTAACCCGGCACTGCTACTTCACTATTCACTGTCCCGCTATGCTCCTCTAGTCAGGTGACCTTCCCGGTGCTCACATATGACAGTCCAAGACATAATCCATACTAGAAAATTGAAGAATGGAGCACTCACCAGGTCTTTGAATAACAGCAAGCTTCTTTATTTCATGTTAGCTTGATAGCATTCTGACATGTGTGGGAGAGCAGATAGAAGCAGAGGGGTGGGCAGACACCCTCTCCCCCACCCCTCTGCTTCCGTCCGCTCTCCCACACATGTCGGAACGCTGTCAAGCTAACCTGAAATAAAGAAGCTTGCTGTTATTCAAAGACCTGGTGAGTGCTCCGTTCTTCCATTTTCTACTATGGATTATGTCTTATTATATTTAGTGTGTAATGCTTTGGTCTGCATTGGAAAAAAAGAACTTTGGGGAAAAAACACCTATATATGCTGTTTAAAATGGCCATGCATTTTGACTTTGGTTTAAAGAGAAAATACATGCTGCATGCACATGTTTGATTCAGCCAAAATGCAAATAAAGGTGCAAACATAAAGTGTACCCATATGCTAATATAGCTGTATACCTCTTAGTTAATCCTGTCAACCAATCAGGAGCACCAGGAGGGCTCAGCTGTGTAGGCTCATTAAGGTTCATAAGTCCGCATTGCATTTAGGTTTTTATTTCACTTAAACAATTGTGAATTTTTGTTAACCCAACATCCAGACAAAAAATGGAGCACTGAATAACTATGGAGTTGTACTGTTCATTAGTGAAACTACACATATTCCCAAAAGGAAGATGGTGTTACTCCAGTGCTTCTGAGCTTTAAAGATGACCTCCCACCATTTCTGACATGTCCAAGTGTAATATATATATATATATATATATATATATATATATATATATAGCAGTAATCCAAGGGAAACAGCACCCCAAAAAAAGAAGAAATAGCGGTGCATGCAGAGCCGGACCCTGGTCAATGGTCCTATATGTAATACAAATTAGTAGAAGTCCGCAGCACACAATCCGAATAAGTGAAAAAAGTGAAGTTTTATTCCATAAACAGGTGAAAGTTACAGCGACGTTTCAACCAGCTCTCCTGGTCTTTCTCAAGCATGCTTGAGAAAGACCAGGAGAGCTGGTTGAAACGTCGCTGTAACTTTCACCTGTTTATGGAATAAAACTTCACTTTTTTCACTTATTCGGATTGTGTGCTGCGGACTTCTACTAATTTATATATATATATATATATATATATATATAATATATATATATATATATATATATATATATATATATATTATAATATAGCTCATGGAATAAAGGGTTGGAAGCATATTTTCTTAGAACTCTGCACTTTTTCTAGAAATCTATAAATACATTAATAAATGGGTGTTACCAGTGGGAGGTGAGTCCATACACATGGTGACATCCAATCAGTGCTGACAGTGCTAGCCTGTGCCCTTTGATAAGTTTGAATGGTAATACCCAATTGTCTGTGTATTTTTAGATTTCTAGGAGGAACAACACCATGCAGATACTCTGGATTTGTTATTTCATAGGGACTACAAGTACTTACTAAAACAGTCAGTAGGACTGACCAGTCATCTTTAAAGGGGTATTTTGATTTGATTAAAGATAAACACACTGCAGCCTGCTAGGGATGAAAAATAACAAACTTCACCATACTCACTTCGCCTGGTCCACTATCAGCATTCTGGTCCTCCCTGGTGCCTCTGTTAACCTACCCTGATGATGTGCTCTCCCTGCTCTGCTGATGGTATACTGAACTCACTTCAGCCAATTCACTGGTGCTGGACTGGGCGAGTACAGTGTTCTTTGTTATCTTTACAGCCCTAGTAGGCTGTAGTGTGATTTTAAAGGGCTACTCCGCCCCTAGACATGTTATCCCCTATCCAAAGCATAGGGCATAGCATGTCTGATCTTGTGGGTCCCCAGTGACGGCACCCCAGACATCCGGTGCGGCATCCCAGAAATCCTGTGCACGGAGCGAACTTCGCTCCTTGCTGGATGACTGGCGATGCGGCGCCATAGGCTTGTGATGTCACGGTCACGCCCCACTTGTGATGTCACGATCACGACCCGCTAGTGACGTCACGACCATACCCCCTCAATGCAAGTCTATGGGAGGGGGCTTCACGGCCGTGATGCCCCCTCCCATAGACTTGCATTGAGGGGGCGTGGCCATGATGTCACGAGCCTCCGGCGCTGCACCCAAGATCAGACATCTTATCCCCTATCCAAAGGTTTTGTACAATTGTTGCTGTGTTCCAGACCAGCCAGTTTTATAAGCTGATGAGAGTCAGACTGAATGAAGTTCTACTCAACAAAATCCAAATTTACTAAAATGCTTCTCATGTATCTTCAATCTACACTACTTCTACAGGTTGCAAATAGTTTCTATTTATTTGGATATTTTATATGTTCATTTTCAGTACCTGGCCATGAGAAATTTTTGTAAAACAGACCTGACGGAAGAGCTCATCGCCAAATACTTTCCTGAGGAACTCAAAGAGAGGAAGATGGTCTATGAAGAGGAAATAGCAGAACTTTCTAAGTAAGTCAATAAAAAAAAGAAAGCTATATATCCATTAAAACAGGTCATAACTGGTTTGAAATTAAACATGTGCACCTTTGAACATTTTACAAAGCGATTAAAGGGGTACTGCGGTGGAAAACTTTTTTTTTTTTTTTAAATCAACTCGTGCCAAAAAGTAAAACAGATTTGTCAATAACTTCTATTTAAAAAATGTAATCCTCCCAGTACTTATCAGCTGCTGTGTGCTCCACAGGAAGTGCTTTTCTTTTTGAATTTCTTTTCTATCTGAACACAGTGCTCTCTGCTGACACCTCGGTCCATGTCAGGAACTATCCTGGGCAGGAGAGGTTTGCTATGGGGGTTTGCTCCTGCTCTGGACAGTTCCTGACACGGACAGAGACGTCAGCAGAGAGCACTGTGGTCAGACAGAAAATAAATTCCTGTGGAGCATACAGCAGCTAAGTACTGGAAGGATTAAGATTTTTAAATAGAAGTAATTTACAAATCTGTTTTACTTTCTGGCACCAGTTGATTTAAAAAAAAAATAATCCACCGGGGTACCCCTTTTGTAAATAGTTTATTTATTTTATTATAGTGTGTATTCACAATTTGGCAGACTGCTGAGATGCAATTTCCGAACATATCATGGATGTCCAGTGTCTGCACATATTAGGAACGCAGTGTACTCTGCTGGGATGTTGCAGGCTACCGAATGTGGAATGTCAAAGACCCTTCTCATATATCTCTTTTATTGGTTCCATAAAATGGATTTTATCTTTGCTGTATGAACTATAGCGTGTTCACATTGAAACCAATGTAATGAGGAACTCACTTTGGTTTTTATACAGATTCCACTTCAAAATCTATTTAAAAAATAAACTGACAAGGAGCGATTACTGTCACTTTAAGTGGTATGAAAGGGTAATGGTTACAGGCTCTATAGGTAGACAGCTTGTTGGCTTCTCTCACACTTGGTGGGCACAGTTCACTGAACAGCAGAACAAAAGAACAATTGCAGCTGCTTGTGAAGTCAGTTTGCCGCCCCCTCAGCCTTATATTCACATTCTCCCAGCCCAATTCATGCCTCTCAGGCTCCCACCCATTTGACTACTCGGGTAAAGTGCAGACAGTCAACAAAATAGTAAAGCCCCTATATCTTGGGAACCAGGGGGCGTAGCAACAAGATAAAAAGCTTTGGTATAAGGCTAAGTTTCCACTTGTTTTTTTTCTCTGTCAGTTTTTGGAAAACTGCAACTTCAGTCAGAAGTGGATCCATAAGGGAGGAGAAGTGTAAGTTCTTCCTATATATGTCCTATTCCTTTTGAATACACAACATGGCTTTAGCTCAAAAACTGCAGTGGTAGTATTCCAAAAAACAAGTGGAAACTTATCCTTAGGGCACCAGAGGCAACAAGGTGATACAAAAATGTTTTTCATTCTGACCACAGGTCCACTTTTTATGTACATTATTGTGAGTTTATATTTTGTGTTCAACTCAAATCAACTGTGATATAGCAGCCATCAAAAGGTTCAGTTGTCTCAATCCTTTCATGGCATAAAACTACATTGTAAACACTATTTTTATTTTATTTTTTTTTAAACTAAATTTTTATATATTTTTTTGGCTTAAAGGGGTACTCCACTGGCCAGCGTTTGGAAGTAAATGTTCCGAACACTGTTTTCATGCTGTGGGGATCGACCATGCCCCTCGTGCCGTCACGACCACGCCCCCCCCCCCAATGCAAGTCTATGGGAGGGGGCATGACAGCCGTCACGCCCCCTCCCATAGACTTGCATTGAGGGGGCGTGGTCGTGACGGCACAAGGGGCATGGTCGACCCCCACAGCATGAAAATAGTGTTCGGAACATTTACTTCCAAACGCTGGCCAGTGGAGTACCCCTTTAAGCCAAAAGTGGATCCAGAATAAAGGAGCAACTTTCCTTCATATATTTCCTATTCATACTGAATCTACTTTTGGCTGTGGCTCAAAAGCTGCATCAAAACTACAGTGGTGCTGTTTGTGAATCCTCCCATAAACTGCAGATATTAGGCTCTAAATGTGAACTAACATAGAAATACAGACTGTTATATATTATAACTGGCATGCCTACCCAAAAGAGGGCATTGTGTGAGAAGAGCCCACTTCATTGATGTAAATGGTACGGCCATTCTACCCACTTAACTGTGAATAATCTTAGTGGAACATTGTCACAATGATTTGATTTTATGGTGCGCTCACCAACAGTCTCTGTTTTGTTCTTTTTAAGCTTGAACACAAATGTACCGATCTTTGTGTGCACAATGGCATACCCTACAGTTCCATGCCCGCTACACATATTTGAACCTTGTTATCGCCTGATGATTCGAAGATGCATGGAAACTGGTACCAAGCAGTTTGGCATGTGTATTGGAGACTCTGTTAAAGGGTAGGTCAATGAGTTTTTTACATGAATTTTGGTTTTATTTCTCTGCTGCCTTTTTTGTTCACTATACTGACTACTTAAGCAGGGCTGGGATTTACAAAAATCGCCAGGGGACAAATAAGGGGAGGGCAAAAAAAGCAGCCATACTTATCCCTCCCTGCTGGCTGCTGGTTCGGTGCTTCCACCGCCACTCTGTAGTCCCCACTGGAAGTGACCCAATGATGTTCCGTACGGTCTATCAGATGCTGCAGCAAATCACTGGCTTTGGTGGGCACCAGCACTTGTTTTTGCACATGGCCAGCATCCTATGATGGCTATGCAGGGGTGTCATCAGGCACTTACAGTGTGGACTGCAGAACAGCAGTGGTACTGGAGCTAGCAGAGGTGTGAGCATGGATTAAAAAAAATATATATATATTTTGTTGGGGCTTTGTACACCATTGCACTCATTGGACCTCTCTACCAAACACCTTTTGCATGCCAATGTCGAAAAACCAGATCCAGACAGCCATTTGAAAGCTGGGGTTCCGCACTAGGGTGACCAACAAAGATTTGGACAGGTCCAGTGAATTGAAGACCTCTACAAAGACATGCAAAGAGGGTTGACCTGCGTTAAGAGCATCACAAGCGGAGTGGGGACAAGGTCTGGTTTAGGTTTACGTCAGTGTTATGGTAATTAAAGCCACCATGAAGTTTTATTTGTTGGAGGATGAGCAATAATAACTCTGTTTTTTGATGTGGTACGGTACAAGGAGTTAATTCACAATTTGTCACTGGGGCCGAGAGAGACTGGTAGCGATTGCAATAGATAAAGCATTTTGGGGATTTCTGCGATTTTTAAAAAGTGTGGCTCTACCCTAGAGGGAATTGTCCCCAAGTCGTCAGAGGTCTCCAATCACTTTAATTTGTTGGAGATTTGTTGAGTACAAGGAAAAAAGCGACCTTGGTCGACCGCGTTTTTGTCTACGGTCAGGAAACCGCATACGGCCGAAAACACAGCCGACCGGAGGCTGCGGTTCACTCCGGTCGGCTCATAGACAATCATTAAATACGGTTCCTTATACGGCTGACTGCGGGTGCTTCGATTAAGCCCCGCCCCCCTCCTCCCAGCCGTATACGGGAACCGCAAGTACAAAACGGGGTGTGAAACCACCCTTAAAGCCAGGTGATTTCAATGGAGACAAAGTTAACTAGTGCTTTACCCTTAATATCTTTAGGGATGCCGATAAAGTGCAAGCACAACAGAGGCCCTCCTAACAGAAGAGCAGACTGTTGGAAGTTAGACCTATGTTCATAGAGACTTGATAGTGCCCCTTGTCAGCTGTCGCTTTTGCTGAAACTTGACATGATAGTGATGGATACAAGAATAGGTATAGTATGGACAACTACAGTTCAAAAGTCCCCACTGAAACAATTGTCTAATTCACATAGGCATCACTTGCAGTGAAGGAAGATGCAGGAAAGTGATAAAACACTGCTTGATATTAGAGGAAGCCCTCCAAGGTGCAGTTGTCCTGTCATCCCTGGTGTAGCGGTACATGCAGTATGTAGCTTGAGGGTAGCTTCAATAATGGACAGAAAACGAGCTTGGTGTCAAACTCCACAATAGTCCAGAGTCCAGCAGAAAACTTCTACAGAGAGTGAGGGAGAATATTACTGTAGATGAGCAGGCAGATTCAAGCCAACAGCCACTCACTAGATGGCAGTGCAGGACAAATAATGGAGTACAGGCTGTCCAAATAAAGAAGAAAACAGTTTGGCCCTTTACCTGGTCCAGGTGCTGTAAGGCAGGCGAAGGTCTTCCCAAGAGGCCTATGGCTGAGGAGCATGCAAGCAGTGACACAGTAGGTTATAGGAGGGAACTCTGTCACTCAGGAATAGCTGGAGCATGTCACCAGCGAGGAGAGCAGTGAAAGGAGTTACTGGAGCACAGGCCTAGTACCCTCTCTGTGCTGTTGTGGTGGAGGGATCAAATGAGTTATGGTCTCCCCAGCTGCTTAGCACAGAAACATGGCCCTCAATGTCTGTGTGCTGAGCTCTGTGCCTTCTCCTGGCAGTACCAGTCAGGAGCTCCGAGGCAGCATGCAGGAAATGGAACAGGTGTCGTAAGATGGGATGTCAGCGCAGTCCGGAGAGCAAACAACAAATGTGCAGCTCAACAAGTAAGACTATGGTAGAGAACCGAGGTTAACTGTATAGCACAGAATAGCCAAGGTGCTGGTAGCTATAGTATGTACAATGTGAAAGGTACATTCCTCTATGTACTGAACTCTATGGGATATCTGAACTCTATGGGATATCTCAGTATGCAAAAAGGATACAGATGTAGTGTATCAGAGGTGGAACGGCAAGAAGCAGAAAGAAAAAAAAAAGGGGGAAAGAAAAAAGAAAGAAGCAGAGAAAAAAAGATTAAAAGAGAGAGTAAAATAAAATGAAAAAAGCAGGTGGTATGTCAGGACCAATAAAATGATGATGAAATAAATAATGAAATATGGACTGTTCACATTTAAGGACTAAAAATGTTACTAGTTAAATTAGTTAAAACACACAGTAGGGTGGATGTCGCAGGGCTCTTGCGATTACTACACAAAATAATAAAATGGTGTATAAATAAAAACACTGTGCGGCTCATGCAGCCAAATAATTGAAACATGGGGAATCAACAGAAAAGGAATGTGTTGGTACTACTACCCCTTTATTCCCTAAACTTGAAGGATGGTTTAAGATCACATACATCTCATGACATTTTGCCGCCTGAGCTCGACTCCGGCACACTCCTGTAAATCACAGCCCTTACTGCAGCATCAGAAAACACCGTATTATAAAGAGTTAACCCGGTGGAATAAATATTTATTTATTTAAAAAAAAAGGGGGAGATTGGCTTAAAAATAAATTAATTAATTAATAAATCTCACTGATCTTCTTCTCCTGCTGTTTTAATACTTACTGGGTCCCTGCTAGTCTGCACCTCCAGTGATTGACTACGTGGGCATTTCCTTTGTATAAAGACAGTAGAAAAGGGAAACCTGTCAAAATGGCAGGAATGTAAGATCAGTGAGTAATGTATTTTTTAAGCTAAACTGTCCCTTTCAAACAGTTACATCTAGTAAACTGGTGTTTGACTCTTAGTTTAAGGGTTATTTGAAGATTATAATTTGGGCTTGGGGCTACAAGCATTGCTATGCATCAGTATTATTGACAAACCAACCTTACATAGCAGTTGAAATGTGCCATAAGCAAACATTGCATATGTACCTGTATGACTCACTGATAGTTGATCTTACCATAGCGGGTGAAGTGTGCCATAAACCGTGTCTGACGCCTATAGAGGGCAAAAAATGCAAACAAAGTAGGAAGGGAAACAAAGTTGATGAACAAATCACCATATCAAACAAAAGACTGAAAGCATCAAACGTGTCCTTCTGTAGACTGTAACTAGCAAGACAAGAATGATAAACTTGCACTCTGACTACCTGAGCAGACACCTGGCATTATGGAGCTGAAGATGCCGCACCTATTCATAGAAAACCTGCCACTGGGACCGGATCACGAATGACCTCCTAACAGACGTATCAACATAATTGGACAAACTTACCACTGGCAAGCTCAGTAGAGGAACCGAATATCTGTCAGACACAGGCATAACATCATCTGTATTTTGCAATAAAGGGCAAAAAATATACAAATACTAGGGAAATTGCATAAGGACCTAAAAAGGAAAACCTATGATCCAGTGAATATCATCAACCAGCCTCTAAGTAAATATAGCATAGCTAAGACACCAGCCTGAAAGTACGGTCTGTGCAGATGCCATTCAACCTGTGGATATCACTAATGATTTTGCAGAACTAAACTAAGAAAAACAAGCAGCAAAAATGTATATAGATCTATAAATATATATCCCTCAACGACTATAAGCGCAGAAATGATGCTGATCTGACGATGCTCCAGAGTAAATATCAGACACACCGACCTGAAATTTAAAAGTTTTACATAGCAAAGCAATTTCATCTTACTCAGAGCCATTCTGTTAGGAGAAAACTTTGTCTGAGCCTGAGACTGATCCCAGTGTGGACAGTTTGCGTGTGAAACATTCCTGTTACCTGAAACCCAACCTTATACACCGCCTTTACACCACCTATGTTTCATGAGGACATTGTCCTCTGCCTATGTGTCATGAGGACATTGTCCTGAAATACATGTCAGCAAACAATAACTGTAATAGTGCATCCCCCTGCAGACATGGCAGGTGTGATGGGTATATAACTACCTATGTGTCAATGTTATTGCTGGAAAAGCGTGCCAGTAACAACAACTACAGTGCAGGTGGCAGGGTATACAACTACCTAGGTTATTTCTCTGCACACACCCCTCCCACAGACGTGGCAGGTATGACTGGTATACACCGCCTATGTATCACAAGGTTATTTCTTTGAAACGTGTCAGCAAACAATAATTGGAGTAGTGCATCCCCCCTAAAGACATGGCTGGTATGATGGGTATACAACCACCTGTACGTCTTAATATGGTTGTTCTGAAGACGTGTCAGTAACAGTAAAACAGCATAGTACATCCCCTTGCAAACATGGCAGGCATGACAGGAATACATCTCCCATATATGAGTTTTTCCAGCAAGATGGTGCACCACATTATGGGTGTCAGGTCCGAGCATTCCTAGATGAACAGTTTCCTGGAAAGTGGATTGGTCGTCATGGGCCAGTTGAATGGCCCCCAAGGTCTCCTGATCTGACCCCCTTAGACTTTTATCTTTGGGGTCATCTGAAGGCAATTGTCTATGCTGTGAAGATACGAGATGTGCAGCACCTGAAACTACGGATACTGGAAGCCTGTGCTAGCATTTCTCCTGTGGTGTTGCTGCAGTGTGTGAAGAGTGGGAGAAGAGGGTTGCATTGACAATCCAACACAATGGGCAGCACATTGAACACATTTTATTAGTGGTCAGAAACTTGTAAATAACTCATGAAAGAATAAAGTTACATTAAAACCAAGTACATCATTGTTTTTCTTGTGAAATTCCCAATAAGTTTGTTGTCACATGACCCTCTTCCTATTGAAAAAACAATAGTTGGATTCAAAATGGCCGACTTCAAAATGGCTGCCATGGGCACCACCCATCTTGAAAAGTTCCCCCCTCACATATACTAATGTGCCACAAACAGGAAGTTAATATCACCAACCATTCCCATTTTATTAAGGTGTATCCATATAAATGGCCCACCCTGTATACTACAAAACGCAAGTAAATGCACCATGAATGTAAGCGTAGTACAAAAATTACCACCCACAAGCACTTACACAACACCAAGAAAAAAATGAACAGCACGGTAAAGAAAAAACACAGAACAAATGCTTGAAGCATATAACCGTAAACACTGTATGAATGCTATAACTGCACATACAGAATAAACGCAGTGTATGAATTAAAAATTATGAAATGTATACAATCATGACCGTTAATGTTGTCACCTCTGAAATTTTTCTAGAAAATGAAGTATTTCTCACAGAAAAAGATTGCAGCAACACATGTTTTGCTATACATGTTTATTCTCTGTGTGTATTGGAAAAAACGTAAATTGGACATAATGTCACACAAAAATGGGCTGGACAAAATTATTGGCACCCTTAACTTAATATTTGGTTGCACACCCTCTAGAAAAAGTTGCTGAAATCAGTCATTTCCTATAACCATCAATAAGCTTCTTACACCTCTCAGACGGAATGTTGGACCACTCTTCCTTTGCAAACTGCTCCAGGTCTCTTATTGGAAGGGCGCATTTTCCCAACAGCAATTTTAAGATCTCTTCACAGGTGTTCAATGGGATTTAGATCTGGACTCATTGCTGGCCACTTCAGAACTCTCCAGTGCTTTGTTGCCATCCATTTCTGGGTGCTTTTTGACATATGTTTGGGGTCATTGTCCTGCTGGAAGACCCAAGATCTTGGACGCAAACCAAGCTTTCTGACACTGGGCTGTAGAGTGCGACCCAAAATCCGTTGATAATCCTCAGATTTCATGATGCCTTGCACACGTTAAAGGCACCCAGTGCCAGAGGCAGCAAAACAACCCCAAATCATAATTGAACCTCCACCATATTTCACTGTAGGTACTGTGTTCTTTTCTTTGTAGGCCTCATTCCGTTTTCGGTAAACAGTAGAATGATGTGCTTCACCAAAAATCTCTATTTTGGTCTCATCTGTCCACATCTAGCCGATAGATAGCTGAATATGACATCTTAGAGAAACAATCTATTCAACTACTCGGAGAGGACATACGTCACTGAACGCAGTGGGTTCCGACCGAGGGGTCTCCAGTGCTGCAGAAACTAAAAACAGCTATCGGTAGTCTTATGAATTTCCATTTTTTTTTAGTTGCCTTGATGTGCAGTACTAATTCTTGAACCCCAGTTCTTAAAATTGTATTTTTTGTAATGTTTTAATGATTTTCTAATTTATCATTGTGACCTCTAGCTGACCGTGACCCGGTAGCGATCAGCTGTATGTGTATTTAAATCTGGCACTTTTTATGTTTTGTAATCCCCTGCCTGGGGAAACTTCTTAAGTTGCAATTTAACAATAAAACTGCCTTTTTTTATTTTTCTCAACTGTGGCAAGCTTTATTGAATCTATGGAAGGCGCCGTTATCTTGTCCTAATTTTCACCCCTATTGCTCCTCATCTGTCCACAAGACATTTTCCCAGAAGGATTTTGGCTTACTAAAGTTCATTTTGACAAAATGTACTCTTGCCTTTTTATGTCTCTGTGTCAGCAGTGGGGTCCTCCTGGGTCTCCTGCCATAGAATTTCATTTCATTTAAATGTTGATGGATAGTTTGTGCTGACACTGATGCTCTCTGAGCCTGCAGGACAGCTTTGCTATCTTTGGAACTTGTTTGGGGCTGCTTATCCACCAACCGGACTCTCTTGTGTTGACACCTTTCATAAATTTTTCTCTTCCCTCCATGCCCAGGGAGACTTCTTGATAATGTTGCACAATGTGGACAAAGGCAAATCTAGAACTCTGGAGATGGACTTGTAACCTTGAGATTGTTGATATTTTTCCACAATTTTGGTTCTCAAATCCTCAGACAGTTCTCTTCTCCTCTTTCTGTTGTCCATGTTTAGTGTGGCACACACAGACACACGATGCAAATACTAAGTGAACTTCTCCTTTTTACCTGCTTTCAGATGTGATTTTTTATATTGCCCACACCTGTTACTTGCCCCAGGTGAGTTTAAAGGAGCATCACATTCTTGAAACAATCTTACATTTCCACAATTTTGAAAGGGTGTCAATAATTTTGTCCAGCCCTTTTTTGGAGTTTGGTGACATTATGTCCAATTTGCTTTTTTTTCCCTCCCTTTTTTGGTTTAGTTCCAATACACACAAAGGGAATAAACGCGTATAGCAAAACATGTGTTACTGCAATCCTTTTCTGTGAGAAATACTTCATTTTCTAGAAAAGTTTCAGGGGTGCCAACATTTACGGCCATTACTGTATATTGAAACTATAAATGTAAACCCAGACAAAAACAAAGTAAGCACAGTATGCTATGAAAACGCCTGAACAGTGCAAAGGCTATAAATGTATATGGGGAATAAATGCTATGAAAACGTGTACACAGTAATGCTCTGAACCTATACGCATTACAAATACTATGAACATAACCCATTATAAATGTCAAGACTGAATATACTTTAAAAACTCAACATATATGCAAATAAAGTTCAAAACGTACACACACTATAAATGCTCTGAACATACACACCTTAAAAATATACTATAAATGTATACAAATACTATGACCGTATACACATCATGAAGCTACTGAACGTATACACCTTATAATACTACAACCAAATACAAAACTATGACTATATACGCAAAAAAAAAAAAACCCTATAGCCATAGTAAAAGCAATGAAGGAAAACACAATATACTATGAAAAGTATACGCACTATAAGTGCTGAGACTATATACACATTGTAAATACAACAAAAAATAAATTCTATGACCGCGTACACTTTAAAATACCACAAAAAGTATGCCTGTGCTCAGGTTGTGTACACATTATAAATACAACGAAAATATACCCATGCTATGACCGAGTACCCATACTGCCATGAACGAAACGGAGAATGAAGCTATGCATGTACACAGAATAAAAAAAAACTATGAGCGGGGGACTGTATGAATCCAGTGACCGTATACACATTGTTACTGCAGTGAACGTGATATAAAACGCTATGAAATGTATTATTAGCGGAAACATTATGAACGTATCAATGCATGGATGTATACACAGAGCAAAACTTATAGATATATACACATTTAATGCTGGGCGGTATGACCAAAAATGGATATCACAGTATTTTTTCAAATAATGGCGGTTTCGTGGTATTTAACTGTATTTTTTTTTTCTTCACTAATTCCCACCTCCATGTCCCTGTTCCCCAAAAACCGTACGGCCGCTTACAGGTACAGGGGCAGTTATATAGCTCCACCTGGAGGTGTGGGGGCTTTAAAGGGGTTCTTCCTTGTTTATACTGTTTTTTGTTATTATGTTTGTGTGTTATGTGTGTATAAGTATGTGTTTTTTTATGTGTGTTGTGATTATGTATATATGTATTTTCTTACCTTTTGTGAGGATCCGGAAGCTGGCCCCTTTTTCTTCCAGCGGCTTGCTGTGTAACCTCGGCCTCCACCATGTTGTGTTCGGTAAGTGGGATGTCGGGGGGTGTGTTCTTGCTTCTGTCCTTCCTATCTTCTGACGTCCAAGGCAAATCTTTTCTTCCTGTTTTTTCCATGGCTCAGCGACGAATCTGCGGCCTCTTCCGGCGCATGCGCAGGTAGTTTTTAGTTTTTTTTTTACCAATAAAGTTTTTTTTTGTCTAATTGACAACCTGTCTGCTCATGCGCGAGTACGCAAGTGCTACGCTAACAGCGTAGCATAGGTTAGGTCTATGCTGATAGTGTAGCTTCGCGCAAGCGCAGACAGTTTGTCAATTAGACAAAAAAAACTTTATTGGTAAAAAAAAAAAAAAAAAAAACTACCTGCGCATGCGCCGGAAGAGGCCACAGATTCGTCGCTGAGCCACGGAAGAAACAGGAAGAAAAGATTTGCCTCGGACGTCAGAAGCTAGGAAGGACAGAAGCAAGAACACACCCCCCGACATCCCACTTACCGAACACAACATGGCGGAGCCCGAGGGGCACAGCAAGCCATTGGAAGAAAAAGGGGCCAGCCTCCGGATCTTCACAAAAGGTAAGAAAATACATATATACATAATCACAACACACATAAAAAAAAACACATACTTATACACACATAACACACACATAATAACAAAAAAACAGTATAAACAAGGGAGAACCCCTTTAAATCCCACGCCCCTCGCACAATTACAGCCGTGACAGGCTTAATGCTTATCTTTCTCTCTACTTCATCTTTGGCTGTCGTGTTGCATGTGTATAGAGTGGAAATGCTTAATGTCGAACCTCTATTCTTGTGATAGCTATGGTCCCAGTGGTTGGACTCCACTACTCCGATACTAATCATTTATCCTGTAAATAGGTGATAAGTTGGAAGGCTTCACTCACACAAGTGTTTTAACATTTCCGCTGCATTTCTGTGATGCACAGTTCATATGACTGTATAAATGGAACCTAAGACTGCTAGAGAAACACTTTAATTTACTGTATTTTTCTTCCCTTTCATAGGTTTGCAGATTATGGCTGCATTTTGGAGATCAGGAATGTAGAGTTCTTTGCTGATGGCCGTTCTGTAGTAGATAGTATTGGAAAAAGGAGATTTAAGGTCATTCGACACAGTCAGCGGGATGGTTATAACACAGCCGATATAGAGTATATTGAGGATGAAAAAGTAAGTACAGTATATGCCTTTATACAGAGTGATTTTTTTTTTTTTATAATTTCAACCTATCTAACCTATAACAAGTGAAAATTTCTGTGCTGTATTGTTAAGGTGGTCAAACCATTTTTGCCATTTCTATAGGAATCAGTTAAAGAGGTGCTCCTGGGAACTAAACCCATTCTTTACCACTTATAAACTTATTTAATTGTCTAAATATCATTTATTAGCTATCTAGAACAGTTTCCCATCTTGTCACTTACATGCAGGGAGTGAGAAAAATCTGTCATACTGCCATCCAGTATGTCTCTGTCCAAATGTCTCTCTGAAAGCAGCCCCCACCCTCCCTAGAGACACAGACCACATGGTTTCTGCCCAGTACTGATGACTAATTTTCCCTTCAGTGCTGAGTGCTTGGAGGTGTGTGCGGCCTTAACCAATCACTCACTGAACTTCTCTCTGCTGCTCAGAGCAGGAGGGTGGGGCTTCTCTCAGAGACTGAGTTAGGCAGCAGAGAAGAGTTGCAATGATTCCTGAGTTGGGCAGTATCTGAGGCAAGGATGGAAATTAATATCAAGCAGCCAGAGAAGACCACATGGGCCACGCATATCAGGCAGGATCATTTACAGGGAACATAGGTAGTGTGGTGTCTTTGAAGCTTTTTTTTTTTATATGTATACCTCCATGGAGTATCCCTTTTAACCCGTCAAGGACACACGGCATACAGGTACGTCCTTGCGCCCGAGTCCTTAAGGACGCAGAGCGTACAGGTATGCCCTGGTCCATTTACCGGCGTTTAAAGCATTCTCACGAGCAGAGAACACTTTAAACCCCGTGGGTGCTGACTGTTATCTGCAGCCAGGACCCAGGGTTAATGCCAGGCATCACCGATCAGGCCGAGGCTCGGCATTAACCCTTTAGACGCCACAATCAGAGTTTATTGCAGCATCTCAAATGAAAGTGAAAGAATCCCTGCAGCTCAGCGGAGCTGATCGGGGCTATCACGAAGAAATCGCATTGTCCCGATCAGCTGAGCGGATGGCAAAAGGGTCCTTACCTGCCTCCTCGCCGTCCAATCGGTGTTCTATTGCTCCAAGCCTGCCATGCAGGCTGGAGCAGCAGAGCACCGATAACACTGATCAATGCTATGCTATGGCATAGCATTGAACAGGTATATGCAATCAAAAGATTGCATGGTATATCCCCCTATGGGGGCTAAAACATTTATTTTTTTAAGTGTTAAAAAAAAGTTAATAAATGTGAATAAGCCCTAATAAAAGTTTAAATCAACACCCATTTCTTATTTTTTAAAATAAAATGTAATAAAAAATAAAAATAATCATGTGTGGTCCCGCCACGTGTGTAAATGTTCGAACTATTAAAATATAAGGGTAGCTAAACTGCAGGTCGATTGAGTACATGTAAAAAAAAAAAAAAAAAAAAAATTGTGCATTTTTGATCACTTCATATACCATAAAATATTAATAAAAAGCGATCAAAAAGTCCCATCAAAACAAAAATGGTATCAATAAAACTACAGACCACGGTGCAAAAAATGGGCCCTCACACATCCCTATATGAGGAAAAATAAAAAAAAGTTATACGGGTCAGAAGATGACATCATTTTTAAAAGTAGTAAAATATAATAAAACCTACATAAATTGGGTATCCTTGTAACCGAATGGACCTACAGAATAAAGATAAGGTGTCATTTTTACGAAAAGTGCACTGCGTAGAAACAGAAGCTCTAAACAGTAGCAAAAAAAATTTTTTTTTTGGGTTTCACCACAGATTATGTTATAAAATAAGTGAGGTCATTACAAAGTACAATTGGTAATGCGAATTACAAGCCATTATATGGGTCTGTAGGTGCAAAATTGAACACACTATGATTTTTTAGAAGGGGAGGAGAAAAAAAACGAAAATGCAAAAACGAAGATTGGCTTAAAGTGAAAATGGGCTTCGTCCTTAGGGTGTTAAAGAATTATTTGTGTAAGCTGATATTTCACACATTTTAGGCTTTATTTCTTTCTGTCGTTCTGCTTTGTCATAGAAACAAAGCAACGAAAAAAAACAGATGTGTCTGATTCGCTGTTTTTCAGACACAAACGGTGCTTGATGTAAATAATGGGGTTCGTTATGGTGCCTGGCATTTTACCAAACAAAATTGCACAGCATTCTTTGCTATTTTGTACAGAATTTTCAGCAAAATCTGCAACGGAGACTCTTAACTAAACTTTCATGCAAGTGTGAACTTAGCCTTACATAGCCTGTATATTTAACTTTTTTGTTTTTATTTTGTATACTTTCATTCACATCTTGTTACAAGTTCTCCATAATGAATCACCAGCACAGACCTGAAACTAGTCACCCGTCTATCTCTAAAATTATTTTTTATTCACACTATCTTTAGCAATCTTTGCTGCTGCTGTCTTTCTTGAAAATGCAAAAAATCATACTTTGCAGCTAAAATAATAAAACATAGTGTGCCAGCTCTAGGCATGCATGAGTAGGTCTTTGAGAAATGGCAAAAATGGTAATAATGTTTAAACATTTTAAAAATGCACACGCCTATACATGTCTATAGATCTACTTTACAGCTAACTTATGATGGGGTGTAACAACCATAAAACACCAAAACTGGGCACACCTGCACAGATACCCAACACATCTAATTTTGACTGACATGACATACAGCTGAAGATGTGTTGAGGGCTCTCCAGTGATTTCTGCTGTGTATTTTAATTTTTTTCTCATATTACGGATGTGTTGTAGAATTTAGTATTTTGCATGTTGATGGGAACAACATCCATTAATACACAAGAAACTGGTGGTTCATGAGTCAGTGAAGACATTAGTTCATTTATGAAGCAAAGCTGCATTTCAGGAAGACTGTTTTAAAGCTTTTCTTTCTATGTGGAGGAAATAAGTAGTGTATATACTCGAGTATAAGCCGACCCGAATATAAGCCGAGGCCCCTAATTTCACCCCAAAAACCCAGGAAAAGTTATTGACTCGACTATAAGCCTAGGGTAGGAAATTCATCATCTAGACCCCCGTCATTAACACCCCCCGTCATCATCACCCTGTCATCCTCCCCCTCGTCATCATCCCCCCCCCCCCCTTCATCATCACCGCCTGTCAATCCCTTAATCAGTGGTTTTCAACCTGCGGACCTCCAGATGTTGCAAAACTACAACTCCCAGCATGCCCGGACAGCCATCGGCTATCCGGGCATGCTGGGAGTTGTAGTTCTGAAACATCTGGAGGTCCGCAGGATGAAGACCACTGCGGCCTTCGTCATCATCATCCAGACCCCCCCCTTTAGTTTTCTACTACCTCCCCTTGGTGGGAAGGAAGGGTGAGCTGTTCCGGGCCATCTATGCTGTAGGGACTGTCCAATGGGGAGGCTTTGTCGTTCCGGGCTGTCCATCTTCACCGGGAGGCCCTCTTCTCTGGGCCGGCTCCGTCACTAGTCCGGGGCCGGCCTGGAGCAGAGAAGAGGGCCTCCCGGTGAAGATGGACAGCCCGGAACGACTAACCCTCCCCATCAGAAGGTCCCTGCAGCATAGATGGCCCGGACCAGCTCCCCCTTCCTTCCCACTGAGGGGAGGTGAGTTAAAAACAAAAGGGGGGTCTGGATG
Organism: Hyla sarda; assembly: GCF_029499605.1. Classification (NCBI taxonomy): domain Eukaryota; kingdom Metazoa; phylum Chordata; class Amphibia; order Anura; family Hylidae; genus Hyla; species Hyla sarda. The sequence goes on along the minus strand of NC_079197.1, from coordinate 104,830,429 downwards.
ATGATGAAGGCCGCAGTGGTCTTCAACCTGCGGACCTCGAAGATGTTTCAAAACTACAACTCCCAGCATGCCCGGACAGCCGATGGCTGTCCGGGCATGCTGGGAGTTGTAGTTTTGCAACATCTGGAGGTCCGCAAGTTGAAGACCACTGAGAAGGGATTGACAGGCGGAGAGTTCACTCGAGTATAAGCCGAGGGGGGCGTTTTCAGCACGAAAAATCGTGCTGAAAAACTTGGCTTATACTTGAGTATATACGGTAACAAGATAGAGAACAACAGGATTTTAGGCATTTTATAGGTAGATATTGGCAACCCCAATTCTGTTCTACATTACAGACACATTTTTACTAAGTATAGGTATCAATAATGGTGCTATATTGTGCTACATTAATATGTGAAACATGGTTAATAGGTTACCTATCCCTTTTTTCAGGTTCAGGAAGAACATTATGCAGAATTGCTTGGATTGCATGATTCTGTATATGATCAAGCTTATACTTGGTTTACTAAACTGAAACCAGCACTAAAAAATCGTATTTTAAGTCATTTTGGACCCATGCCTGCTAAAGAAACTGAATTACAGGTAAATATATAATATATGATGCAGAGAAAGAGTTTCTAAGGGAATGAGATAATGGGAAAGCCAACATCAATACACGTAGTAAACCCCAATCCACTTCAGTTTTATTTGGTATGGCACTGGACTAGCATTGCAAAAAACTTTTTTATATATAAATCAACTGGCTCCAGAAAGTTAAACAGATTTGTAAATTACTTCTATTAAAAAAAAATCTTAATCCTTTCAGTACTTAGGAGCTTCTGAAGTTAAGGTTGTTCTTTTCTGTCTAAGTGCTCTCTGATGACACGTGTCTCGGGAAAGGCCCAGTTTAGAAGCAAATCTCCATAGCAAACCTCTTCTAAACTGGGCGTTTCCCGAGACAGGTGTCATCAGAGAGCACTTAGACAGAAAAGAACAACCTTAACTTCAGAAGCTCCTAAGTACTGAAAGGATTAAGATTTTTTAATAGAAGTAATTTACAAATCTGTTTAACTTTCTGGAGCCAGTTGATATATATAAAAAAGTTTTTTCCTGGAATACCCCTTTAAGTATTTTCTAATCACGGTTCCCGAGACCATTTCGATCTTTGTAGACTGATCACTGGCTACATAAAAGCATCAACACAAGTCATAAAATATGTAGCAAGCAACATATCAGTGCCACATCATTGGGATTTTTTTGCCTGCTTCCACTGCTTAGTTTTATGAGGTAAGCGTAGGTAAGCGTCTATTTAAAAACCTTAATCATTCCAGTACTTATCAGCTGCTGTATGGTCAGACTGAAAAGAACTATACAACCTTCTCTGGAGCACAGTCTGTGTCAGGAACTGTCTAGGGCAGGAACGGTTTTGCTATGGGAATTTGCTCCTGCTCTAAAAAGTTCCTGTCATGGACAGAGGTGGCAGCAGAGAGCACTGTGGTCAGAATGGAAAGAACTAGACAACTTCCTCTGAAGCATACAGCAGCTAAGTACTGGAAGGCTTGAGGTTTATAAATAAACTTAATTTACAAATCTGTATACCTTTCTGGCACCAGTTGATTTGGAAATAATTTCTCCCTCTGGAGTACCCCTTTAAAGGCGCGCATCTCTTTCACATCAAGACTGGTGTGTGAAAAGCTGGTCTTGAAATATTTCACCTCTAAATGCATGGTTTAAAATGTTACCAGCATAGACATTTACAAATATATTTCATTATAATAACTGAAGGCCAGGTATTCCATATTGTGTAGGATTGATAAAATCTGTGGACTCATAAGTCCTTGTCTTTTCCAGGTAAACCCTAATGGTCCTGCATGGTGCTGGTGGATTCTAGCAGTTCTTCCTCTGGAGAGCAGGGCACAGCTTCCTTTTCTCGCTATGACATCCCTAAAGGATCGCTTAACCAGCATCCGGCGTGTCCTTCTATTTATGTGTCGTACACGAACACAATAATGCCATTGTACCTACCTACATTCCATGAAGTGCATACGTATTGTATGTGCCAGAAATCTATGTCACATTACAGAAGACTTTCAGCCCTCAGATTTAATTTATTTGCAATTTTTTTTTCCAACTGATGAATGAGATCGGTGCAAAACCTGGACATCTTTTTTTATCAAATGCAGTATACAGATATTTTCTTTAAAACTCCAAATTTTGATAAAGTTTTGTTATACAAAAGGAGTTTTTACAGAGATGTACAGATTTGTGGTCATCATGATGCTTAATAATTTATTTTTTCATTACCATTCCTCCTGCTTGATGTGCGAAATTCACAGTGAAACAAAAAAACTGAAAAATGTTGTTACCTTTATTTATTTCCTGTTATCGGAATTTTGTTATTAATTAAAAAAAGAACAATAATTTTAGAAACATGCTTCTCCAGTTATATGTACTTTTATGTATTTATGTTGTAAACAAGGACGTGCAGGAGGTCAGACAGTCTTTATGCTGTTGATGTCTGAAGTTTTTCACCAGAATTATTTTCCTAGGCAATTTCATAGCCCGAGACAGGCCCCAAAATGAGGCCATCAGGAGACATATGTTCGGAAGGTCCATAGACATACATGGGAATTATGGACATACGTCTCCTGATCGCGTCATCTCAGGGCGTGTCTCAGGCTAATAGATTGCCTGGGAGTTTAGCACATGTCCTGCCACCAGACATCATGAATACACTTTTAAGGGGATATACAAGAATAGAAAACCAGAGCTAATTGTTTGCAAAACCAGCACCACACCTGCCCTCAGGTTGTATGTGGTATTACAACTTGGCTCCATTCACTTTAAAGGGGTACTCTGGCGCTAAGACATCTTATCCCCTATCCATCACTATGCTCCATCCTCATGGTTGAGATGGACTCAAGCTGAGGACCTCCAGCGGTTCCGGAAGCCGCTAAAGGTGGGTGCTGAATGGTAGATCCCGGGGGTCCCCAGCAGCGGGACCCCGGCGACAAAGGGGCGGAGTACCCCTTTAATAAAACAAAATGCCACACACAACCTGAGGACAGGTATGACCCTGTTTTTGTAATCCTGGATAACCTCAAGGCGGCAGCTGGTATACGGGGCTTGGCTATTTCTTGTATTTCCTCACAAGCCAGCCCCCTGATGACTTTTGCGGTCCATCTGTACGTGCTGACGTGCCGGCTTCCCGTGATGTTGGCAATCTGTGCAGGGAACGCCAGGACGTACAGATGGACCCCAAACATCATCAGGGGTTGGCTTGTGAGGAAATACAAGAAATGGCCAAGCTCCCTGATACCAGCTGCAGCCTCGAGCCGCAAAGGATTGGGAGACAAACGTCATCAGGACCTGAAAGGAAACGCTAGACCTGGAGGGACCATATAATGAAGAAAAAGAAGACGATCCACTGCAGAGCGGTATAACAAGGAAATGTAAAACTAGCAAAATTCTTCATAATGGGCAGGATAGTTAAAAGTTAGTTAACCCAAAATACCCCTTTAAGGGCTCATACACAATGAGGCCCATTGGGTCAGCAGTCAATGCCTCTAGAAAAGAATATATTTGTAATAGTCTATGCAATGTTTTTCTTTTGACAGATTAATTATAAAAGTGTTCTTTCAGGTAAAATCACAGGCACATAGAGCTGTGTAATGGCCCATATAAGGCTGCTGGCACTATATCATAGATTCTTTTTGAAGGCAAAGACATTTTATATATATATATATATGGCTACATTTTTTATTTAACTATTTTAATATATCATTTTTTCAACCCCAGTTCAGGAAAACCCGAATGTGCCCCAATATGGGTAGTTCTTAAGGGTCTGACCTTAAATGGGTACTCCGTCGCACACATCTTCACCCCTATCCAAAGGTGGGACCCCCACGATCTCATGGCGGCCCCCCCCCCCCCCCCCCCATCATTCGGGTCACGGAGCGAACTCCGCTCCATGCCCGATGACTGGCGATGCAGGCTGCCACGCCCCCTCCATTCAAGTCTATGGGAGGAGGTGTGACTGCTCTGTACTAGCCGTCACGCCCCCTCCCATAGACATGAATGAAGGGGGCGTGGTGTGACGTCCCGAACACGGTAGCTTATTGCTTCTGTGTTTCGCATGCCGCAGCTGCCGGCCCAGAGATCTAACATCTTATCCCCTATCCAAGGGAGGATAAGATGTGTGTGGCGGAGTACCCCTTTAAGTAGTATAATAGGTCATCTGGACATTTGCTTTCAGAAAATATTCCATGGGTGGTCTGTATGATATTTAGCAGGGAAATAATTATTTTTATGCGGATGACCAGCTGAATCATGCATTAATGTTGTGGTTATAAGGAGGAAAGTGAGTTGAACCTAGAAAAGTGCTTGTTAAAATAATATGAACAAAAATATTACCCATACTGGTAGCCATACATTCATTTCTTTCAGTAATGCAACTTAAAAGAGGAAACTAATATAATAGAGACTCATTACATGCAAAGCAACATAGTTCAAGCCGTGATTTGTCATAATTGTGATTATGGCTTACAGCTCATGAAAACCCCAAAGCCCCCCCAATTACCATGATTTGGGGAGCCATGTCATCTGCTGGTGTTGGTGCACTGTGCTTCATTAAGTCCAGGGTCAACGCATCCGTCTACCCGGAGATTTTGGAGCACTTCATGCTTTCTTTCCTTTTAAGTTGCATTATTGAAATACAATGGACTTTTGCACGATATTCTATTTTTTCGAGTTTCACTTATATTTTCTAATGATGAAAACAGTGCTCCCTTATCTGTGACTGCAACTGAACTTTAATAATTTCCAACCACAATGCCCCACTGGATCCGGCCATGCCCCTCAACTGGCCCCAATATTCCATGAATAAAAACTATATAGCTTCTCATATACCAACTAGAGATGAGCGAACTTACAGTAAATTCGATTTGTCACGAACTTCTCTGCTCGGCAGTTGATTACTTATCCTGCATAAATTAGTTCAGCTTTCAGGTGCTCCGGTGGGCTGGAAAAGGTGGATACATTCCTAGGAAAGAGTCTCCTAGGACTGTATCCACCTTTTCCAGCCCACCGGAGCACCTGAAAGCTGAACTAATTTATGCAGGATAAGACATCAACTGCCGAGCCGAGAAGTTCGTGACTAATCGAATTTACTGTAAGTTCGCTCATCTCTAATACCAACCACAATAACCCCAATGAAAGACAGCCACAGTGATAATAGCCACTAAAACCGATTTACCGGTATTTTTTATTACTTAATTAGTACTAATATATTCCACCGTGCTGTGTCAAGATTGTAACAACTCCCATTTGTATCTTTTGCAGTATAGAACTAAGGTAACTTAGAACTTATCTTTCCAAGTGTTACAGTACAATATTGTTCCTTGGATACATTTGTATGTCTCTTATAGACTGTAGTTGATGATTATTAAAGGAGTACTCCAGGATGGGTGGTGGATGTTGCTGCAACCTTCCCATTCTGCCCAGTTATCTAAAACAAACATCTGCTTACCTTCTACCGTTCCCTGGATGTTTCCGTTGTCCCACTTTGGTCCTCGGTACAATCCTCTTCCTGGTTCCCTGTGGTCAATATGCCAGTGATTGGCTGAGCAGCAATGTTACGTATTTAGCCCCGATGTAATGAGATGTCACAAGCAGTCAAATGTTTATCTAAATAAATCATAGACCAGAGATAATATACTGCTTATATTACTTATGTATAAGGCAGCCCAGATGGAGATCATGGCCAGCCTATCTACTGATAATGCCATCAAAACTTTTGACATATTAGTCTGACAGGGACACTGTAAGGATTCTATAATGATGGGGTCTGTTTCCCAGGAATGTTGCATAGCAAATGGGGTTCTATGATTCAAAAAGGGTCCAAAAAGTGACCCCTGGAATTATAGGCCTGGTAGTTTAAGCTGCATTGTATATAATTTGTTGAAGGTTTTCTAAGAAGCTACTATATTACTCGGTATAAGCATGGATTTATGAGGGATCAGTCATTCTAACTAGAGATGAGCGAACTTACAGTAAATTCGATTCGTCACGAACTTCTCGGCTTGGCGGTTGCTGACTTTTCCTGCATAAATTAGTTCAGCTTTCTGGTGCTCCGGTGGGCTGGAAAAGGTGGATACATTCCTAGGAAAGAGTCCAATAGGACTGTATCCACCTTTTCCAGCCCACCGGAAAGCTGAACTAATTTATGCAGGAAAAGTCATCAACTGCCAAGCCGAGAAGTTTGTGACGAATCGAATTTACTGTAAGTTCGCTCATCTCTAATTCTAACCTGATCAGCTTTTATGAGAAGGTAAGCTGAAGACTGGACAGTGGTGAATCGCTGGATGTCGTCCATCTTGATCCTGTGCCACAAAGTTTGGTACATAAAATGAGAATGCTTGGGCTGGGAGAAAATGTGTGTAAGTGGGTAAATAACTGGATCAGTGATAAGAAATAGAGGGTGGTTTTTAATGGTGACTGTTTCTGATGGGGTACCCCAGGGGTCAGTACTGGGCCCTATTCTCTTTTATGTATTTAAAAGGGAACCTGTTGGATCCCTGGGGCCTCACACACTGGCCCCGGGACCTGTCATGTCAGGAGAACAGTGTTCTAATGCTATTCACCTGAGCTCTCTGTAAAGCAGCAGAAAGCAGAAAATTTACTTTATTTGATACGATCATGACTGGTTTTACTGTCACAGCGAGTGGTTAGTCACCCTTGCCATGCCTCCTACTGCTAGTCAGGCTTGATTGACAGCCAATATATAGGGCTTCTCCCTGCACTCAGGGTGTCAATGACCCCTGTCTGGGCAGGAGGGAGCACAGCATGTGAGTGATCGTAAAACCCATCATTGCTGCCACAAATAAGTTTAAGGGACCTGACAGATTTCCTGTAAGGACTTTATAGAAGGACTGGACATTAAAATACCAATTTTTGCAGTTGCTACAAAATTGTATAAAATAGTAAACACCACATAGGACAGTGCACTGTTACAAATGGATCTGGATAGGTTGGAAGCTTCAGCTAAAAAGTGGCAAAGGTGGTTTAACATTGACACATGGGGCTTGGAGCATGGGCGGAGCTTAGTGATGTCACTGCAGCTAGCAAACAGCAGCTCCACCCATGCTCCAAGCTGGGTCCGGAGCTGAAGATCCCGGAGAAGATTACTGAAGAATAACTGCACGGCCAGGACAAGGTAAGTACCATTCTTATCAGTGTCACCTGCACTACACAGTGTCACCTGTACCGACAGGTTAGTGCAGGTGATACTGATGACAGATTTCCTTTTAGAACTTAAGTTGACAGAAAATGTAACCAGAGCAACCAGTGTCAGGCAGCTGCTGATAAGGCAGGTAAGAAAACAATAACAAAGGGGGCAACCTCTATGTCAAGAAGAAAGAAGGTTTCTACACCAATAAAGAAGAGGATTATTTACTGTAAGAGCAGCGCAACAATGGAACTCTCTGCCAGAGGAAGTGGTCATGGTGAACTCAAAAAACTTCAAAGGGCCCTGGATGCATTTATAGAGAGTAATAACCTTACAGGTTTTATTTACTAGATTCAAAGTGTTGTTAATCCAGGGATTTGTTCACATTGCCAGATTTGGAGTCAGGAAGGAATGATTCTCTCTAATTAGGGGAACATTGGTTTCTACCTCATTCTTTTTTATTTTTTTATTTTTTATTTTTTTGCCTTCCTCTGCAGCAACATTGCTGGGTAATAAGCTGAACTGGATGGACATGTCTCTTTCCAGCCATTAACCAGTGTTCCTATGTTACCTTTTGTCTTATACCTGGTGTATTTGTTACACTCTTTAGGTTTTAATAAGCAGCATAAAATCATTCCTTGACTCTTACATTACATCACCTATAATAAACAAGCCATTTGGGTAGCTAAACAAACCAAAAGGATACATAGTACCGTATGTACTCGAGTATAAGCCAAGTTTTTCAGCATGATTTTTCGTGCTGAAAATGCCCCCCTCGGCTTATACTCGAGTGAACAAAAATCCGTATCTGGCTTTAGCTGTGAGGGTATGGTCCCGGCTGTCCATCTCCGCCTGTCAATCTCTTCTCAGTGGTCTAAAACCTGCGGACCTCCAGATGTTGCAAAACTACAACTCCCAGCATGCACGGACAGCCATCGGCTGTCCGGGCATGCTGGGGGTTGTAGTTTTTCAAACATCTGGAGGTCTGCAGGTTGAAGACCACTGTGGCCTTTTTCATCATCCAGACCCCCCTTTTGTTTTCTACTCACCTCCCCTCGGTGGGAAAGAAGGGTGAGCTGGTCCGGGCCATCCATATTCAACCTCCTATGCTGCAGGGACCGTCCGGTGGGGAGGGCTATTCGTTCAGGGCTGTCCATCTTAACTGTGAGGCCCTCTTCTCCGCTTCGGCCCCGGACTAGTGACGTTGCCTTGATGACGACGCGCAGGGACGTCTGTGCGCAGCAGACATCCATGACGTCACTGCATGCTGGCGTCAAGGCAGAGTCACTAGTCCGGGGCCGGCCCGGAGCGGAGAAGAGGGCCTCTCGGTGAAGATGGACAGCCCTGAACGACTAACCCTCCCCACCGGACGGTCCCTGGTGCACAGATGGCCAAAGATGGACGGCCCGGACGAGCTCACCCTTCCTTCCCACCGAGGGGAGGTGAGTAGAAAACAAAAGGGGGGTCTGGATGATGACGAAGGCCGCAGTGGTCTTCAACCTGCGGACCTCCAGATGTTTCAAAACTACAACTCCATGCATGCCCGGACAGCTGATGGCTGTCCGGGCATGCTGGGAGTTGTAGTTTTGCAACATCTGGAGGTCCGCAGGTTGAAGACCATTGAGAAGGGATTGACAGGCGGTGAAGATGAAGGGGGGGGGGTTATGACGAGGGGGGATGATGACGGGGGTCTGAATGATGACATGGGAGGGATGATGTATTTCCCACCCTAGGCTTATAGTCGAGTCAATAACTTTTCCTGGGATTTTGGGGTGAAATTAGGGGCCTCGGCTTATATTCGGGATGGCTTATACTCGAGTATATACGGTAATACAGAATATAATCCAAAAAAACACCCATTAAAAACAGCAACAGAGGCCACATAAGCAACCTAAGCATAATTCATCTCAAAAGTCAACACTAGTTACAACTGCGTTATGAAAACCAGAGCCGCTGCCAATAGTGTTTCACAACATGCTGCGCCTGATAACACAATGTACCTTTTACACAATCTTCAATTCACTGCAGGGTCTGAATTACAAGAAAACGATTCAAGATAGGCCGGGCAAATCAGGAAAATAGACAGCTTTTACAGAACACAAAAAGAAATTGGAGACCACAGGCATGGGTTAATCAGCAGTGTGCGGCTCTGATGTAACGCACAGAAGAAACATTATGTACAGATAACAGTACTGTAACATAGCAGTGAGTACAGAACATAGAGGTTAGTTATGTAAAGGGGCAGGGCAGTCCATCTCTATGTGCCACGTGCTGTACATGAGCTTATGTGCACATGAAAACCTGATCCCAGAGAGGATTAATGAAGGAAAACAAAGATAGTAATAATAATATGATGGAAATAATAAGCGGTTGTTTATCTTTCCCTGTCTGATATAGATTCATAAGTTCAATTGGCAATTGGCTTCATTTAATTCTCAGTCTGCCAATTAATTTCAATAATAACCATACGGTAATGCTCCATTTTCCCCTGTGGGGGCGTTGCAAGGAAAATAAAATCTTCTATATTTTCCACATCTTATATCTAATTACTAGGGATCTAAGCAGCTGGATACATTGGCCCTCATTTACTTAGAAAATCGGGTTGTAAGTCTATGTTGCTTTCTTACCCGACTGCTTTTTTCCCCTGGTATTTATTATTATGTCGCATCCTGTTTGTCGCACGTGGGGTTTGTTGGTTTTGGTTTCCAACTCCTCTGAGTTGTGGGGAAAAAATCCACAACAATTCAACAAATTCGGGTTGGAAACCTTTATAAATACGTGGGAAAGCTCAGAAATGTCGGGTTACGCCCCTTTTTCGGGTTTGGGAGAATCCACATCGGGTCTGTCGGGAAAAAATGTTGCATCGTGTCGCAGACTGGCGCACGATGTCTGCGACATGGCGCAGACAAAGATACGCCCAAAAAAAAACGACAAAACAAGTCAGGTTTACAATAATGAGGGCCAGTGTGTGTCATCTAAGTGAAATAATTAGGATTTTCACCCCAAAAGTAACATTGGTAAATGAATAAATCTACATGGTCCCATCTAAAGAGACCAGCTATCTGCAAGACACAATAAATCAGCTGTGGTACCCAAGTAGAAGAGAGAAGTATTTAGATGCTAGCTTGGTGCACTCATAGGCTGGGTTCACACTACAGTATTTCAGAATTGTGCTCAGGATTTTTTTTTTATCAACTGGTGCAAGAAAGTTAAACCGATTTGTAAATGACTTCTATTGAAAAATCTTTACACTTCCAGTACTTTTTAGCAGCTGTATGCTACAGAGGAAATTCTTTTCTTTTTTAATTTCTTTTTTGTCTTGTCCTCAGTGCTCTCTGCTGACACTTCTGTCCATGTCAGGAACTGTCCAGAGTAGCTTAGGTTTGCAATGGGGATTTTCTCCTGCTCTGGACAGTTCCTGATACGGGCATCAGGTGTCAACAGAGAGCACTGTGGACAGGACAAAAAAGAAATTCAAAAAGAAAATAATTTTCTCTGTAGCATACAGCTGCTAAAAGTACTGGAAGGGTAAAGATTTTTTTTTTTTTTTTTTTTTTTTTATAGAAATCATTTACAAATCTGTTTAACTTTCTGGAACCAGTTGATAAAAAAAATGGTGCCCCTTTAACATGCAGGGGAATGGATTTTCCATGAACCCATTCACAATGCAGAATTTTCCGGTATAAGTATAGGTCCTGCCTGCAATTCAGAATCTCAAGCACTAGCCCCTGAAATGTAAGAGCAACCTAAGGCTAGGTTCACACTGCAAAATTTCTGGGCAGAATTTCTGCCAGAGATTGAGCCGGTGGCGCTAGGATTTCTGGGTGGATCTTCTGGAAGATCTGCTCAGAAATGCATTGCCATCTATGGGGACGGCAATGTAGTCCGTGTGGTCCTAGTGCTGCCGACTTGATCTCCAGCAGAAATTCTGCCCAGAAATTCCACTGTGTGAACCTAGCCTAAGGGTCTATTCACACGGCAGAATTTCCACCTCAAATTAAAGCCCATAGACTTCTATGGGATTCCACACTCCCATTCACACTTCTGAATTTCCGCTTGAGGAATTCCGCACGCAGAAATTCTGCTGTGTGAAAAGACCCTTAGGCTAGGTTCACACTGTGGAATTTCTGGGCAGAATTTCTGATAGAGATCGAGCCGGCGGCACTAGGACCGCGCGGACTACATTGCCGTCCCCATAGATGGCAATGCATTTCTGAGCAGATCTCCCGAAAGATCCACCCAGAAATGCATTGCAGTCTATGGGGCAGCAATGCTGTCTGCTCGGTCCTAGTGCCGCTGGCTCGATCTCCGGCAGAAATTCTGCAGTGTGAACCTAGCCTTAGGCTAAGTTTCCACACAGGTTTTTTTCTGACAATTTTTTTAAAAACTGCCACTGTAGTCAGAAGTGGATCCATGAGGAAGAAAAAGTATAATTCCTTCCTTTATATTTTCCATTCCACTCAAATACACTCAAAAACTGTAGTGGCAGTTAAAAAAAAAAAAAAAAAAAAGTCACAACAAAACCTGTGAGGAAATCTAGCCTTAAAGGGGTACTCCATTAGAAACATCTTATCTCCTATCCAAAGGATAGAGAATAAGATGTTAGATCGTGGGGGTCTCGCTGCTGTGAACCCCCGTGATCTCCACCGCGGCCCCCTGTCATTCGGTGCACGGAGCATATTTCGCTCCATGCCCGATGACTGGCGATGCTAGTCACCATACCCCTCCATTCACTTGTATGGGAGGGGGCATGACATCTATGTAATAGCCGTCATGCCCCCTCCCATAGACCTGAATGGAGGGGGCGTGATGCCACGAACGCGGAAGCTGCAAGCTTCGTGGGGGGTCCCCAGCGGCGGGACCCCCACAATCTAACATCTTATCCCTTATCCTTTGGATAGGGGATAAGATGTTTCCAACGGAGCACCCCTTTAATGTTTAAAGAGAGGTATTCACCTAATCCTGCACTGAATTTAAAACTGATCAATTTTTAGACTAATCACATGTATTCCAAAAATGTGCCTATAAAATTATTGGGGCATATTTCTTAATGGAATTATATTGGGAAGATGATAATCCTACAAAATAAATATACTTAAATGTAACCTATCCCACAGCGGCTCTCCTGGAGGTAAGAACACGACAGTTACAAAACTTTACTTCCTGACTCGCTCTGATTTCCTTCTCACGGCACAAGATGAACTCCATTGTAAGTCACGGGGCTTGTCTCGTGCAGTAAGACACAAAAGGGATTGAGCCGGGGAGTAAAGTGCATAACCGCACGCTTCTACCGGATCATTCAATCAGACTTTGACTGATCAAAACTTTTTTTTTTAGTAAAAAACACAAGTGACTAGAAGTGCACGCTTAGTAACGTCTCTCCTGGCTTTGTGTCACCTGTCAGAAACCATTGCATAATGTAAGTCTATGGGACCAGATCACAGAGCGTGCCTCCCTTTTCGCTTATTTAAGCAATTGGCCGGAGTCGGTGCAATCTAACCATAAAATATAACACTTTTGATGTCTCTAAAACATATCAAAAGTAATTTTTTAGTGAAAGGTACATAACATTTGCCAGTTATAGCACCTAGACTCTAGGTCCTAGAGCAATAGAATGTTTTACTATTGCTGCAGCTATACCAAGAGGAGAAAAAAGATAAAAAGAAACATTTAGGGTACGTTCCCACACGGCGTATTTTGCTGCGTATTTGCTGCGTATTTGGTGCTGCGTATTTTCCTACCCATTGACTTCAACAGAGAAAATAAAATACGCAGCAGCAAATACACAGCAAATACGCTGTGTGGGAATGTACCCTAAAGGGGTATTCCAGGAAAAAACTTTTTTATATATATCAACTGGCTCCAGAAAGTTAAACAGATTTGTAAATTGCTTCTATTAAAAAATCTTAATCCTTTCAGTACTTATGAGCTTCTGAAGTTAAGGTTGTTCTTTTCTGTCTAAATCCTCTCTGATGACACCTGTCTCGGGAAACGCCCAGTTTAGAAGAGGTTTGCTATGGGGATTTGCTTCTAAACTGGGTGTTTCCCGAGACAGGTGTCATCAGAGAGGATTTAGACAGAAAAGAACAACCTTCAGAAGCTCCTAAGTACTGAAAGGATTACGATTTTATAATACAAGTAATTTACAAATCTGTTTAACTTTCTGGAGCCAGTTGATATATAAAACATTTTTTTTTCCTGGAATACCCCTTTAAGTCCATGTTCACACGTCGGAATTTCCAAACCGAATTCAGCATTGGAATTTGGCACCGAGATTCCATTGCAGCAGAGTCCCGTTGAATTCAACAGGATTCTGCTGCGCTGTACACACGGTGGAATTTTCGTGCCAGGTCCTTCTAGCTTTTCTGATTTCCGTGTCAGCAGAAAGAAAGAACACGTTTATTCTTTCATATAATGGCAGAAGAAAGTAGATTGCACTCACCCAATGAAGAATATAAAACGTCTTCTTTATTAGATGATCACTTAAAGGGGTACTACCGTGGAAAACTTTTTTTTTTTTTTTTAATCAACTTGTGCCAGAAGGTTAAACAGATTTGTAAATCACTTCTATTTAAAAAATCTTAATCCTTTCAGTACTTTTTAGAGGCTGTATACTAAAGAGAAATCCAAAAAAGAAATGCATTTCCTGTGATGTCCTGACCACAGTGCTCTCTGCTGACCTCTGCTGTCCATTTTAGGAACTGTCCAGAGAAGCATATGTTTGCTATGGGGATTTTCTCCAGTTCCTAAAATGGAGAGCAGAGGTCAGCAGAGAGCACTGTGGTCAGGACATCACAGGAAATGCATTTCTTTTTTGGATTTCTCTTTAGTATACAGCCTCTAAAAAGTACTGGAAGGATTAAGATTTTTTAATAGAAGTGATTTACAAATCTGTTTACATTTCTGGCACCAGTTTAAAAAAAAAGTTTTCCACGGTGGTACCCCTTTAAAACATTCCGAAGTGGGGGTAGAGAGATGCGGTCAGCATAAGCTGACTGACCGGCCTTGGCTTATGCTGACCGCATCTCTCTACCCCCACTTTGGAATGTTTTAAGTGATCATCTAATAAAGAAGACGTTTTATATTCTCCATTGGGTGAGTGCAATTTACTTTCTTCTACTATTATATGGCATATAATATTTCTGGACATTGATTGGCACCCCCTGGAGTTCATTCAGTTATATACCTCTGCGCTATTCTACTTCATAGATTGTTTCATTAAAGAGTAACTCCCACCATCCTATTTTTTTTTTCTGTCCCTGCCTATTGCCAATCTATCCCTAACACCCTCCCTGCTTTTAATTTTTGTATTTACTATATTAAAAATAACTTTCTCTGCCTAGTAGTGTGCTCACTATCAGGCAGACTTCCCCAGCAGGCACCACGTCACTGATGCCTGCTGGGGGGGACTTCCGCCCTTAGTTCATCTACACAGGGTGCCTCCAGCTGTTTCACCACTACAACTCCCAGCTTGCCCTCACATCTATTGGCTGTCAGGGCATGCTGGGAGTTGTAGTATTGAAACAGCTGGAGGCACCCTGTGTAGATAAACTATTAGTTAGTTACAAGCGGCGCTACGGCGCTAGCCCGTTCCCTCCGTCAAATCCTCCCCACCGCCCCGCGCCATACCCCGTTCCCTCCATCACAACCTCCCCCCGCATACCCCGTTCCCTCCATCACAAACCCCCCTCCCGCATACCCCATTCCCTCCATCACAAACCCCCTTCCCGCAAACCCCGTTCCCTCATTACACTTACTGCAGAGTCCAGCAGCGGGTGTGCAGGGACAGCGGCGGCGACGATGTGCGGGAGGAGCGGCCAGGGAGCCAATGCGCTCGCTCCCGCCTGACTGATTGACAGGCAGGGAGCGAGTGCAGCCTAACTGAAAAAGGACTGATTGCCAGGCCAAAATCAGTCCTTTTTCAGGTGTGACGTCACGCCAGGCTGCAGCCGGCCACTAGGAGGGAGACCCCTATTGGTCGGTTTTTAAATGTAAATTAAACCATTTTAATGAAAAACATAAAAATAAAAGTATATTAGAGATATGTTGTAGTACATAAGTACTACAACATATCAAAAAATAAAGTTGGTGACAGTGCCCATTTAACCCCTGTCAGCCCAGCTTTAGTGCATGCCCTGCTTTTCTCACCCATAGTTTTACGTTTATTCTTTCTGTGGACTCTGCAGGGAACGCATAGCGGTCTAGTAGATGCCGACGCCCGCAGTTTGCAGAATGTCCGAACTGAGATTTCCTGTGCGGACATTCTAGCGTGTGAACATAGTCTAACTGAAGTAAAGTAAATCACTGCACACTGCATTGTCTGCCTGAGGTGTAAATAGGGGGATTCCCCCAATATATTCCTCTGATGTAAATCTATTATGGATTTTGTTTGTGGAGGTACCTGTACAAATGCAATTAGTGTGTATTTCACAGCACAGCACAACCCCTGGTGGGTTCTCAGGTTCTCATGGCATTCCCGTTAGGAAACTGGCAGGCTAGATAGAATGATGCTGCAGGCCTTATACATCCTGCGGGTATACCCCACCATTTCTCTAACCAACTCCCAGTATGATTTTACCCTAATCCCTGCCTTCTCTTCAGGTATCATCCTACCCCCCTCTAGCCTTAAAGGGGTACTCTTTTTTTTTTTTTTTTTTTATAAACCAACTGGTGTCAGAAAGTTAAACAGATTTGTAAATTACTTCTATTAAAAAATCTTAATCCTTCCAGTACTTATTAGCTGCTGAATACTGCAGAGGAAATTATATTCTTTTTGGAACACAGAGTTCCCTGCTGACATCACGAGCACAGTGCTCTCTGCTGACATCTCTGTCCATTTTAAGAACTGTCCAGAGTAGGAGAAAATCCCCATAGCAAACATATGCTGCTCTGGTCAGTTCCTAAAATGGACAGAGATGTCACCAGAGAGCACTGTGGTCATGATGTCAGCAGAGAGCTCTGTGTTCCAAAAAGAAAATAATTTCCTCTGTAGTATTCAGCAGCTATTGCCGTATTTTTCGCCCTATAGGACGCACCCAATTTTAAAGGTGCAAAATCTAGAAAAAAAAGATTTTGAACCCAACAATGATCTTCCACCTGCGGACCTCCAGATGTTGCAAAACTACAACTCCCAGCATGCCCGGATAGCCGTTGGCTGTCCGGGCATGCTGGTAGTTGTAGTTTTCCAACATCTTGAGGTCCGCAGGTTGAAGACCACTGGTATAGGAGGTAGTACTCACGTGTCCCCGCCTGGATGTCGCTCCATTGCTGTCGCCGCGTCCCCGGGGTGTCCCCAATGCTCCGGAGGTCTTCTTCCCCAGGATCCACGCTCTCCGTCACCACGTCACTACGCACGCCGCTCCTATTGGATGACGGGGCGGCGTGCACGACGACGTGATGACGTAGAAGGAGAGCGCCGGCCATGCAGGGGATCCCGGCACGGAGCAGACACCGAGGAGGCAGGTAAGGTCCCTTCCGGTGTCCTGTAAGCTGTTCGGGATGCCGCGATTTCACCTCGGCGGTCCCGAACAGCCGGGTTAGTGTCACTTTCCCTTCAGACGTGGCGGTCAGCTTTGATCACCGCGTCTGAAGGGTTAATACAGGGCATTACCGCGATCGGTGATGTCCTGTATTAGCCGCAGGGACCGCCACGATAGGTGTGTGTATTCACCGTTTAAGACGCACCAACTTTTTCCCCCCAGTTTTGGGAAAGAAAAAGTGCGTCTTATACGGCGAAAAATACGGTAAGTACTGGAAGGATTAAGATTTTTTAATAGAAGTAATTTCTGGCACCAGTTGTTGATTTAAAAAAAAAAATTAAAGTTTTCCACTGGAGTACCCCTTTAAAGTGAAAGAAACCACAAAAATTGTGGTGCCTCTATATAACAAAGCGACTGTTAAATGGTAAGAACCCTTTTGAATGATTCCAATATGCAGACTTTGTACACTACATAGCCCTGTTAATTCCGAATAATAACCAGAACAAAATGAAGGTTACATTACTTCCCCCTTTACAAAGCCAAACACTTGCTGCAGAGATGTATAATCCACAACTATGTTCTGCTATTCTATTTTGTCACCCAGCTACAATGAACAAAGGAAGTAGGTCACAGATGTGCGGTGAAAACAGCTCGAGAAAATGATTCATAATGAGGTTATAAAATTGGTGAGTCACTTTTTCAACTCTACACACAGAAATATTAGTTTTGTAACCTTAGGGTGTGCTTACACTATGTATTTGTTAACATTTAATGTATAGGTTTTAAACAGGAAAAATATGTATACGATAATGGATGGAAAATACAGATGCTGCTGTATGTCATACAGATCAATTCACTTACCATTTACCACTGAGCACATTATTAAAAATCAGCCTACATCCCCATCGGGGTAAATACTCACATGTCGCCCGTATGCGCTGCTCTCCTCGTCCTGTCTGTTGCGGCCGCCGGCGCTGGCACTCTACTGTATGCTGTATCCCTATGCCCGGGCTGCAGAAGGTAAACAAAATAAACTTTAACGCACCTACGTCGGCCTTACGCTGGGGACGGGAACGTCAGAGAGCTGTCAGCCTATCACCGGCCGCAGCGATGTTCCGCCTCGGCCGGTGATAGGCTGAGCCCACTGTCATGTAGGAAGCCGGCTTCTTACATGACAGTGCGCTCAGCCTATCCCCAGCCGAGGTGGAACATCGCTGCGGCCGGTGATAGGCTGACAGCTCTCTGACGTTCCCGTCCCCAGGAAACAAGTGAGGCCGGTACCGGACCAACGGGAGGTGAGTTAAAGTTTATATTCTTTATTTTTTGAAGCCCGGGCATAGGGATACTGCCAACGGCTGTCCGGGCATGCTGGGAGTTGTACTTTTGCAACATCTGGCGGTCCGCAGGTTGGGGACCACTGGTATAGAGTGTCAGCGTTGGCGGCTGCAACAAATAGGACGAGGAGGGCAGCGCATGCGGGTGACATGTGAGTAGTACCCGGATGGGGACAGCGCTGGGCTTATAATTAATTGGGGGGGGGGGTGCAGAACAGCGCTCGCAGGTCACATAGGATTAGTTCCCCGATGCACTTTTTTGTTTGGGGCAGAACAGCGCTCGCAGGTCACATAGGATTAGTTCCCCGATGCACTTTTTTGTTTGGGGCAGAACAGCGCTCGCAGGTCACATAGGATTAGTTCCCCGATGCACTTTTTTGTTTGGGGCAGAACAGCGCTCGCAGGTCACATAGGATTAGTTCCCCGATGCACTTTTTTTATATATATCAACTGGCTCCAGAAAGTTAAACAGATTTGTAAATTATTCCTATTAAAAAAATCTTAATCCTTTCAGTACTTATGAGCTTCTGAAGCTAAGGTTGTTCTTTTCTGTCTAAGTGCTCTCTGATGACACGTGTCTCGGGAAACGCCCAGTTTAGAAGCAAATCCCCATAGCAAACCTATTCTAAACTGGGCGTTTCCTGAGACAGGTGTCATCAGAGAGCACTTAGACAGAAAAGAACAACCTTAACTTCAAAAGCTCATAAGTACTGAAAAGATTAAGATTTTTTAATAGAAGTAATTTACAAATCTGTTTAACTTTCTAGAGCCAGTTGATATATATACTAAAAGTGTTTTCCTGGAATACCCCTTTAAGCTCAGGTTTTAGCCCAGTAACAAAGGGTTTCAAAGTGGCTCAACAGAGTACAACCCAACCTAAAGCTTAGAAGAAATAACTTGCCACTAAGGTCCATGACTAACACGTACAAACAGTACCTATATTAAAGAGTACCTGTCATATGCCTCACAAAAAAAAATAAAAAAAAATTTAGGTGTCTAGCACCTATATTTCTCTCACAAATACCTTCTATCTGTTGCTCACTTGGTTTGTCATTCTGTGCTTTGAAGGGTGCATGTCCTCACTCAGCATGACTCATCTTCCTCCCTAAGTCTGCTGTGCTGGGTCTCTTCATCCAATCACTTCAGGTTGCTCTGTAACCCCTCCTTTCTGTTTTCATGCTGCAGTCTGATAGGACAGGAGTAAGCTAGGAGGAGTACTAGTGCCACTGTCACTTACTGGACTTTGTCTCAGCATGCGCTTCAGCTTGGACAAAGATGGTGCTGCAGCCAGACAGCATTGTTTTCTGTATGGTATGGGGACCCCTTGTGGTCTTTTTTTTTTTTTTTTTTTTTTTTTTTTATAAGCCATAATTTCTACAAAAATGAAAAACATTTTTTTTTTATCTGACAGTGCCCATTTAAGTTACAACAGATGACGTTAACACTTTACAGCCAAATACTAAGAATAACAAATGAAAGGAAAAACATTCAGCAATGCAAGGCATCAGTGATAATGTACTGATTGCCTTCTGCATCTTATATGGTTGGTTGTAAAGCAAATGATCACACCAAACAGGCAGAGCGTGTCCGCAGTGCACCCCTGCAGTATTAGTCTGTCAATATCAGCTGGTGTATATAGCATCCTACCAGCAGAAGTGTGGTGAAGTAAGGCCTCGTTCACATCAGT
Organism: Hyla sarda; assembly: GCF_029499605.1. Lineage (NCBI taxonomy): Eukaryota > Metazoa > Chordata > Amphibia > Anura > Hylidae > Hyla > Hyla sarda. Next base: position 104,810,725 of record NC_079197.1, on the reverse strand, counting down.
GTTGGGGCTCTGGTTAAGGAGCTATGTTTGTTGAACCGGTCAAAATAGCCGAACATGAGCTGCAGATCAGCTTTTTTTCCTCCACTCAAGTCCTGCAAAACAACTGACACTGATAGAAAACCAGATGGACCCCATTCAAAGTTAACGGGATCCATTGGTGTCTAGGGTGCAAAGACCGTTCGGCTTATTTGTTTGGGGCAGGAATGGTCAATGCTGATGTGAACGAGGCTGTGGTGGAGAAGATGGTTAGATAGGTTTGTCTGACTGAACTACTTTGTAAACTGTGGGGGCAACTAGTGGCATGATGTCCTGGAGTGGCTACTGTGGGCAGATCAGTGTGCTTGGTGTGTATTATGATTTATTGGGAAATGGAGGGGGGTGCTACTATGATAAATGCAAGTCCTGTCACGCATTTACACACATGGATAAGTCAGGGCTTTCATATCACAAGTTGTAGTGAAGTTGCTGAATTACTTTCAATATGTAATATGCAGCACTCAACAAAGATGTGTGAATCCACTAGCACCCAATCTGTTCTGTAACTGTGAAGAGCCAAGTAGCAGAGGAACACTTAACCAGGACGTGACTGGGACTTAAGGTTTTCCAGGAAAACAATTATCATTTATGGTCTTTCCACAGAATAGGCCATCATTAGTTGATCAGCAAGGTGCTGACATCCGGCCCCCCTGCTGATCAGCAGTTTGGTGCCCCCATACTACACTGAGAATGGAGCGGGAAGCAGATAGCTCTGTATTCTGAGTAGTGTCGGGATCAGCCCCTATTGGAGTGAATACAGAGTACAGACCTATCTGCTCCTGCTTCTTCACAGTGTAGATCAGGTGCTGAACAGCTAATAGGAGGAGGTGCTGGGTGTCAGCACTCCACTGGTCATCTACTGATGGCCTATACTGTTGATATTTTTTTCCTGGAAAACCTACGGTATTTAAAATCAGTTCTGGTATATTGCAGAATACAGATCAGGCTTTGCTCAGACCTAGTTTTTGCAATGGCTGAAGTATATTGAAATCCTGGTGTTCAATGGCGTGGACTGTACCACAAGACACTGGTTTTATTAAGAGATGCAGAGCACATGTAGTATCAGTAATCTGTAAATTATATAACTAACCCGAATAATAAATATAGTGACTAAATATTACCCCCATACTGTAAGTAATTAATATTGCAACACCATGACGGCATAATACCACCATTCCGTGACTAGGTAGTACCCCCACACAGTGAATGAATAATAGTACCATAAGATGACTAGATAGTACCATCATTCTGTGACTGGGTAACACAACCATACTAAACAATACTACTATACCTTGGCTAACGAACACCAACGTAACTGAAAACCTCCATACTGTTGCTGAAAAAAAAGACCACCACATAAGTGCCAAAATTACCAGCAAGCTGTAAGCAAATAGTATTGCATATAGAAAACAAGGTACCTGATGTAGTCAAAACATGCATCATAGACTCATTTTAACTCCAACATGAGATCACAGCCTCAGCCTGGTATCACACACAGCATTTTTCGGAACTGTGCGTTTTTTCGACCCAATGCCAAAAATGGATTCAGCAAGAAGGAAAGTCCTTCCTATATATTTTCTGCTCCTTTAAAATCTACTTCTGACTTTGGCTAACCCCCCCCCCCCCCCCCCCAAAAGAAAAAAAAAACAGCAGCGTTTTTCCTCCAAAAACAAACCAAAACGCTATGTTTGACCCTGCCTTAGTGTGAAGATGTGAAATAGTGCTGCTGTCAGTGACCTGTGGTAGCATTTCTGTTACAGTAGAAGGTATTAGGAATATGAGCCTGTGAGACTGACTGCAACACTAAGGCTATGTTCACACGATTGAAATTCTGTATGAATTTCTGCATCTAATTCCGCATAAATTTAGAGCGACTACACTTCAATGGGATTCCCCTGTCCCATTCACACAGTAGAATTTCTGCATCTGTCTTTCTGCTGTGGTAATTCTGCATTCCACATAAAGAAAGGTCCTACCCTAAATCCGTGCGTAAATCTGCTGCGAAATCCCACTGAAGTCAATTTCCACATGAATTCCGCATATATGCAGAAAGATACGCAATTCTGCATCCATATCGCTCGGCTGGCATTCCGCATCTTTATGTGGAAATTCTGACATGTGAACATAGCCTAAGGGTGTATTCACACAGCAGAATTTCTGCCTCAATTTAAGTCCATAGACTTCTATGGGATTCCGCTCTCCCATGCACACTTCTGAATTTCAGAAGTGTGAATGGGTGTGCGGAATCGCATAGAAGTCTATGAGCTTTGAGGCAGAATTCCGCTAGTAGAATTTCTGCCGTGTGAATAGACCCTAAGGCTAGGTTCACACTATGGAATTTCCGCCTGCAATTCCACTTTGAAATTGCAGGCAGAAATTCCGCTTACTAAAATGTATAGTATAGTGAATGGTTTTCCGTTCACAAATTCACACTCCGATTCTCGCGGTCATGTACAGGACATAAATGTATGTCCTGGTGCGCGAAGTACCACTACACCAGGACGTACATTTACATCCTTGGCTGTTAAGGAGTTAAGGGATACTCCGATGGAAAACTTTATTTTTAAAATCGACTGGTGCCAGAAAGTTAAACTGATTTGTAAATTACTTCTATTAAAAAATCTTAACCCTTCCAGAACTTATTAGCGGCTGTATACAACAGAGGAAATTCTTTTCTTTTGTGATTTCTTTTCTGTCAGGAGCACTGTGCTCTCTGCTGACACCTCTGCCCATTTAAGGAACTGTACAGAGCAGCATATGTTTGCTATGGGGATTTTCTCCTACTCTAGACAGTTCTTCACATGGACAGAAGTGTCAGCAGAGAGCACTGTGGTCATGACAGAAAAGTAATCCCAAACGAAAAGAATTTCCTCTGTAGTATACAGCCACTAATAAGTACTGGACGGATTAAGATTTTTTAATAGAAGTAATTTACAAATCTGTTTAACTTTTTGGCACCAGTTGATTAAAAAAATAAATAAATAAAATAAAGATAACGTTTTCCACCGGAGTACCCCTTTAAGGTCCCCATACACTTTAGACAAAAGTTAGCTTAATCTGACTGTCCAATGTGTATGGGGGCCTTTCTTCTTTCTCCTGACAGACTTTAGGGGGAAAGAATGTTGGATTTGAGCTGCTTGAAAGATAGCTGTCAGCCTATAAAATGTCCAGGCAACAGCTACTGAAGGTGTATAGCCACTTTTACTGACAATCTGTGGGCTGATCAGCATCAGTGAGAGACTGAGAAAACAGGTAAGGACAAAGGGGGCTGATGTGGATTACATAGATGCACTTTTCACTGGCCCATCTGTACGGTGTCCATTTTAGGACATCGTCAGTCGTCACTCCCGCCTCCTCCCCCGGACCAATCGCCGTCAGTCGTCAGCCGCAACTCAGTCCTGCATCATGTGAAACGGCGTCCCGCCTCCTCCCTCATACCAATCGCCATCCTCCTTAAGCCACAACTCCGTCCTCCCTCATCCGAAACTCATTTGTCCAAAACGCCGTCATGCCTCAGCCGATTCTCCTTCAGACGCAACTTCCTGCCGCATAGCAGAGCCTACGCTGCCCAGCATTGTATATCAGAGTCGAAACTGTGAAACTTGCACATGTACTACAGACACTACATGTGCTACAGAGTCTGTATAGCAGAGCCGACATTGAATATTGTGTACAGCAGAACCCGTATAGAGGAATGACGGAGTTTCGGATGAGAGACTTCAGGATGACAGAGGAGGGAGTTGCGTCTGACGTCTGAAGGAGATTGGCCCGAGGGACGCCGTTTCACCTGACGGAGGATGGAGTTACGTCTGACGATGTCCTAAAATGGACACAGTACATCTGGCATTTTGTCAGAAAAGCCAAGTCTAATAATGCCAAAATTCTAAAGTTTGTCACAAACAGAACAATTGTTTATTTACAATCTGTTACTTCTAAAAGTAAAGTTCCTACATATTATCAGAAACATATAAGATGGCGTCAATAAGATCTCCAGTCTTCCTTAAAGCTTTTACAGCCACGTTTCTCTCCACCAATAATTGCTTCATCAGCACCTCAATGTCTCTGACATCCAAGCCAGTTTCATCTTCAGCTTCTTCCCCAAATGCCTGAAAAACTGCTCCATTGTTAATAAAAGAGGAGATGTTGTCCTTTGTCACTATCTTTCCTCTACAGACCAGTCTTATCTTCTCTGGAGGAATTCTTAAATGGTGACACAAGAACAAGAAGGTTTCTTCCCCACTTTGACTTATCGGTATCTGGAGTTCAGATCTTCCATGTTTGTTTTTTAATTTTATTAAAAAATAACATTGTGACTGTTCTGAAACGTCCTGAAGATCAGCTCCTTCCATTGCTGTACAGAGTAGGGTACGGTCAAGCCAATGGTTTTCTTGGCATTCCTTGGGGCTGTGGACAAAGATGAAACATCAATGACTGGACAAGGCATGGGAACATTACATTAGACCAGTATTTCCCAACCAGGGTACGTCCAGCTGTGGCCAAACTACAACTCCCAGCATGCTCGGACAGCCAAAGGCTGTCCGAGCATGCTGGGAGTTGTAGTTTGGCCACGGCTGGAGGCACCCTGGTTGGGAAACACTGCATTAGACATATGGAAAGAAGCACTGTACAGATTCATTTATCACGATCAGAATGTTTGTTATATGGTGAAGTTGCTAGGAACATGGCTAGGCTTTCGAGGTGGACAGGGCATGCGGAGGGGGATGGCATCTACCACAGAGTAAATGTACTATAGTGTACAACAAAATTTACACCAGAAATCCATTCCTGTTCCTAGCTCAATATTTTCTCACGTCAGTGAGAAACTGCAATGTAACTATTAGGTCATGCCACCAGCATTGCAACCATGGTAGTCGCGAGGACTAAGATCACTTTTACCCGTGATCACGTTCAAGGGATGCTGAAAGCTTCCTCCATCTGTCAGACCACTGAAATGCCATGTTCACTATTGACTATGGCATGTAATGGATAAATAGCCAGAAGTTATCTCAATTCCTGGCAACTGCAGCGCTGTATTACAGCCACAATCCTGCACTGTCATGGTGCCCACAAAATAAGAGCACAACATAAAAGTACAGCACTTGTCCTCTGAGGGCTCCTTCCTATACCTTACTATTACCACAGAGGTTATGCAGTGTTCATTAACAATGGTGCATGAATGTGCAAACAAAACCTTAGGGTACCTGGTGTACAGTGGTGGAAGGTAGGATGGTTAGTACCAGATGTCCAGCTTAGTTACAAGGTAGAAGACACTAGGGGAGAGATTTATCAAAACCTGTCCAGAGGAAAAGTTGCTGAGTTGCCCATAGCAACCACAGGGGTGTGGAAATTCAATAAAAAACTACTTGTCCACGGGACTAAAACGGAGCAAAATCTACTTGGCCCTCATGACGATCTACTTGTCCGGACCAATTTTTGCTTTTACACTCAAATTTTTTCCTCTTCGCCTTATAATAGCCATAACTACCTACTATAAGGATACCTTTTAATTTTTCAATAACATATTCTCTGAACCCCCCCCACCCAAAAAATAAATATATAATTGGTAAAGTGAAATTGAAATTATAAAAGATAATTTTGCAGATTTGGTGGTTTTCTTTTCTACGCCACTTACCTTGTGGTTGAGATAACATGTTAGTTTCATACTGTAGGTCGCCTGATTACAACAATACCAGATTTGTATCGTTTTACTCATTTAAAAAAAATTCTGAACTTTTTCAAATTTTTTTTAATTGCCATTTTTTGACTCCTGTAGCTTTTTTTATTTTTATTTTTTTTCGCATAGCAGGCTGGATGATGTATCTGTACCATTTTGCTGTGTCCATTCGTCATCACCTATGTCATGGACACACTTCCTTGATTGACAGCTGTGAGTGCAGGGCTCACATCTGGAGGAAAAATCCTCCCACTGTCAGCTTGTGTCCCCCTACTGTCAGTGAGGACAAGCTGGGAGTTGTAGTTTTGCTAATGCTAGGGGAGATGTGAGCAGACAGCATACTGAGGGAGGGGGGCGGAGACCTGCATAGTGAGGCCACGCCCCCTCCATTTGAGAGGAATTCAGACTAGTGAGCTAAATTAAAAGTATAATAAAAAAAATAAAGGTGCTAGACACATAAAAATTAGATGTACATGGTCAGGATTAGGTACTGAGTGATATATTTAAAAAAAAATTTAGTTGGATCTAACGGATACGCTTTAACTGCAAGTACTACTACTCCAAACATGAAGCACACACTGCTCCATGCTGGGAGCTGTAGTACCTGCATTAATAGACAGATCGCAACAGGTTTCAGAAGTTACACTCGCTGTGATCTGTCTATTAATGCAGGTACTACAGCTCCCAGCATTGAGCAGTGTATGCTCCATGTTGGGAGTAGTAGTACCTGCAATTAAGGACAGAACACAGCGGGTTCACTCCTGACACCCGATGCGATCATCCTATATATTGCAGAGATGGAGAGCGGCTTTCTCCTGCGCTCCGTATCTCTGCTCTGCACTCTGGCGAGTGATATGAATAGAACATCACTCATTTATATTTCCCTCTGAGAGTGGTGATTGGCTGCAACCATCAGGCCAATCCCCACTTCTGGGCAGAAAATATGAATGAATGATGTTCTATTCACATCACTGGCCGGAGTACAGGGCAGAGATGCGTGCGCTGTATAGAGCCGCTCCACATCTCTGCTATACTATGGACGATCGCATCGGGTGTCTATTAGTACAGGTACTACTACTCCCATCATCTGTTTCCTGCTGGAAGTACCAGTACTACCTAAAAATAAAAATAAAATAGAGAGACAAAAAGTGAAACACACATACACACTTTATTATAAATTAATAAAAATTTTGTTATAAAAAAATTGAAATTTTGTTAAATGCATTTTTTTCCATCAACTGCATCCTTTTTTTCTCTTTTTTGGTACCCAACTAATTTTGGGTACCAAAAAAAAACGCCAAAGGGGCCAAAAATGCAATTTACACTCAAATGCAAAAAAAACGCTAAAAACAAAACAAAACAAAAAAAACAAGTAGAAACTTAGCCTTAGGGGGTAGACCTATTTTTATTTTATTTTATTAAACTTTTTAATTAGTCTCACTAGGAGACTTTCACATGCGATCTTATGGAGTGCTGATATATTTGATAGTTATGTAACGTGTTTCTCCAGTTCTGGCAGTTAACACGGGAGTTAATATTGATCTCACAGTGAAAGGCGGAAATGGGGAAAAAAGGAAGAATTGTTGATTTTTGATTACATCATATAGCAGAAAAAAGGGGCGGAGCCGTGATGTAACAATGCTCCGGCCCCTGTATTGCCAGTCATTACGCGCAGAGCGAACTTGCTCTGTGCAGTAATGATAGCGGGGTGCCGCAGCGGGGATCCTGGGGGTCCCCAGCAGTGGGACCCCAGCGATCTGACATCTTATCCCCTAACCTTTGGATAGGGTATAAGATGTATAGGGGCGGAGTACCCCGTTAACAAGTGATGAAAAAGTCCTATCCAAACAAAAATAGTACCAGTTAAAACTAAACATAACAGCGCAAAAGCTAAGCTCTGAAATTTTTTTTAATAGGAGACAGATTTTTTTAAATTAGCAAAAAAGGCTCTATAAGTCGGGTAACACAGAATAAAGACAACGTCAGTTTTACTTAAAATGCGCTGCGCAAAAATTAACGTTTCAACCTACATTTAACCCTTAGGCTTTTTTCACACTATAAAATTAATCCGTTTAACCCCTTAAGGACGCAGGACGTAAATGTACGTCCTGGTGCGGTGATACTTAACGCACCAGGACGTACATTTACGTCCTGTACATAACTGCGGGCATCGGAGCGATGCCCGTGTCATGCGCGGCTGATCCCGGCTGCTGATCGCAGCCAGGGATCCGCCGGCAATGGCCGATGCCCGTGATCTCGTGGGCGTCCGCCATTAACCCCTCAGATGCCGGGATCAATACAGATCCCGGCATCTGCGGCAGTACGCGATTTCAATGAGTGATCTGATCGCCCGCAGTGCTGCTGCAGGGATCCGATCATTCAGAACGCCGCACGGAGGTCCCCTCGTCTGCCTCTGTCTGGCTCCCGACGTCTCCTGCTCTGGTCTGAGATCGAGCAGACCAGAACAGAAGATGACCGAAAACACTGATCTGTTCTATGTCCTATACATAGAACAGATCAGTATTAGCAATCATGGTATTGCTATGAATAGTCCCCTATGGGACTAATGTAAAAAAAAAATGTAAAATTAAAAGTAAAAAAAAAAGTGAAAAATCTCCTCCAATAAAAAAGTAAAACGTCCGTTTTTTCCTATTTTACCCACAAAAAGCGTAAAAAATTAATTTAATAGACATATTTGGTATCGCCACGTGCGTAAATGTCCGAACTATTAAAATAAAATGTTAATGATCCCGTACGGTGAACGGCGTGAACGAAAAAAAAAAAAGTCCAAAATTGCTACTTTTTTAATACATTTTATTTAAAAAAAATTATAAAAAATGTATTAAAAGTTTTTTATACGCAAATGTGGTATCAAAAAAAAAGTACAGATCATGGCGCAAAAAATGAGCCCCCATACCGCCGCTTATACGGAAAAATGAAAAAGTTATAGGTCATCAAAATAAAGGGATTATAAACGTACTGATTTGGTTAAAAAGTTTGTGATTTTTTTTAAGCACAACAGTAATAGAAAAGTATATAATAATGGGTATCATTTTAATCATATTGACCCTCAGAATAAAGAACACACGTCATTTTTTCCGTAAATTGTACGGCGTGAAAACGAAGCCTTCCAAAATTAGCAAAATTGCGTTTTTCTTTTTAATTTCCCCACAAAAATGGTGTTTTTTGGTTGCGACATACATTTTGTGATATAATGAGTGATGTCATTACAAAGGACAACTGGTCGCGCAAAAAACAAGCCCTCATACTAGTCTGTGGATGAAAATATAAAAGAGTTATGATTTTTAGAAGGCGAGGAGGAAAAAACGAAAACGTAAAAATTTAATTGTCTGAGTCCTTAAGGCCAAAATGGGCTGAGTCCTTAAGGAGTTAAAAGATCCGTTCGAAGTTCTGTCTGAAAATCAGTTGTAAAATGGCAGTTACATAATCCTATACAGTCATTAGAAAATCCCATTATAGTCTTTGGGATTTTTCTAATGGCCGTTTTAACCCTTTATCACCCGTTAATAATAACGGCCATTATTTTGTGACGGGCGAATGAACGGGAGAAATAGTGCATGCACAAATTCTCCCATTACTATCGCCCGTCACAAAATAATGGCCGTTATTAATATAATACATAATGGGATTTTCTAACGGCCGTATAGGATTTTGTAACTGCCTTTTTATAGCCGTATTTCAGACGGAACTTCGAACAGATCTATAAAACGGAGTCATTTTGTAGTGTGAAATAAGCCTTAGAGGCCTTGGCAGACTCTGCTAGCAGGGCGCCAAAGTTACTCAATACTATGCATTAGCAAAACATTGATTGTTTATGAAAATCCCCTAGAGGGAAGTAAAACAATTTAACAAAAGCAAAAAATGTTCAAAAAAAATAAAATAACCTTAATAAAAATTCAAATCATCCACATATAATAATAAAAACATTTGGTATTGCGGAATCGTCCTTCACAGCGTATAGATCTGACTCTTCATAGCCTGATGCAATAAGGAGTCAGATTTGACTGACAGCTGGGGAGTGAAGCAGGCTGCTAAGCGCTTCACCCGGCTACTCTTCACGATCACAGCAATTGTCAGGGGGAGATTTGAAAAGTTTTTATAGATTACACTAATTATTTAACAAATATTTTCTGATTTGGTTGCTAAGCTCCCATGTCTCTCAATGAGTTCTCCAACCAAAACAAGCAAATGCAGGTTAAATAACAAAAATGCAGTGTGAACACAGCCTGAGGTTCTGAGGGACAGGAGACATCACCAGGTGTTGTCAGATCATTGCATTCATAGTGAAGCATATCCATAGACTCCTCTAGTGCACCAGACCAAAGGGCTGCGACCAATAAAAACATAATAATATTTAATATGCAGAAACCCCGCAGCAACTAACCAGCAGCGATATCCTCGTCTCCCGCCTCAGCCCCTTCCTGCACCGAATCCTCAGCTCTCACTTAGCGACCATTTCTACGGCAACCTTACCTACCGCACTTTCAGCTCCCGCACTTTCATCATTCTCCAGTTTTTTTTTTTAATATGCTATGATGAAATACATCGATAAAAGTTTTGTGTTTTTGTTTTATTTGTCCCGAAAATGTTTAATCATGTAACGTTTGCTACATATAATGACGAATCTGCTGCCCTCATATCACAGACGTGTTATAGAAATTTAGGTGGTGTTTTAGTGACCTCTTGTGGTTGTTAGCGTGAATTACAGGCAAATGATACAATGTGAGAGATTTATTAAAACTTGTGCAGAGGAAGAGTGGAGCAGTTGCCCATGGCAACCAATCAGATTGCTTCTTTCGTTTTTTGAAGAGATCTGTGAAAAATGAAAGAAGCAATCTGATAGGTTGCCATGGGCAACTGCACCACTTTTCCTCTACACAAGTTTTGATAAATCTCCCCCATTGTATTACTTTGTGAAAATATAAACTGTAGTTCCCTGGCAGAGGAAAATCAGAATCCCTTGTTCTTGCAAAATTTAACAGTGGTTTTGTGTGTCGGTTGGAAGTAACTTTTTCTATTTAACTATCACCGATAAATTAAGCATCTTATAGAGTTATACACAATAGTAACTCTGGAGGGCAACAGGACTGAAAATGGCACCATGCAGTGGAAACACCTCTATGATTTCTGGTTGATGCCGCTATAATAACCTCATATGTCCACTAATTTCCAAAAAGTGACAATACTATACCAACCCTAGTAGTCAGGGCTGCAGATATTCCTCATGTTACTATGGAGTATGTGGATGTAATTGTTCTTCTGTTAAACTGTTTTATTTTCTTTTGTAAAGTTATATACCTCTTCTGTTCCTTTAAGGGAACCTGTCACCATAATTTTTTTTACTAGGTCCTGATCTCCTCCTGAGCGACCTCTAAAATGCGGGATATAAAGTGTGAACATATCCCATGCCGGATGGTAATCAGCCACAAGTAGTCCTCAGGTTTGTGCAGCATCTTCACTCTAATCACTTCCAGTCCATTGTCATTGACAGCTGGAGAACCCCCACCATCACTGCTCTTCTCCCTCTCCTCACTGAAATCTCACACTAGCCCAGCCTGTACAAGACTTTAGTGTGCAGAGGAAGCAGAGCAGTGACCTCAATGGTGCTTGGGCTGTCAATCACACTTGAGTGAGAGTGATTACAGCCCAGAGCTGCCAGGCAAATTAGCTGCAGCGACAGTGCTCACACCTTCCGGCATTGGGATATTTAAACAGGCATACCTTGGCTGAGATGCCCCTGATTGTAGTTCTATCCTGTCTCCGACATTACTGTTACTGTTTCCTGTGACCTGCCCTTGCCTTTGCCTGCTGATTTTGTACTACACTGTCCTCTTGGTTTGGACCTTGAATGTTCCGATTCAGGTTCTGTTTTGTACCATCTTGGTTTAGACTTGTCCCCAGTTAACCCCTTCTCTGTTGCTTTGATACCTTTTCTGCCCATATGTTGATGCCCAGGTTTTTCAACGTGCCCTGTGATGCCCTGTGCACTAAGTGTAGGGACCATCACCCAGTTGTAGGCCACCATTTAAGGTTGGATAGTTCATGCAGGTAGGGACAGTGGTTGGGGCCAGTTCAGGTCTGCACTGCTCCCTACCTACTGCGCTGCTTCCCTGTTAAACTGTGTATATATTTAGGCATGGGGATTCCTGTTATATGGTTATTGCATAATCTTTGTGTTGCAATGCCTGTTTATTTGTATAGTATCTATAAAAAAAAAATTCTAAACCACAGTGATTGGTAGCTGGATTTCAATCCCCTGATCCTTTTTTACTCAGGAAGATAGGCTGCTAAAGGAGTCTGGCAGCAGCTTATCCCCTCTCTCCATTGAAAACTCAAGCAAGCTAAGCCCAGTGTGTTTATGTATGGGTATGATATATAGTGTTTGACCAACATTTATATAAAGTTCATAGATGGTTTACATGTGGAAGCCAGCGGAGGTGGGTAATGTTTACTACAAAATGTGGGTAGGAAACAATGGACTGTCCTGTCTGCTGACTCCTGGTTCATGTGGTATAAAGAATAGGGACAACCAGCACTGTGTTACTGAGCAGCTCTTGTCCTAAGGCTAAGTTTCCACTATTCCGCTATTTTTCCCTGTGTTTTAATGTGTGAAAAAAACACCAGAAAAAAATGCCAGTGCAATTTCCTGCATCTGGAGTTTTTGCATTTGAGTGGGAATTGCATTTTTTGGCCTCTTTGGCATTTTTTTCAAAATTTCTTGGCTACCAAAATAAAAATAAAAATGGATGCAGTAGGGATGGGGAAAAAAATTATTTAACAACATTTTTATTGTTTATAACAAAATGTTAATTAATTTTTTATAAAATGTTTGTGTGTATTTTCATTTTTACCCTCTATTTTTTTTTAAACTTTTTTTTAGGTAGTACTACTATTCGCAGCATGGAACAGACTGTTCCATGATGGGAGTAGTAGTACCTGTACTAATAGACATATCGCCCTGGGTGTCACTCCTGACACCCGATACGATCGTCCATAATATAGCAGAGATGCGGAGCTGCTCTTTACAGTGCTCGTATCTTTGCTCTGTACTCCGGGCCAGCCAGTTATGTGAATAGAAATTCATATTCATATTTTGCCGAATAGTTGAAGCTAGAGATGAGCGAACTTACAGTAAATTCGATTCGTCACGAACTTCTCGGCTCGGCGGTTGCTGACTTTTCCTGCATAAATTAGTTCAGCTTTCCGGTGCTCCGGTGGGCTGGAAAAGGTGGATACAGTCCTAGGAAAGAGTCTCCTAGGACTGTATCCACCTTTTCCAGCCCACGGGAGCACTTGAAAGCTGAACTAATTTATGCAGGAAAAGTCATCAACTGTCGAGCCCAGAAGTTCGTGACGAATCGAATTTACTGTAAGTTCGCTCATCTCTAGTTGCAGCCAATCACCGCTCTCAGCAGAAAATATGTTCTATTCATATTACCGGCCGGAGCATAGTGCAGAGCCGGGAGCGCTGTAGAGAGCCACTCCATCTCTGCTATGTTATGGAGTGACACCCGCTGTGATCTGTCCTTACCTGCAGGTACTACTACTCCCAACATGGAGCACACTCTGCTCCATGTTGGAAGCTGTAGTACCTGCATCATTAGACAGATTGCAGCGAGTGTAACTTCTGACACCTGTTGTGATCTGTCTATTAATGCAGGTACTACAGCTCCCAGCATGGAGCAGAGTGTGCACCATGTTGGGAGCAGTAGTACCTGCAGTTAAGGAAAGTTCACAGTGGATCGCATGCAGGGAGGGTGGGGCTTGCCAGCTGGACTAACCTGCATTCACCAGGAGATGGAAAGCGGAGCTTGTGGAGTAATGCACCAGAAGTCCTATACACTTGCATGGGACTTGAAACAAAAAACCCATCCTTCACATATTGGGGCAGGTTAGAGATTCATTTAACTATTATATATTTTTATTTGATATATAAGTAACATGTGACCAAGTATTATTGAAATATCTCCAGCTGTTTGGAAGTTATGCAGTAACATATATTTCCCATAGACTTGTAGGGGACTTTAAATAAAAACCCTGACTCTGGCAAATGGGGGTGGGTAAGGGTTAAATTACCTATTCTGTGTTTGTTGTTGACATATAAGTAACATAAGTTTCATGTTAATATCTTTAGTGGTTTTAAAGTGATACTGGAACATACACACACACACACACATGATGAGATTTATATATACCGTATATAACTAGCTGAGTACCCGGCGTTGCCCAGTTTTTCCTTCCTAATCCTTGTTGGGGAGGAAAATAAACAAAGGAGAAAGCTTTTGACTTCATATCCCATCCTCATATATTGTTGTCATATCCCAACCCCATATCTCGACCTCATATCCCGTATTCATATCACGTGCTTATATCCCGACCTCACATCCTGTCTTCATATCCCGACCTCATATACCATCCATATATACCATCCTCATATCCCGTCCTCACATCTCGTCTTCATATCCCGACCTCATATACTGTCCGTCCATATATACCATCCTCATATCCCGTCCTCACATCCCGTCTTCAGATCCTGACCTCATATACTGTCCATCCATATATACCATCCTCATATCCCGCCCTCACATCCCGTCTTTATATTCCGACCTCATATCCCGTACTTATGTCCCGTCCTCAGGTGGGACTGATTTGTGATGAAGATATCGTAAGCTGAAAATTGAAGGAGACGTGGCTTTGTGGGACTGGGCGTTATTTGCAAGCCAGACCGATGCACAAAAAGGGTAGATAATAAAAGGGGTGGGGCTTAAAATGTGGGCATGTCTGTGAGATAGGGTGTGGCTTGCAAGCCGGATTGACACATTCACCAGGAGATGTGGAGCTTGTGGAGTGAGGTACTTGAAGTCCCATATACCCGCATGGGACTTGAAACAAAAGCCCATCTTTTATATAAGAGTGTAGGTAACGGTTAATTTAACTATCATATCTTTTTATTTACCATATAAGTAACATGTGACTAGGTATTATTGAAATATCTCTAGCCGTACTTAAGTTATGTGGGAACTTACATTTCCTATTGATTTGCATGGGACTTTAAACAAAAACCCTGACCCTCACAAATGGGGATAGTTAATTGTTAAATTAACTATCCTATATTTTAAGTGGACATATAAGTAACATGTGACCAAGTATTATCGAAACATCTCCAGCCGTTTGGAAGTTATGCAGTAACATATTTCCCATTGACTTGCATGGGACTTTAAACAAAAACCCAGACCCTGGCAAATGGGGGTGAGTAAGGGTTAAATCACCTATCCTATGTTTGTTGTTGACATATAAGTAACATGTGTGCCAAATTTCATGTTAATATCTATAGGATGTGATGCTGGAACATACACACATACACACACACACACACACACACACACACACACACATATGCACATACACACATTGAGTTTTATATATATATATATATATATATATAGATTATGTTATGTTATTATACATGTTTATTTAATATGCCTGTATGGTTATCAGTATGGTACATTGCCTCAGACTGTTTTAGTCCATAAGCAGAAAGTGGAATTATTTATAGAACTGTTGACATCAAAGAAAAACGGTCACTGTTGCCCATCGCAACCAATAACAATACAGCTTTTATGTTTTAAGATTAGAAACAAAAATGACAGTATTTTTGGGATTGGCTGCTTTGGGTAACAACAACATTGTTTCTTTTGCTTTTTAGCTGTACATGTGATCTGAAATGATCCTAAACTCCTCCTAACCCCAGACATGCTGGTATGGAGAAATGGATCCTCTATGGAATTCACTGCTGGGGCCCCATTCATCTAACATGTAAATGCCAAAAACAAAGAATTTCTGTTTGCTGAAATTGGTTTCTAGACTAAATCATTCTGTGGTCACGTTGAAGAAGATCTGTTTATAAAGAAAATAGCTGTGTAAGCAAAAAAAAAAAAAAAAAAAAATTCCCACAAATGTAAAACATCAACATGTTTTGCATATTTGTGAATGTTCTATAGATATCTCTTTAAAAGGAAATCTGGTTTAGATTACATTGAAAAAAAAGGTTACATTCAGCAAGTTCATATCGCTACGTTAACATTTTTTTTCCAGACTTCAATGGTTTGTATAGATATAGCTTCATCTCACATGATTTCTGAAGATCACCATGGAAAGTTTCTCAAAAACATATTTTCTTAATATCTAAAGAAAAAACACTGAAGCAAAAAGGAGTATGTGCAAAAATAATTTGCCTTTTCCTATAAGCTCACTTTATACCTCTATGTCAGTGTCCGTATTAGCCTTAAAAAATCACTACTTAAAAATACCTTAAAATCAGTACTAGTTAAAATCATTTAGTACTAGAAATAACTTTAAAAAAAGAGAACAAGCTTTACCTTTTTTAATGTAACGCCTGGGCTTCTTCTCATATTATCTTCACCAATAGCAGTTAGAGGAAGGTATATTGTTTTTTGTTTTAATTCTGATCTGAGGTCTGTTAATAAGGCGAATGGGGCTTAGATATTCATGTATAGATATGTGCATACCTCGGGTATATATATAGCAGACATTAAGAACGTCATATATGTGTCAACATATAAAACTGCAAAATATACCCCTGCACTGCACATACATTATATAGGGCAGTGATGGCAAACCTGGGGCACGCCGAGCCCCCTCTGTGGGCACGCGGCCATAGTTCACCAGGCAGGGCAAACCGGGACATCCCTGTGTCCCGAAAGATCTTTTCGGGACATAAGGATGTCCCAATTACCTTTCTGCAGCCCCGCGTTAACTTTAAAAATGCAGGGGCCGCCGGGAGGTAGCGCACACAGGGACATCACTGATGTCCCGTGCGTGCGCCCATAGGAGCGGAGCATCGGGGAGGATGACGCGTGCTGGCCGGCATGGTAAGTTACCAGCTACACTTCAACTTCAGTGCTCCGACCACCGCTCCTCCGGTCTCGGGACCTACTGCTATGGCCTATAGGCCATAGCAGTAGGTCGTGACCCCTGACCGGAGGAGCGGTGGACGGAGCACTGTGAGGCAGTACACAGACATACAGCCTCCAGCCATGCACTGTATATGGCTGAAGGCTGTATGTCTGTGGGGGAGCTATACTGCACCTAATGTGAGGGGACTACAACCTAATGTGGGGAACATACTGCCAACCTAATATGGGGGAACTACAACCTAATGTGGGGGAACTGCAACCTAATGTGAGGGAACTACAACCTAATGTGAGGGAACTATACCGCCAGCCTAATGTGGGGGAACTATACTGCCAGCCTATTGTGGGGGAACTACAACCTAATGTGGGGGAACTACAACCTAGTGTGGGGGAACTATACTGCCTACCTACTGAGGGGGAACTACAACCTAATGCGGGGGAACATACTGCCTACCTAAGTGTTTTTTTTCTAAACTTAAACGTCAGTATTCTGATTTAATTGCTGTGCTGGCACTTTGAGGGAAAAAAAAAGTTGGCGTGCACTCGGGCTCAAAAAGGTTTGCCATCACTGATATAGGGCATATACACCCTGTTCCAAATTATTATGCAAATTCTATTTAAGTGTCACAAAGATTAAATATTTTTTCAGTTTAACTCATGGATGGCATTGTGTCTCAGGGCTCTTTTGATCACTGAAAACAATCTCGGACACCTGTGATAATTAGATTACCAGGTGAGTCCAATTTAAGGAAAAAGTACTAAAGGTGGGTGTTCCACAATATTAAGCAGACACCATTTTCAAGCAATATGGGTAAGAAAAAGGATCTCTCTGCCGAAAAGAATGAAATAGTTCAGTGCCTTGGACGAGGTATGAAAACATTAGATATTAAGAGATTTGTGGCTGATTCAGAGCACAGGGTTAGTGCAGATAAAGACACATTGAGGAACTTTTCAGCCAGATCCATCTATCAGATCAAGAGAGCAGCTGCTAAAATAGCAATTTCATAGCAGCAAACAGATATTTGAAGCTGCTGGAGCCTCAGGAGTCCTATGGACATCAAGGTGTAGAGTCCTCCAAAGTCTTGCAACTGTGTATAAACCATCTATTCGGCCACCGCTAACCAATGCTCACAAGCAGAAATGGCTGCATTGGGCAGAAAAATACATGAAGACTTATTTTTAAACAGCCCTGTTCACTGATGAGTGCCTTGCAACCCAGGATTTTTCAGATGGATGGAGTATTGGATGGTTGGTGGGCGGACACCCTCTTCCAACAAGGCTGCGACGTCAGCAAGGCAGAGTTGGAGTCATGTTTTGGGCCGGAATCATGGGAAGAGTGCTGGTCAGCCCCTTTAGGGTCCCCAAAGGTGTAAAGATGACCTCTGCAAAGTATGTGTAGTTTCTGACTTACCACTTTCTTCCCTGGTACAGAAGGAAGAACTATGCTTTCTGTAATAAAATCATCTTTATGCATGACAATGCACCATCTCGTGCTGCAAAGAATACCTCTGCATCAATGGCT
Source organism: Hyla sarda (assembly GCF_029499605.1). NCBI lineage: Eukaryota > Metazoa > Chordata > Amphibia > Anura > Hylidae > Hyla > Hyla sarda. Next base: position 104,792,538 of record NC_079197.1, on the reverse strand, counting down.
GCTATGGGGATAAAAGGAGAGAAAGTCATGGTGTGGTCTCCCTCCTCCCCTGACCTCAATCCTATTGAGAACCTTTGGAGAAACCAAAAGCAAAAGATCTATGAGGGTGGGAGGCAGTTTACATCCAAACAGCAGCTCTGCGAGGATATTCTGACATCATGCAAACAAATTCAAGCAGAAACTGTCCAAAAACTCCCACGTTCAATGGTTGTAAGACTTGTGAAGCTGCTATCAAATAAGGGGTCCTATGTTAAAATGTAACGTGACCTGTTAAAATGTTTAAAAAGTTAAAATGCTGTTATAAGTTTGGTTGAAATAGCTTTTGATTTCAGTAAATATGCTGCAGACACAACAAATGACAATTTTCAGTTCTTTACAACCTATAAAGTGTTTTGAAACTTACTGTGCGTAATAATTTGGGACAGTGCAATGTAAGTTTATGTTTAATAAAATTTTATCATTAGGAGGTTTGTTCAATAACATTTGAATTGTTATCTTAATAGTTTATAACATGAGAATTATGCTGACTGTTATTTACATCAATTATTTAGGTAAATATGAAAAATATAATTTGCATAATAGTTTGGAACAGGGTGTACACTCACTGGCCATTAGGAACAGCTTGCCTTCAGAACTGAATTTTGCTTTCAGAATTGCATTCATTCTTTGTGTCATACTTTAGGTCTATTCACACAGCAGAATTTCCACACCTCCGCACCAATTCCACTTCCACGTTAATTTGGGTGGTTTCTGGCTTGTGCGGAATTCAGAAGTGTGAATGGGAGTGTGGAATCCCATAAAAGTCTATTGGGCTTTGAGGTGGAATCTGCATGCGAAATTCCAGAGAAAAGTTGCTGAGTTGCCCATAGCAACCAATCAGATCGATTCTTTCCTTTTTAACAAAGCCTCTGCAAAATGAAAGCAGCGATCTGATTGGTTGCTATGGGCAACTCAGCAACTTTTCCTCTGGACAGGTTTAAAAAATCTCCCCCATTGTTCAGAGATTTTGCTCCACATGGACATGATAACATCACACAGTATGCTAATCTCCCATTCTACTGCATCCCGAAGACGATCTATTAGATTGAGATCTGGTGACTGTGGAGGCCATTGGAGTACAGAGAACTCATTGTCATGTATGAGATGTGAGCTTTGTACATGGTGCATTATCCTACTGGAAGTAGCCATCATAAGATAAAGGGATGGACAAGGTCAGCAAAAGAGTTAAAAAAAAAAAAAAAAAAAGTTTGGTTTGTGATGAACAGGTTAAAATCCTAGTTTGTTGGCAGATGCCTGCCAGTGTTAAAATTGCATGCAGAGATATTGGAAGAGGCAATGGCTTTTTCCAATCACTCGAAAAAAATAACCCTTTTTGGGAGTAGCAACATGTTTTGAGTGTGGCAAGTGAAGAAGACGCCATGGATTTTTCCAAACGTTCCAAATCCTACCTTTTGGAAGTTGCAACAGAATTGGTGTACCAAAATAAGAAGAATTAGCATTTTTTTTTTAATACATTTGTATAAAAAAGGCAAAACAAATATCCCTTGGGGTGGGGGGTTTGTCATGGGTTGTGCAACCCGCTGCTTCCCCGCTTCTCCCATTGAACTACATGGAGGAGGCGTGTCAGCCGTGACGTCACGCTGCGGCTGGCACGCCTCCTGCGCGGCAGAGCTGTGGCCCCGTGCACGAGATTGCGGGGGGGCCCAGCGTTTGGACCCCCCGCGATCAAACACTTATCCCCTTTAACATACCATCCACAGCTCCCCCGTTGCACTGATATAGCTTTTCTGTCCTCCGTTCCGGCCTTCTTTCTGCTTCCTGTGCACAGATCGAAACACTGCGATGAACTTTTTGCCGGGCGCAGCGATTTCTCGCCTTGACCAGTGATACAATGAGCGCAGTGTCATATAACAGGCCAAGGCTCCTCATATGATGCCTGTATCAGGAACTGTCCAGAGCAGGAGAAAATCCCCATAGCAAACCTCTCCTGCTCTGGACAGTTCCTGTCATGGACAGGTGTCAGCAGAGAGCAGTGTGGACAGGACAAAAAATAAATTTAATAAGAAAAGAATTTCCTCTGTAACATACAACTGCTATATTATTAAATAGAAATCTGTTTAACTTTCTGGCACCAGTTCTTTAAAAAAAATAAGTACCCCTTTAAGGTATTTAGAAGCCAAATTGGTTCAGCACAATAGTTATTTATCATAAGCAACGGAGTTGTGCTTTAAATGTTAACACAAATACAGTGTGAATCCAGCCATTGGGATTTTGCTACAGATTTTTTTGCTGCAGATTTTATACTCTGGATTTTGTTATTGAATTACCAGCAGAAATTCTGCAGCAAAATGGGGGAGATTTATCAAAACCTGTCCAGAGGAAAAGTTGTACAGTTGCCCATAGTAACCAATCAGATTGCTTCTTTCATTTTTAACAAGGCCTCTGAACACTGAAAGCAGCGATCTGATTGGTTTCTATGGGCAACTTTTCCTCTGGACAGGTCCACAAGAAAGGTGGGACAATACAAAGATTGTAGGGACTGATGATGTGGGGAAGATATAGATGTGGAATGGCATTATAGGGGCACAGGTGGGTAACACTATTGGTTTATAGCAGTGTTTCCCAAGCAGGGTGCCTCCAGCTGTTGCAAAACTGCAACCCCCAGCATGTATCTGCTCTTTCTTCTTGTCCCCTGCTGTTATCTCTACCAGCTGATCCTCTATACACTCCTGCCCCTGTGCCTCTGTGCCTCACACCTTTAAAAAAAAAAAAAAAGGGGCATTAAGGGGCAGGTGCATGAAAAGGCAGGGGCTCAAGCCCCCTTTGAGCCCTATGTGTGCACGTCCCTGCACTGGAGGGTAGGCTAAATAGAACGCCCATAGCAAACTGAGCAAGTTCTGGCCAATGTCTAATCTGGTGGCCCAGAAGTCCATGGGCTTTGGCTGATGGTGTCAGAGAAAGGGCACAGCTTTGGTTTGCATCAACCTGGTTGTTTAGGTGGTGTAGCACATCCCTTTGGTAACAATTCATGTCATGGGGGAATACAGAATGTTAAATCCTTGCCAGCTTTTCTGAGCTCCCAGTTTGTTCTGCTTCTCTTTCCCATTATACCAGGGGATTGGTCATCATGGTCCTCATCATCATCATCAATGTCACCTTGTGTAGTTTCCTCATCCCCTATCCCTTTGACAGATTCCATTTTCAAATCCTCCTCATGAGGTCCTACTTCCTCATCCTCCTTATCTAACTCCTCCCCAAAAAGAACATCTAGGCCCAGATTTATCAAACTGTGTAAAAGAAAAAGTGGAGTAATTTTCCCATAGCAACCAATCACAGCTGAGCTAACGAGCCCTCGTAAAGTGAAAGCTGAGCTGTGATTGGCTATGGGAAAATCACTCCACTATAATAAAATATTTGTACCCTTTTCTGTGATTTTGTACTCACTTCTGGTTTTGGCTCATAATTCTGACCAAAATACAGTGGTCCTTCAAGTTACAATATTAATCGGTTCCAGGACGACCATTGTATGTTGAAACCATTGTATGTTGAGACCATAACTCTATGGAAACCTGGTAATTGGTTCTGAAGCCACCAAAACGTCATCCAAAAATAGGAAAAAGTGGGGATTAAAGAAAAATAAGTAGATAACTAATATAGATAAAGCAAATCCTTACATATAAAAGTAATAAAAATCATCTAGGAGCTGTAAATCATTATCTATTTCAGTGTTTTCCAACGAGGGTGCCTCCAGCTGTTGCAAAAAAGCCTTTGGCTGTCCAGGCATGCTGGGAGTTGTAGTTTTGCAACAGCTGGAGGAACCCTCGTTGGGAAACACTGGTCTATGTAGAGGACAGAAGCTTCTTCAGGTTCCTCTACAGTACACATAATGCACTAAAAAAAAAGTAAAATTGAGCCGCTATTACTTTGTTTCCAAAGGAGCAGCTAACCCTGGCATAGGTTAAAAGTAGTACAGAACATGTAATACTACCCTGTACTGTAGGGAGCGCTACTAGACACCAGTCAGTGCATGCACTTTAGGAATACAGGGGTTTACCAGTAAAATGCCCATTCTGATTGGTCGGTTCTTCCAGCCATTGACATGTTTTGCAGATTCCTTAGCAATGTATGTTGAATCTGGTTTCAAGTTACAATGGTCCAGAAAAGACCATTGTATGTTGAAACTATTGTATGTTGAGGCCATTGTATGTTGAGGGATCACTGTACTAACTGAAACACTGTGGCCCAGATTCTTCAAACTGTGTGAGAGAAAAGATAGAGGGATCTTTCCACAGCGACCAATCACAGCTCAGCTTTCACTTTACCAGAGCTCGTTAGCTGAGCTGTGATTGGTTGCTGTGGGAAAATCACTATTTTATTCTCTCACACAGTTTGATAAATCTGAGTGAGCTCAGTCTTAATCTTTTAATGAGTCATATTGAACCACATTAAAAAAAATTATGTATATCTCATGTGTGTATGTGTTAACGCATTATTTATTTGGACACTAAGGACTGCACGGATGCAGCATGTGTGTACAGAACTATAGAAGACAAATGGCCAGTATGAATAATAAATTGGATCATTTAATAAACACTTGTGAACATGTCAAAATAAACAATGTATTTCCATTAAAGACTAGAAAAATACTATAAGACAAACACATGGAAAAGGACAAAGTACAAGCTTGGTACATATATACAGACCATGCAGAAACAGCACTAAAGCAGGTATCATATGGTGTAAACACGTTTATATACCACATTTACAAGAGCAATATCCAACAAAACAAGTAATAATATGGTCTGTAAAAGTGCATCATTCATTTGATCACTTGTAGATATACATGAAAAGTCATGGCGGCTTTGTTTGACAGTGCAGATTACTTGCAGAGAATTTCTAAAGGGATATTAAAACTGTGAATGACTCTATATTAGAATGTGAAGACCCCTCAGCAGGAGAGGACTTAACTGGGCTCTTACCAAGCTGGGGAACGCCCCTTGGGCACTTGAGCCTTGTTTGCATAATAGAAAAAAGTCTCATACCTTGCTGATGGAGAGGACTATTGAAAGAAAAAGTATGCTTATTATCCCAATAAGTAGCCCATCTAGCCAATGGTTTATTTACGCCACTGTTTTCCTGCTGACAGGACTACTTTAAATGGGATCTATAGCCTCTTCAAAAATCTTCAGATTCTTTATCTTTCCCTATCTCTCCAGGTTCCCAATCTTTTGGGGCCATTAGATATGCTAGTAGCTAGTCAACTTGGCAGATTTCACCTCAGTTCTTAACAGGAAGTTTCTTCTTCACTGATAAAAGAACAATGGTTACTGCAACCATGTCCATTGACTATCACAGGGGTGGTCGCCTCTGCTCCGTTGTCAACAGTGCATAAACCTTCTCAGTAAGAACTGAATGGCAGTGAGTGGCCTGTTGACAGTCTATGCAGCATTAACCTATCAAGTGCTAAAATGAAGATCACTGATAAATAGTGAAAGGGGGAATGGGGATGAGAATCTTCAGGAATCTGCAAGTACATGAATCTGCGGAGTGGAAGCACCGCAGACTGAGACACAGTGCTGCTCGTGTTTAGTATTCCCTGATTTACTTGACGCCCATGGGACAAAACTTGCCTCTTCTTTTAGGAAAAAGAGAAGGCCCATTTCCTTTTCATTTGTGCCATTTTTCGGGCGGGTTTGTGTGTCTTAGTTAAGAAATAGCACATGCAACATAATAAAGTTTGTGCAATGGCGGAAAAGGCACACAACAACCACGTTCTTACTTCCTACGCCACCTAGGGAGCAGAGTACACAATTATGTAGATGAAAAACGAAACTAATTTATCTGCACACACTAAGCCACGCCTCCTCCAAGTGCAAAAAAAATACAAAAATGAAGCGAGCGCAAGCTGCAAATAAATTGTGCACAATGCTTCAACAATTTTAATACTCTGCACATATCTAGAATGCTGCAAGGCAGCTAAGGCAGTGGTTACATGTACAGTTTAGTTATGTTTAGAATTACAGTTTTTATTTATTGTCATTGCAAGCACCAAAACGCTCCTTTTGGTTCTACACATGAAGCTTATTCTAGAATCCAGCCAACTGTGTAAAAGTCAATTGTAACAGAAAACATAACTTGTTTTTCCACAATTTTCAGTTTGGTGAAGACTTTATATTGTAACAGCTATTATTTACTTTCAACAGTAGAGAATTTAAAACTATTATTCAAGGTGACTGAACCATTTTATAAGAAATAATCTCATTTTAAAACATAGACTATATAATCAAGAATTTCTTACATAGAAAGTCAAAAAGTGAATATCTATAGCATTAAGCACATTGACATTTTTCTGTTCCATTATTTCAACTGAAAAAATAATAAAACTACTGTTTACCATTCTAATTGACTTTAGTGGGATTTTGGGCAATCAGTTGGCATCATCTACAGTTCAGTTAGGATTATTCTAAGTAGTTAATGTTAATTCTTGCAAATTGAAATATGGTCTCTTCAACATGCCATTCTGTTTAATGGAGAACTTCAACTACATTTTTATTTATCCCTTATGCCTGGACTGATGTAATAAATATAATTATCCTACCTTCCTCCGCTCCCCTGGTGCCACCAATATCACCACCCTGTCCTCTGGCCCTGTTTCTCTTCCAGCTTTTGGTGCCAACACGTAACACTGCAGCTCTGCTAATCGTTGGCCAGGGCAATTTGCTTGCATCTACTGGTGCTAGGCATAAGTCTGGGCCTAGCCTTGTTGCTGTTGCCCAGGTCCATTACATGACACTGCAGCCCAGCCTATCATCGTTGGTAAGCAGGACATCACTGCGTCCGGTGATTAGCATAGTCGCTGTGCTACGTGTCGGGAACAAAAACCAGAAGAGGACTGAGGCCGAGAATTGAATAGAGGAAGATATAGGCCGGCACTGGGACGCGTTGGAAGGTAAGTTAATGTTTATTACAGCCACCCGGTCATAATGGATAAAATATATATATTTTCACTGGAGTTTTCCTTTAAAGAGTTTAGTTTAGTGATCTTACCATTTAAAAACAAGGCCTTTTAAGTTTGGCATACTGATATTATTAAGTGACAACATGAAATCCTCAAATATCGGTTCAAGCTATAACACAAGTGTAAAAAATCATATTCCCAGATTAATGCCAGAAGATGACAATAATGGACAACCACAAGATCACTTTCTCATAGAACGTGTTTTGCAGATGCCAGCCTTGATGGTGGTTCAAAAAAACAATAAGGTTTCCAGGCAAAAACAGAGCAGCTGGACTCCTAACAATGGAAAGATCACATATTTCAATAAATAAAGGACAAGTTATACTGAATTTTCCCCCATAAAGAGAGATATATATATATATATATATATATATATATATATATATATATATATATATCAATCCACATAGCTAACCCTGCTCTATAACATGATGCTGATAGTTCTGAAATAAGGTTCATGGTGACAGGTCTCCATAAAATCTTGCACCACTCCTGATAAGTTTATTTGCACAAAAAAATCATAATGTTATGCAACCTACAATACTGATCCTATTTGTTTTTTATTGGCAAGTTATGGAAAATATTAAATTGAAAATAAAGGGGGGAAAAAATCACACATTATAGAACTTTATCTGCTAGAATGAATATATATCTTCCACTAAGCCCTTCTGAAGTATAAAAAACAGGTTTTCATTAAGACGCTTATAAAATAAGACTACATCCAGAATTTCATATGGTCATTGGCTGATGCTTGCTCACAGTTAATAAAGACATAGAAATTAGATGCAATACATATTTATAACTGCTGCACAATCTGGGGCATCTCACTCCAGGCTTTAGCTTTTTTCTTGGCTAGTGAAAACCATGGTGGTTCATCTGGGTTTGGTGGCTGTGGAGAATGGGTGCTCATCTCTGAAACTGGCTGTGCCACCTCTGATTCAGCTAAAAGAAAAGAAAAGTTCAGTATTTAAATGAGTCTTTATCAATTTTTCATTATGTTATACCTCACAAACCTTACAAAAAACACCAAAATACAGTTCACAGATAAGGCAGAGCAAAGAGTCATAGGCTCCCTGCCCAACATCTATTCTCTTAAGCCGCAGGCTTCTCTAGGCCTGTGGCCTATAGGACATAAAGGACATGATGAGGATCTCAATGGCACAATCATTCCAATGAGAACAGGGCTAGATTAGTAGAACTTAAAGGCTGTTTAAAAAAAAAAACTGTTTAAAGGCACTATAAGGACCTACAGGGGACACAAAAGGGGGAACTATTTGTTGTGCCCAACACAAAAAGAGGCCACTATAGCCATCTGGGACATTATTAGCATGTAATGGGGGGGCTGTTATTGTCTAGGGCACTACAGACAAGATGTCTGCTTAGAGGGAAAAGGAGTACAGGAGAAGAAAATATGTCTGGGCAGCAAAAGTCATGTCATGGTGAAGGTCTTTATGGTGGTCTCAGCCAAACTGGAAAAGACAGGAAAAGGGAATGAATCCAATAAAAAAAGATGTCACCTGTGGTCCCTGCATGTAAGTGTCTAGGATATGTTTAGCTGGTATCTGTTACTTTATGGATGCTGTATGGTAATAATATCTGTCTGTGTATATTTACTCATCCAAGAAGCCCTGTGGCCAACCACAGAAAATGATTTATGTCATTAAATAATTTAGGGTGTCCTGATCACAAACCTTCTTACTGTTTTTTGATACACTCTCCTGTTCTAGAGATATGAGAGTTTACACTAAGTCTGACAATTCAGGCAATCAGTCAGATGGGCGTAAACTTAATTTTTGATTGTAGTGACCATAAATTATACACACCCCTGTCTGTGTAATGCCACCCATTAAATAATATTTACCTCCGGGTTTCCGGGACTGGGGACGTGACTTCACGCCACGCCCCGCCCCCTCCATTCATGCCTATGGGAGGGGGCATGACGGCTGTCACGCCCCCTCCCATAGACATGAATGGAGGGGGCGTGGCGTCACGTCCCCAGTCCCGGAAACCCGGGGGTTTCCGAAACTGGAGAATCAGCACCCACATACAAGGCAAGTTCTGCAGGGAGATCGTGCGGGGGGGGGGGGGGGGGTCTCAGCAGCGGGCCCCCCACGATCAGATATCTTATCCCCTATCCTTTGGATAGGGGATAAAATGTTTTAGCCCGGAATACCCCTTTAAGTTCACACTCATCTAACGGATTCCATGAATTGTCAAACTATGTTGACAAGTTTTTTTTATTGATTTCTTTGAGTTTAGCATAAAGCTGCAACATAACAAATTGTGATAAAGTAAAAGGATCTGAACATTTTCCAAATATACTGAATATTCATTGTATGGCAGCGTTTTTGTCCCTTATATAGTGTCATTATTTGTAATTTTGGTTGTAGTATAATAGGCCAGTAACAGTGTGATATATACTATCATACATAAATATTTGTGCATCAGATTTCATGTGCAGGATTTGTAACTGCAGATTTGAAGCTGTGCTCAGTCATTTAGTTTACAATTAAATCTGTAGCAGAAAATCTTGCGCAGGATCTTGTACGTGTGAACACACCCTTAGAAAAGCAAAAATATTTGCAGATCTCATTGTTTTTCTAAAAATAGAAAACGTGTAACCGGCACTACTGACCAGAACACTTACCTGGATTCCCCCACTGAGGGTGACATACTCGAACTCCTCCGCTATAGACAACGCTGTGGTGCTCTGTAACTTCAGATCCAATATTATCACAAACAAAAACAAAGTCCAGAATGGAAATGTTCTTGGCACTTACATATGCGAGAGAAGGCTTCAGTAGGAAGTACAGGAGTACTTTGGCGCTGAACGGACCCAGGACACAGCAGGTAGGAAAATAAAATCCAGTTTATTTGATGCAACGCGTTTCCCTGAGCAAGCGCAGATTCATCAGGCATGATGCCTGATGAATCTGCGCTTGCGCAGGGAAACATGTTGCATCAAATAAACTGGATTTTATTTTCCTACCTGCTGTGTCCTGGGTCCGTTCAGCGCCGACGTACTCCTATACTTCCTAATGAAGCCTTCTCTCGCATGTACACATTGTGGACTCCACACCAGGAGGGCTGCAGATGGACCATTGTATCCAAGCTGTTCCCATTGTTGTGTATGTTGCTACACAACCACCCAGGGTGAGCAGTTTTAAATCAGCTTTTACTCTCCCCTCCCCCCCTATCTCCGGTGGTATTACCCTATGGAGCGCCTTCTCTCCTGTTTTTGGCACTTACATGTCAGTTGCAAACGTGCTTGCATATTATTTATTCAATGCCAAAGGACATCCGTCCGTTTACATCAAAGGAGCGGAACAGATGGGACAACGCCCGTTTTGCAGCATCTCCAGTACCAACAGAGAGACGATGCGAAACGATTGTTGTCAAATCTGTTCCGCTCCCTTGATGTAAACGGCCTGATGTCCTTTGGCATGGAATAAATAATATACCAACACTTTGTAACTGACATGTGAGTGCCATGACCATTTCCATTCTGGACTTTGTTCTCATTGATTTTCTGATTCTGAATTGTATTTTTTGTGGTGGGGTCTGATCATTTTGGGATGTGAATAAACTTCAGAGACTGCTCTGTGGTAACATATATTTATTTTTTATGCTAAGTCTAACCATGCAAGGGTAAGGGGATATTGGTGGACTAGTTTTATGCCTGATGCAAATTGTCAGGAAAGTGTGTCCATGGATCTTGTAAGGGCCCTATTACATACATCAGTTCAGAAATCACCCGACAAATGAGCTGATTGTTTTGTTTTACCTTGCTAAAAAATCTCACTCAGTCAATATATCTTACCATTTAATAGAGCTGTTTGAACAATCCAGCGATTGTTATGTGACCCTCCCGACACAATAGTTGAACCTTGTAACAGACGTCGTAAACAAGCCCTGCTCTCATTTCACAGCATGTGTTGTTCCTTGTAATAGTTCCCTTAATGTTTATGTTTAAAGGGGTACTCCAGAGGGAAAAAACATTTTTCAAATCAACTGGTGCCAGAAAGTGATATAGATTTGTTAATTACATCTATTTACAAATCTTAATCCTTCCAGTACTTATCAGCTGCTGTATGCTCCAGAGGAAGTTGTGTTGTTCTATCCAGTGCTCTCTGCACTGTCCAGAGCAGGAGAGGTTTGCTATGGAGATTTGATCCTGCTCTGGACAGTTCCTGACGCAGACAGAGGTGGCAGCAGAGAGCACTGTGGTCAGACAGAAAATAACTAAACTTGGTAAGAGAATAGATCACCTGAGGCATCTTATGGTAAGTGGGTTTCTCCAGATAACTCTAAAAAAAACTTAATCTAGTGCAACATTGAGTCAAACTTCCTATCTTCTATACAATCTATTATTAGTATTTATGTAGTTGTTATTTGTACTCTTATTGGGGTCCATTTAGAACAAAACAATACAATATGATAGATTCAATGCAATACCTGGACTTTCAGCAGCTTGTTCACATCTCTTCTCTTCTTCTTGTGGATTGGTGACTATATATTTTTTCTGGATACATTCCGTTTCCTATGAAGGATAACAAAGTTGCGATACTATAATTGTTTCCTGACATTCTAATGTTTTTGCATAATTTAACTGTAATACCAAGCGGTGGAGTGAGCATGATCTAGGATCAGAGAAGTAAAGCAATTGGAGCAGCTTTAAAATGATACTCTGGTGAAATGTTTTTTTAATCAACTGGTGCCAGAAAGTTAAAACAGATTTGTAAATTAAATTGTAAAATAAAATCTGATTATGCAGCTCACAGTGATAAATATGCAAGATTAACTGAAATATTCTCTCACCCAAAAAGAGAAAAAAAGTATTAAACAGGATATAATAAAGGAGTTTTCAGTCCTCAGCATAACACCTATTACAAAATAGATGTATGATGGGATTAGAGATGAGCAAATCGAATCTGACAAATCCGAATTCGTTACGAATTTAAGGAAAAAATTGATTTGCAATGAATGTGAATATCGCCGCAATTACATTGCGCAAAACGCTTCTTTAAATTCCATTTTGTGCGGTCCAGGCTCCAGGCATCTAAAATGGCAGATCCACATGTGAGGACATGGGGCAAGGAATCTTGGGAAGGCAGGAACAAGTGTAGGCAGGATGACCCTGAATCACATGCAGGATGCAGCCTATCAGCAGCCAGTCATCCCTGTGATGTCACAGCCCTATATAATCGGCAGCCATATTCCGGCTAGTCACTTCATCCTTTCACTACAGAGAGATAGGACAGAGAGCGCTGTGTGTTACACAGAAAAGCTTTTTCCCGCAGCATTTCACCTCCTAGTCACATTTGAACAAGCTGGCTCAGCTGGAGAAACTTTAGCAGAGGAGGGAGGAATAAGTTTTAAGCGCAACTCTGTGTCTTTGTTCCACAACAAATGATCTGCTGCTTATACTAGTCTGTAGACTGTATAATACATACCCAGCAGTCCATTTTTAATAGTCTTTGAGAGTGAGAGTGCAATTTTTGGTTTAGTACACAGCAACTGTGTGCTGCAGCAATGTTGTGTACTGCTGGTGTTGTGCACAAATACTTATTTAAGCGTACTGTAGCGCATTTTTATGCCCTCATAAGTGCATACCACATACCTACATCTAAGTAGTGTACTATTTTGTACCTGTTAATCTGTCAAGGGCCTAGATACTGTGAAAAGCCAGACAGAAGTAATCACCGGCAGGTGTTTTACTCAAATACTTTTTTAAGTGAACTGTAGCACACTTTTCTCCACTCATAAGTGCATACCACATATGTACATCTAAGTGGTGTACTATTTTGTTCCTGTTAAAGTGTCAAGGGCCAAGATACTGTGAAATGCCAGGCAAAAGTACAGACCGGCTGGTGTTGTACACAAATACTGCTTTAAGCATACTGGAGCGCATTTTTCTCCCCTCATATATGCACTAAGTATGTCAGGCAGTGAAGTGCCAGAGGCCTTAATTCATCAGGCAGAGGTCGCAGCAGACTTAGGGGTGAGTGGCAGCAGGAGTCGCAGCGAAAGGCCTGAGCTACTGGTATCAGCTAGCAGTCATGTCTCGACCAGCAACCCATCTGCCATCATTAATTGGTTAACTCTGTCATCCACTTCATCCCAAGTGACATCTGACACCCCCAGTCAACAGTCAGTGGGTTATATAGCAATTATTTGTTTAAATTATATTAAATATTCTAAAAAAAATTTACAAGTCACATGCAGACTACAGGCGTCGCTATTAGAATCACTGCCTCAGAGCGTCTGGATGTGGCAGCAGGATCGGGAGACCATATGGCATCACAATTGAAGAGATTAAAGAGATTTTTTAATTACATTTTTATTTATCCCCAAAGGATAGGAGATAAGTTATAGATCGCAGGAGGTCCGACCGCTGGGACCCACGTGATTTCCTAAACGGGGCCCTGGCAGTCTGCTGAAGGGGGCGTGCCGACCCCCGCATGCAGGGGGTGTGTCGGCTGCGGCTTCCTGCAGGGGTCGGAATGGCCACTTCCGGCAGACTGCCAGGGGCATTCAGGAGATCGCAGGGAGTCCCAGTAGTCAGAATATACTGTCTATAACTTCTCTCCTATCTTTTGGATAGGGAATAAGTTATTTTTTTACTGCACTACTCCTTTAATGAAACCATGCATTTATGATCAAATTGTACACCCTTGTGGCTATACCACCCATTCTGGAGCCTTACAGGGAAAACCTCACCCCTGCCATTTTACCTTCCATATTACATCACCACAGCACAGGTACCTTATAAGCTTTTGGAACGAATTACCATCGTATGTTGAGGGACCACTGTATAATTGAGTATTTATGTGTGTGTACCAACTGGGGGTATTAGGTGATATCTATTTTTAATATGCACAATCGTAGGGCCCTGCAGTTTGTGCTAATACATTCTATATCATATTGTTATATGTTGTTAAAATTTTAGAATAAATCATACAGATTTAAGATTGGTCTAGTGGGTCCTACATTTTTTCTAAGGAAAACAGATATCCCATCATACATCTATTTTGTAATAGGTGGTATGCTGAGGACTGAAAAATCCTTTTTATATCAGATTTGTAAATTATTTCTTTTTACAAATCTTAATCCTTCCAGTACTTATCAGCTGCTGTATGCTCCACAGGAAGTTCTTTTATTTTTGAATGTATTTTCTGTCTGACCACAGTGCTCTCTGTTGACACCTCTGACCATGTCCAGAGCAGGATAGGTTTGCTATGGGAATTTGCTCCTACTCTGATCACTACAATGTGAGCGGGCTCAGCAACATCAATTAGAAAAGGGGTGCTGCTATACGTATCAAATGTAGTACAGTATCCAGAAAGAAAAAGAAACACGCAAAACAGCGCACACCCATAAATATCAAAAAGTACTCTTTATTAATACATGAATCAAAAAAACAGACAAGATTCTTAAAAACATTTAAAACAGGTCTAAAGCAGCCAAAGCACAAAACAGGGTGAGCCCCCTCAACAAAGGAACCCCACCCAGGGCACCTGCCTATTACAGTACATCAATATCGTCACTATGTCATACAAATAAGCTACCGCATAACACTATATTCATCACAACAGCCCATATACAACCTGTATTCTCATGTAGCAAGTAATGATGAAGTGACACAGGACGGTTAGTGGAGGTGTTACCAGGCAAGTGCCCCCCTAAAGACCCCACGCGTTCCGTTGCCCGTCAGCAACTTCCTCAGGGGTGTTGTGCTTCTATTTCCTTACATCTGTCTTATATATATTACATAATCAACTTAATTACAAAGGTCTGTTTTACCAGAAGGAGATACTTGTGAGTCTCTGTGGTTTCATGTCCGAACGCTGCCGCTCGATTCTACTTCCGGGTCTCCTACCCGAGCGCTGTCGCTCGCTTGTACTTCCGGATCACACCCGTAGCTCCACATATCATCCACGCATGCACACTCCATACTACAGACTTCCGGATCACATCCGTAGCTCCAAACACCATCCACGCATGCGCACTCCATACTGCAGACTTCATTGCTTGCGCTTGCGCAGTGCGCTCCAGAATACACTCCGTCATTCATTCATTCTCGGGCTATGTCCTGACATACCCCTATGTGTATCACTTGTAGCTGTGCGCTCTAACACTATGGCCACAAACTAATTCATCCATTCCCCTCACTATGAACCATAATCTTTCACAATAATGGTGCCTCAATACTATGTATTTCAATAAGCCGATCTTATATTATTCACATGGACATAAAAATACACATAGAAGACTTTATAGATAAATTTAAAATCATTATCTTAAGCTAGTAAAAAATATACAAAATAGATAGCATACCATATAAACTCTGTGTGATACAGCCAATTTTGGCAAAACCTATATATCTCTCATGGGGGACCATCCATAGATGTACATCACCTAGTCCATATTTAACACGACAAGTTTATACCTCATGAGGGACCATCCATAAATATACATCACATAGTCCATATTTAACATACAAGTTTAGACCCTATATAGAGAGGGCCAGCTAATACCCCACACATCAGTATAAGAAATGGTTATTATTATTGATATCCAGTATACAGGGGTAGCAACCCACGTGAACACACACATAAACATAAACATAACCATGGACATATATATAGAATGTCTTATCACCTAATCCACCTATGTGCACATCAGAACACACCTACATATATCTAAAATAAATAAATAATAATAAAATAAAATATATTATACAAATAGTAAATCGTTAGATAGCAATATATATATATATATATATATATATATATATATATCCATATCCCTAAATAATTTCATACAATATTCCCTAGATGAACTCATCATAATACATCCAAGTGATTATAACTCCCACTGAGTATAAATTAACATAAATACAAAATCACAAAAGTTACATATAGTGTTAAAAAGCAATAAAAATAAATATAAACTAAAGCAATTTTTATTATAATCATAGACAATTTGTGTGCCATTATTATTATGTATCATCAATAGAAACCATTTGGTTGTTATTTCAAATGTTGCCATACTCAGTACAGGCATAGCCATAATGAAAAGTACGCACTACAGAGCCCATAAAATAGGGCCCAGTGCATTTATATAACCCAGATGAGGTACCTATTTTCTCTCATTGTTGAGGGGGCTCACCCTGTTTTGTGCTTTGGCTGCTTTAGGCCTGTTTTAAATGTTTTTAAGAATCTTGTCTGTTTTTTTGATTCATGTATTAATAAAGAGTACTTTTTGATATTTATGGGTGTGCGCTGTTTTGCGTGTTTCTTTTTCTTTCTGGATATTGCTCCTACTCTGGACATTTCCTGAGACAGACAGAGGTGTCAGCAGATTTTGCTTATAATGTACCTGTGCTGTGGTGATGTAATATGGAAGGTAAAATGGCAGGGCTGAGGTTTTCCCTGTAAGGCTCCAGAATGGGTGGTATAGCCACAAGGGTGTATTGCCACAAGGGGTGTGTGACAGGCAGTGACAATACAAATTGATCATAAATGCATGGTCTCCTTAAAGGAGTAGTGCAGTAAAAAATAAACTTATTCCCTATCCAAAAGATAGGAGAGAAGTTATAGACAGTATATTCTGACCGCTGGGACTCCCTGCGATCTCCTGAATGCCCCCCCCTGGCATTCTGCCGGAAGTGGCCATTCCGACCTCTGCAGGAAGCCGCGGCCGACACCCCCCCCTCCATGCGGGGAACAGCACGCCCCCTTCCAGCAGACTGCCAGGGCCCTGTTTAGGACATCACGTGGGTCCCAGCGGTCGGACCTCCCTCGATCTATAACTTATCCCCTATCCTTTGGATAGGGGATAAGTTATCTTTCACTACAGAACTCCTTTAAGGCTGATGTCACTGCCTTAAATGACATTATTGTGGACACGAGTTAGTGTGTCTACATTGGGTTGAGGCACTAATGCAGGTAATGACATTAAATATGCATTATTGATACAGGCACAAACAACGTCATTTATGGATTTCATGCACTTTCACCTTTTACACCCAAATTAGATATAGACGAACCAGCATAGGTGATCCAGCATTCAAAATTCAGCGCATTTGGCAAAGGATGACACTTATATGAGATATTCACCATCTGTAGTATTCAATACCTCTATTTTCTTGTGTTCAGTTATACTACTCTGCTCTCTGGCAAGTGGATGCTCCTGAAAACCTTTTTGTTTCAATTTTGCCATTGTAATCCATGCAGGTTCTGAGAAAAAACAAAAAACTTTATTATTAATGTTTATCATTTTCATTTGGGTTTATATGATGTTTGCATCCACATGTTCTGCATATGGTCACACCTTTAAGTAAAATACTGGCAACTGTTGCTACTGTATATTCCGTATAAAGATATGGAAGCATAGACCCACCCAGATTACAATAGGTTATTCATTTGGCTGAAAGATTGGACTGACTAAAAAGCAGGGTCTATAGAGACAATCAGATTTTGGTTACCCATTTCCTCATCTAGTTCATAGGTTGCTACACACACCACCTTACCTTATTTTTAACTATTTTAATAAATACTTTTAAATAAACAAATCATATCATATAATTAGAATGGTAAAAAGTACCTGAGTTTTCTTGTGGTATATGATCTTCTGCTCTAGGTTTCGGTTGATTCCTACTTTCTGGAGTGGATTTTTCTTCAGCAGAAGACATTTGTGACATTTTTGCACAGTCTGTGTTAACATGTTGCCTTTTAGGAGTGTGTAGGTTTCTCCCTGGAGACAAGGATGAGGTATCCACAGGAGACAAGTCTTGTCTGGAAACCTCTTCTTGATGGTCTTCACTATATTTTATCGAAGATGAAGTCCGCCTTAGCCTGACGCCAAAATGTCCACATGATTCTTCTTTGTTTTTTTGAACATTTTCTTTGCTACTGTTACCATGTACAATAGACTCCTCTGCACCATCAGAAGATTCAGAGGTAATATTACCTTCCACATGTTTGATGAAGGGGCTGTCTTTGATATTAGATCCACTTGAAAGTGCTCTTTGCCACGCTGGGGCTACAGTAAACCTCACTGGTTTGTTGGGTCCTTTAACATTACTGTTAGATGTTGGCTCTGCAGGTTTTATTTCTTTGACTGTCTCTGTGAAAGTTTTACTATTTGCCTGAATGCCAAAATCATGGGTGTTGGTGGAGACTTTTGTGTAGCTAAAGTCTTTAGCATTTGTTGTTACAGCATATGCCTTGCTATCAGTTACATTATCAGTATCAGGCCGTTCATCACTACTCTCTGTAATACTCCAATCGGAGGTTTCTGTGTTTTGCTCTGAAGAAGAACGCTTGTCTTTAACCTCATCATTTGCAACCAATTGATCCGACACATCTAAGATAATGGCTGCGTTTTGTATTATATCTATTGTACCTAGATGGTCTTCATTATCACTTTCATACGATCCAACACATTCAGGAGAAACCTGGACCTCTTGAATATCCTCATCCTTTATCATAGCAGTTAATGGTTCCACTGACAAAATGCAGTTTTGTAAGGTCTCACTCGCAACGAATTCACTTTCTGTCACATTTAATAAATCACTTTGTATATCTGAACAGATGTTTTCATGCCCGTTGTATTCTTCATCTTTTATTTCACTTACTGTAGGTGCTTCTGCTTCTTCCTGATTTGGCTTGTAAGTTCCTAATGCACCACAAACCAGGCCTTGACTGGTGATCAAATCAGGATTTTCTATTGGAGAAGTGTTACTTTCCGGGGACTCATTGGTTTCCTTGGTTTCAGTTGTTTTGACCATAACTGTAATATTGTTTTCATACATAGGTTGAAAATCACAGGTTTGTAGCAATGCATTAACATCATCCCTTTCTGAGTCGTCCTCAGTAATGTCCATCTGATCTCCTGTAGATAACAGACTTTCATGGAAATCCACATCACTTTCACTAAACACAGCTTCATTCTGAAATGAGACACTCTGGTTTTCAAGTAGAGAGGCTTCCAAAGGAAAAGATATATTGGTATTTTTGGAAGGTGACTCTTGCTCACAAACAGACACATTCATATTTTCCTTTAGTTTCTGCCGCACAACACCTAAATCAATAAAGAAAATTAGGTTAGATATATTTTCTATTATGTCTCTTGACAAAGGAGAGGTTATATAATAGTTAGTCTCAATTGCAGTAGCTACTGTACTCTCTTCCTTAGAAAAACAATGGCGATCAATATATGAGAAATTAAAGTGTGGCTGAGAATATCCTCTGCTAATGGAATACTGTAAATCTCTACATAGGGTACTGTGAGTTCAATTATAAACTACTTTTGAGTATTGCATAGCTATATTAGCATACACTAAGGTCTCACTACTGTGTAAGAGTTAAATATTTGCATATTCTTGTATTGGTTAAGTGATTCATTGGTCATTACATGTTCCTTATCTAGTTTCTATACAGAAGGGTTCAGAAAGGCTGTGGGAAGAGTCCCTAGTGCAATTACCCCTCCCCAGAGGGTTGGACTTAAACCAGTTCATTCTCATGTGACTTGGGCCAGAAACAAGTTTTTCTAGCTCTACTCCTGTTAGGCAGACTAGTTATTCAGAGTGTACCTACAGTGTTTCTCCTAGCTTCGCTGAAGTAAAGTTCAGGCCAGAAGCCTGTTTCAAGGAGGGTACAAGTCCTGTTCCAGTTGGAAGTAACATTACACCTGAGACAGATCTGGGTCACGTGTGCAATGATGAAGACACTGTATGGAGTTGGAGATTTCACCCAAAAGGTTGTCTCGAGTCCATGTTGTGAGAGCATCATGTTTCAATTTTCAGCTTCACAAAGAGTATCTACTAGCCAGAGGAAGTGAAATCTGATCAATGACCCCTCTGTATACACTAATCTTTTCAGTGACCGATGGTCGGAGTTAGTGCTGTGTGGTTTAATATGCCACATAAATTCTTCAGCATTTCCCCTCCACAAGCCTCTGAGTAAAAATACGAGTCTTTGCACCACAGCATAAATTCCCACTAGCAATCCACTAAAATGTTTAAAAGGTGGCATTACAGACATGCCAGTCATCTGCTAGTAGGGTGTTTTTTTTAAAGGGACAGTGATCAACGCTCCACTCATCTACTTAAAATTTGTAACTGTCCACTCTGTGCTAAAGAGACTGTATTGTAAATGTATTTGCACAGAACGTTCAGTAAATTTTCAAGTTGTTTCACCTTATCCAAATGTATGGAATTCTTATACCTGAACTTTACACTACGGGGAACAACACTTTCATAAAACCATTGTTGGGCCTAATGGGGGACCATCAGGTTAGCTATAACACATCTACATTAAATTACCATCTACAACACCTATCCTCATCCTTGAGTACCAAAACAGCACCATAACTAATACTCAGTGGGAGCCTGTTGGCAGTCTATCCAGTTGTTGACTTCCCAAACTTCCAACCTTTACAAACCAAGTAAATCTATCCTGACGCGGGCTTACCGCTGGGACAATTACTGTTCATTGCAAACACTGTGGTCCCCTTAAGTTAACTCAATGTAGGTAAAGCTGAATGACACACATGGTGACAGCCATGTTGGTTGTCGACCAACTTTCCTAGGAAAAGATAGAAACAAGAAATATTGCAGATAACTGGCCCAGGTACAGACGTTTTCTGTGTAAAAACGGATGTATAATAAAGGATTAAATAACGGGTGCTAACGGCTGAATAATGCCTGTCAAAATAACGGGCATATTCATCCGTTAAGACCAGTTATAACATCCCTCATGAACGGAATTTTTTAACACCTCTGCCTACAGACTCCCACAGCCGGGACTACTACTACTCCCATCAGACTTGTTTTCATGATGGGGGTATTAGTTCCCCGGCTGCGGGAGTCTGTCGGTGGCTGGGGAGGCTACATTAGTGTTTGTACTACAACCCCCATCATGGAACAGACTCTGTTCCATGATGGGGGTTGTAGTATAGGGGCTGAGGGATTTATCGCACTGAGTCTCACTTCTAAGACCTGATGCGATTAGAAGTTAATAAACAGGGCACGGCATGCTCCACTCCCCTGTGATGTATGATGTATTTACTTTCATTTTTAAATTCCTTGCAGGGAGCCCTGGATGGCCGGTACTGAGAAGCCATTCAGGGCTGCCGGCGGGGTATTCAAATGGAAGCGCTGCGGTGGGGAAAGATATATAAAATCGCTGGGGGGGGTAATATATCTGGCCTCCACAGCGCTTCTATATATCTTGCCCCCCGCAGCGCATTTATATATGTTCCCCCCCCCCCGCAGTGCACATATATGTTCCCCCCTCAGTGCATTTATATATGTTCCCACCATAGCACATATATATATGTTCCCCCCACAGCGCTATGAATAAAAAGTATTCTACAGCAGCGCATCTGGCCAGGGCGATGCGCTGCTGAAAGAATACTTGTCATTCATAACGCTGCGGCGGCATCTGTATATAAATGCGCTGTAGGGGTTAGACCTATATCCATAAGTCTGGCCCCCACAACACTTCTATAATCATATGCCATTGCAGGGCTTTGAATGAAAAGTATTCTTTCAGCAGCACATCGCCGCCGGCCAGATGCACTGCTGAAAGAATACTTTTCATTCATAGCGCTGCGATGGAATATGACTATAGAAGCACTGTGGGGACAGACATATGGATATATGTCTAATCCCTCCAGCGCATCTCTATACAGATGCCGCTGCAGCGCTATGAATGACAAGTATTCTTTCAGCAGCACATCGCACCGGCCAGATGCGCTGCTGTAGAATACTTTTCATTCATAGCGCTACCGAGGGCTTATGATAGCGCTGCGGGGGGAACATATATAAATGCGCTGCGAGAGGAACATATGTAAATGTGCTGCGGGGAGAACATATATAAATGTGCTGCGGGGAGAACATATATAAATGTGCTGCGGGGGAACATATAAATGCGCTGCAGGGGGGAACATATAAATGCACTGCGGGGGGAACATATATAAATGCGCTACAGGGGGGGAACATATAATTGTGCTGCGGATGGGAACATATATAAATGCTCTGCGGGGGGGGGGACATATATAAATGTGCTGCGGAGGGGAACATATGTAAATGCTCTGTGGGGGGGAACATATATAAATGTGCTGCGGAGGGGAACATATATAAATGCGCTGCGGAGGGCAAGATATAAAGAAGCGCTGTGGGGGCAAGACATATACCCCCCCCCCCAGTGATTCTATGTATCTCTTCCCACCTCGGCGCTTCTATTCGAAAACACTGCCGGGATCCCTGAACGGCTCCTCAGTACCGGCCATTCAGAGCTCCCAGCGGGGGATTTAAAAATGAAAGTAAATACATCGTACATCACAGGGGAGTGGAGCATGCCACCTGCTCCCCTGCTAAATTACTTCTAATCGCATTGGGTCTCAGAAGTGAGACCTAGTGTGATAATTCCCTCAGCCCCTATACTACAACCCCCATCATGAAACAGAGTCTCTTCCATGATCGGTGTTGTAGTACAAACACTAATGTTGCCTCCCCAGCCACCGGCAGACTCCTGCAGCCGAGGAATTACTACTCCCATCATGGAAAGAAGTCTGTTCCATGATGGGAGTAGTAGTAGTCCCTCAGCACTGCAGGAGTCTGCTGATGTCACCTCTTCTGAGCATGCTCAGAAGTAATAACGGATATTATAAACCAGGTGCAAACGGATGACAAAAAGGCTCATCCGTTTGCCATAGACTTCAATGTTAAAAATAATGGCCGTTAATTTACCCGTTTCTTGTGACGGAAGAAAAATTAGTGCATGTGCCGTTATTTCTTCCGTCACAACTAACGTCCGTTATTCATGACGGGCTATAACGGGTCATAACGGATAATCAAAAAATCCCATAGACTTGAATGGGATTTTGTAACGTTTAACATCCGTTTTTAAAGCTTTTCTAACGGACATTTATAACGGATCTTTAAACAGATGAATTTTATAGTGTGAAAGGGGCCTTAACTACATAAAACTACAGATGAAGTGCAAGACTACAGACTCTGGAATCATTTTTTCAGAAGTCTATTATATTATTTCTATTATGATTTTATTCCTCCCTTTTATGAAATAACACATTATAAAACTTATGTTATATAGTTACTTAAAATAGTTACCCTTTTCCATTAGAAATGAATCCCAAAACTTTTAGGAGGAATAATTTGATTCCTCAGACAGATCAATGTGGTTCCATAAAACCACATTGATCTGTGTGCTCTGCGCTCGATTGATAAAGCCTGGTCCTGCCAGGCTTTGCAGGAGCCAGCATGAAAGGAGAGGTAAGCCCCCAGGCTACCTCAGCAGTGGATGGCATCCCACGATCCCACTGGACAACCAGGGACTGGATAAAGGCACCTTTAGACGCCGCTGTCACCTTTGACAGCGGCGATCTAAAGGGTTGATAGCCAGCCGCAGCGATCGCCACATGTTGGCTATTAACGCCGACCCCCAACTATAGGAATCAGCTGGGGGCCAGCCGGTATGATGCGGCTCGAGTCGGGAGCCCACGCCATACCCCTTTAACGGCACATGGACGAGTATAGACGTCCATGGTCATTAACAGGTTAAGTGTCTGTTCACATGGGCAGGTCAGAGTATCCCACTGCCGTTTTAGCTACAATGGAAAATCTGCAGAAAACTCAATAAAGTACACTGATTTTCTGCTGTGTAAAATCCACAGCAAAATGCAAACTCACTTCTGACCTACCCGTGTGACCGATTCTTTTAACACCAATCACCTGCCGAAAACATGAAAGCATGACAGATACATTTTAGTCTGCTGTTTGACCATAATGTTAATTATACTTCTATGGACATCTTATTGGTTCTTTCTGCAAAGTGAACCGAATTACTAGGGATAAATTATCCAGTTAATAAAATTTAAGAAATATTTGTATTCTTATCCTCAAAGCTTTTACTTACACACATTGTCCATCAAATGCTTTCCATTTATATTATCTAAAAACTCTATACTACCATGATTCCTGGGGGTGATTTATGCAGATGATGGATCATGGGGTGCTATAAACAATAATTTTACTATAAAGCCATATTATACAAAATCTATGCATCATAGCCAAATACCTGCTAAGTGTTTCACTTCTTCACTTGGTGCTTTCTGTTCCGCTGATTTTTTTTCTGAGCCCGGTATCTTGACTGGTTGCTGCTCTTCAATCTTTAAAAATCAAGAAATATTACCATATGTAGATTGGGAAAAAGAAATGAATAGACATATGTCATTGGAATTCTATAAAAATTTATGTTGCAATTTCAACCCTAGGTTAGATCCTAATGTACTCAATATTGCTGAACATTAATCTTAAAATGGTATTCTGGTGAAAAACAATTTTCATATCAACTGGCTCCAGAAAGTTAAAGGGGTTCTCCACTGCTTTAACCTTCTTGGGGCAGTTAGGTAGTACTGTGGCTATATGTTATTACCCCTTTGTTTCCTGCTGGTAACGCTACTGTAGTTGGGTTATTTTTTTTACCTTATTTTCAAACCCGGAAGCTGTTTACTTCATTAGTTTGCTGGCTTTTTCCGACCACTGGTTTTTTTTTCAGCCGCCGCCATCTTTCCATCGCTACGTCACCCTGCAGGGTGTTGTGTTGTAGGCCGGCCTGCCCCACGCTCCGTACGTGCCCGCCTCCCGTGCTGATGAATATTCCACCATCATAATCGCGGACCTCCTTCCTTTCAGCTTCTTATAAGCTGATTGCTGATTGGGCTGCTTGCGGCGAATCAGCTCCGTTGTTGGGCGCATGCGCAGTTCGTCCTCGGTCGGTCGGGTCATCTGCCAGAGAGCGCCTATCAAACCTTCGGGAGTGTTAACAATACCCCAGCGCGTCAGTCCCGAAGCTGAAAACACAATGGCACATGCGCAGATGACCCTCCTGACCGAGGACGAACTGCGCATGCGCCCAACAACGGAGCAGATTTGCCCGCGAGCAGCCCAATCAGCAATCAGCTTATAAGAAGCTGAAAGGAAGGAGGTCCGCGATTATGACGGTGGAATATTCATCAGGGGGAGGCGGGCACGTACGGAGCGTGGAGCAGGCCAGCCTCCAACACAACACCCTGCAGGGTGACGTAGCGATGGAAAGATGGCGGCGGCTGAAAAAAAACAGTGGTCGAAAAAAGCCAGCAAACTAATGAAGTAACCAGCTTCCGGGTTTGAAAATAAGGTAAAAAATAACCCAACTACAGTAGCGTTACCAACAGCAAACAAAGGGGTAATAACATATAGCCACAGTACTACCTAACTGCCCCAAGAAGGTTAAAGCAGTGGAGAACCCCTTTAAAGGAAATTTGTCACCAGTGTCACCTCCACTAACCTGTCGATACAGACAGGTAGTGCAGGTGACACTGATGACAACGGCCCTTACCTTTTCCCATTCCATATAGTCGTTCTTCAGTAATCTTCTCCGGTATCTTCAGCTCCTGGCCCGGCTTGGAGCATGGGCAGAGCTTAGTGACGTCCCCGCTGCTATTCTCTGCTGGGTCTTGCTGCTAGAGAACAGCAGCGGTGACGTCCCTAAGCTCCGTCTGTGCTCCAAGCCAGGCCCGGAGCTGAAGATACCAGAGAAGATTACCGGTGAACGACTGAACGGAACGGGACAAGGTAAGTACCGTTGTCATCAGTGTCACCTGCACTACCTGTCTGTACCGATAGGTTAGTGCAGGTGGGTGACACAGGTGGCAGATTTTCTTTAAACAGATTTGTAAATTACTTATATTAAAAAGTCTTAATCCTACCAGTATTTATAAGCTTCTGAAGTTGAGTTGCTCTTTTCTATCTGACAACAATGCTCTCTGGTGACACATATGTCTATCTCAGGAACTGAAGCAGAGGGAATTCAGACCTCAAGGTGTAAACTTATTACTTATTAAAATGTTACCTTCCAAATATGGAAATGCAGAGACATAAGATGTAGCTGGTTTAAATAAAATATGTGATTTATTAAATAAATATCAATAATATACACTTAGGCTGGTATCTGTGCAGGGCCCTTGCTACAGATCCAGTAAAATTAGTTAAAATAACATTAACCGGTTGCCGGCTAAGGAAGAGACAGCAACCGTTGTATGGCATGGGCTCCTGACTCAAGCCCGCGCCATACCGGCCGCCCTCCAGCTGATTCCTGTAGCTGGGGGCCGGCGTTAATGTAACATGCGGCGATTGCTGTGGGCGGCTATTAACCCTTTAGATCGCCAAAGTTGAGAGCGGTGTCTAAAGGGACATTTGAACCATCCCTGGTGGTCCAGTCAAGTGAATTCCCCCCCCCCCCCCCCCCCCGCAGCGCGATTGCGGGGGCCGATCCACTGTTGAGGTAGCCATAGGGTTTACCTCACGTCCTGTGCTAGCGGGACCAGGCTTTATCAATCGAGTGCAGAGCACACAGATCAGTGTGGTTCTATGAAACCACATTGATCTGTATGAGGAATCGAATGATTCCTGCTAAAAGTGTAAAAAAAAGTTGAATGAAAAGTTTAAAAAAAACAAAAAACTTTTTTTTTTTTTCTAAATCAACTGGTGCCAGAAAGTTAAACATATTTGTAAATTACCTCAATTAAAAAATCTTAATCCTTCTACAGAGGAAATGGTTTTCTTTTTGGAACACAGAACTCTCTGCTGACATCTCTGTGCATTTTAAGAGGAGAAAATCCCCATAGCAAACATATGCTGCTCTGGACAGTTCCTAAAATGGACAGAGAGCACTGTGTTCCATAAAGAAAACCATTTCCTCTGTAGTATACAGACCCTAAAAAGTACTGGAAAGATTAAGATTTTTTAATAGAAGCAATTTACAACTCTGTTTAACTTTCTAAGGAGAGGAAATAGCCAGCGTGGAAAATGCAGAAAATGGTATGACTAAGGGCGGTCCACGCCTGAAACACGTTATCATGGTTACCTGTCCTGTTTTTCGGATTTTATGCAATAAAGGGATTTTCTGCATTTTTCACGCTGGCTATTTCCTCTCCTTCTTAATTTGTTGGTGTTGCCACGCACCTGCTGTGCTGTGGACGGGACTGTGATTTGGCGAGCTGATCTACACATCTCTTCATTTTCCTTGCTGTTTAACTTTCTGGCACCAGTTGATTTAAAAAAAAAAAATTCCACGGGAGTACCCCTTTAACCCCTTCCTTATTAAGTTTAAATCACCCCCCTTTTCCCAAATTCCACATAAAAAATATGTAAACCATAGTAAAAATAAGCCACGTGCATAAATGTCCTAACCATAAAAATACATAATTAACATACCGCCCCCCCGTATGCGGAAAAATAAAAAAGTTATAGGGGTCAGAATGTGACCATTTTAAACATATTCATTTTCCTGCATGTAGTTATGATTTTTTCCAGAAGTACGACAAAATCAAACCTATATAAGTAGGGTATCAATGTAATCGTATGGACCTACAGAATAAAGAGAAGGTGTCATTTTTACCCAAAAATGTACTGCGTAGAAACGGAAGCCCCCAAAATTACAAAATTGATTTTTTTTCTTCAATTTTGTCGCACAATGATTTTTTCTCTTTGGTTTTGTCATAGATTTTTGGGTAAAATGTCTGATGTCATTACAAAGTAGAATTGGTGGCGCAAAAAATAAGCCAACATATGGATTTTTAGGTGCAAAATTGAAAGAGTTATGATTTTTAAAAAGTAAGGAAGAAAAACCGAAAGTGCAAAAACGGAAAAACGCTCAGTCCTTAAGGGGTTAAAACATGGTATAAAAAAATTCCAAAAAATAATCCTGTGTGCCAGTAATTAAACTAAGCAGAGTTGCGCTGTGATTGCTGGATGATGTAAAAGTTATAGTATAATTGCACACTGTCCCATTATCGGCAGTACTGGACTGTACTACCACCAAATCGCTATTGCACATTTGCCCTCTAATCCCTTGCAAGCTCTGGAGTCCCTGCATCTGGAGACCACTGCAAGGTTTACCACACGCTTCATGCTTGAAAGCCTCCAACTGCCACACGAGGACACCGCTGACCAGGTCTGCACTCACCACTCCTGCCTGCCAGGATTCTGTTACAGCATTGCCGGACGCAGTGCCGTGCCACCTAGCAGCAGGAGAAGTCGGCATTCCCCTGCAGTTCTTGGATCCAGTGCACCGTAAGGACACGTCTAGGGACGATCTGCATCTGGAAACAGGTACTCTGTACATACAGGCCGGGAGCAGCCCGTGCCAACCTGTATCGCATACCCTCCGCTAAAGGCCACGTCCCAATAACGGGACAAAGTCCAAATTTTATTATAACTTTTGCATCATCCAGCACTCACATCGCAACTCTGCTTAGTTTAATTACAGGCACACAGGATTATTTTTTGGATAGACTACATCATTGGATCTAATCATACGTGTCTATAAGGATCTATAACGGAGACACAATACAAAGGTAGCATACTGTGAAAATGTAATTGTCTCAGGAACGGTCCCGGGCAGGAGAGGTTTGCTATGGGGATTTGCTCCTATTCTGGACAGTTCCTGAGACAGACAGAGGTGTCAGCAGAGAGCACTGTTGTCAGACTCAACTTCTGCAGCTGATAAGTACTGGTAGGATTAAGATTTACAAATCTGTTTAACTTTCTGGAGCCAGCTGATATGAAAAAAATAGTTTTTCATTGGAATACCCCTTTAAAATATTAACTTCCAGAACAGCTTCTAGAAAAACCACACTGCTCTTGCATCCATCTCATAAAGACCAGGTAGGCCTTTTTTGGAGAGGCATCTAACAATATAAGCAAAAAAGAAATCTTATCCAATTAACCCAATAAAAAAGATATTTCCAATCTGTTCTCTTGATGTAGAAAAGGCATTTGACGAGGCAGGGACTGTTCTTTGGGATTCACATTTAGCAATACAATAGTCTTCACACATTTCTGTCTTTTTCACCGAGGCTCGAACACACATGTAGAGGAACTAGGCGGAGATGCGCACTCTAGCTGAAAAGCCTTTGGATAAAACTTTATTGTAACCTCCGCCGTTCATGGCCTTGCCCTAAATGACTTTTCCTACAAGTTAGCTTATTTGCTTAGTCTGTCTTATACAAACTATTTTGCAGCCACTTCTATATTTGCCAAATTTGATTTAGGCCTTAAAATGAATGTTAAGAAATATTACAAATGGTCTCTGCCATCACTTTCTTACATTGGCCACCTCCACTGTATAAAAATGGAAACCATCCTGAGAAATTACTTATGTATTTTCATAAGATATAGTCTTATGGCAATCTTTCAGTACCTCATTACTTACACTACTTTAGACTCTATAGCACAATTTGTTATAATTTGTTCCACCTATCTCACTCTCCGATGGGTGGCTTTGAAGTCAGAACTACTATCACCTTATACACCTATCAATCTTATGTGGCCCACAGAACCTCTTTCTATGACACATCCAAAGATGCCCCCTTTACTCCTTGCACATGTCTACTGAAATCTAAGTTTCTTAAAGATGTGTAAGATGAAAAAATGTGGTTCTGTTTCTTTAGCACTTTTTTTTTTTAACCTTTTTCAACCTTTTCCTTACTTACACTACAGAAAATCTTTGTTGAATTACGTTTAGTTTCTTTTCATTAAAGGGGTACTCTGGTGCTCCAGTGTTCTGAACATTTTGTTCAGAGCGCTTGTAGCCGGAGGCAGTGATCATGACGTCACAGCCACACCCCTCGTGAAGTAACTTTACATTGGGAGAGATTCCTCAGAACCTGTGCAGAGGAAAAGTGGTGCAGTTGACCATAGCAACCAAATTGCTTTTTTTTTTTTTTTTAAATAAAAGCAGCAATCTGATGTTACTATGGGTGGCTGCACCACTTTTCCTCTGCAAAGGTTATGATAAATCTCCCCCAACTACTCTGTGTCACAACATCTGCTCCACCTCCTCACTTGGAGGTCTACATTTTCCATAAAATTTTATTTCTTATCTCTGAAGTTTCAAAGGGGCTTTCCAGTGAAAACACATCAATGGTCTATCCTCAGGACAGGCCATCAATATCGGATTGACTGGGTTTGACATACAGCAATCCCAGTTGAACAGCTGTTCAACACAGCCGCAGCAACCAGCGAGCTTACAGTACGGGGTTACCGCTGCTCAGATACCTGTCATCACTGAGCCAAAAGAACAGACACTGTAGCTATACTTGGTAAAGGCCTCTGATCATGTCCAGCCTTTCCCCTTTTTTTGGCATAGTTTTTCCTGTGGGTGAACACTGTGGGGGTTCCGAGGCAGTCATGATGCTCGCCCTCGTTGCTGTAAACTTCCTGTCTCTTAGTTGCCAGACTGACAGGAGTAGTCAACCTGCTGCAGTCTCCTCCTTACAACTCTCCTCTTTGTTTACCTTGGCAGAAGCTACACAAGAATAGAAGCTAACTACACACACAGCTCAACTCTACTGCACACACAGCCCTACTGCGCACACAGCCCTACTGCGCACACACAGCCAGGGCCGCCATCAGGGGGGTACAACCCATACACTTGTATGGGGCCCGGATGTCCCTGGACCTTTTTAAAAAAAATTTTTTATGGCTTGTCACCCCCCTGATGGCGGCCCTGCTTGTCAGCTGGGTGCCCGCAAGGACTATGACCAGGGCTCATGGTCCTTGCGGGCCCGCACATTTATTTCTAGGGCGCGGGCTCCTTAAGAATTATGGCAGAGCCGGACAGGCCAAGGGCTGATTGGAGTAGAGAGGTCACGTGCCCTGCGCAGGCATGCACGTCTACTCCAATCATCTGACCTGTCCACGTCCCTGCGCGATCTACTTCATCCTCCCCATCCAGCACCAGGAGCAGCAGGAGCCTCACGTGGTATCTCCGATCCCGGCAGGGTAAGTGAACTTGCGTGGGGGGGGGGGGGTTATGGGAGTGATAAGAGGTGATGAGTGGTGCAGGGGGGGGGGTGATGAGTGGTGCAGGGGGGGGGTGATGATGAGTGGTGCAGGGGGGTGATGATGAGTGGTGCAGGGGGGGGTGATGATGAGTGGTGCAGGGGGGGGGTGATGAGTGGTGCAGGGGGGGGGTGATGAGTGGTGCAGGGGGGGGTGATGAGTGGTGCAGGGGGTTATGGGGGTGATGAGTGGTGCAGGGGGTTATGGGGCTGATGAGTGGTGCAGGGGGTTATGGGGCTGATGAGAGGTGCAGGGGGTTATGGGGCTGATGAGAGGTGCAGGGGGAGGTTATGGGGGTGATAAGAGGTGCGGGGGGGGGTTATGGGGGTGATAAGTGGTGCAGGGGGCATGAGGAGAGGTGCAGGGGGGTTATGGAGGTGATGAGAGGTGCAAGGGGGGTTATGGTGTGATGAGAGGTGCAAGGGGGGTTATGGTGTGATAAGAGGTGCGGGGGGGGGGTTATGGGGGTGATAAGAGGTGTGGGGGGGTTATGGGGGTGATAAGAGGTGTGGGGGGGGTTATGGGGGTGATAAGACGTGCAGGGGGTTATGGGGGTGATGAGAGGTGCATGGGGGTGATGAGAGGTGCATGGGGGTGATGAGAGGTGCATGGGGGGTGATAAGAGGTGCATGGGGGGTTATGGGGGGGATGAGAGGTGCAGAGGGGGTGATGGGGGTGATGAGGAGAGGTTTGGCAGGGGGTTTACGGGGGTGGACGAGAGGTGCATAGGGGGTTATGGGGGTGATGAGAGGTTTGGCAGGGGGTTTATGGGGGTGATGAGGACACAGAGGATAAGAGGGGGTGTATATGTATATATGATGTGTATGCATGTATGGCAGTATTATATTAAGGGTACAATGTATGGCAGTATTATATTCAGGGTACAGTGTATGGCAGTATTATATTCAGGGTACAGTGTGGGGCAGTATTTTATTTAGTGGGTACAGTGTATAGCAGTATTATATTCAGGGTACAGTGTATGGCAGGATTATATTTAGTGGGTACAGTGTATGGCAGGATTATATTCAGGGTACAGTGTATGGCAGGATTATATTCAGGGTACAGTGTATGGCAGGATTATATTCAGGGTACAGTGTATGGCAGGATTATATTTTGTGGGTACAGTGTATAGCAGTATTATATTCAGGGTACAGTGTGTGGTAGGATTATATTCAGGGTACAGTGTATGGGGGGTTATGGGAGGGGATGAGAGGTGCAGAGGGGATTATGGGGGTGATGAGGAGAGATTTGGCAGGGGGTTTATGGGGGTGGATGAGAGGTGCAGAGGGGGTTATGGGGGTGATGAGGAGAGGTTTGGCAGGGGGTTTATGGGGGTGATGAGGACACAGAGGATAAGAGGGGGTGTATATGTATATATGATGTGTATGCATGTATGGCAGTATTATATTAAGGGTACAATGTATGGCAGTATTATATTCAGGGTACAGTGTATGGCAGTATTATATTCAGGGTACAGTGTGGGGCAGTATTTTATTTAGTGGGTACAGTGTATAGCAGGATTATATTCAGGGTACAGTGTGTGGCAGGATTATATTTAGTGGGTACAGTGTATGGCAGGATTATATTCAGGGTACAGTGTATGGCAGGATTATATTCAGGGTACAGTGTATGGCAGTATTATATTTTGTGGGTGCAGTGTATAGCAGTATTATATTCAGGGTACAGTGTGTGGCAGGATTATATTCAGGGTACAGTGTGGAAGTATTATATTCAGGGTACAGTGTATAGCAGTATTATATTCAGGGTACAGTGTGGAAATATTATATTCTGGGTACAGTGTATGGCAGTATTATATTCAGGGTACAGTGTGGGGCAGTATTTTATTTAGGGTACACTTTCTGGCAAGGTTATAATGATTACTGTCTTCATGCAGAGGATGAGGATCTGCTGACAGTGAGGAGCCAATGATGTCTGGATGTCAGAGTCTGCAGAGAAGATGGAGTTGGAGGAAGACCTGGTCTCTGGACCAGAGAACAGAGAAGATATCACGCAAGTCAGAAGACGTTACTCAGGTCACTGATATCATTGTGTATTCTCCTGACTGTCCCATCAGAACTGTAGTCACTTGTAAGTTCTGCATTGATGATGGGTAAAACTGTGTCCAATCTGTGTCTCTCCAGCTGTTACAAAACTACAACTTCCATTGCCAGAGGCTCTCCAGACATGATGGGAGTTTTAGCTTTCCAACAGCTGGAGAACCACTTCAACAGAGGTGATTGGTGGGGATCTCAGCAGTCGGACCCCCACCCAAAAAATGGGCTGCTTATTATAAAATGCCCGGGCCCTGGGGGGGGGCTGTGGGGAGGGGTAGGGAGCCCCGAGGTAATTTTTTGCATCGGGGCCCTGTGGTTTCTAGCTACACCCCTGCGCACGACCGCTGTGCATTGATACAGCATTGGGGGCAACAGTTAACAGCAGAAAGGGGCGTACAACAACTATATAGTGGCAAATTGTGCCCCGGCCCATATAGTTGTTGTAGGCCCCTCTTTGCTAATAGTTTTCCCCCCATATAGTTGTAGGCCTCTCTGAGAGGGGCCCAGGCCTACCACAACTATAGGGGCAACTATTAACAGAGGGGCCTACCCAAATTAGATGGAGCCCCCATATAGTTTGGGTAGGCCCCTCTTTAAAAGGAGTAGTCTGGTGAAAAATAACTTATCCCCTATCCCCCCCCCCCCCCCGTGATCTCCTACACAGGCCCCGGCGGTTTTCTGGAAGCTGACGTCTGTACCCCGCAGGAGGCTGCGGCCGGCACACCTCCTCCATGTAGCTCTACATGGAACGGGGGGGCCCATGCCTTGAGCTGTGTGAGGGGCCCCGAAATTTCTGATGTCAGCCATGCACACAGCCCTACTGCACACACAGCCCAGCTTTACTACACATACCAAACACACACACACAGCTACAGTACATTGCTCCATGTAGCCTTCTGCCCCCCAGCCCTGCCTCTACCATGTTTTCACCAGTTAGAGAGGAAGAGTTGGTGTAGGAGATGGTAGACACTGCTGACAGCTGCTCTGCCTTTCCACTCTGTGCTGCAATTGACAGGCCAGGAGAATACAGAACAGTGCTAAGCCTGTTCCACTTTTTGTGTTTCGACTGTGCAAAAGCATTTATATGGAATGGGGACCCCTAGTAGACAGAACTTTAGGGACAATTGTTCCCAGCACTACAGGTGGCCAAGCAGCAGAGCCAGGGTATAGAATACGATTGTTTTGACCCCTCATGGTGGAGAAGGGGTTCACAGACATGTGTACTAATTTTCACATTGTTCTGACCAGTAATTTCAGAGAAATCTATGTATGCAGAATATTGCACAATATGGCGGCCAAATCATGTTATTTTTGGTTCAGATAGTGATCATGAACATGTGCGCTAATTTTCACATTGTTCTGACCAACAATTTTGAGAAAACTATGTATTGCGCAATCCAATATTGCTGCCAAACCATAGATATATGAATCTATAGCCTATTGTTACCTTCCACAGCAATATGTACATCTGTAGCTTTAATTATTTTTAAAGAGGCATATATTTGTTAATGCTACTAAATATATTCCCATAAAACAAGATGGCAACCAGATCATGTGATATTAAGCACAATATAGCACTGTAACAAGTTTCGTAGGTTTTTGATTAACAGTGAGCATATTATGAGCATTTAAATATAGTGGCTTTTTGGCTTGTAGTGATTGGCTTTCAGTGGTCATATTGACTATGCAAATTAGCTAACAAAGTTGGCACAGGAGGTAGCCGTGGGCAGGTGTGCCAATTTTGAATTATTCTAACATACGGTTTCAGAGAAGATGATGTTAGTAAAATATTGTGCAATCCAATATGGCGGCCACAATTGGCACGAAAACCAAGATGGCTTCCAAGTGACATATGAACTTTATATAACATAAGATTATGCACAGCTCATGGCTCTCACCTTCTATAAATGCATAGTAAATGTATTATGCATATTGTTCATTGTATATAAAGTTGCACAAATGTATAGGACCTTCCTGGGTCATGTGATCTACTGTCATGTGATGTACCCAGAGTTCCCTGGGTACAGGACCTACAGGCTTTGCAACCAATGGGCTTTAGTCCAGCCCCCCTAGTATATAAGGGGCTGTAGTCTCTTAATTCACCCTCTTGTTCCCGCACTCTCTTTCCTCTTATCTCCTGGATTTCAGCCATCTCATCTAGGCCTAAGCCTAAAGAACCTGCAGCCACTTCAAAACGTGAGTTAACAAGCTCTATCTACAATTCTAGTGACTACTACTCAACTCAAGAATAATATTAGTAGCACAGTGGCCTTCATAAATCATCTCAATACTACAAGTCCCAGGAAGCCTGTGAGGAATCCTGCATCCCGGTTGCCTCTAGAGAAACTGCATAACTGTAAAGACTGTTCCATAAGAAGTTTAAGTAAAAGTTCCAGTTATTTACACCATTCCTGCTGTGGACATTCCTTTATTGCCTGCAGTTTCTGGGTTGTTGTCGGCAGGGCCTTATACAGAAAACAACCACATCCTGGCGTCACGACTAATGAGGGGTTAATAACACCTTGCCCCACAGGGTTAATACCACCAGACCCTGCTACACCATTGCAACACCCCAGACACCACAGTAGTTTTCACAGAAGTAAATATTGACTAGACTAGACATTATTGAGGTAGACTGAGCAATGCTTTTAATATTTGTATGGGCTTCTCCCCACAAATGGACAGGCTACTTTGTTTGGTAAGGCCTGTACATCACTTTGGTCTGTTGGGTGAGGCTCCAATAGAAAAAGTTCAAGCCCTGGTCTAGACTTTATACCTTTGTAGTCTGACCAATATTGGAAGCATCTTAAATTTTTACAGCAATATTTATATACAATTCTAGGTATGTCTTTAACTGTTCAAAATCAAAAACAAGACATACTGATAGTAATTTTCTGTCATTTACTGAAAAGACACTGACATGCATGACAATATATTTTGTATGACATTTATTTGTAATTTTAATAAAACTTTTGAAACTAAAATAAGCAGTTTAATTACATAAAATTCTAAAGTTTGTGTATTAAATTAAATAAAAAAAATAAAAAAAGACGGGGCATCTGGCTGCCACATATGGAGAACGCTTTTAAGTGCCATGATGAATATTTTTGGACCAAGTTAAAGTAGTATTTCATAGTTGTTTACCATGTCATAGTTCTCTTGTTCCTTTTCCTCTGGTACTGGCTTGTCGATTTCATCAGTTGTCTAAGAAAAGAACAAGGACATAAGATATAACACTTCAGTTACTGTATATTGGTAATGCAAGTAACACATTTTGCATCAATTTTCTTAAAAGTGAGTGATGCTTAGTGGATTTACCATAATTAATACATTTTCTGTCAAAATTTTGACAGATAACTACAGGTCAGAGTCATATTTACTACATGGCTTGTGCCTCTTAATACATCTGGTGTATACTGCACTAGTATTGTTATCCTGCAGGAGTTTTTTTCTTTTCCTAACTATGTCGATTGCGTGGGATTTAAAAAAATAAACCCATTGTGCTTCAGGTATCCTGCTCTAGTTCCCTAATGCAATCTTCTTTCTGAGCTGAAGCATGACTGTCAGGCCTGGAAAGCACCTGGGCCCAATGTAGCATACTGCCGCTAAGGCTGGTAAGTAGAGGGGTTATTTTTGTTTGTTTTTATATTCCAAATAAAAGCCATAGTCTTTTTTCTTTTTTTTTTAAACCCTCTCGGATAACCCCTTTTCCATGAGTAAAAAATCATACATATCACTTACTGTTATATGATCAGCTTCTCTGCTCTATTCCATCAACAGTGAAGAAAAAGTGCAGGGGTATCCAAGGGCTATGTTTTTTTTCACGCCTGGGTTTGCACTTCATCCAACCCATCATAAAGTGCTAACCCAGGAGCATAACTGCCATAGGCTGCATTCACATCTCGTTTTTACATTACGGGTGACGAATCCAGCTGGGGGAGGGGCAAACCGGGCTCTCCCGTACCCCAGCCAGACAAGTGCTGAACTCCATTTACTTTAATGAGCCGACCGGAGTCAAATGTTGACTCTGGATGGCTCATTATTGACCCGTATGCGATTTCATGACCGGACCTAAAACCGTAGTATACTACGGTTTTAGGTCCAGTCACAAAACAGCATATGGGTCAAAAATGAGCCGACTGGAGTCACCGTTTGACTCCGGTCAGCTCATTAAAGTAAATGGAGTTCAGCGCTGGTCCGGCACCCGTAATGTAAAAAAGAGATGTGAATGCAGGGGTAGCCTGTTAATACCCCTGCACTTTTGCTTGTTATTTGTTTCCACATCTGAGTACCACATTAAGCTATTGATGTATGAGCGTAGTCAGACACTTGGCTCTCTCCATAAAGAAAGGCAAATGTCTAATTAATCAGCAGTGCCAGATGTTTGTTTTTACAGTTGATTTTGCTACCCATTGAAAAAATATGCAGCAGCAAAATAGGACATGTGACACCCTATCTATTCTAAATGAACATTCTTTTATTTAAGACTAGCTGTGACCAGCCTGGTGGTCTTAATAAATTCCTCCCAAAAAGTTTAACATGGAAACATGGCTGAGCCCTTACAAAAACACTGTTACTCTTGTCTATGGGTTGGATCATTGTAGTTCAGGTACATTGTGGCAATAAATTGTGATACCAGGCGTACGAAA
The DNA here is from genome assembly GCF_029499605.1 of Hyla sarda. Classification (NCBI taxonomy): domain Eukaryota; kingdom Metazoa; phylum Chordata; class Amphibia; order Anura; family Hylidae; genus Hyla; species Hyla sarda. Next base: position 104,754,900 of record NC_079197.1, on the reverse strand, counting down.
TGAGTGACAGGGTTTGTGGAAGAAAGCAACCATTTTTCTTTTTTGTTGTTTTCAAACAGCCCATTTATTTTTGTCGAAGGACAAAGGGCATTTGGAGCTTTGCATCAAATAATGAAGTTACTACCCCAAAGAAGAACATTAAATGACTAAATAAAGTCATGTTTTAAACTTATACCTGTTTTGGTTTCACATTCATAGTTGGTGCTCTCCGTTTCTTTGGCTTTATTAAAATCCTATGCTTTGCCGCAGAATTATCCAGACAGGTCACAGAACTTGGTGGAGATGTAAAAGGGAAATGGCTGACTGGAGAGGAAGAACACGAAAGGGCGATGGAGGGCAATGGACTTGTGGGACGTGAAGACAATTCAGAAGACTCCTATATACAAAATAAATTGAAAAAATCTTAAATATGTTTAACACTTATACTCAAAGCCTGTCCTCTATGAAGAAAAGAAAAAGTGTGCAATGTAAACAATAGCGAAGAGCAACGGGGAAGTTTGTCCATAATATACCATTACTTTGTAGTTATATAGAACTTCATTGTCCATGGGCCCATACATAAATGCTGAGTTCTCTCATACTTTATAGATACAGTATAGGTATGCAGGGTTAAAAAAAAAAAAAAAATCCAGATAAGTTTGTTACCAATGCATACCTTCATCTGTAAATAAGTCTGCCAAAACTACATTTAAAAAAGTGCCTGAAGTGTAAAAGTTAATCAGTTTAAAATAGGTTAAGCAATTTACAACTAGTTTTAAAGAAATGACCAAAAGCTAGAAGAAACGCAATGATAAATTCCCCAATGACTTCAAGCAAGAACGATTCCAAACATTGTTTCCATCAGTCTATACCATTTAATATTCTTTTAAAGGGGTACCCCGGTGGGAAAAAAATCTAATGCCAGAATGTCAGACAGATTTGTAAATTACTTCTATATAAAAGATAGTACATATCAGCTGCTCTATATTACAGAGGAAGTTGTTTAGTTTTTTTTCTATAGTTCTTGTATAGTCCATGTCAGGAACTGTTTAGAGCAGTAGAGGTTTGCTATGGGAACTTGTTCCTGCTCCAGACAGTTCCTGACATGGACAGAAGTGGCAGCATAGAGCACTGTGGTCAGACAGAAGCAACTATACAACTTCCTCTGTAGCAGCTGGTAAGTACTGAAAGGATTAAGATTTTTATATAGAAGTAACTAGCCGAGTACCTGGCGCTGCCCTGTTTTCCTACGTAATCCTTGTGGGGGAGAAAAAGCAACAAAGGAGCAAGCTTTTATCCTCATATCCCATCCTCAAATCCTGACCCCATATCCACAATATCATATCGCCGACCCCAAATCCCCTCCTCCTATTCTGACCTCCCATACCGCCCCCACATCCCATTCCCACATCCCAACTTCATATCCCTTCACGATATCCCAATCTCCTACCCCGTTCTCATATTCTAATCTCATATCCCGTCCCCATATCCTGTCCTCCTATCTAATCCTCATATCCTGTCTTCAGGTGGGGCTGAGTTGTGATGAAGATATTGTAAGATGAAAATAAAATGGGTGAGGCTTAAAGGGTGGGTGTGTATTTGCAAGATGGGGCATGGAATGCGGGGAGGGTGTGGCTTGCCAGCCGGACTAATGCATTCACCAGGAGATGCAGAGCGGAGCTTGTGGAGTAAGCCACCAGAAGTCCTATATACAGTGGGGATCAAAAGTTTGGTCTTGCCAGGTTAAAATTTGTATTAATGTGCATAAAGAAGCCAAGAAAAGATGGAAAAATCTCCAAAAGGCATCAAATTACAGATTAGACATTCTTATAATATGTCAACAAAAGTTAGATTTTATTTCCATCATTTACACTTTTAAAATAACAGAAAACAAAAAAATGGTGTCTGCAAAAGTTTGGGCACCCTGCAGAGTTAATATCTTGTACTGCCTCCTTTGGCAAGTATCACAGCTTGTAAACGCTTTTTGTAGCCAGCCAAGAGTCTTTTAATTCTTGTTTGATGTATCTTTGCCCATTCTTTCTTACCAAAGTCTTCCAGTTCTTTGAGATTTCTGGGCTGTCTGTCACGCACTGCTCTTTTAAGGTCTATCCATAGATTTTCACTTATGTTGAGGTCAGGAGATTGTGAAGGCCATGGCAAAACCTTCAGTTTACGCCTCTTGATGTAATCCCCCGTGGATTTCGAGGTGTGTTTAGGATCATTATCCATTTGTATAAGCCATCCTCTCTTTAACTTCAGCTTTTTCACAGATGGCATCAAGTTAGCATCCAAAATTTGCTGAAATTTTATTGAATCAATTTTTCCTTCTACTCGTGAGATGTTCCCTGTGCCACTGTCTGCAATACAACCCCAAAGCATGATTGATCCACCCCCATGCTTAACAATTGGACAGAAGTTCTTTTCATTCAATTCTGTTCCCCTTCTTCTCCAAACGTACCTTTGCTCATTCCGGCCAAAAAGTTACATTTTAACCTCATCGGTCCACAGAACTTGTTTCCAAAATGCATCAGGCTTGTCCCATGAAGACCATATTTGTACAAGTATCTCTTTATAATGGAATAGTGTACCAAAAATCCAGTGTCTGCCAGATCTTTCTGGAGGGATTGTGCAGTCAAACGTGGGTTTTGAATTGGTTTTCTCACAATCATGCGAGCTGTTCTGTCTGATATTTTTCTTGGTCTTCCAGATCTTGCTTTAACTTCCACTGTTCCTGATGACTGCCATTTCTTAATTACATTCCGAACAGAGGATATTGACATCTGAAAACGTGTTGCTATCTTCTTATAGCCTTCTCTAGCTTTGTGAGCGTCAACTAATTTCAGTTTCAGATTTCTAGACAACTGATTAGAGGAACCCATGGTGCTGATTGTTGGGGCAAGGTCAGATGAGTCTGGGCATTTAAAACCTTTGAGATTAACATCACCTGGTCTTCTCAGATGATGATTGAGAACAATCCATGACACTGGCAGGTCTCAGCTTTGCAAAGGGGGCAGTGCATGTTATAAATTCTGCCGGGTGCCCAAACTTTTGCAGACGCCAGTCTTTTATTTTCTGTTATTTTGAAAGTGTAAATGATGGAAATAAAATCTAACTTTTGTTGACATATTATAAGAATGTCTAATCTGTAATATGATGCCTTTTGGAGATTTTTCCATCTTTCCTTGGCTTCTTTGTGCACATTAATACAATTTTTTACCTGGGGTGCCCAAACTTTTGATCCCCACTGTACTTGCATGCATGGGACGTGAAACAAAAACCCCATCCTTCACATATGGGGGTAGGTTAGGGTTAATTTTACTATTATATAGTTTTATATGACATATATGTAACATGTGACCAAGTGTCAGGATCCGGATACTGTGAGGATACTGGTGGTGGATCCTGTGTGTCAGTGGGGTGATGACGTGGGCCGTACCAGGGGAACGGAGTCTAAGGGGTTACTGGTTTTCACCAGAGCCCGCCGCAAAGCGGGATGGACTTGCAGTGGTAGGTAACCCCCAGGTCATTCCACCCGATAGCGACTCAACCCCAACTGACGGCTGAGATAGGCACGGTACAAGGGATTAGGCAAGAGCAAGGTCGGACGTAGCAGAAGGTCAGGGCAGGCAGCAAGGATCGTAGTCAGGGGCAACGGCAGAGGGTCTGGAACACTGGCTTGGGACATACAAGGAACACTTTCACTGGCACAAGGGCAACAAGATCCGGCAATGCAGGGAAGGGGAAGTGAGGTTATATATAGGCATGGAGCGCGCGCCAGGACGTGACAGCCGGGGACCGGGACAGGTAAGAAAATTGGGATGCGACCCGCGAGCGAATCGCATCCCCGCCGGCAGTGTCAGTGCAGCGCTCCCGGTCAGCGGATCTGACTGGGGCGCTGCAGAGAGGAGAACGCCGCGAGCGCTCCAGGGAGGAGCAGGGACCCGGAGCGCTCGGCGTAACACCAAGTATTATTGAAATATCACCACCCATACAAAAATTATGCTGGAACATACATTTCCCATAGATTTGCAATGGACTTCAATGAAAAAACCCCGAGCCTTGCAAATGGGGGAAGGTAAGGGTTAAATTAACTATCCTATATATTTATAAACGTATTATCAAAATTTCTCCAGCTGTTTGGAAGTAGACGTAACATATTTCCCATAGACTTGTATGGGACTTTTAAACTTTTGCTAATGGTGGTGAGTAAGGGTTAAATTGCCTATCCTATGTTTGTAGTTGACATATAAGTAACATGTGTGCAAAGTTTCATGGCAATATCGTCAGCCATTTGGGAGTGATGCGGGGACATACATACACATTGAGTTTTATTATAATTAATATATATATATATATATATATATATATATATATATATATATATATATATATATACACACACACATACATACACACACACATATACATACACACACAGTCATAGCCGTAAATGTTGGCACCCCTGAAATTTTTAAAGAAAAATGTACTCTCCGGTGGAAATTTTTTTTTTTTTTTTTGCCTGAAAGTTAAACAGGTTTGTAAATTACTTCTATTAAAAAAAATCTTAATCCTTCCAGTACATAGTAGCTGCTGAATACTACAGAGTAAATTCTTTTCTTTTTGGAACGCTGAGCTTTCTGCTGACATCACGAGCACAGTGCTCTCTGCTGACATCTCTGTCCATTTTAAGAACTGTCCAGAGTAGGAGAAAATCCCCATAGAAAACATATGCTGCTCTGGACAGCTCTGGGTTCCAAAAAGAAAAGAATTTCCTCTGTAGTATTCAGCAGCTAATATGTACTGGAAGGATTACAATTTTTTAATAGAAGTAATTTACAAATCTGTTTAACTTTCTGGCACCAGTTGATTTAAAAAAAATAAATAAATAAAAAGTTTTCCACCGGAGTACTCCTTTAAGTATTTCTCAGAGAAGGATTGCAGTAACATATGTTTTGCTATACACATGCTTATTCCCTTTGTGTGTATTGGAACTAAACCAAAAAAAGGAGGGATAAAAGCAAATTGGACATAATGTCAATGCAAACTTCAAAAATGGGATGGACAAAATTATTGGTACCCTTAACTTAATATTTAGTTGCACACCCTTTGGAAAAAAAATAACTGAAGTCAGTCGCTTTCTATAACCATCAATAAGATGGTTACACCTCTCAGCTGGAATGTTGGACCACTCAAACTGCTCCAGGTCTCTTATTGGAAGGCGCCTTTTTCCAACAGCAATTTTAAGATCTCTCCAGAGGTGTTCAATATGATTTAGATCTGGACTCATTGCTGGCCACTTCAGAACTCTCCAGCGCTTTGTTGACATCCATTTCTGGGTACTTTTTGACATATAATTGGAGTCCTTGTCCTGCTGGAAGACCCAAGTTCTCAGATGCAAACCCAGCTTTCTGACACTGGGCTGTACAGTGCGACCCAAAATCCATTGGTAATCATCAGATTTCATGATGCCTTGCGCACATGCAAGGCACCCAGTGCCAGAAGCAGCAAAACAACCCCAAAACATAATTCAACCTCCACCATATTTCACTTTAGGCCTCATTCCATTTTCGGTAAACAGTAGAATGATGTCTTGGTCTCATCTGTCCACAAGACGTTTTTCCAGAAGGATTTTGGCTTACTTTGGCAAAATGTAGTCTTGCTTTTAATGTCTCTGTGTCAGCAGTGGGGTCCTCCTGGGTCTCCTGCCATAGCGTTTCATTCCATTTAAATGTTGATGGATAGTTTGCGCTGACACTGATGCTCCCTGAGCCTGCAGGACAGCTTGAATACCTTTGGAACTTGTTTGGGGCTGCATATCCACCATCCGGACTATCCTGCATTGACACCTTTCATCACTTTTTCTCTTCCGTCCACTCCCAGGGAGATAAGCAACACTGCCATGGGTTGCAAACTTCTTGATAATGTTGCGCATTGTGGACAAAGGCAAATCTAGATCTCTGGAGATGAAATTGTAACCTTGAGATTGTTGATAGTTTTCCACAGTTTTGGTTCTCAAGTCTTCAGACAGTTCCCTTCTCTTTCTGTTGTCGATGCTTAGTGTGGCACACAAAGACACACAATGCAAAGACTAAGTGAACTTCTCTCCTTTTTATCTGCTTTCAGGTGTGATTTTTATATTGCCCACACCTGTTACTTGGCCCAAGTGAGTTTAAAGGAGCATCACATGCTTGACACAACCTTCTTTTCCCACAATTTTGAAAGGGTGTTGTTAATTTTGTCCAGCCCATTTTTTGGAGTTTGGTGTGACATTATGTCCAATTTGCTTTTTTTCCTCCTTTTTTGGTTCAGTTCCAATACACACAAAGGGAATAAACATGTGTATAGCAAAACATGTGTTACTGCAATCCTTTTCTGTGAGAAATATTTCATTTTCTAGAAAAAATTCAGGGGTGCAGAGATTTACAGCCATGACTATATATTATATACACACACACACACACACACACACACACACACACACTAGCTGAGTACCCGGCGTTGCCCGGTTTTTCCTTCTTAATCCTTGTTGCGGAGGAAAAGCAACAAAGAAGGAAGCTTTTGACTTCATATCCCACCCTCATATATTGCTGTTATATCCCAATCCCATATCTCGTCCCCATATCCCGACCTCATGTCCCCGTCCTTATGTCCCATTTTCATATCCCGTCCTCAGGTGGGACTGAATTGTGATTAAGATATTGAAATCTGAAAATAGAAGGGGACGTGGCTTTGTGGGACTGGACATGATTTGCAAGCCAGATCGATGCACAAAAAGGGTAGAGAGTAAAATGGGTGGGGCTTAAACAGTGGGCGTATGTGAGATGGGGTGTGGCTTGCAAGCCAGACTGACACATTCACCAGGAGATGCAGAGCGGAGCTTGTGAAGTAAGGTAGTGGAAGTCCCATATACTTGCATGAGACTTGAAACAAAAGCCCATCTTTTATATAAGGGTGTAGGTAACGGTTAATTTAACTATCATATCTTTTTATTTGACATATAAGTAAGTAATATGTGTACCAGGTATTATTGAACTCTCTCTAGCCGTACGGACGTTATGTGGGAACATACATTTCCCATAGATATGCATGGGACTTTCAACAAAAACCCCAACCCTCACAAATGGGGGTAGTTAAGGGTTAAATTAACTATCCTATATTTTAAGTGGACATAGAAGTAACATGTGACCAAGTATTATCGAAATAACTCCAGCCATTTGGAAGTTATGCAGTAACATATTTCCCATAGACTTGTATGGGACTTTAAACAAAAACCCAGACCCTGGAAAATAGGGGTGAGTAAGGGTTAAATCATCTATCCTATGTTTGTTGTTGACATGTAAGTAACATGTGTGCCAAGTTCCATGTTAATATCTTTAGTTGTTTGGACGTGATGCTGGAACATATACATATATACACACACTGACTTTTATATATACTAGCTGAGTACCCAATGCTGCCCGGTTTTTCCTACCTTATCCTTGTGGGGAAGGAAAAGCAACAAAGGAGGAAGCTTTTTGTCCTCATATCTCATCCCTAAATCCTGACCCCATATCCCTTCCTCATATCCTGACCGGAAATCCCCTCCTCATATTCTGACATATCCTGTCCTCATATTTTGTTCTTATATCCCGACCCCATATTTCATCCCCATATCCCATCCCTATATCCCGATGTCATATCCCATCCCCATATCCCGTCCTCATATCCTGTCCCCATAGCTAATCCTCATTTATAATCCTTATATCCCGTCCTGAGCTGGGGCTGTGTTGTGGTAAAGATATTGTTAACTGAAAATAAAAGGGGTGTGACTTAAAATGGGGGCATGTCTTTGTGAGATGGGACATGGCATGAAGGGAGGGTGTGGCTTACCAACCAGACTGATGCATTCACCAGGAGAAGTAGAGCGGAGCTTGTGGAGTAAGGCACCAGAAGTCCTATATACTTGCATGGGACTTTAAACAAAAACCCCATCCTTCACATATGGGGGCAGGTTAGGGGTTAATTTAACTATTACATATTTTTATTTGACATATAACTAACATGTGAGTCTGTGACCAAGTATTATCGAAATATCTCCAGCTTTTTGGAAGTTATGCAGTAACATATTTCCCATAGACTTGTATGGGACTTTAAATAAATCCTCTCGCAAAGGGAGTGGGTAAGGGTTAAATTACCCACCCTATGTTTGTTGTTGACATATAAGTAACATGTGTGCCAAGTTTCATGTTAATATCTTTAGCGGTTTTTCCTAATCCTTGTTGGGGAGGAAAATAAAGAAAGGAAGAAGCTTTTGACTTCATATCCCGTCCTCATATATTGTTGTCATATGCCAACCCCATATCCCGACCTCCGATCCCGACCTCCGATCCCGACCTCCTATTTCAACCTCCGATCCTGTCCTCCTATTTCGACCTCCTAACCCGACCTCCTATGCCGACCTCCTATCCCATCCTCCTATCCAGACCTCCTATCCCGTCCTCCTATCCCGTCCTCATATGCCGTCCTCATATTCAGACCCGTAATATGTGTACCAGGTATTATTGAAATATCTCCAGCCGTACGGACATTATGTGAGAACATGCATTTTCCATTGATTTGCACGGGACTTTAAACAAAAACCCCGACCCTCACAAATGGGGGTAGTTAAGGGTTAAATTAACTATCCTACATTTTAAGTGGACATATAAGTAACGTGTGACCAAGTATTATTGAAATATCTCCAGCCGTTTGGAAGTTATGCAGTAACATATATTTCCCATAGACTTGTATGGGACTTTAACCTCTTAAGGACCACGGGTTTTTCCGTTTTTTCCTCCTCACCTTTTAAAAATCATAACCCTTTCAATTTTGCACCTAAAAATCCATATGATTCTTATTTTTTGCACCACCATTTCTACTTTGCAGTGACAACAGTAATTTTACCCAAACATCTACGGCGAAACATGAAAAAAAAAAATCATTGTGCGACAAAATTGAAGAAAAAAACGCAATTTTGTAACTTTTGGGGGCTTCCGTTTCTACGCAGAACATTTTTGGGTAAAAATGACACCTTATCTTTATTCTGTAGGTCCATACGATTAAAATGATACCCTACTATATAGGTTTGATTTTGTCGCACTTCTGTAAAAAATCATAACTACATGCAGAAAAATATATAGGTTTAAAATTGTCATATTCGGACCCCTATAACTTTTTAATTTTTCCGCATATAGGGCGGTATGAGGGCTCATTTTTTGCGCCATGATCTGAAGTTTTTAGCGGTACCATTTTTGTATTTGATCGCTTTTTATTCATTTTTTCATGATATAAAAAGCGACCAAAAAAACGTTATATTGGACTTTGGATTTTTTTTTGCGCGTACGCCATTGACCATGTGGTTTAATTAATTATATATTTTTATAGTTCGGACATTTACGCACGCGGCGATATCACATATGTTTATATTTATTTTTATTTACATGGTGTTTTTTTTATGGGAAAAGTGGGGTGATTTGAACTTTTATTAAGGAAAGGGTTAAATCACATTTATTAACTTTTTTTTTTACACTTTTTTTTTTTTTGCAGTGTTATAGCTCCCATAGGGACCTATAACACTGCACACACTGATTGCCAGCACTGTTCACTGCAAAGCTATAGCTCTGCAATGATCAGCGTTATTGGCGGTCGATTACTCAAGCCTTGATCTCAGGCACGGAGCAATCAATCGCCGAGGGGACACGCTGGAGCTGGAGTAAATTTAGTCAATTTTTAACGCTGTTGCGACTTTTTTTTGCGTAGTTGCGACTGTCGCAGTTAATAAATACCTGACTACCCGTAGTCCATTTTAAAATTATTACTACATAGTAAATTTTAGGAAAACTTGCTTTTCTCTCTTTCCAGTCAAAATGTCGCACGAAAAATCGCGTAGTCGCAGTTGCGACAATTTTGCGACAATTATAGTAAAGAAAACCTGACTAAACCCGTTGATAAATGTCCATAATTGAGTTTTATATATATAGATTTAAAGATCTGTATAACTTTCTGGCACCAGTTGATTTGAAAAAAAAAAATGTTTTCAGCAGGAGTACCCCTTTAAAGGACTCCGGAAGTATCACATAAAATCTATTTGGGGCATTAGTGAGCCAAGGTGTTCCCAGGAGAACTATTCCACCTCAATGTTACAATAAATTTATCACCAAATTTAAAAAAAAACATTTTTTAAGATTACAGCCATATACTAAGGCATGTTTTTTTATTCTAATCTGTTTCTATTTTCTATATAGTTTTTCATTTACAATTTTGCAGTTTTTAACAGCATTTAGATATATGCTTTTCAGCAGCCCCTATGAACATAGACAACCATTGTCTGGAGCTGTCCTACTGACATGAACAGGAAAGGTTTTTGTGCATGCTATGTAACCTTTGCAGGTCTTTTGAGGGGAGGGGGGCTGGTGTCACCTTTTAATGTATGCATGTCTGTGATCAGGTGGAGACTGCTGGAAAGACATATATACACAACTCTTTTTTTTAAGCTTAGTGGTCAGAATAAAAACTGCAAGATTTCAGGGTTATTTTACAATTTAGACAGTAAAATGGAAAATTAGAAAAAAGTCACCAAAATTCTTAAAAAATATTTTTAACCTGAAAACTTGTTTTAAACAATAAATACATTTTCTCAGAACACATTCCCTTTAAGGAGCCTCTGTGACCTCATAGGGACAACTATTACCTGAACCAGAAAAAGGTTAAGCTGGGTCCTTCACATTTCTCAAATTCAGTTTACCTGGCTTTAGCAATGAACGTTAAAATATGGAAGGAAACAAAATTTTGGATTACATTTTTTTACTGATCCAGATACTGAAAAACTTTTTCTTCTATACTGTTTTAAGTTTCTTTTTTATTTCATTTTGTGTATACTATTAAGGGGGCCACCATATTGCCTGAGCTGGATTTAGACAAAAGTAGTCTCGACATGATCATTTTTTTTACTTCTATAGGAGAGTTTTCTAGACATTCTTTGTGACCTGTGCAGAGGTCAATGTGCAGGGAGGGGAAAGGCTGAGCTCCACCTATCAGCTATTGTGGATATTGGTAGACCTTTTGTGATCTGTCTACTGGTGATAACGTTCACTCAAATGACCAGAAATAAAGCTGCAAAGTTTCAGGATTATTTTAAGATATAGATAAATTATTACTTATTTATTTTTTTATTTATTTTTTTCAATTGTTCATTTTAGTAACATAAAAACTGGATTAAAACAATAGATGATTTTCTGATGACCTTTTTTTTTTTTTTTTTTTTTTTATAAAAAAAAACTGTTTTAAAGGGAAGGACACATTTTCAGGTAATATAGGTAATCTCATATTTGAAAAATATGCCCTCCCTACTAAAGATATGTATATATATATATATAAGTTGTATCTAGGATTCCAATGGACTGGGTGAGATATGTAAATCTTCATTTAGGCTTCAATAATAGGAATTTACGCACAAAAGGTTGCTGCTGGGGAAAGTAATGGAACAGGAAAAATGTGTTTCCTAAAATTAGCCCAATTACTACTATACATGTAGGATAAGCGCCTTATAAAAACTCACCTGAACAAAAACACGTGTACATTTTAGGAGAAGACAATACAAATATAGAAAGCTTATGCAAAACCAAAGTCCACGTGATGAAATGATGAATCACTGGATAATGGTATAAATTAATTTGTGAATACATAGTGGTGTCATTAAAATGATCAAAAGAAAAAAAAAACATAATATATGTTGACAGACACTGCAATATACCCTCACATGTATAAAATGATAGCATGCTTTTTAAACCTGAATCAAATTACACACAAGTACTTACAGCTAGAAATCTGGGCCATAAGGTTGTGGGTCAACGACAATAAAAAATTAAAAATGTAGGTGACGTCTCCACTCTCAAACTTTAGTCATTGTACAAACAAAGCTTCAAAGCTGGTAAGTGTATAACCGTATATATATTTAAGATAAGATACAGTCATATATTTTAATCCATCCAAAGAAATGGTGCAGCACTCCATGAGTAAATCCAGGGTGCAAAAAGATTTATTCACTTCACATCATAGCATAGCAACGTTTCAGATCACACAGGATCCTTTTTCAAGCTCATACAAACACACATTAGGGGGTAATAAATACCCAAGTGAACATTTCAATCATGATATAATAATTATAGTGCCAATTAATAAAAAGTTTACAAAAAGTGCATATTTAGTGCATCATATTACAAGTATAAAGCATTGGTGCAACATATAAATAAAGTGCATACGTGTATATTAAAATAATTAAAATAGCTTAAAAGATACAGTTAATATTATACAAACAGTCAATTGCACACACATGTCTGTCATATTGCATAATCATACCCATGTGTGGCAAACATAAATCATAAACATTGGCACGGAGAAGGAGGAACGCTCACCTGTTGTAATGCATAATGGCGCCGGCAAGCGTGAGGCAATCTCTACTGCGCAAGTGCAGAGAGTTGTGACGGGATCTGTGTGGGGATGTCAGCTGACTCACCCGATCACATGTTCCGCGTCACTGTGTTGTTCTTGTATCACATGACCGTCGTCATGGAGATGAGCAGGAGACGGTGGTAGATTATGGAACTATATCTGGATGGAGGAGGAGGAACATCTCAACAATTTGTATTTCATCAAGAAATTAATGTAATTTGACATTATTTTTATGATTATTGAATGGAGAACTGCCATCTTGTTTGATAAAATCAATTGATAAAATCAATAAAAAATATATTTTTTTAAGAAAATATTTTTTTAGTTGTGATGCAGTTGATGGATTACCATGTGTGGACAGGATACATTCCTCAGAGGGATACATTTTATGTATTTTATTTAATTTTTCTACTATATTATTTTGCTTTATTTCTTTTTTCTTTTTTTGAGTTATCTTTTGATCATTTTGATAATTTTTTTTTTTTTTTAAATAATAAGGAATAAGAATAGGGGGACCCACCCAGTACGATAAGTCGCTGCTGAAATAGCGGGCGCGCTCCATCATTGGACTATGGTGAATAGAGCCTCTGGACAAGGGTCTAGCAACCTAACTCTGGAGACTCTCTCTTTGACTGATGTCAGGGGATACATTGATAGTGTGCCCCCGGGCACTGGTCCCATGGCACCAGGAGCAGTTATTATTAGGGATTCTATATATGGGTCCCCCATATCCTGAAAGATCTAGAGATCATTGGGCGTTCATGTGATGATCCATGATCAAATAAAATATTTCCTTCATTTTTTATTATTTTTTTATTTGCATTATATTTATATTTATTATTGTATTATTTTTTATTTTCTATTATATATTTCTTTATTATATATTTTTATTTATTTATTATATTAATTTAATTATTTTTTCTTTTTTTTCTTTTTTCTTTTTCCCCTTTCCCCTCCCCCCTTTTTTTTCTCCTTGTATTTTATTTTATTTTATTATTTTTAGTTTTTTCAATGTTATTTCTGTATAACTTTTCACATATACACAATTTTTTAATATAATTTTTTATAGAATTTTTTTATATAATAGTATATATAATTGTATTCACTTTATATATTGTAGTCACACATATAGATTAGATACAAATAACATGGCAGATCTCCTAATATACCAATATGTGATAGATTATGTCTGACCGAATATCATGGAGAGAGCACAAGTTGGCGTTGCTCATCTCCATGACGACGGTCATGTGATACAAGAACAACACAGTGACGCGGAACATGTGATCGGGTGAGTCAGCTGACATCCCCACACAGATCCCGTCACAACTCTCTGCACTTGCGCAGTAGAGATTGCCTCACGCTTGCCGGCGCCCTTATGCATTACAACAGGTGAGCGTTCCTCCTTCTACGTGCCAATGTTTATGATTTATGTTTGCCACACATGGGTATGATTATGCAATATGACAGACGTGTGTGCAATTGACTATGTTTGTATAATATTAACTGTATCTTTCAAGCTATTTTAATGATTTTAATATACACGTATGCACTTTATTTATATGTTGCACCAATGCTTTATACTTGTAATATGATGCACTAAATATGCACTTTTTGTAAACTTTTTATTAATTGGCACTATAATTATATCATGATTGAAATGTTCACTTGGGTATTTATTACCCCCTAATGTGTGTTTGTATGAACTTAAAAAAGGATCCTGTGTGATCTGAAACGTTGCTATGCTATGATGTGAAGTGAATAAATCTTTTTGCACCTTGGATTTACTCATGGAGTGCTGCACCATTTCTTTGGATGGATTAATTTTGGGACTTTGATCAAGTTCATTGGGAGCTGGCACCCGACCATTTTTTTTATTAAGCTAAGTAGTGCTGCAAAACAACCTTTGTTTGTCATATATTTTAAGGTATTTCTAAATTTGATTTTAAAGACACCTTTGTGTTCTTTCTTTTCCAATTAAATTAACTTGTAAAGCCTGGAGAATATAAAAGTGATACATACTTGCAGAAACACAATTATTTTTGTTTAGCAGGTGAATAAAAATATTAAATTATGAAAATGAATGATTGTCCTGAAGAAAAGATAAGCAACAAAACTGGCTGTAAATATAACCAAGGATGTTAAATTAGTTTGTGTATAGGTGGTATTACATTTTTCTTTGACCATTTTTTCTTTTACTATTGTTGAAGATAAATTCCAGTATATCCCCCTTTAACTATACTGGAACATTAGGCAAACTAACAGATTTAGGCTTTGGTAATACTGGCATTGGGTTGACACAATGGAGCTCCCAAACCAGTTGTTCGTTTTTCATATAGATATAGTATCAGGTTACAATGTTTACAAAGTTGTGTCAAAACCAATTCATTTTGTGACTTAAGGGACCACTGTATATGATTCACCATAAATTCAGATTCTCAGTCCCAAGACAAGACGACACTATTTTAGGGCAAAGTCATGTGACAATTCAGCTAGAACAAGGGCATTTAATTACTCATGGAGAAGTGAGCAGAACATAAAAGTGATTATTAGTGTTTTACATTTTGTAAGAATCGACATAATCTGTACAGAACATCTGTCCCTGATGTTTACCATTTGTGCTGAGTTACTACATGCCATTAATCTTCTCTCTTTCCAGAATTATCCACCCGACAATCTCAGCGTGCACCATCTGCCCGATAATGGTGTCTGAATGGTGCTTAATCAGAATCTGGGCACCCACTTATGTTTAGACTTCAGAAAACTGGAATTCTGAGGCCGGGCCAAGAAACATACATAAAAACTTATAAGCCACAATTACAGAGCTGGGCTGTATTATTAGTCACTATGTTATGTAGTTTATTCTACTGTAATTATAAGTATGCTTTGTAGTCAGACCAAAACTGTAAATGGTGACTTTAGATATACGCTTTCTAAACCATACGACTAAAATAGATCTGTACTATACGATGTGGCTTAACAGTGCCCAGCTTGTGTATTTCATGTATCCAGCTATGAGCACGCTGTTTTCTGTGCTTAACACAACCATGGCAATATGCAACCTGCAAATCTCCGAAATTCTGCTCAACAAGTACAAACTAATTTACTGTATCAATGTAAGACTGCAAAAAATCACTTTCCAAATGTTTGTTCATGAAAAGAGATTTGCTGCTTTTTATTAAAACACGGTAGATGTGAAAGGGACCTTGTTCACAGTTCAAATAACTGCTCCAAATAACTGCTTCTATTAGACTTACTTTCAAAAGAGTTGCCTTCTCCAGGCAACCCTGTATAGTATGGGACCTGCCACAGTAACCAATTGACCAGTAACCAGTTGAATACTGTTGATGACCACTTGTTTGAATCCAGTTCACCCACACTGTAAGCCAGTGTATTGGGTTTAGTGTGGGTGAACAAGCTGACAATTTTCCTTTAACAGTGAAAAAAACTTAAAGGGGTACTCCGGCGTAAAGACATCTTATCCCCTATCCAAAGGATAGGAAATAAGATGCCTGATCGAGGGGGTCCCGCCGCTGGGGATCCCCGTGATCTTTCACGCAGCACCCTGTTACCATAGGCCGCTGGGGACCCCCGGGATCTCGGTTGCAGCACCCACCTATCATTACTGCACAGAGCAAACTCGCTCTGTTCGTAATGACGGGAAATACAAGGGCCGGAGCATTGTGACGTTACAGCTCCACCCCTCGTGACGTCACGGCCCGCCCCCTCAATAAAAGTCTATGGGAGGGGTGTGGCAGTTACCACGCCCCCTCCCATAGAATTGCATTAATGGGGCGGGCCATATCATGAGGGGCGGAGCCATGATGTCACAATGCTCCAGATCCTGTATTGCCCGTCATTACGAACAGAGCGAGTTTGCTCTGTGCAGTAATGACAGGTGGGTGCTGCAGCCGAGATCCCGGGGGTCCCCAGCAGTCCCCTTTGGATAGGGGATAAGATGTCTAGGGGCGGAGTACACCTTTAACAAATTGTCAATTTAGTTTTGATTATTTAATAATAGAGAGAAGGTAGATCCAAAGTAGGAGTAAGATTTAAAAAAAAGGTACTCTACCCCTAAACATCTTACCTATCCAAAGGATAGAAGATAAGATACAGCACCCCCCCCCCCCGCAATCTCCGTGCCAAAAGACGGGCGACCACAGACGAACGGCCCCTCCATTCATGTCTTTAGGAGTAAGCGTGACGGCTTTGTACTAGTCTTCATGCCCCTTCCATAGACATGAATAGGGGGGGGCGTGACTTGACATCACAAATAGCTCCAAGCTTCCGTGTTCAGAACACCGCGGTGCTGGCCTGGAGATTGCGGGGGGACCCAGCATCCCTTTGGATAGGGGATAAGATATCTAAGGGCAGAGTACCCTTTCACAACAGACTACACACCAACATACCACCCTAAAGAAAAGACATACCATCCAAAAAAGATCTCTATTTATTCATCACCAGAATGCTGAGATTTACTTCATACTTTACAGCAGACTGGTTTTCTAAATATTTATTTTTGGCTATACTGACAGACTGCTGTTGTAGGGGTCTAGTTCAGGTGACATGGCCAGACTACTGATATAGGGGTACAGTCTACATTATACAGCTAGTCTGCTGATATAGGGGTTCAATACATAGTATACAGCAAGACTTCTGATATAAAAGGTAAACTTTCTGGCACCAGCTAATTTAAACAAAAACATTTCTTTAGAGTACTCCCTTTTATAATAAACCTGACCCTTACAAATTTCAATATTTTCTTTTTTAATTAAAGGAATCTGAACTTAAACAGGCATTGAATCAGTTAACATCCACATAAATGACAAAAAACTTGGCCAGTACACAGTAAACCTTGAGGAATCAAGTTGCACAATCCTGTTCTTATACTTTCCTTTAACCGAATGATTATGTTTAAAAACATCGCCATAAAATGTTTTCATGATAAAAATAATAAGATCTAGGTTTTTTCCCCACCAGTTAAATGTTTACATAAATTGTTTGTATTTATAATGTCTATCAACTAAATATTTTGCCATGAAGCAACTTTGATCATGTAAGTTTAAGATAACAAGACTTTAAGAAAATAAATAATGTCACAGGAAGTGCTTAGTTAAGTCCTTGTCCAAAGAAAAAAGGCATGTTAAATTAATAAATCATACATAAACACAGGAGTATATTATGTAATCCTTTATTAACCACAAAAGGCAGTAGTTCTGCTAGCAGTGGGTAGAGAGTATACAGCACATTACTGTCAATGGGACAACCCTTTCTTACATTGCCAGCCGTACTGCTTACATTTCTTTTCTGCCAGAGGCCTCAATTATCAGCCACTGGGTTGAGGTAGAAAAATACAAATATAAGTCAGACTGCAACTTTTCTATAGCTAACAGAGAGGTGAAGCTCTGTTTCAGTCGTCACGCCCCTTCCCATAGACTTGCATTGAGGGGGCGGGGCGTGATGTCACACGGGGCGGGAGTCGTGACTTCACGATATTCCGGCCCTGTGGTCATTATGCTTCACACTCTGAGCCTCCAGCGCTGCGAAGAGTTCACAAAGGTGGGTGCAAAATGACTGATTGCGGGGGTCTCCAGCGGCAGGACCCCCGCGATCATACATTTTATCCCCTATCCTTTGGATAGGGGATAAGATGTATTAGGACCGGAGTACCCCTTTAAGAACTTCAAATCTAATATAAAAATGTATCAGAGACAAGTTGGTCTGGCACTAACAAGACTAGGGTGAAATGGCTACTGGAAGATGGTAACAGTATAATCCAGATAACAGATGGCAAACGATGGTGCAATGCCCAAATAGATGAAATAGCAGAGTGAATATAGAAAACAGGACTGCACCCACCATCCAACTTTAGCTTTTATTCAAACGTGTTATGACATCGGATGTGTGCCCGGGTGGAGGCAGGGAGCACAACCGGGACAGACTGTGTGCCCGCCTCCACCTGGGCACACATCCGATGTCATCACGCGCTTGAATAAAAGCTAAAAGTTGGATGGCGAGTACGGTCCTGTTTTCTATATTCACTCTCAAATCTAATATAGTCTAATATCAACTTTAATCCTTTATTAACTGAGCCACCCCTTATGTAGTATATCTGCTTAAGTGTCCACGATGACTGCAGTGGGACGTACGATACAGCCTCTGAGGTCCAGAATCAAAAAACACAAGTCGAATGTGATCAAACTCTTTATGTTGCATAGTGTATCAACAAATTCCAACTATTTAATATCCCACCAATTGAACACAGAGGTTCAGGACTCTTTTCCCTTAGGAATTAAAGGGGTACTCCGGTGGAAAACTTTTTTTTTTTTTTTTTTATCCACTGGTGCCAGAAAGTTCAACAGATTTGTAAATTACTTCTATAAAAAAATTTTAATCCTCCTAGTACTTATTAGCTGCTGAATACTACAGAGGAAATTTTTTTTTTTTGGAACACAGAGCTCTCTACTGACATCATGACCACAGTGCTCTCTGCTGATATCTCTGTCCATTTTAAGAACTGTCCAGAGTAGGAGAAATTCCCCATAGTAAACATAGGTTGCTCTGGACAGTTCCTAAAATGGACAAGAATTTCCTCTGTAGTATTCAGCAGCTAATAAGTACTAGAAGGATTAAGATTTTTTAATAGAAGTAATGTACAAATCTGTTTAACTTTCTGGCACCAGTTGATTTAAAAAAAAAAAAAAAAAGTTTTCCACCGGAGTACCCCTTTAAATGAACATATTCAAAACTTCCCCTAACAAGAATTCCCCCTTTATAGCCTTTTCAGTTTGTTGATTTACAATATGTCCCGTATATGGTTTTACTAAAAAAAATTGACCTATGGATATTATTGGTTTATTAATGCCTTTATACTATAACATTCAATTTATTTATTCATATGTTTCTATAACTATTGTTATATTTATAGTCCTGCACCCCAATGGTAATTACTTCTCGTCTGTTTTTATCCTTGTAGTATCCACTACTTATGATTATTTTTAAACAGAACAAATGTTACCTGATATTATTTATTCTAAGGTATTCAAGTTTTAATTGATTTGAGCATTTTACCTCACCTGGTTCTTATATATAGGTCCGCAATTCAGAAGCCCTGATTGGTGTCTTCACATGACCCATTTTAGATTTTCCTGTTCGCGTCACTAATACACACCCCTTAGTCTCCTATTCGGTCTCTGAAGTCATGTGAATTATATATGGCTCATAGCATCTCCCCCCTACATATGAGTCTGTAGATTTACACCATCCATGTGACCACTGGACCATAGCAACCAGAGATGCTTTACCTCTGATTGGTGAGAGTAACTAAGTACGTTGAACATCCAGGAGTCTTTAGCACGCTTGAGATGGGTTGTAGTGGGTTTTTAAAACTTGCAGGTCTTTCTCTAATACAGTGTTTCTCTTCAATCTGCACTGTACCTGTTTAGGTTCTATAGCTTAGGATACCACTCAAGACATTGGCCATCTGCAAGGTGCATTTCAGATAAGAGTCCTCTTTTCTTTTTACTTCTTCCCTTTCTAGAAGTGAAAACTGTCAGCTGAATAAACATTTTGCCGAAAGTCATCTCATGTGCATGGCAAGCTTAACCATCAGTGGAACCAATTTCACACCGAATCATCACACTTAAAGGAGTTATCCAGAAATAGAAAAACAGAGCTAATTTCTTTCTTTCTTTCTTTTTTTTTTTTAAAAGCCCCCTTGCTGTCTCCAGGTTGGGTGTGGTTCTGCAACTCCGTTCCATTGAAGTGAATGGAGCAAAGTTGTAATACCACACACAACCTTGGGACAGACGTGGAGCTGTTTCTGGAAGAAATTAGCTCTGTTTTTCTATTCCTAGATAACCTCTTTAAGTGCATTTAATCCATCCACTAACTTCAATTTAGCTATAAAATACTCAGTCAACATATTAAATAAACCATTTTACAAAAGTGTACATACCGGTTCGTCTTCACTGTCTGTTCCTCCTAAACTTATTGAACTGCGTCTCTGTGCACTGGCGAAAGACTGGAAAGTAAATAGAATTAGGACTGAAATTCTTGTTTAATTGCTTTTATTTAAATCGAAACCTCAAATACGTAATGGGAACTGGAGAAAGATCTAATAGACTATCATGCTCATTATGGTGACACGTATACTTATATGTCAGAATACAACCCTTGCTTTAGTACTTCACAAGATGTGGAATGTACTAACAAAGTCCCCCCTCACTTGTTTCTGGCACCATTCACTGCTCTTCTATACACTGTCTGCCCACAGTTCCATTTTCTCTCTGCTTCTTCCTTCTGCAAACCCTATTAAAACTACATTTCCCAGCATTATAAAGAGAGACAAGTATAAAGGGGCATGGTTTGCCAGTATGATGTCATAAGAAGGCATCAGCTGACTAACTATTATAGAGGGGGGGTGACGTGGTTGGATGATGTTATAAAGGGGCGGTGTTTTCAGTATGACGTCAGAAAGGAGCATGGCTTACAAGGCAAGGACACTTAAATGGGCACTGTCAGATACAAAAACTTTTGATATGTTGTAAAGCATAGGTTTTGCAATTGCTTTCATTAGAACATTTTCAGTATTTCATATTGAAAAAGCCAGTCAAACAACTGCCCATCTGCCTGCTTGGACACATACTAGTCCTGCTGTGTCCATGCATCATCACCTATGTCATGGACACACTTCCTTGATTGACAGCTGTGAGTGCAGGGCTCACAGCTGGAGGAAAAATCCTCCCACTGTCAGCTTGTGTCCCGCTACTGTCAGAGAGGACAAGCTGGGAGTTGTAGTTTTGCTAATGCTAGGGGAGATGTGAGCAGACAGCATACTGAGGGAGGGGGCGGAGACCTGCACAGTGTGACCACGCCCCCTCCCTTTGAGAGGAATTCAGACTAGTGAGCTAAATTTAAAGTGTAATAAAAAAAAAGGTGCTAGACACATTAAAATTAGATGTACCATACATGGTCAGGATTAGGTACTGAGTGATATATATAAAAAAAAATAAAAATAAAATAAATGTATGTTGTTGGATCTGACGGGTACGCTTTAATGCTAGTACCAAGTGTCACATGATCTCTGTCTCTGTGGGGGGGGGGGGAGGAGAGATGGGATCAAGTGGACAGAGATGGCAGGTTTTCTTTACTTTCTGCCAGTCATATTCCAACAGGGAAAATTACCCTTTACAGGTAATAAGTGCAAATAATACAGTTTGCCTGGCCACGTGGAGACAAAATATGAATAATTCTTGCTATTCAAAGTATTCCTTTAAGCATAAATCAGTGCAATATCTGGTGAACTCACGGAAGTGTGGCTGTGTATTCTTTTTGTTTGAAAAATTTGCTTTTTTTCAACAAAAAAAGCTTTGCAACTTTTGGAAATTAAAGAGCAAACCCCAGAAACTACAACCATGGCATAACATAAGATTTACAAAATATATCAAATAGAGTTCTTATAGTGGATTAAATAGCTTTATAGCTACACCAGTGCTCAATACATGGCCATAAATGTTGGCACCCCTGAATTTTTTCTAGAAAATGAAGTATTTCTCCCAGAAAAGGATTTCAGTAACACACGTTTTGCTATGCACATGTTTATTCCCTCTGTGTGTATTGGAACTAAACCAAAAAAGGGAGGAAAAAAGCAAATTGGACATAATGTCACACCAAACTCCAAAAATGGCCTGGACAAAATGATTGCCTCCCTTTCAGAATTGAGGAAAAATAAGATTAAAGGAGCATCACATGCTTGAAACAAACTCACCTGGGGCAAGTAACAGGTGTGGGCAATATAAAAATCACACCTGAAAGCAGATAAAAGTTCACTTAGTCTTTGCATTGTGTGTCTGTGTGTGCGCCATACTAAGCATGGACAACAGAAAGAGGAGGAGAGAACTGTCTGAGGACTTGAGAACCAAAATTGTGGAAAAATATCAACAATCTCAAGGTTACAGTCTCAAGTCCATATCCAGAGATCTAGATTTGCCTTTGTCCACAGGACGCAACATTAACAAGAAGTTTGCAACCCATGGCACTGTAGCTAATCTCCCTGGGCGTGGACGTAAGAGAAAAATTGATGAAAAGGTGCCAACGCAGGATAGTCCGGATGGTGGATAAGTAGCCCCAAACAAGTTCCAAAGATCTTTAAGTTCTACAGGCTTAGGGAGCATCAGTGTCAGCGTGAACTATCCGTCGACATTTAAATGAAATGAAACGCTATGGCAGGAGACCCAGGAGGACCCCACTGCTGACACAGAGACATAAAAAAGCAAGACTACATTTTGCCAAAATGAACTTGAGTAAGCCAAAATCCTTCTGGGAAAATGTCTTGTGGACAGATGAGACCAAGATAGAGCTTTTTGGTAAAGCACGTCATTCTGCTGTTTACCGTAAATGGAATGAGGCCTACAAAGAAAAGAACACAGTACCTACAGTGAAATATGGTGGCGGTTCAATGATATATATACATATATTTTCTTGCTGCCTCTGGCACTAGTGCCTTGAATGTGTGCAAGGCATCATGAAATCGGAAGATTACCAATGGATTTTGGGTTGCACTGTACAGCCCAGTGTCAGAAAGCTGGGTTTACGTCCAAGATCTTGGTTCTTCCAGCAGGACAATGACCCAAAACATACATCAAAAAGCTCCCAGAAATAGATGGCAACAAAGCGCTGGAGAGTTCTGAAGTGGCCAGCAATGAGTATAGATCTAAATCCCATTGAACACCTGTGGTGATCCTAAAATTGCTGTTGGGAAAAGGTGCCCTTCCAATAAGAGAGAACTGGAGCAGTTTGCAAAGGAAGAGTGGTCCAACATTCCGGCTGAGAGGTGTAAGGAGCTTATTGATGGTTATAGGAAGCGACTAATTTCAGTTATTTTTTTCCAAAGGGTGTGCAACCAAATATTAAGTTAAGGGTGCCAATAATTTTGTCCAGCCCATTTTTTAAGTTTGGTGCGACATAACATTATGTCCAATTTTCTTTTTTTTCCTCCCTTTTTTGGTTTAGTTCCAATACACACAAAGGGAATACATTTTTGTATAGAAAAACATGTGTTACTGCAATCCTTTTCTGTGATAAATACTTTGTTTTCTAGAAAAATTTTGCACGTACTAAAGCATCAATATTTAAGTTAGTAGAGCAGTGAAATTTAACTTATCCCCTATCCTTTGGATAGGGGATAAGTTATAGATTGAGAGGGGTTCGACCGCTGGGACCCCAGTAGTACGTCGGAAGCAGCTGTTCAGACCCCCGCAGGAAGCCGCAGCCGACATGCCCCCTCCAAGTATCTCTAGGGGATATATGACATGGAGGGGGTGTTTAGGCTGCCGCTCCATGAGGGGACTGGCATGTCCCCTTCCAGCAGACTGCCGGAGCCCCGTTCAGGAGATCGCGGAGGGTCCCAGCAGTCGGACCTCCTGCGATTTATAAATTATTTGGATATTGGAAAAGTAATATTTTACTACAGAAGTCCTTTAAAAGGAAGAAAGTGTAGTATTGGGGGGGGGGGGGTAGTGATCCACCGATGAGACCCCCAACGATCTACGGCATGGCCCCCACTCTGAGCTGTGGGCGACAATCCCCCTCCATGCAGCTCTATAGTAGAGCTGGGGGATACCTGAGTGCAGTGCTCTGGCTCTCCCATAGAGATGCATGGAGGGGGTGTGTTGGCCACAGCTTCACACGGTGGTCGACACGCCCCTTTCAGTAGGAGATTCGGGGTCCCCCCACGATCTGACACTTCTCACCTCTCCTTAGGATGGGGATATATTTTTCTATCCCAGAGTGCCCCTTTAATGGAAGACAAAAACATCCAAGGAATAGACAAAGTTGATATTTAATTCAATGGATGCGTATGTCTAGTAAAAGCCAAGTTGTTTCCCCTAATAAAAGATTTACTTTGTCTACCCTTGAACCTTATTGTTTACTATGTAGGATTGGGTTGTAGTAGCATCAGTGTTTTTATCTAACACCATTTTTCCCAACCAGTGTATTTCCAGAAGTTGCAGAACTACAACTCCCAGCATGCCCGGACAGCCGAATGCTGTCCGGGCATGCTGGGAGTTGTAGTTGTGCAACAGCTGGAGGCACACTGATTTGTAAAAACTTTTCTTAGATCAGCGTTTCCAAAACAGATAAACAGTCATGCATTACCCCAACTAATGCAAAATAAAATATCCAATAAATTCCTAGAAACTTACTTTCCCTGATGAGTGGGCAAGAATCTCATGCAACGAGGTTATCTCCGGAGGACTCCTTGGCAAGCCGTCATCTTCCGAAAGCGCCCCGGGATCCTCAAGTTTCTTCGGGATAATACCCTGTGGTGGCGACCCTATCCGTATGTTCTGTTGGAGCTGCAGCTAACAAATAACACAGCACATTATAAGATTCAGCGGGGATATAACAGGCAGATCACTGGCTTTAGCCGTCAGGGTGAAGGGAGATATTGAAGAAACGGCTTTAGTGACACAAGAGACCAGATAATTTGTAAATAATTGACCTGCGCATTTGATGAAAGTCGTAATTATTTATTTAGCAACTACTATTATTTCTCAAAAGTATCAATAGACACGACTATGCTTTGAGAATGCAACAAAGGTATTGTGTGTTTAAAGAGAGAGGGAAATTTGTCCTTCACATAAAAGAAGAGCCTTTAAAAGGCATACAGTAGTTTTTTGTGCATGTACCTGTAAAGCTTTCACTTTCCCAGGGGTACATTCCTGAGAGATATCTTCCTTTACAGAGCTCTCCATCTCAGAAACAAATACACTGTCGTGCGATACTGCCTTATTCCCCATATTTCCTTTGGCCCTTTGAAAATGAATAGATAAAAGTGACTTAAAGAATACCTGTCATGATCTGGATACATTTTTTAATCCTCCCAGTTCACTCCGCCAATCATGATAAACCACTAACTGCCTTTTATTAATTTTTTATAATTTTTTAGTTTTCTACCTTGATATTGTGATGTTTATTCTGCTCAGTCTCAGTCAGCTCCACAGACTGGAAAGGGGTGTACCCCACCAGGCGTGACATCATTGAGGCCCTGCAGGGAAGAACTTCCTCTTTTACTCTGCTATGGTGCCCCAAACACACAGCCTAGAGCAGGTCAGTGTGAGATGTGCTGTGATTGGCTGAGACCATACACATACTACTCAGCTCTGTGCACTGAACTCTACTGTGAGTCAGATCTGCCCAGCATCTGCAAAAGGGATCAGAAATGTCTAGCACAATGTTTACTGTATAGAACCGGGTGTAGATAAAGGTCAACCAATTGGACCTAAAGATACATAGCCCTAGGTGTATACACCATCAACCTCAATGAAACACTTAGAAAAACACCCATTAGGCTCATTAGGATAAAACGTAACTTTTACTGCTATATGCAAATAAAGTACAAACAATGTATACAAATATAAATATAAAAATTTACATGATTTTCAATGCAATATACACAATAAATCCACTTAATTAGCTCAACTTATATGAACATACTGTAGGTTGTAATGGAGATAGTGCTACATGGAGAGGGGGGAATGGGTACAGGTGTCCGTCCCTAATAACCACCCTTGATGCTATCCCTGCCCAATGTGTGGAAAACCCTTTGTATGCTACAAGTGTGTACAGGGGAAAGGGGATAATGGTAAAGATAACCAATCACAGTGTCAAAAGACATAGAATATTAACATATCAGCATTAAAGATATCATACTTTTGTAATTCCTGAACCAGGAGTTACAGGAGTCTGATTGCAGGGGGTCTGAATGCAGGGACCATAGAATAAAAATATTTCTTACACTGCTTCATGGTCGACCTGAAAGGGAGTTGTGTTGGCTGTAGATGCACTGATATCACTACTGGACTGACAGGGTTTTAGGTTGCTTTCTCTGCTAGGAGTTGTAGGTTCCTTCCTTTTCTTTTTGACAAATAATTTCTTGAAGGCCTGAAATTTTGATTTCTTTTTACCTGTTGGAGAGATTTTTCAAGATTTTAATTATAATTGCATTTTCCAGAGAAAGAAATTTAAGGTTAACTGTGAAGATCAGGTAGTCCCATATATGCTATGTTTACACACTAGTCTTTCCATCTGTCAGACCCTAATGACTGTTCACAAATCCTTGTCCAGCTTATATATTAAAGAACAATGGTGGACAATCCAGCAATTCCTTTAAAACTTCAAGCTTTATTCCGATACAGGTTAAAAGTTGCAGGAAATACCAACAACACACTGTCTAGCCGGTAACACACTCCACATGGACGCGTTTTGAGCGCATGCGCGCTCTTGATCGCTGCAACACCTGTGCAGTCCTCATCCTCTAAGTAGACCACGCAGAGGGAGGAGTTATAAAACATGTGAATATAAAATACATATACTGTTTAAAATACTGTCTATCCTGCCCCTAGTGGTCACATAATACCATTATATGTATACTTAAACATATTGAAACTATCTTCTAGTGACACAGCACACGATACGATTACTGTTCAGTGTTGTGTGCACACATGACCTTTCCATTCTTGAAACCATGTAGAAGTACTTTTGAATCCTGTAACATGTTTTAAATAGTAATTATAACTCCTCCCTCTGTGGTCTACTTAGAGGATAAGGACTGCACAGGTGATGTGGTGATCAAGAGCGCGCATGTGCTCAAAACGCGTCCATGTGGAGTGCGTTACCAGCTAGGTGGTGTCTTTGCATTTCCTGCAACTTTTAACCTGTATTGGAATAAAGCTTGGCTCCAGAAAGTTAAACAGATTTGTAAATTACTTCTTTAAAAAAAATCTTAATCCTTTCAGTACTTATGAGCTGCTGAAGTTGAAGAGTAGAAGCAAATGAGTAGAAGCAAATCCCCATAGCAAACCTCTTCTACTCGGTTCAGTTCCCAAGACAAGCAGAGATGTCAGCAGAGAGCCCTGTTGCAAGACAGAAAAGAACAACTTAACTTTAGCAGTTGATTATTGGAAGGATTAAGATTTTTTAATAGAAGTAATTTACAAATCTGTTTAACTTTCTGGAGCCAGTTGATGTAAAACAAAAGTTTTTTTTCCTGGAATACCCCTTTAAAGTCCCATACAAGTCTATGGGAAATATATGTTACTGCATAACTTCCAAGTGGCTGGAGATATTTCTATAATACTTGGCCACATGTTACTTATATGTCCACTTAAAATATAGGATAGTTAATTTAACCCTTAACTACACCCATTTGTGAGGTTTTTTTTTTGTTGTTTAAAGTCCCATGCAAATCTGTGGGAAATGTATGTTCCCACATAACTTCCGTATGGCTAGAGATATTTCATTAATACCTGGTACACATATTACTTATATGTCAAATAAAAATATATGATAGTAAAATTGACCCTTGCCTACAGCCTTATATAAAGGATGTTTTATTATTTCAAGTCTCATGCAAGTATATGGGACTTCCAGTACCTTACTCCACAAGCTCCGCTCTGCATCTCCTGGTGAATGTGTCAGTCCGGCTTGCAAGCCACACCCCATCTCACAAAGACACACCCACTGTTTAAGCCTCACCCCTTTTATTATCTACCCTTTTTGTGCATCGGTCTGGCTTGCAAATCATGTCCAGTCCCACAAAGCCACATCCCCTTCTATTTTCAGCTTACAATATCTTAATCACAAATCAGTCCCACCCGAGGACGGCATAGGACGACGGGATAAGAGGTTGAGATATGAAGTCAGGATATGACAACAATATATGAGGATGGGATATGAAGTCAAAAGCTTCCTCCTTTGTTGATTTACCTCCCCAACAAGGATTAAGAAGGAAAAAGCTGGCAACTCAGCTAGTAACAACATAGAATCTAAAAGAAATAAGTTCAGTAACCTTAGCAATACACAGCATGCAGCTTAAAAAAAAGCTGCAGGAGGATGAGGATTCCATAATAATCCGCATGTCCGACAAAGGTGGGATCGTAACTGTAATGGACAAATGTGATTATATTGCTCAAATCCATTATCTACTGTCTGATGAAGAGGTATATGGCAGATTGGATACGGACCCCACCTCTAAATATACTAAGGAAGTCGAAATCCTCCTACAAGAGGGGGTAGCCTTAAATATGTTAACTAACAGGGAAGCAGAATATCTTTTGGGAGATAAACCTGTAATGCCTATCTTATACACGTTACCTAAAACACATAAGGGAGTAAACCCTCCACCCCCACCCCGTGCGGCCTATCGTATCCAGTTGGGAGTCCCTCCTGGAGAGACTCTCTATGGCTGCACCAGATGCTACAACCTCTGGTCCAACGTGTTCCGGGGTACTTACAGGACTCACGTGACATCTTGGGAAATCTCAGTAAGGTGACATGGCGGTCTGAATGGTACTGGCTAACTTGCGACGTTGTGTCGCTGTACACATGTATTCCATGGCGTGTAGCACTAGACGCACTTGGGCACCACTTAGACCGCCACAGCAAGTGCTCCAGAGATCTCTGTGAATTCAAACAGGTGACATGGTTTCTGATGTCACACAAATTTTTTTCTTTTGACAGAAAATTCTTTATCCAGCGCAGTGGAGTTTCCATGGGGGTGAGGTATTCCCCCTCATTAGCAAACCTCACATTGTCATACTGGGAGGATAAAACATTATTTTCAGTTGACAATGCGTTTTCATGCCATGTGCAGTGGTATGGAAGATTCATAGATGATCTCCTCCTCATTTGGAGGGGTGATATGTATTCCATACCACTGTTCATGGAATACCTTAATTTCAACATGTTTAATTTAAATGGGAAAATATATGTATATACCAGTCCTCAAGAACACTAGGGATGTGTAGAATAAAGAGGAAAGAAAATAGTGGATCTAATAAGGATTTATTAATATATGTATAAGTAAGTAAATGCTAATAAATCACCAATCACTCTGCAGGGCCCTTGCAGGAATGAATTGGTAATAATCATTATATAAATAAAAATGCAAATGAAAATGCAGAAAAATTCAGATAAAAATAATATAGCAGAAATGCACCAATGTCCACTACGGTGGTTAGCAACGTGTCTCTTTTGGTTAGTAGTCACTCTTGGTCACAGTTAAGTCCAAGGATATCCAATTAAAAGAGTCACAGTTCAGTAATCAACTCCTATGATACTGTAGCCAAATATAGCAATAGTGGCGATAATAGCAACAGTTGTAGCAATTATGGCAGTAGTTTGTAGAGTATCGGTGCACAGCACCACTCACCCTTCTTCTCGGCTGTTAGCGATCCCGGCAAGCAATGATGTTCACAGGTAGAGATTTCGGCAGACCGCGATGTCCTGTAGGTGATAAAAGCTGTTTGTATTGCCGGTCTGGATCGTAGCCTAGGTGAGTGGTTCTCCGGTAGGCTGTAAGTATCCTGGGCTGGCACGAGGAGGCGTCCGGCCTAGGGAGAACGTGTCCAGGAACTCTGCCGTCCGGGGCTGTGAATGGAGATCTGGGAGCAGCTGCGTGTCTGAATGATGCGCTAGCTGCGCGCGTGTTGCAGTGGTCCCAGTTCTGTGAGCATCCAGCAGTTGCTAGCCAAAATGTGTGGCTATAGTCTCTTTAGAAGTGGTATAAGGTGCTTTTGCAAGTAAGACGCGTTTCAAGGCCTGCGGGCCTTTTCTTCAGTGACAGTAAGGTATAATTATAATTATACCTTATTGTCACTGAAGAAAAGGCCCGCAGGCCTTGAAACGCGTCTGACTTGCAAAAGCACCTTATACCACTTCTAAAGAGACTATATCCACACATTTTGGCTAGCAACTGCTGGATGCTCACAGAACTGGGACCATTGCAACACGCGCGCAGCTAGCGCATCATTCAGACACGCAGCTGCTCCCAGATCTCCATTCACAGCCCCGGACGGCAGAGTTCCTGGACACGTTCTCCCTAGGCCGGACGCCTCCCCGTGCCAGCCCAGGATACTTACAGCCTACCGGAGAACCACTCACCTAGGCTACGATCCAGACCGGCAATACAAACAGCTTTTATCACCTACAGGACATCGCGGTCTGCCGAAATCTCTACCTGTGAACATCATTGCTTGCCGGGATCGCTAACAGCCGAGAAGAAGGGTGAGTGGTGCTGTGCACCGATACTCTACAAACTACTGCCATAATTGCTACAACTGTTGCTATTATCGCCACTATTGCTATATTTGGCTACAGTATCATAGGAGTTGATTACTGAACTGTGACTCTTTTAATTGGATATCCTTGGACTTAACTGTGACCAAGAGTGACTACTAACCAAAAGAGACACGTTGCTAACCACCGTAGTGGACATTGGTGCATTTCTGCTATATTATTTTTATCTGAATTTTTATCTGCATTTTCATTTGCATTTTTATTTATATATTGATTATTACCAATTCATTCCTGCAAGGGCCCTGCAGAGTGATTGATGATTTATTTGCATTTACTTACTTATACATATATTAATAAATCCTTATTAGATCCACTATTTTCTTTCCTCTTTATTCTACACATCCTTAGTGTTCTTGAGGACTGGTATATACATATATTTTCCCATTTTTTGACTAGGCCTGATTGGGTGAAGGCATCACCTTTAACCTCGAACACTCTCCTTACCTTTATCTTTAAGTGAGCTACACATCCTATTGTCCATGTTTAATTTAAAGTTTACTCACCATGTTGATTTGGTCACTGTTAGCTTTTTAGATCTAAACCTTACAGGAATCACTGGTCTAAAAATTCAAACATTCACCTTCAGAAAACCAATATCAGGCAACACCGTATTAAGGGCAGACCGCAACCATCCCCCACAAACTATCCGTGCAATTCCGGTAGGGGAGCTTACTAGACTAAATCGCAATTACACCTCGCAATCCGTCTATCTTGAAGAGGCTCAATCCCTTGAGAACCGACTACTAGCAAGGGGGTACAGTCAGTCAATTAAATTGAGCTACTAAGATTGTGAATTGCAAGAACAGTCAGGATTTATTAACAACTAGGGATAAGCGCATCAAAAACAGGCACCCCACCAATACCCTCAACAAACCGGTTCTAGACATAACATACAATCCTCACTTCAAAACCATTCGTGACAGTCCTTAAACACCTACATTTATTAAAAGAAGACAACAAAACTAGCCAATATATTGGCTGAAGGAGTAGCAATAATACCCAAGAGAGCAAATCCATTGAGGGATAGCTTGTCCCCCAGCCTAGTAGTCTCAGAAACGCATGGTGTGAACACTTGGCTTGAAAATGCTTGTGGAGTAGTCAAAGTGTGCAAAGAGTTCACGGATGCCACAAACAATCCTGTACATAGAATCGAGCAATACATGAATTGTAATTCCATGAATTTCGTGTACATTATTGAGTCCACAGCCTGCAACCTCAAACATGTAGGGTGCACGTCATGGCAGTAAAAAACAAGAATTAGGGAACACCTAAATTATGCTACCAGAATAGATGGCACCAGAAACAAATCTGGCGCCTCTATACATTTTTCAGAAGTACATAGTGGCCGTACAGACAGTTTTAGGGCATATGGCATAGAGAAGGTGAAAATGACCACCAGAGGAGGAGACCTACAAAGCAAGCTCCTTAGTCGTGCGGCTTATTGGCAGTTCACATTGCAAACAAGAGCCCCGAATGGGTTAAACAAGAGAAAAGAATTGATGTTCCATTACAAGAAACCCACAGCCTGCCCCTAGTGGTCACATAATACCATTATATGTATACTTAAACATATTGAAACAATCTTCTAGTGACACAGCACACATGATACTATTACTGTTCAGTGTTGTGTGCACACATGACCTTTCCATTCTTAAGAACATGTAGAACGACAACATGGTTTAAAAAGTATGTGTATTTTATATTCACATGTCTTATAACGCCTCCCTCTGGGTGGTCTACTTAGAGGATGAGGACTGCATAGGTGTTATGGTGATCAAAAGCGCGCATGCGCTCGAAACGCCTCCATGTGGAGTGTGTTACCGGCTAGGTGGTGTGTTTTTATTTCCTGCAACTTTTAACCTGTATTGGAATAAAGCTTGAAGTTTTAAAGGAATAGCTGGATCGTACACCGTTGTTCTTTACTGTCATGTATAAAGCTGGGCCAGGCTTGGATCTTTGCAAGGCCACAAGGGAGGTGAGCAGAACATCACTTTACTTCTATCATTATACCCAGCTTGCATATCAACCACACATTGCCCAGTCCTCCTGTGCTGGCTCTGCTTCGGTTTGCATCGCAGGACGCACCCGCATGTGAACGCCGGGTCGTCACTCACCTCCCCGTGTCTCTGTCCCCTCTGTTGTTTCTGTGATTTAAAGGGCCAGCGCACCATTGACTGGTGCTTGTCTGGTCCGGACTTTATTTTACCCTGCACTTCCTCTTGACCCCTTCTGGATCTTTGTGCCATTGAGCCCAAGAGAAAGCGCGCTGTTTGTGTCTTGCTTGCCGTGTATCTGACCCCATTGCTACGTATCCTGACCTTGCTTCTGTTCCGCCTGCCCTCTGACCTCTTGCTATGTGATCTGACCTTGCTACAGTGCTGCCAATCCTGACCTCGTGCCTTTGCCACGCATCTCCTCAGCAGCCTTTGTGGACGAGTCATGCCAGGGGTAGCAACCTGGGAACCGCCTGTTGCAGCAAGTCCATCCCGCTTTGAGGCGGGCTCTGGTGAAAACCAGCGGCTCCTTAGACTCCGCTCCCTGGTACGGCTCACGTTATT
This sequence comes from Hyla sarda, assembly GCF_029499605.1. NCBI lineage: Eukaryota > Metazoa > Chordata > Amphibia > Anura > Hylidae > Hyla > Hyla sarda. The sequence continues at coordinate 104,721,754 of NC_079197.1, read as the reverse complement.
GTCCACAACAAGTATAGTGGATCCACACCACTTGCCGTTACAATAAGATCCGGCCATGGATCCTGCTGAGGTGCCATTGCCTAACGTTACTGATCTCACCAACATCGTGGCTCAACAGTCGCAGCGGCTAGCTCATCAAGCACAACAGTTGAATCAATTATCCGCAATGATGCAGCAGCCTTTACCTGTTCCTGTGGCTCCTTCGATGTCTGCAGCTTCTGTGGACAAAGTACGAAGGTGATCCAAAATTGTGCAGAGGGTTTGTGACTCAGTGTTACATGCATCTGGAATTAATGGCCGACCAGTTCCCGATGGAGCGAGCTAAGGTGGCTTTTGTGGTCAGTCTACTCTCCAGGAAAGCCCTTGCCTGGGCTACTCCTCCCTGGGACCAAAATGAACCTGTATCTTCCAACTTGCAAGCTTTCCTCTCAGCTTGGATCAATACATCAATGAGAATCTCCAGAAGGGCTTTATCTGGAAATCCTCCTCCCTGCTGGTGCTGGATTCTTCTTTGTGGAAAAGAAGGATGGCTCTCTCTGCCCTTGTATTGATTACAGGGGACTTAATAAAATCACTGTCAAGAATTGATACACCTTACCTTTGATTTCAGTACTGTTTGATCACCTGCGGGGTGCCAAGATCTTCTCTAAGCTGGATCTTCGAGGAGTGTACAACCTCATCAGAATAAGGGAAGGAGACGAATGGAAGACTGCTTTTAATACACGTGATGGCACTTCGAGTACCCTTTGATGCCATTTGGTCTCTGTAACGCCCCGGCCGTTTTCCAAGAATTCGTCAAGGACATCTTCCGTGGTCATCTCTACACGTGTCGTGGTCTATCTGGATGATATCTGGATCTTCTCACCCGCTTCATCGCACACATGTGCGACAGGTCTCACGACACCTATGTGACAATCGTCTCTAAGCAAAACTTGAGAAATGACTCTTCGAAAAGACAAGTCTGCCGTTTCTTGCATATATAGTCTCCAATCAAGGCCTCCAGATGGACCCTGATAAGTTGTCTTTGGTTCTTAACTGGCCTCGACCTACTGGCCTGCGGGCTACACAAACACTTTCTGGGGTTTGCCAATTATTATCGACAGTTTATTCCACTTTTCCTTCTTGGTGGCTCAGATTGTGGCTCTTACTAAGAAGAACAGTAACCCCAAATCCTGGTCTCCTGAGGCTGAAGAAGCCTTCTCCCGATTGAAAACGGCGTTTGCCTCTGCTCCAGTTTTATCGAGACCTAACCCAGGAAAAACCCTTCTTTCTCGAAGTAGATGCCTCTTCAGTAGGAGCTGGAGTTATTCTGACCCAAAAGACCTCCAGGGGTAAAACCGTGACTTGTGATTTTTTCTCCAAGACCTTTTTGCCTGCAGAGAGGAATTCTTCCATTGGAGATCGTGAACTATTGGCCATTAAGTTCGCCTTGGAAGAATGGCGTCACCTACTCGAAGGCTCTACTCATCCAGTCAGTATCTACACTGACCATAAGAACCTTTTGTACGTTCAGTCCGCTCAGCGTCTGAATCCCCGGCAGGCCAGGTGGTCACTTCTTCTCCAGATTCAATTTCCTAATCCATTTTTGGCCCACAGATAAGAATATCCAGGGCTTCTGATGTGGTGAGTCTGGACTCCTCCCCTTGGCACATAGTGCCTCCTGAATATTTGGTCTCTGTCGCACCTCTTGACCAGCAAGTTCCACCTGGGAAGTCTTTTGTACCATCCCGCCTTAGAATTAAGATATTGAATTGGGGACATTCTTCTCTATTGGCCGGGCATCCCGGAATTCGAAAGTCTACTCAGTTCATCTCTCGTCATTATTGATGGCCGAACTTGGAACTCAATGTTTCTGATTTTGCCCGTTCCTGCACTACTTATGCCAGAGACAATACTCTATGACTTAAGCCTGTAGGCCTTCTTCAACCTTTGCCATTCTGGACCTTTACCAGCTTTGCCAACTTTTACCATTCCAGAGTGCCCTTGGACACCCATCGCCATGGACTTCAATCACTGACCTACCATTCTCCTCTAACAACACAGTCATCTGGGTTGTCACAGATCCTTTTTACAAAATGTCCCAATTTGTTCCTTTGCCTGGACTTCCCTCTGCTCCTCAGCTGGCAGATCATTTCTTCAGGCATATTTTTTGTTCACATGGTTTACCGTTATACAGTTACTCTCTGACCGAGTGGTACAATTTGTCTCCAAATTCTGGCAGGCGCTCAGTTCACCCCGCAAAGTCAAGTTGGACTTATCTTCTGCTTATCACTCGCAGACCAATGGCCAGGCAAAGAGAGTGAACCAAATTCTGGGTGATTACCTCCATCACTTTGTCTCCACACGTCCGAACCATTTTTGCCAATTTGTTGCCGTGGGCTGAGTTTTCTTATAATCACCGGGACTCTGAGGCTACTAAAAGATCTCCATTCTTCATGGTCTATGGCCACCATCCTCTCCCTCCTCTTCCTCTACCAGCTTCTTCTGAGGTACCTGCTGTGGATGACCAGATCCAGGATTTCATGACTATTTGTCAGGAGACTCAACGGTCCTTGGTACACGTCTCTACCCTTAAGAAGTCTCACGCACACAAGAGAAGAAGACCACCTGCAATCTTCTCTCCCGGTGATAGTTTGTCTGTCTGCCAAATACGTTTGACTGAAGATCCCCAGCTACAAACTTAGTCCTCGGTTCCTCAGTCCTTTTAGGATCTTACATCAAATCAATCCGGTCTCCTATAAGCTCTGCCTAACTCCTTTCTTATGCACTCCAAATTCTTTCCATGTCTCTCTCCTCAAGCCACTGGACCTCAACATTTCTCCCTGGGTGAAGTCTCTCCTACTCCTGTGTCTGGCGCTGCTGATTTTTTTGAGGTTAAGGAGATTCTTGCCATCAAGACCATCAGGGGGAAACTGTAATTCTTGGTGGATTGGAAGGGTTTTGGTCCCGAGGAGAGGTCCTGGGAACCTGACGAGAACATCTTAGATCGGGACCTGGTGCGGAGGTTCCTGCTGCCCAAAAAGAGGGGGCGAGACCTAAGGGGGGGGGGTACTGTCACGAGTAGTGCTGCATCCTCCAGTGCTGGCTCTGCTGTGGTTCGTCACTCACCTCCCCGCATTTCTGTCCCCTCTGTTGTCCCTGGCCACCGGCGCGTGCGTCCCCGCCTCCAAAGGTGCGTGCCAGCTTCCTGTGATTTAAAGGGCCAGTGCACCATTGGTTGGTGCTTGTCTGGTCCTGACCTTATTTTATCCCGCACTTCCTCTTGACCCCTGCCAGATCTTTGTGCCATTCAGCGTAAGAGAAAGTGTTCTGTTTGTGTCTTGCCTTGCCATGTATTTCACCACATTGCTATGTATCCTGACCTTGCTCCTGTGCCGCCTAACCTCTTACTACGTAACCTGACCTTGCTACAGTGCTGCCAGTCCTGATCTCCTGCCTGTTCCTCACTACTACTCTATCTCATTCCTTCTGTGCCACGCATCTCCTCAGCAGCCTTTGTGGATGAGTGTGCCACCGGTAGCGACCTGGGAGCAACCTGCCGCAGCATGTCCATCGCGCTTTGCGGCAGCTCTAGTGAAAACCAGTGGCTCCTTAGACTCCGCTCCCTGGTATGGCTCACGCCATTGTCCACAACAGGTATAGTGGATCCACACCACCTGCTGTTACACACATTATGCTGTTTCAGTCCCAGCTAAAGCTATAGCATCTATTTCTTAACCCCTTAAGGTTTTTCAGTTTTTGCACTTTCGTTTTTTCCTCCTTACCTTTTAAAAATCATAACCCTTTCAATTTTCCACCTAAAAATCCATATTATGGCTTATTTTTTGCGTCGCCAATTCTACTTTGCAGTGACAATAGTCATTTTACCCAAAAATGCATGGCGAAACGGAAAAAAAATCAATGTGCGACAAAATCAAAGAAAAAAAACGCCATTTTGTAACTTTTGGGGGCTTCCGTTTCTATGCAGTGCATATTTCGGTAAAAATTACACCTTATTATTCTGTAGGTCCATACGGTTAAAATGATACCCTACTTCTATAGGTTTGATTTTGTCGCACTTCTGGAAAAATGTATAAAAAGTGACAAAAAATGCGCTTTTTTTTACTTTGGAATTTTTTTGCGTGTACGCCATTAACCGTGCGGTTTAATTAATGATATATTTTTATAGTTCGGACATTTACGCACGCGGCGATACCACATATGTTTATTTTTTATTTTTTTTTACACTGTTTTTTTTTATGGGAAAAGGGGGGTGATCCAAACTTTTATTAGGGAAGGGGTTAAATGACCTTTATTAACACTTTTTTTTAACTTTTTTTTTGCAGTGTAAGGGTGGGTTCACACTACGTTTTCTCCCATACGGGAGCGCATACGGCAGGGGGGAGCTAAAACCTCGCGCTCCCGTATGCCTTCGTATGCGCTCCCGTATGTAATTCATTTCAATGAGCCGGCCAGAGTGAAACGTTCGGTCGGGTCGGCTCATTTTTGCGCCGTATGCGCTTTTACGACCGGACCTCAAACCGTGGTTGACCACAGTTTTAGGTCCGGTTGTAAAAGCGCATACGGCGCAAAAATGAGCTGACCGGACCGAACGTTTCACTCCAGCCGGCTCATTGAAATGAATTACATACGGGAGCGCATACGAAGGCATACGGGAGCGCGAGGTTTTAGCTCCCCCCTGCCGTATGCGCTCCCGTATGGGAGAAAACGTAGTGTGAACCCAGCCTTATAGGTCCCATAGGGACCTATAACACTGCACACACTGATCTTTTACACAGATCACAGGCGTGTATTAACACGCCTGTGATCAGTGTTATCGGCGCTTGACTGCTTCTGCATGGATCTCAGGCACAGAGCAGTCATTCGCCGATCCGACACCGAGGAGGCAGGTAAGGGCCCTTCCGGTGTCCTGCAAGCTGTTCGGGATGCCGCAATTTCACCGCGGCGGTCCCGAACAGCCCGACTGAGCAGCCGGGTCACTTTCACTTTAGAAGCAGCGGTCAGCTTTGACCGCCGCTTCTAAAGGGTTAATACCACACATCGCCACGATCGGCGATGTGTGGTATTAGCCGCGGGTCCCGGCCGATGATGAGCGCCGGGACCGATGCGATATGATGCGTGATCGCTGCGCGATCCCGCTTCATATCGCGGGAGCCGACGCAGGACGTAAATATACGTCCTGCGTCGTTAAGGGGTTAAAGGGGTACTCCCCTGGAAAACATTTTTTTTTTAATCAACTGGTGCCAGAAAGTTAAGAGATTTCTAAATTACTTCTATTTAAAAATCTTAATCCTTCCAGTACTTGTCAGCTTCTGCATGCTACAGAGGAAGTTCTTTACTTTTTGAATTTCCTTTCTGTCTGATCACAGTGCTCTTTGCTGACACCTCTGTCCATTTTAGGAACTGTCCAGAGTAGGAGCAAATTCTCATAGCAAACCTATCCTGCTCCTGACAGTTCCTAAAATGGACAGAGGTGTCAGCAGAGAGCACTGTGGTCAGACAGAAAGGAAATTCAAAAAGAAAAGAACTTCCTGTGGAGCATATAGCAACTGATAAATACTGGAAGGATTAAGATTTTTTTAATAGAAGTAATTTACAGATCTTTTTCACTTTCTGGCACCAGTTGATTTAAAAAAAATAAAATAAAAATGTTTTCCAGGGGAGTACCCCTTTAAATGGGCACTATCATTGAAACACATGTTTGCTATTGCACTCCTTATGGTAGATAAATAATCTTTCTAATTTACTTTGATCAAAAAAAGGTTTTCTATGTCTTATTTGTGTTTAAAAAGCTGCCCATCTTTTTGCACAGACTTTGGACTCCTGCTGGTCTGAAAGAAGCAAAAAAGCAGGAAATGCAATCTGGAGTGCATAGGGGGGGGGGGGTGCAGCCTTATCCAATCATAGCTAGTCTCACACACTGAACTGCTCTGGGCTGTTTTGGGGCAGAGTGAGGGAGGAAGTTCTCCCCTGTATGGCTTCAGATTATGTCACGCCTGCTGGGGAACACCCCTTTTCAGTCTGTGAATCTGACTGAGACTGAGCAGAAAATACAGCGCAATATCAAGGTAGAAACCTAACAAATAATAAAAATAAAGGAAGGTGGTGGTTTATCATGATGGGGCAGTGAACTAAGAGGATTATAACATTTAACAAGATCATGAGAGGTACTCTAAGTGAAGCTTGTTATCTATGAACCCAGCACTCTATAAAATTTAAAGGGTCTACCCTAACTTGGTGCAGCAGCTCCTGATAAGTGTTTACTTATACCCTAGACATGCACTACACAAAGTTGTGCCGATAATCTAGGAGTCTTTTGCACTAAGAATGCCCCCTTGTTTTCTGTGTACAAACTGAACTGGAGCAGCAAGGGCATATATTTGTCACAGCTTTATTCTGATACGTGAATTAAGGAATTTCCTATATTATTTTTTTTCATGTCGTAAACTTTAAACTATTGCATCTTTAACCACTGAGTTTTGGAAATGGTATAGTCTCCTGCTCAGAATTTCGAATTCCCCCAGAAAAGCACCTAATTTCTGACATTTATGGGCTACACCTTGAGAAATCTCACGAGTCAACACTAACTATTGTGCAAAGTGGAGTAGAGCGGGAGACATCACTCTTAAAATGGAGACTTCACCTAAATTAGTTTGTTTCCTCTAATCACAATAGAAAGGCCAATCATTCACTCTACCCACACTTTGAATAAATGCCCCAAATATTTTGGCTTTCAAAGTACTTTTTACCATATAATAAGGGAATGCCCCAAATATTTTCCATTTCATAAGGGACTCTACAAAATCCTGGAATAAGCCTTTAAGGGTGATAAGTGACCGATATTTAAAGTGACTTTTATTCCTGCGATAGTGTAGTAGCCTCAGAGGTTGCACATGTATTTATAAGAGAAGTCTACTGAAAAGTAACTTCAGTTCATTGTGCCTGGGCTGCAAAAATTAGGCCTCAATGTATAAAACTAGACTTTATTAAATCACAGATAAATTTAGACATAAAGACATATGTAAATGTAGAAAACATAAATAGTTCTCAGAAACAGTACAACATTGTGTCTTTCGACGCACATCTTGTGGGTCCATGCGTCTGAGCTATCTGGTCGGGGAAGACCAATGGGGCGAAAAACGGGGACGCATAGTCTTACTTTCTTGCAACGGTTTCATCTATGGGACTTTATCATCAGGTAACTACTGTATGAAAAGGGACGTGCCTCTGCTTTCACCAGGATGGGCCAACATTGCCTAACCTATAGGATTGTATCATCTTCCAATTGTGTGTCCAGGTCTTGAATTGAACCTGCCTTTGGGGTCACCTATACCCTATCAATATAGCCCTGTTTGAACTATACTGGGATCATCTCGCTATTTTGCTGCTTCATTGTGAGCTTGATATAGAGCTTTCTCCGGCCATAAGTTGGTACCGTCCTGGAATGGGCCGCTCTTATAAAATAATGGACTTACCTATGTACACTTGTTGAATGAACTCAGCTTGTATGTTTGACTGTTATTATTTTTGACAGTTGTGACTCACTCAACTGTGCCTTAGCATCATATGATTTTACTCTACTACTGTACATCATCTGCAATTCTTGATATTTATATGATTTAATTTTTTCTCCTCCATTCCCTGATGAACCCTAGTCATTAGCTAAGGGAGAAACGCGTTGGAAAGGGAGCACGAGATGCCATACAAGCTTGTTTTGTTGATGAACTTTCTATAAAGGAATATTTATACCACCCAGTCCCTGTCCACACTTATTGACTAGTGAGGGCAAGGGTATAGACTAGGTAGGGCTCTTTATTGAGTAGGGGTTCACCTGTACCCTTTACCCCTCCCCTACCATATCTGTGATTTGTGTCCTCCATCTGGTCGAAAGACACAATGTTGTACTGTTTCTGAGAACTATTTATGTTTTCTACATTTACATATGTCTTTATGTCTAAATTTATCTGTTATTTAATAAAGTCTAGTTTTATACATTTAGGCCTAATTAATGATTATGATAGTGTAAGTAGATTATTAATTATCATTTAAGGGCATTTATAATAATTTATATACGAGGGTAAATATATTACCCCCTCGTTAGGTGGATTTTGGGCTGCAAAAAACAAGAAAACAAAAACTTTAACTCTCCTTCCTGCGTTTCCCCAGAGCGCCGCTGTTCGGTCCTCGGGTCCAGTCTTCTTCCGTGTGCACAGATCTTCACACTGTGATCAGGCTTTCATCTGCCGCAGCAATGTCCCGCCTTGGACGATGATAGGCTAAGCACAGTGTGATGATCGTGCACATGGAAGAAGTCCGAACCGGAGGACCAATCAGCTGTAGCGGTGCTACGGGGGAATGCAGGAAGGAGAGTGAAAGTTTGTTTTCTTATATATATATTTTTTTGCAGCCCGAACACAATGGACTGAAGTTACTTTTCAGTAGACTACTCCTTTAATATCACACCAACATAAACTGCAGCAATATACCAAGATGGCATAAATACATGCCACCTTCATTGCACCATTCATATGACATATGGCAGGTGAATTCTCAAGGCATTAACAGCCAAGGTTTCCACAGAAAATGTGATGGCTTTGAGCTGAGGTTTTAATTCTCTGTGTCAGCAGTGGGGTCCTCCTGGGTCTCCTGCCATAGCGTTTCATTTCATTTAAATGTCAACAGATAGTTCGCACTGACACTGATGCTCCCTGAGCCTGCAGGGCAGCTTGAATATCTTTGGAACTTGTTTGGGGCTGCTTATCCACCATCCTGACTATCCTACATTGACACCTTTCATCAATTTTTCTCTTCAATCCATGCCCAACAAAATTAGCTACAGTGCCATGGGTTGCAAACTTCTTGACAATGTTGCGCACTGTGGACAAAGGCAAATCTAGATCTCTGGGATGGACTTTGAGGACTTGAGAACCAAAATTGTGGAAAAATATCAACAACTCAGACCGTTCTCTTCTCTTTCTGTTGTCCATGCTTAGTGTGGCACACACAGACACACAATGCAAAGACTAAGTGAACTTCTCTCCTTTTTATCTGCTTTCAGGTGTGAGATTTTTATATTGCCCACACCTGTTACTTAATACAGCTGAGTTTAAAGGGGTACTCCGGTGGAAACCTTTTTTTATTTTTATTTTTATTTTTTTAAATCAACTGGTGCCAGAAAGTTAAACAGATTTGTAAATTACTTCTATTAAAAAAATCTTAATCCTTCCAGTACTTATTAGCTGCTGAATACTACAGAGGAAATTATTTTCTTTATGGAACACAGTGCTCTCTGCTGAATCATGAGCACAGTGCTCTCTGCTGACATCTCTGTCCATTTTAGGAACTGACCAGAGCAGCATATGTTTGCTATGGGGATTTTTTCCTACCCTAGACAGTTCTTAAAATGTACAGAGATGTCAGCAGAGAGCACTGTGCTCCTGATGTCAGCAGAGAGCTCTGTGTTTCAATAATTTCTTCTGTAGTATTCAGCAGCTAATAAGTACTGGAAGGATTAAGATTTTTTAATAGAAGTAACTTACAAATCTGTTTAACTTTCTGGCACCAGTTGATTTAAAAAAAGTAGTTTTCCACCGAAGTACTCCTTTAATGGAGCATCACATGCTTGAAAATCTTACTTATCCATAATTTTGAAATGCCAATAATTTTGTCCAGCCCATTTTTGGAGTTTGGGGTGACATTATGTCCAATTGGCTTTTTTTCCTCTCATTTTTCGTTTAGTTCCAATACACACAAAGGGAATAAAAATGTGTATAGCAAAAAAGAGGTACTCTTTAAGGAAATACCTGTGCACCCAAGTGGTCTCCCCGATGACCACTATGGCACTGGAGTTTTCCAGTTTGTTGCACTTGGGGCAGGGCTTGGGTATATTATCCACCCATTCCAAGTCTCTCTCACATATTAGTTTCACCTTTTAAAGGGGTATTCTAGTGAAAAACTATTTTTTTTTTATATCAACTGGCTACTGAAGATTTGTATATTACTTCTATTAAAAATCTAAATCCTACCTGTACTTATTAGCTGCTGAAAGTTGCATTGTTTTCTGACAACAGTGCTCTCTGCTGACACCTTGGTCTGTCTCAGGAACTGTCCAGAGAAGGAGAGGTTTGCTATGGGGATTTGCTCCTACTCTGGACAGTTCCTGAGACAGACCGAGATGTCAGCAGAGAGCACTGTTGTCAAAAAGAAAAGAACAACTCAACTTCAGCAGCTGATAAGTACTGGTAGGATACATTTTTTTAAATAGAAGTAATTTACAAATCTGTTTAACTTTCTGGAGCCATGTTGATATGAAAAAAAATATTGTTTTTCACTGGAATACCCCTTTAAGTTGCATTACTGAAAGAAAATAACTTTTGCACAATATTAAAATTTTTCGAGTTTCACCTGTATATGCAACAAATTTACTATGCTTCCTTGGTCCTGTTTCTCTGGCCATAGTGACACCCCCTTAGCGTGATTGGTGTCTGGGAATTTGACATCCCTTGATGTCAAACTCCTTCAGTCTTGGACCAACTGGGTTAGCCCCTGCATCTGGTGGAACAAGCAATAGTGGAAATTCCACAAGATAAAGAGCAAATTGTCTGGAACTAACATGTGCAAGCATACACTTCTATGGTCACAATCCTCCTGCACAGGTGGGAACTATGTCACAGGCAGGAATGCAGGTAAATATTACGAGAGTGGTGTTCAGCATATACCAGCCAAGAGCCAGGTAAGCTAAGTGTCTGACAGGAATTGTGTCTGACATTGTTTTTTTTTTATTTAGCACAAGACAGCAATATACCTAAATGTGAAAAAAGTTAAAGGGAATACTTGCTGATATATGTTTATGTAACACTGTGGTTACTTGTTTCTTTTATGTTTTAAAACCAATAAAAAACTATTGAAAGTAAAAAAGTTAAAGGGTCTGAAGACGTTCCGAATGCATTGTATGAAGTCAATAGTAATTTTAGTAGCTCTTATGGTAAGCATAACACAGCTGAATAAATAAAATTCACAACAGGTAAAAGAAAGAGTAAAAGTTTCCCATAAGCAACATTTCCCGGGTCGACCATGTGTCACTAGCAAAAAATCTAAAGACTAGGGCTGCTTTAAGGGATTGTTTATTTATATAGCAACTGCCATAACCAACATCTGTTTAGCTAGGATATGTAAAAGCTCTTAAATTCCCATGTATCATGTTCGTTAAAACTGCAAACAAGGGAAATATCATAAAAATAGTCCCCTACACCATCACCATAACCTATACAGACAGTAAAGTTGAGATAATTTTTCAAAAGTTTGGCTCAACAAGCATGCCACACTTTTCAAAAAAGTTTGGTTCAGTAATGAAATAAGCCTAAAAACATGTATAAACACTGCCTAAAGATCTCTAAGTTACATTTAACACTGCTAGGGTCACCTAAGAATGTATTCATGTAGTTATAAAATGTTCTTAGCTAATTTAATGTCAAGCTAATTTAATGTAATTTTATGGAGACATGCAGTAAGCCATGGTAACAGCTTGTTTAAAAACTTTTGTAGGCTTTTTAACACTAAAGAAAAGCTGCATAAATTATCTCTGGTTGTTGGGGGATGTCTGCAGATGTTATAATGCACAGGGAGGTATCTGAACACGCTATAGCTTTTTCCAAGCGTTCAAAAATAATTACTTTTTTGGGAGTAGCAACAGGATTGGTGTCTCAAAATAGCTTTTGTATGAAAAACAGAGGAAATTATCCCTTTTTTGTGGATCATAGGTTTTGCATGTGTATGCCTGGTTGGAAGTAGCAGCAGCAAGGGTGATGGTGGACTGGCGGTAGTTGTTGCTAATAATCACTATTTCCACTGTTGTCATTGCCAAATAGTGTTGCCTCTTTGAAAGGGCTTTAGAATACAACACGCATCTCCGATTAATGTCTCAGCTGAAAGTCACAACGGCTCCAAAAACTGTCCGTCTGCTGCTTAAGGAAGTCTGTCAACACTTTGAGATGCTGGTACAGGTTGGTCCAACATGTTTAATGTTGAGTTCCCCCATGTTGGAACGTTGTGAATGAGGGAGTGTTGTGGAAGACCATTTTGGCTCTGTAGGTCGATGAGGGCATGTTTGGGAACATAAGAATGGCTAAACCAAAAAACTTTCCTGAACATAGCACATCACAGACACAATTTTTCAAGAAATGTTTGACGACACCTTCCCATGAAAGATGCAAATTAAGGTGCATTACAATAGGGTGACTAGATGAATACTGTTGTCTGTATGACATAAATTCCCCTGACAGGATAGAAGAGGAGGACATGACACTGACAGAGTATGCATGTGAAGGGGGCCTAGATGCTAGACAGATTAGAGGGATCTTGAAAAGAAGGAGGAGCAGCAGCAGCAAGATTTGCTTCACAATGTGGGGGAATCTTAACTTTCCTACCCAGTCTGGTGATGCCATTTCATGGGCCTACGTAGAGATGTAGTTCCTATACTGGTACCCTGGCAATGGCTTACTTTATGTTTACAGAGATGTCACAGTGCCACATTTTCTGCATCTGGTAAGGTAGAAAAAAATTCCACACGGCACAACACCAGACAGTGGTGAGGCCCCCAAAGACAGAGTCCCTAGGAACAGTGGGGGTCCTCTACCTTAGCTAGCCCCTCGTCACCCCTTAGTTAGTTAATATGTATGTAAATAAACATGTAAATATGGCTATTAAAGATTCCTACCTTGTTCGCATCCCAGGACCTGCGGGTCATGTGACTTCATTCAAAACTCTATGGTTTGCTGAAGGACCTTTGGTGGTTCTCATGTCACGTGTTCACCCACAATGCAATGTAATGGTGAGTGACAGTTGTTATGGACCAATCCAAAACGGCCAGCCCCTGCCCATATAAGGGAGCTGCGCCATCTTGATCGCTCTCTTGGGTTGCTGACTCTGGATGAGGTAGGAACTCAGTAACTTCCAAAGACAAGATCTAGGCCCAAAGCCTTGCGGCCGCGGCCTGTGCAAGAGACTATTAGATTTTACAATACCCCGTTATCTCTGCAAGATCACTGGACCTAAACGCACCCCTAAATCCAGCGGATCTATGCTACAGAATCTATGAGAAGCTACATTAAGCTTATCTGATCCCAACCAACTGTCAATCGCTGCCCAGTTATAAATGGACTTTGTTATCTGGACTGTTATTGAAATTGCCTGCTTCAGAAATTCTTCAGTAAAAGTTCCTGCAAGTTTTAAGTTCAACAGTGGTTGTGGACAATCTAATTATTACGCACGCACCTATAGCTTTTGGGAAGGGTGGCGATAGGCCCAGCAACATTACAGAATTTAACCCTCACCCTGGTGTCACGAGTGACAAGGGTTAAAAGCGCCCTTTCAGTATCTAGAAATGCAACACCCCAACTAACCTACACCCCACAAGGCTTTTCCACACAGTTCCTCACCACATACATATGCAGCAACATTGCAGTCACCATGCATATTTGTTTGTTTAACACAGGAAGAAACACTATGGGGGTGATTTACTAAGAGTGGAGTCTTTTTTTTTTATTGTGGAAATGTTTTCCAAACAGGTAGATTTCCATGGGGTTAACTAATTTGGCACTTTTCCCAAGGTATTGCTGCTTTTACAGCGCTCTGAACTGTCAGGATTTCTAGCGCTCAAAATTTCTTGAGCCTCCCCAAACACACACACACACGGAGAGATGTACAGAATTTTTGTTCGCAAAGTCTGGCGCACAAAACGGGTGACACAATTTGAGCACAAGACCCAACAACATAAAATCACGATCACATTAGAAAAAACCCTATATGTCTGATTAAACCCAGAAAACAATGACAACTTTTAATACACACGTAACTTGACCTAAAATGCGTATTGCACTTCACTATATCCACTTTGAATGCATATGTTTAAATTAAAATACAGGTCAGTCCACTGCTTTGCTCAGCTTGCTTTGTATTGTAATGCAGTTTTATGGGTTCATTCTCCATTGACACAGCTGGGATCTGTAGTGCACTAACTGAACACCGTAATGCAGGGACGTGACAGGAGGTCACTGCCTGAGGTCAGCTCACTGCTCAAAGCTTTGGTCTGTATGTTTTGTATTCGATAAAGGCTTTCTGGGATTAGTAGTTCCTGTGCACTCTAAGCTTTCTCTCCATTATGATGGCCGCAATGCAGTGCCCAGGATTTTATTAGCCTCTAAACCCAATCCCTATGCTGTCTCATGATTGGCCTGGGAGCTGTATGTCACATAATACAAGCAATGACTGGATAAACTAGGGTCATGTGATCTTGCTGCAAGGTATGCTGGGCTTCCCTGATGCCAGTGTTCCTAGTCCTCCTCTATTCATTCAGGTGCCAAAACGCCATGTGTTCCTCATCCCTTTTGCTAATAATAGCACTGATGCCAGGCTCGCATGAGCTGAGGGTGGCAACGTATGAAAGTTCTGTAAGCCTATTTTACTCCACAGTTCTGAGTGAGACCAGGTTTGCCAGGCTCAGCTGGCTCACCTCTACACCTGAGAATTAGATCCCAAATTGTAACAGTACATTTCAGGAAAAAAGAACAGTACAATGTTTTATGTTTATATAAACGTATTAAAAGAATGCATATGCCACCATGAATTGTTCGAGAAGTATAAAATCACTACATCAGCTTACAATTGTGAATAAGTCAACTGTAAAAAGGGACAAAGTGATGTAACTAAGAGGTGAGATATCTAGGAATGCTGACCTAATAGCTGGATGTCTCATCGTGTAAAGAAACCATTTATACACAATGAACTGAATGTAAGACAAAGACCATCTCTGACCACAATGGAATGTTTCTTTTCAAATCTTTGGAACAGCACAACATAAATGAAGATACAAAGATCACTTTACAGGGGAAGCAGAAGGAAAAGTAAATCTCTGAGTGCCGTAGAGAGTAATCTTTTAGGTTTAAAAAAAAAAAAAAAAGTGTGTCATGTGTGCTCAGAGGCAAAATGCTGAATATTTTAATACAGGGTTCTGTAATACAGATTTTTTGTTGTTGTTTCATACAAGTTCATGGTGAATGGCTTGATAACAGGATTCTCCATGATCACAGACCACAAACTATGGGAGAAAGTTATCAAAACCTGTGCAGAGGAAAAGTTGACCAGTTGCCCATAGCAACCAATCAGATCGCTTCTTTTGTTTTTTTAAAAGGCCTCTGAAAAAT
Organism: Hyla sarda; assembly: GCF_029499605.1. Taxonomy (NCBI): domain Eukaryota; kingdom Metazoa; phylum Chordata; class Amphibia; order Anura; family Hylidae; genus Hyla; species Hyla sarda. The sequence goes on along the minus strand of NC_079197.1, from coordinate 104,706,554 downwards.
AAAAGAAGCAATATGATTGGTTGCTATAGGCAACTGGTCAACTTTTCCTCTGCACAGGTTTTGATGAATCTCCCCCAATATGTCTGATCAGGGGATTAACAGCCAGTACCCCGGGGGCCAGGGCCTAGGGCTGCCACATGGATGGTAATTGCCATGCTGCCACCAGTGCCGCCAACATGGTTCCTGTAGTGGCATAACTGGAGCCTTCACCTACGGGTCTCATTGCACCTCGTGCAACTGGGCTCACAGGTGAAGGGGGGCTGGCAGAAGACGTGGAACACATGTCCCGAATCCCAGAGCAACCGCAAGTTTCAAAACTGAGAACGCCAGTAAGATGCATACAGTGTTGAATGTTACCGCAGTGGTTGACACGAGAGGACTAAGCCAGCAGCTCAGTCCTGTCACAGCGGCCTGGGCTTCCTGTGCAGCAGTGACTTAAAATAATAGAATATTATAAGGGTCATAATATTCTACGGAAGCAATGTGAGGGACATGATATTCTATGGGGGCAATTTGAGGGGCATAGTATTCTACGGGGGGCAATGTAAGGGGCATACTATTCTATGGGGGCAATGTGAGGGACATAATATTCTATGGGGAAAGTTTTGACGCCTGCTACTTTATGGTGTCTATGTTTGGTGCCTGCTACTTTATGTGGGCAATGTTGGGGCTAATACTAGGCAACGCATGTCAGTGGGTCTAATACTATACAAAAAGTACGCGTGACATATTTATGCTAAAATTTTGTCCAGTCGAAAGAGCAAATGTGGAACAATTGGGGAGATTTATGAAAACCTGTCCAGAAAAAAAGTTGTCCAGCTGCCTATAGCAACCAATCAGCTCGCTTCTTTCATTTTTAACAAGGCCTCTACAAAATGAAAGAAGCAATCTGATTGGTTGCTATCGCAACTTTTCCTTTGCACCGGTTTTGATAAATCTCCCCCAATGTATTTGGGTATAGTGAGGACGCCCAGGTCCAAAATTTGCCCAGGGCTTATAGGGCTGTTGCCAGTAATCCAACAGCATCCTTATATTTTGTGTGTATACAAAATAAAATGTCTTAGGGTCCTCATGAACTGTATCACATGCACATACTAGCAATGGAGGAAAGCTGTACATTGAATTACAGCAGGAGTACATATCAGAGAATAATTCTACCGACAAGCCATATTTAACCGGCATTACATGTTGCATGTAGTTCCATGGATTTCACTTAACATGTCAAATCCTAAAAAGCCTCATCTTTAATCTCAGCATAATCAAGTGATGAACACTTAGAATGGGTTTGTCTTGTATCTACTACAATCTGTTCTATATACATAGTCCCTCTTCGGACCGGGTGACTTCAAAGAATAAAATACAGTAATCTACTGGGGAGTAAAACATGGACATGTACTAGGCAGCTGCAGCATTTGAAGCGAGTTTATACTCTGCATTCTTCTAAGTAGAGGACTTGGAATAAACAAGATAAAGTAAATAACATAGCTGACAGATGACAGTAAAGCCGTAGTCTTGTCCTGTTGGATCATATTCAGGATTTCTGCTGTTTGTGTGGTAAAGTATACTGTGGTTCTGGCATCTATCATCTGTGTCAGAAAACTCTGCACTAAAAAAGGTAGCAGAGAAGACAGACTCAACAGCTGTTTACAAGAGGCCACAGAACATTTAACTATGCTAGGAGCAAATATCTAGCCTTTTAGGTGATCACACAATTAAGATTATGATCGGCCACAATATGGCCAATGATTTGTAAATGTAATTGTTCCTCTGGCAGATTAGAGCAAAACTAACATTTCTCCTGCACTTAACCCAATAAGGGGGGGGGGGGGGGGGTGTTATAATGCGGTTGATTCGGATTAAAATGAGGTACAAGTCACCCGGATCCATGGTCCGGTTCCAGAAATAGACCAAATATTAGCCGGTATTGTTAATATTGTTAACAATATGCTTTACATAATAGAGGTGGACCCAGCATGGAGACAAGGGTGCTGGATATGTCCAATCCCACCCCCTTTGAGAAAAGCCAATTAACATATTAGCAATGCCAGCTAATAACTGGTTTATATCCGGAACCGGACCTCATTTTAATCTGCTTCACCCGCACTATAACCCTTCCATTGGATTTAGTGCGGTTAAACTGGCTGTCAGTTTGCCTTAAGGCACATAAAAAATATACAAAACGCTAGTGCACAGTGATGAACGATGAGGCTTTTATTGATCAATCATACCATGCACTGACTACAGCCGGAAATCCCCACATGACACATCACTATTTTGGCAGACAACGGGCTGTCTTCAGACATTGTAACTGATCATTCCCCTATCATTTTAAGATGATGATCAAAATAAGCAGACAACTTTTATCCTATGTATATTGTCTTCTTAAGTTTTATTGTCATTTCACAAAAAAATTTTGACGTGTCACAGAGACCTCTTAAAAGATTTTAGGTGTTCGCACCGCCATTGACCCCTAGAATGAGTCGGGAGAATTGCACAGCTGATCACTTTTCTTCCCAGCTCGCTGCAGGAGTTGAATTCTATAGTAAGTCTATGGATTCCATCTCCTGCAGTAAGAACAGGAGAGCTGACCTTAGCCTGTGCTTCCCCCAGTTCGCTCCAGTGATCGGTGGTGGTCTGAACACTCAGACCCTGACCAATCAAAACCTATGAATTCCTGACATGTGAAAACTTTTGTGAAATCATAAGAACACTTTAATCTATCCCAATTCAGGTAGAAACGACTCGCGGCACTCGAGTACTGATGAAATCCAAAATGTTTTGCAGCGGCTGCGGCTTCGACTGGTCCCTATGTTACTTCTCCTGTCTCTACCCATAAATACAACAGCACAATCATTGCACCAGCCCGACCATCATATTAATCCTATGGTAACTTATGCAACTACCAATTCACATAATACAAAAAAAAAACAAAAAAACAACAGTTAATAAAAACAGGTACCAGTATATTACCTCAATGCATTGCCAATGCATTGAGGTAATATACTGGTACAGTCATGGCTGTAAATGTTGGTACCCCTTAAAACATTTTCTAGAAAATTAAGTATTTCTCATAGAAAAGTATTGCAGTAAAATGTTTTGCTATACACGTTTATTCCCTTTGTGTGTAAAAGCAAATTGGACATAATGTCACACCAAACTCCAAAAATGTGCTGGACAAAATTATTGGCACCCTTTCAAAATTGTAGAAAAAGAAGATTGTTTCAAGCATGTGATGCTCCTTTAAACTCACCTGGGGCAAGTAACAGGTGTGGGCAATATAAAAATCACACCTGAAATCAGATAAAAAGGAGAGAAGTTCCCTTAGTCTTTGCATTGTGTGTCTGTGTGTGCCACACTAAGCATGGACAACAGAAAGAGGAGAAGAGAACTGTCTGAGGACTTGAGAACCAAAATTGTGGAAAAATATCAACAATCTCAAGTCCATCTCCAGAGATCTAGATTTGCCTTTGTCCACAGTGCACAACATTATCAAGAAGTTTGCAACCCATGGTACTGTAGCTAATCTCCCTGGGCATGAAGAGAAAAATTGATGAAAAGGTGTCAATGCAGGATAGTCCAGATGGTGGATAAGCAGCCCCAAACAAGTTCCAAAGATATTCAAGCTGTCCTGAAGGCTCAGGGAGCATCAGTGTCAGCGCAAACTATCCATCGACATTTAAATGAAATGAAACACTATGGCAGGAGACCCAGGAGGACCCCACTGCTGACACAGGGACATGAAAAAGAATGAATACATTTTGCCAAAATGAACTTGAGTAAGCCAAAATCCTTCTGGGAAACAGTCTTGTGAATGAGACCAAAATAAAACATATCATTCTACTGTTTACCGAAAATGGAATGAGGTCTACAAAGAAAAGAACACAGTATCTACAGTGAAATATGGTGGAGGTTCTATGTTGTTTTGGGGTTGTTTTGTTGCCTCTGCCTCTGACACTGAGTGCCTTGAATGTGTGCAAGGCATCGTGAAATCTGAGGATTACCAATGGATTTTGGGTCACACTGTACAGCCAGTGTCAGAAAGCTGGGTTTGCGTCAGAGTTCTTGGGTCTTCCAGCAGGACAATGACCCCAAATATACGTCAAAAAGTCAGAAATGGATGGCAACAAAGCGCTGAAGAGTTCTGAACTGGTCAGCAATTAGTCCAGATCTAAATCCTATTGAATACCTGTGGAGAGATCTTAAAATTGCTGTTGGGAAAAGGTGCCCTTCCAACAAGAGAGACCTGGAGCAGTTTTTTTTCACAGTACACACCACAGTGATCATCCCTCTCTCCTTCCAGCTTATGTGGTGTAAGAAGGCTCTAATACTACTGTGTGAGACCGGCGTGCGAATTTTCGCATATGCGAAAATGTACATATGCTAATTTTCGCATATGCGAATTTTCGCTTATACCAATTTTGTATATGCGAATTTTCGCATAAGTTAATTTTCGTACGCGAGAATATTACGAATATGCGAATATGAGTCCATATATTCGCGAATATTCACAAATTCGAATATGGCCTATGCCGCTCAACACTAGTGCCAACATTTACAGCCATGACTGTACCTGTTTTCATTAATTGTTGATGTTTTTAGTATATTATGTGAATTGGTGGTTGCATAACAGATATTGCTACCGCCTAAGTTGCCAAAGGGTTAATATGATGGTCGGGCAGGTGCAATGATTGTGCTGTCATATTTATGGGTGGAGACAGGAGAAGTAACGTAGGGACCAGTCGAAGCAGCAGCCGCTGTGAAACCGAAGTTGTCCCATCACTTTACCCCCTCCTGACGCTGTTTTATGTCTTTTGACTGGGAATAAAGTTTGGATTTCATCAGTACTCGAAGGCCGCAGGTTTTTTCTACCTGAATTGGAATATGTTACGTGCTGTCTTGCATCTATGACCACAGGCATTACTGATACCACGATATGAGGTTGGAGTCGAGCTGGACAAGCTCTCACAAAACCAGGTGAAGTAAGTAACACCCCAGCTGTGCCGATTGGACTTTGTTTTCTACAATTACACTTTAGTCTATGTTTGTCTGCTGTCTCTGCTCTACTTCAAAGCAAACCAACAATGGTCAGGCGGCAGGATATCTTTTTAACACTCAGCAAATGCATAGCCCGATACTTGTCTTGATTAGTATTCAATAGACTTATTTGCCAGAAGTCCAATAGACTTGCATGGGACTTCGGGCAAGCATGTCCCCTGATCACATTAGTCTTGGGAAACTCTCAGGCTACGCAGTTGCCCAGAATTTTAAAAACATATCCTGCTGCCAGGGGGTATGCTTCATAGAGGTCCTGTCACCATAAAAAAAGGTTATCTAGTTTCTCAGCATCAAGTTATGAAGCAGAAAGAGCAGAGCAGATTGGCATATATCTGTATGTGAAAAGATTTAGTATAACCTGGTCCCTATTGATTGAAAACCCTGACTTCTATTCTTAGGAGTCTAACGGACGGGGTCCCTCAATGATAGGATCACCCACTGGACTACTAACCACGCAAAGATCAGAGATTTCAGTAAAAAAGTTAAGTTATACTAAATATTTTCCCACAAAGATGCAGAGCAGAAAGAGCTGAGCATGTTGACAATATGCCAACACATTAAATCGCATTTTCCTCAAGTTCCCTTTAAAGGGGTTGTCCACTTTGTGATGAGCTAAGTACCCTTCTATTACCAAGGAATTGCCAAAAACTTCCACTGCTGAGACCTGCATCAGCTGTAAGAAGGGTGTTGGAAAAGTGCAGAGTCTAAGAGGTTTGTCTGGCAGGCTCTGAAAAAATTGTTCTAGCTGAAAGAAATCATCTGGACTGTCTGGGCCTGAGTCAGACCCCCAATGCACCAAAGAGCTAATCTGCATTTCGAATAAAAAAACTTTTTCCTGGATAATGATGCAGCACATCAAGATACTAAATGGGGTGTTCATTACACAATAACATCCTCTATTCAGCAATATCAGTGATTTAATCGTTTAAACAGGTGGTAGAATCCCTTTAAGGTAGAGTTGGCAGACCCTCATATACATTAGATGACTGATCGCTCAACAAGAAATATTCAGTGATTCAGTGTACCAGCTGATCTTCTAATGATTAAGGTCAACATAAATTCCCCACAGGGTACATAGGGACTTCCACATTAATTTCTAATAACACGTATACAGCAATGGGCAGTATAAAAGCAATGCTGAGGTTTCTAGGTTGTTAAATGCTGTTGTATCTTGGCAAACTTTATATACGGCATGTTACCCTAACCTGGTAAACAGAATAAATGAACAGGAGGTAGAACCATGAAAGAGCTGCTAATACATAAGCCTGACCTCAGTTCAAGCCATCCTATTGATTATGTAACCATTAAATAATTGTCAAAATACCACAAGGTGACTTACCAGAACATTCTTCATGGGTCTCCTCAGGCTCTACAGTCCGCGTTGCATCTGAAGTGTTTGCAGCCATAATTGCATCACTATTGGGAAGAAGAAGAAGAAAAAAGGGCCTTAAAAGGTATCGATATATATGGAAAATTCTCCTTCAAAAGTCCTGTTCAGAGCAGTGTTGATTGTTTGCAAACATGATGTGTGTACTAGTAAACATTTTCCTAGAAACCGTAAAGGAGTAAATCAAATCTTTCAGTACTTAGCTGCTGCTGTATACTACAGAGGAAGTTTTTTATTTTATTTTTATTTTTTTTATTTATTTTCTGTCTGACCACAGTGCTCTCTGCGGACACCTCTGTCCATGTCAGGAACTGTCCAGAGCAGAAACTAATCCCCATAGCAAACCTCCCCTGCTCCGGACAGTTCCTGACATGGACAGAGGTGTCTGCAGAGATCACTGTGGTCAGACAGAAAACAACTACAGTGATCCCTCAACTTACAACGACCTCAACTTACAATAGTTTTAGCATACAATAGTCTTTTCTGGACCATTGCAACTTGAAACCAGACTCAACATACAATGCTACGGACAGTCCAGATCTGCAAAACATGTCAATGGCTGGAAGATCTGACCAATCAGAATGGGCATTCACTGATTCAGACCCAACTGATGGCTACAAAAACGTCTCATTGCTAAGGGGTCACATAAGACACATCTCATGATTACAATAGCATTGGTTACAGGCCCATTTCTAAGCTTTTAAATGTTCCAGTGAGCACTGTTGGGGCCATAATATGGAAGTGAAAAGAGAATTAATCCACCAAACATTTGCCTCGACCAGGTGCTCCTCACAAGATTTTTGACAGAAGAGTGAAAAGAATAATCAGAAGAGATGTCCAAGGACCTCTTATGGAGAGCTTCACAGAGACCTGGAAATAGCAGGTACCGTCATCTCAAAGAAAACGGTAAGTAATGCCTGCCGCTGTCATGTCCTATATGCACGCTTACCAGACTCCATAGCTGAATGAAAAGCATGTTAAAGCTGGCTTGAAGCTTGCTACATAGTGTGGTTAGATGAAAGAAAGATCAAACTGTTTGGATGCCATAATACATGCAGTTGCTCATGGCAAGATTGCTTCTTTTGTTTCTAAAGAGACCTAGGGAAAAAGAAGCAATTTAATTGGTTGCCATAGGCAACTGCAGCACTCTTCCTCTACACAATTTTTGATAAATCTCCCCCCACACATTTGGAGGAGAAACAGCACTGCACATCACCCTATAAAAACACCATACCTACAGTGAAGTTTGGAGGTGGGAACATCATGGTTTGGGGATGCTTTTCAGTAAATGGTACTGGAAAACTTCACATAATTGAAGGAAGGATCAATAGTCAAATTTACCATTCTTGACAAAAAATCTGCTGCCATCTACATTAGACATTTGGTAGACAGAACAATGATCCCAAACACACACAAAAAAAAGAAGAAAAAAAAAGGAAAGTAAAGCTGCTAGAATAGCCCAGCCACTCACCTGACTTAGATCCCATTGAAGATCTATGGAAATAACTCAATTCATAGAATCATATAACTGCATAAGACAACATGTGACAGGATTACTCACAGGTCCTTGAGACCTCCAAAGGTCCTGTATACTCTCTAGACATAAGGATCCTGTCTATGCTCTTAAAAGGTACATACACCACATTTAATAAATTAACAGGAGAACAAGGGGAGTCCCTGCAGTGGAGCCCCCAGGTCACTGAGGGGCTCAACCTGACAGGGCCCACAGGTAGTACAGGAACGTGTACCTGTACTGGGACATCACAATGTAATAAAAAATAATAATAATCATTAAATGTCTGAACTATTAAAATATAAGGTAAGCTATATCGCACGGTCGATAACAAAAATACCAAAGCCCAAAATTGTCCATTTTTGGTAACTTCATATACAATAAAAAAAATTCAATGAAAAGTGTTCAAAAAGTCCCATCAAAACATAAATGGTACCAATAAAAACTACAGACCACAGGTACAAAAAATGAGCCCTCAAAACACCACCATATAAATGTGCCCTCAAACATCACCGTATGCGGGAAAAAAAAAGTTATAGGGGTCAGAAGAGGACAATTTTAGAGTACCTGTCATCATCTAAACTTTCCCTGATCCCCCTTCCCATCTGTCCCCTTCTCTAACTATGCCTATCCCTGTGTTTATTGAGGTTTAAAACGCTGTGGAAATACCTTTTTTATCCCTCTTCATTAGCTCAGGAGCACTGTCTTTCTGAGGGGTGGAAGGAGGCGGGTCCCGGCAGGCATGATGTCACATGATGCCTGGCTGGGACTCTGCTTCTGCCAGTCTTCCTGTATGCTGCTCTCCCTCTGCAGCAGTGTTTCCCAACCAGGGCACCTCCAGCTGTTGCAAAACTACAAATCCCAGCATGCCCAGACAGCCAACAGCTGCCCAGACATGCTGGGAGTTGTAGTTTTGCAACAGCTGGAGGCACCCTGGTGCTCTGCAGTGTGCATACAGACTAAGTACAGGTGAGGGATGGCATCCTCTGTCTCTCTCTCTCCTGTGTCTCTCTGCACTAAAAAGTCAATGCTGAGAACCAGGGGCTGAGGGAGCAATTACAGAGGCAGTGATTAAGATGAATGTCGGGGGGGGGGGGGGGGGGGGGGGGGTACAGAGCAGGGAGTGCAGTGAGATAATACAATGTATAAGATAACGTGTGGTGAGGGGGAGGTGACTGGCTGTTATATGAGAGGCATGTGCAGGCTTGTAGCTCACAGTACTGAACTTCCGGTGGAAGGACCAGAGCCCTTCAGCATTAGTCCTAAAAGCTGTACACTTACTATGAAAAGCATAGGATGCTGCTTTCAGACCAGGCATAGAAGAGTGACCCCTAGTGGCCAAAAGTATAAAATGAAAAAACTGGTATAAATATGAATATTTTTTAATGAAGATACCGTATTTATCGGCGTATAACACGCACTTTTTAGGCTAAAATTTTTAGCCTAAAGTTTGTGTGCGTGTTATACGCCGATACACCCCAGGAAAGGCAGGGGGAGAGAGGCCGTCGCTGCCCGCTTCTCTCCCCCTGCCTTTCCTGGGGTCTAGAGCGCTGCTGTCGGCCCTTTTCACCCCCTGGTTATCGGCGCCGCTGCCCGTTCTGTCCCCCTGACTCCTGCCAGGGAGAGAGAAGCGGCGCCGACAGCCAGGGGGAGAGAAGGGGCAGCGGCACCCATTGCCGGCGCCGCTGCCCCGTTGCCTCCCCCCATCCCCGGTGGCATAATTACCTGAGTCCGGTCCGCGCTGCTCCGCTGCTCCAGGCCTCCGTCGTGCGTCCCCGGCGTCATTGCTATGCGCTGAACGGCGCGGCGCATGACGTCAGTGCGCCGCGCCGCGCATAGCAACGACGCTGGAGACGCACGACGGAGGCCTGGAGCAGCGGAGCAGCGCGGACCGGACTCAGGTAATTATGCCACCGGGGATGGGGGGAGGCAACGGGGCAGCGGCGCCGGCAATGGGTGCCGCTGCCCCTTCTCTCCCCCTGGCTGTCGGCGCCGCTTCTCTCCCCCTGGCTATCGGCGCCGGCACCGATAGTCAGGGGGACAGAACAGGCAGCGGCGCCGATAACCAGGGGGTGAGAAGGGCCGACAGCAGCGCTCTAGACCCCAGGAAAGGCAGGGGGAGAGAAGCGGGCAGCGACGGCCTCTCTCCCCCTGCCTTTCCTGGGGGTATATCGGGGTATACACGCGCACACACGCACCCTCATTTTTTCATGGATATTTGGGTAAAAAACTTTTTTTACCCAAATATCCGTGGTAAAATGAGGGTGCGTGTTATAGGCCGGTGCGTGGTATACCCCGATAAATACGGTATATTACAATATCTCTTCATTAATGATTATGAACAACATATTAAAAGTTTTTGTTGATGACAGGTACTCTTTAAACATACTAATTTTGGTGCATGCAATTATAATTTTTTTTAATAAAGCCTACATTCATTGGGTATCCTCGTGACTGTATGGATCTACAGAATAAAGATAAGGTGTCATTTTTACTGAAAATTGCACTGTGTAGAAATGGAAGCCCCTCAAAATTTACAAAATGTTGTTTTTTTTTTTATTTTATTTCACCTCACAAATTTATATTTTGGGATTTTTTTGGTAGATTTTGTCATTGAATGATTGACGTCATTACAAAGTACAATTGGTGATGTAAAAAAACAAGCCATTAAATGGGTCTGTAGGTGCAAAATTGAAAGAGTTACAATTTTTATAAGGAGATGAGGAAAAAACTTAAGTGCAAAAACGAATCGCCGGAGAGAGGAGAGACAGAAACAGAAAGACAGAGATAAGGTGGCATATTCAATACTTATTTTACCTGCTGTACAATAACCAGCTGGTATAGCTGGAAATGCTGTGCCAGCAAATCCCTAAAGTCAGCAGTCCTCCTGATCACATGTGGGCAGATCCAGGACTGTCACCAGAGCTGATCTGTCACATCTGTTCTGTGCTCAATGCAGAAAACTTGCAGCTACAGTACAGTATTTTAGGTGCTCCACAAAGAATGTGTGTTCCTAAAAAATATTTCAGGATTTGTTTATTAGTCTTGAGGTTTGCATTGAGCCTGACATAAACCAGGAGACACTACACATATGATGTCAGTCCCAGAGAGTAGCAAGACCTATATTTATGCATGTATTCTGTGCAGGCAAGCAGTGTCAGAATTTCTGCCTATTTGGTAATATTCTCCCAATATTTTCCCAACATATAAAAGGCAACTTTCTGGGTCAGACTGAGCAGTCGGACATGGTCATAGGGCCCACCCGCTACCCTTAGAGACCCAGTCCTTGTGACCCACAGAAAGGGGCCCTGCTGCAGTCTGTCACCCTCCTGCTGCAGCATTCCACCCATCACTGTGTATCACCAAACCTCCCCCGGCACTGTCTGCACTCTCAAGGACTCTGCTCACTATGGACTCCAGGCTGCTTCTTCTTCTGTTAGAACCGAGGAGAAGGGGTGGGGAAGAGAGCATAGAGCCGTCTGAAGGGTATGACCTGCAGGGCACAAGGCTATAATCTCAAGACATTTACACCTTATGTGGCTGATATTCTCTGCAAATTTTCTTAAGGGGGCCTGCACAGGGAAGGTAGTTCTTGGCACTGGGCAGGGGTGGACTGAGAAGTAAGGCACTTTAGACACGGTCCGAAATGTAGGGGTAGGGCAAGGAAGAGGTGGGGCCAGGGGTGGCGTATCGCAGGGAGCCCTTCCTTTATTTAGTCCAGGGGCCATTAATATTGTCAGTCTCCCCTTGGCCACTATTATATATTAGCAAATGTGTGGTAGCCCTTGGGGGGGGGGGGGTGTATGGTAGTTGGGGTGTTTCGGTAGATGAGGGGTTAAGGTTCGTGACGTCAGGCTGAGGGCTAGTATGCTGAGGTAATTCTCCGGCCTATCGCCGCCCTTCCCAGTAACGATAGGTGCAAGCATAAAATGACTGTAGGTCCACAAGGTACTTGAACTTGGATGTACTGCAAGCCTTTAAGTAAAGTTTATCCAATGCACAATAACAGTCTCATGCAAACAGTCTCTATATAGTTCAGTGACTGACAGTTGTTGCGGACCTTGAATTGTATTATAAGTCTCTGAATTTAGGGTTAATTTTGAAGATCCATCCGGATTTAGGGGATAGATAAGGTCCGGTGCTTGGGGACTGATACACTCACGGTTAAGAAGAAATCAGCCGTCGCCGCAAGGCTAGGGCCTAAAGTCACTGATGATAGCAGCGCAGATCCTTCCCTGTCAACAGCCCACGAGGAAAGAGAGCTAACAATGGCCGCCGCTCCCTTATATGGGCAGGGGCGGGGGTTGTTCTGATTGGTCCGAATATCTGTCACTCACCGTCACAAAGAATGATGGGTGCAATACGTCACAGGGACCTCCAAAAGGTCCTTAAGCAAAAACCATAGAGCCCAGGATCTAGCGGTATACCTTCGGGTGGTATCGAGGATAAACCAAGCCCTGGCGTCTGGAATACAAGGGGTTAATGCCATCTGCCCCTAGGGTAACAACATCTGCCCTCATCACACCCAGTTACCACAACTTTTGGCATCACGAACAGGATACGGGTGTGCGCCTTATGCCACAAGTCCTTCCCCTAGTCTGAACTGTGTCCAATATTGTCTGCAAAAACTGCATGCCGATGCGATTTAAGTCTGCGCCAAAAAGTGTATGGGACTTTGCAAGTGAAAAGTGTTTTACTCGTGGCACTTGTGACACAAAGGGGGAGGTGAAGAAAAGACTATTTGCCATCCTGGATTGTAGAGAGTCGGTACCTAAAGGGTTAATTGGGTCTGGTGTTTCCCACGAGCGGTCGCACCTCCTCCCCATTAGGCCACAGCGGTGATGCCTCTCCAGCACAGTGAGGAGGAACCATAGAGCTGCACTGTGTTGCACAGGGGAAGATTTGCCGACCAGACCAAAACAAGAAGTTTCCTGGGCGCACCAATATAGGAGGTTTCGGCGGCTGCGTCAGGCTCGGCTGTCTTCTATGAAGCACCCGCTGCAGCGCAGACTCTGCAAATGCCAAGGATTACCAGTATCAAGTCTCCGGTGCCAGGAACTATCAGCATTAACCCACTAGTGTCCGGTGCACTTCAGCAATTATCTTAAAGGGGAAAGCACCTTATTCTTCTTAAAGTGACAGAGCACTCAAAATTCAACAAGATGTCAGAACCCAGCTCTCCAGATCAACCATGTGACAGTGCCCCTCCATCTCCAGCAGCGGGATCATCACCTGCCACAGCGGCCAGAATGTTGTAAGTCCTGCCTGCAATCCACATCAACAACCCTGGTGTTCCAGTGTCTGCACCGGTATTCATGGGGAACCCTGTCCTCCCTACCTACAATGGAGACCCCTTCACCCTGAGGGATTTCAAAGAAAGGATCCAGAGTTTGTCTTTTACTCTTTCCCCCCTAATCAACGGGTGCAATTGCTCACAGGACAACTACAGGGCCCAGTGTTAGAGGAAGTCTGCACATGGCCAGCCTCAGAGAAGGCAACTGTAGAGCAGATCTTTGAAGGGCTGTATTAGGTATGAGTCACATTCTCCATCAGAGGTATGTCTCCGGCTGTATGAAAGGCGATAGAAGCCAGGTGAGACCTTGAGAGCATATGCCATAGCCCCACAGAATGCCCTAGAGACTGTTCAAAAATTAGATAGTATAACTCCTGAACAGGGCAACAAGGTGTTAATGGACAGATTTATTGATGGGGCTCATAATAAGTGGGACATAGTCCAGCTGCGAATGTTAGTTGTCCAAAACCCCAACTTGTCATTCCCAGCTTTCAAGAGACTGGCTATCCAAGTGACTGGGTCCGGGACTGAGTTAGAGGAAGCTTGTCCACCTGTCCATGAGCCCTTAGGGGCGGTAGCCAGACCTATACCACCACCATCACCAGCCCCTGCCCCAATGTCACCTGCTTTGCCAGTCACCGCAGCCTCAGATTTACAAAGTGTTAGGAGGGATATTGAACAACTGACTAAGGCTGTGAAGGAGCTTGCCACCTGGTCCGACCCACCTGATCGTGAATCGCTCCTGCATAGAAAACCTGCCCCTGCTTCTGCTCCCCGCAATTTCAGAGTGTCAGGGACTCAAATACCCTTTTGTATCTATTGTAATAAACCAGGACATTGGAAAATGCAGTGTTTGGATTTAACCGGAGGTCGCGCACCGGCCCTCAGGAAAACAGTCATCAGGTCCATTACACGAATGACCTCAGTCAGGACTCTCACTTTATGTTGCCACCTGGCCCTATGTAAATTATTGAAGAAGGTGTATCATTGGAGGCATTGATAGATACAGGGTCACCGGAGGATGTGAACCGGAGGATGTTAAAGGGGTATTCCAGGAATTTTATTTTACTTGACAACGCTACAGGGGCTGTAAAGTTAGTAGAGTTCATAATATAGTGTCTGTACCTGTGTGTGACAGTTTTCTCACAATTCTTCTGTGATTTTGACCCCAATATTAATTTTTATCATCACACAAAAGTTGTCTCAGATTTTTCCTAAGTTTTTGCAATGCGGCCGAGACCTGACTCACTAGTCAGCTGATGACAGGGAGCCCGTCTGCTTCAATGGGTAGAGGGATCGCTTTGTGGGAGAGGGGTCAATCTGCAACTAATGAAACAGCTGTAGGCACCCTGATTGAAAACCACAGGTCTTTTGAATGGATACAGCTCATTTATGTTTCAATGGGTGGGGTGGCTGATGTGTGGGAGGGAGGAAAAATGGAATTGTGGGATTTGTAGTAAAAAAATATAAGTCAAAAAGGAAATACCAGTTCACAAAAAGCTAGCCACAGTATTATGGTAATCTCACAAAATAGACATTTAGCCCCAAAACAAGTACAGATCCTTCCTAAGCATGTCCATTACAGTCTGCCAGGTATATACTAAAATCACCTTATGGTGGATAACCCCTTAAACTTCAGAGTATTTGCCTGTAATGGGCAACCAGTCCTCAGACATGAATACTGGGAGCCAACCATTCATTTGGGAGAGCATTTACTTAGCGGGCAGGGAGTGATTGTAACTAATGTGACAGATAAGGGGTCTAACAAATTTATACTGGGGATGAACATTATGAAAAACTGTTTTGTTGAAATGGTAGATGCCTTGCATGCCTCTCTTCCCCATATGTTCCCTTCAGGCCAGCGGGCTGCGCAGCACCACTTAAAAGTTCTACAAGCGGAGCAGAAGTTTGCCAACAAGCAAGGTGAAATGTGCAGAGTTTGAGTACAAGATATCCGGTCGGTGACCTTGCAACCCAAGACAGAGACTATCATCTGGTGTCGTGCACATCCTGGAGTCAAGAATAGAGACTATTCAGTCCAAGTGGCTGAAGGATCCTGTACGAGTCCTCCCAAGCCCTGATGGGAACAACTCCAAGTTGGAGACGACACTACCCCAAGGGATCAAGTCAAGGGAGTCATCAATGTCACCAAAAGATACCATTAAGCTTTTAGCAAACACCCCACAGATTGCGGGCATATGTCCATTATCAAACACTGAATCCTCACAGGCAACAGCCCACCTATCAAAAAAAAACACCGCCCGGTCGCGCCTGGCATGTAGCAGACTATCAAGAAGATGCTGGCTGACATGAAAGAGGCATACGTCATCTAGGAAAGTCAGAGTCCCTGGGCGGCGCCACTTGTCCTGGGAAAGAAAAGAAAGACTGAACCATCCGCTTCTGTGTCGACTACAGGAAACTGAGCAATGTCACACATAAGGATGCTTGTCCTCTGCCAAGGATGGAGGAGTCACTCACAGCCCTTGGGTCTGCTGCTTACTTCTCCACCCTGGACTTAACCAGCGGATATTGTCAAGTGCCCATGGCCGTGAAAGACCGGGAGAAGACCGCCTTTGTGACACCCATGGGACTTTGAGTTTAAAAGTAAGCCGTTTGGGCTATGTAATGCCCCTGCTACGTTTCAGCATTTGATGGAAAGGTGCCTGGGCCATCTTAATTTTTAAAGTGTCCTATTGTACCTGGACGATGTCATTGTGTATTCCAAGTCCTACCAGGAACACCTCAGTCATCTGTCAGATGTCTTCCAAGTCCTGATCAAGCAAGGGTTGAAGATCAAGCCGTCAAAGTGTCACTTGCTCAAACCTCAGGTACACTACCTGGGTCATGTTGTCAGCACCGAGGGAGTCCAGCCCAATCCTGAAAAGGTGGAAGTTGTCAAGAACTGGCCTACCCCACGCACAGTGAAAGAGGTCAGGAGCTTCCTGGGATTTGCCAGCTACTACCGCCGCTTCATTCCCCACTTCACCAAGATTGCAGAACCCCTCACAGCTCTCTTACGGGGTACGGCGAAGGAGAACTACAATGGGAACCTACCTGTTCAATGGGCCGAAGAGCAAGAGACAGCTTCCGAGCTCTTAAACGTCTGCTGACAGAACCACCCATCCTGGCATACCCAAACTACAGTCAGCTGTTCCGGTTATATACCGATGCCAGTTTCGAAGGTCTGGGAGCTGTCCTGTCCAAAGTCCAGGAAGGGCAAGTGCGAGTAGTTGCCTATGCCAGTCATAACCGCGGGAAGCAGAGAAGAACGATGCAAACTACAGCTCATTCAAGTTAGAACTTCTTGCCCTGGTATGGGCCGTGACCAAAAAGGTCAAAGACTACTTGACTGCCATGCCATTAACTACGACCTGAATAATAACCCGTTGGCCCACCTGAACACTGCCAAGTTGGGTGCCATCGAACAACATTGGGCTTCAAGATTAGCCAATTACAGTTTCACCACCAAGTACAGAAGCGCCAAGTCGAATGTTAATGCCGATGTACTGTACTGTTAATGCCGATGACCAGTCAAAGACGTGTGGGAGGATATGGAGATGGCCCTATTTTATCAATGGTTTGTGAACCAGAATGTTGTGACCGCCCAGATGGATGGTGAACCCAGGTCCGAAAAGGTTAAAGACCACCTGTACACCTGGAAGACTCTTCAAGATGAAAGTCGAGTCATGGGGATCTGTTGGACTACTTTCTGGTAAAAAAGGTACCAACCCGTCTATGCCAGGCCCAGTGGGATTATGAGCTGAGACGTCTGTGGCGACAGAGGAAGCGACTGTTTGGGCACAAAGGGCTAAACACTGTGTTATTTTTTCTGTGTTCACCTGTGCAAGTGATGTAGATAGACCACGCCCAGACCCTCCGCCCCTTATTGTTTGGGGAGGTACCTGACGTGGTCTGCTCTATAAAAGACTGGCGCTGATGTACAGACTTTGTATGACTAAGGCTCATCTTTGAGCCGAAACGCGTCACCCGTGTCTGCTGTATCCATGTTTCCTGGGTTTTAATCAATAAAGCTAATTCGTTTTACCTATTTTGCGCTGGACATTTGACCTTCTTTCTGTACCTGTTTGGCGCTGCCCATGCCAGTCCGTGCGCACGGTGCTTGAGGAAGAGAGCTGGACCTACATCTAAACAAAGGGCTGTTGTGCCGAAATTCTTTGGATCTGGTTTCTGGTGATAGTCTTCATCAGATTCTGGTTCCCGAAGGAGAAGCGGCAATGGTCCTCAACGCTTACCATGATCAGTCGGGACACTTTGGAGTCCATAAGACCAAAGCTACTGTCAGGCGAAGATTCTATTTGATCGGAATGTGGAGTGACATTGAGAAATGGTGCAGTGAATGTGCTGTCTGTAATGTCACCAAGAACATGCGCAAGGACGCAAGAGCACCCCTCCATTCAATCCAGAGCAAAAGGCCTAACCAGTTGGTCGCGCTAGACCATGTCAAGTTTTCTCCTACCTGGTCCGGGTACACTTATGCTCTCACCACTACTCTAAATGGATTGTCGTTGTCCCCATCAAAGATCTTACAGACAAGACAGTGGCCCAGATGTTCTACTCCAATCGGGTGCAAACCCTTGGGTGTCCGGAGTCTGTTCTAATAGAACGGGGAACGGACTTCGAGGCCCAACTCTTCCAAGAGTTGTGTCAATTCCATGCCTGCAAGAAACTCTGTACTACTGCTTATCACCCCCAGGGGAACGGGCTCTGTGAACCATCAACCAGGTCTTTATCCACATGTTGCGTGCCGCCTCTGTGTCAAGACAAGAAGAGTGGCCCTGACTGCTGCCCGAACTATTGGAGATCTATAATAACACAGTCCACTGTTCTACGGGGTACACCCCTTTCTACTTGATGATGGTGCGCCATGGACAGCTGCCTAAAGACCAAACATTTGGGCTCCAAGCCCCATTCAACAACTCGCCATAAGCCTCCCTGGAGTGGGTCTCTGACCATCAGAGAAGAATCCAAGAGGCCAAAGAAATTGTTCGCAAGAAGATGGGCAAGGCCCAGCAAAGACAACAGGAGGATTAGAATAGTTATTTCTCTGCCAAACCTCTTCGGTTGGCCGATGAAGTGTGGCTGCGGAAGTTTCCAAGGACCCACAAGTTAGACTCTATCTGGGAGACAGAACCGTACTCTGACGGCCATACCCTATCCGGACTCTGATGTATACTAAGTACAAAAGTCTGGGTATAATCCACAAGTTGTTAACCGAAACCAAATCAAGTTGTGTCAGCCAGCGATCTTCTGTGTCTCACATACCCCGGGGCTGGTTCAACCAACACTAGTCTCCTCAAAGGCCCAGTCTTGTCACCATTGGCTCCGGCCTATGCGGAGGGGGCTGAAATATAATGGCAAAGGGTGGAGGGGGGGTTGAAATATAATTGCACAGGGGGAGGGGGGGGCTCGAATATAATTGCACAGCGAGCATCATAGAAGGAGGAATATAATGGCACAGGGTGTGGTAAAGGGGGAGGGGGATGAACTAGCACAGGATGGTAGCAGCTTTTCTAAGGTGGATACTGGTACTTCATTGCGCATTGTCGACATGCAACGCGAAGCATGCAATTGGCAGGGTAGCAGGGAGTGTGTCACCAAATTATGAAAGGGCATCACCATGAAAAGTTTGGCTTAGAGAGTATAATTGTTTAAATGGGAGCCCTACCTGCCTACCTGATGGGGGTCATATCTATCTGGGGGCCTGTCTACCTACTCGGGGAGTTCTACCTAATGGGGGTCATTTCTATCTGGGACACTGTCTGGGAGCCCTACCTTTTTACCAACTGGGGAAACCTATATCTGGGGCCCTATTTACATACTAGGGGAGCCCTTCATGCCTGCCTACCTGATGAGGGGATGTACCTACCCGATTAAGGGACATACCTACCTTAAGGGGCAACTACCAATTTAATGGGGCAGACTTACTTATCAGGGGCCTGCCCACCTAATGGGGTGACATACTGGTCTGCCTATTAAGTTTCTATTAATAAAGACCTTATTTACACACTATTTTGGTTGAAATTATTTTATATACCTGGACAAGTGGTTCATCATGAGGGACAAGTAGACAGTGTTCCGTTTTACCGTAGTACCTTGGACAAGCAGTTTTTTTTTTCCCACACCCCTGGTTATACCATGTGATATGTCATGTGATTGTTACCCAGGAGGTACCAGTGACCAGGTGATCCCAAGAGTGACCTATGGGCTCCCTGCTAGTCTCCCCCATATAAGCCCTGGGTGGAGCTTCTCTCTCTTTGAGCTCTGCTCTTCTGCTAAGCTGAGGTCCAGTGCAGTCGTGCCTAGTGTGTGTGTCCAGAGTGTTGGAGACCTCAAAATCCAGTCCTGCAGACACCATCAAGTCAAGTAAGCTAAAGTCACAGCTTTATGAGTCAAGTCAGTACCTGTCATCTCAAGTCAGCGTGGTCTGCATTCAATTGTCCAGTCCTGCTACAAGTCCCAGAAAGCTATTAAGGTCTCTGCGTCACTGGTCACCTCCGTGGGCCCTGGCTGAACTGTATAGACTTTACCATCTGTCTACCCTCAGTAAAGCTAACTTGGCGTCAGAGTCTTTATTGTCCCCGTGCCTGTAGAAGTCATGTGTGTGACATAAATCCTTTACTATGAATTTTGTAGCGTATTTACCATAGGTTTCACCCTTCTAAACTAAAAAGGGGGGAAACAATTACAAATCGAACAAATCTTCAACATAATAGACATGATGCAGAGTTAAAAACCTGAAGCATGTAAATCTTTCTGTGCAGAAAAAATCTGCAGCGAGTAGGGCGAGATTCTTATTCCACTTGCTGGCTCTAATCTGCGGCAAAGAATAAATCTGAAGCTTTTTTCCCCAATGTGAATTCATCCACACACTTTATTAGTTGAGTGAAGAGATAATATAGTGGCAGTGAATATGGTTTATCCTAAGTTACATGAAAACACCAGGTAATAGGAGGATCTGCTGTTTGTATGTTCTCCCACATTGTTTGCATCAATAAATGATTGCATTTCCTTCATGTACTACAGTTCGTTACCTTTTACATTCCAAAAATAAATATTACAGATTTATTGAGTTTCTGCGAGTGTGCTTTTAAGTAACACATCATGCTGAATGATTCTGCAAAAAAACCTGATGATAATAGAGGAGGATCGATAGTGATGATAATAATTAGGAATAATAATCATAATAATAATAAGATTCCCATACAGATGTGTCCTGTCGCTGTTTGCTTCCATGGAAAAAAAAAAAAAAAAACTGTATGTGTCTGGATACTATTTTTGAAAGGAGAAATTTACACTGCCAGACGAATACTGAATGCAGCATAGAACTATAATTTAAGATGTCAACTGTTCGGCTGAATTCACATCACTATTTCTCCATCCGACTTTAGTACACGATTTTATGACTTAAAATCGTTTGAAATCGTATATAAAAAGTCTGATCCATTGACCTCCATTAATAAATCAGATCCATTACACACATCCGATTTGATCCGCATCCGATTTCACACGAACAAAAATCGGATCAAATCGGATGTGTGTAATAGATCCGATTTTTTTATGGAGGTCAATATTATATACGATTTCATACAATTTTAAGTTATAAAATCGTGTACTCCAGTTGGATGGAGAAATCGTGATCTGAATGCAGCTTTAGTATACAAAGTTGGACACCTGAAGTACCTGAAAATGGTCTTGGGCTATATTTACAAATACCCTTTTTGTCTTAAGAAAAAGTGAGTCAATTGGGCTATGAATGTTCTGTGGAAACCCACCCTTTAGGTTACTATGATGGCCAGATCCCCACTGCTCCTTCATCCTCCCACAGCTCCTCATGGGCGTGTTTACACAACGCTGTCACAGAAAAATATGATAAAGTGATAATTTCACAATACACCACACTATGCAGTAAACAAGGAAATTACTGTGGCACCATTATTAAAATGTAACCTTTAACATATGCTCAGATAAAATATCTTATACCACAAAATAAACAAACCGAAAGCAAAAAAGCTTATAAAATGTCCATAAACCTATGGGTCCATATACGATCATTCTAAATAAAAGATAAGGTATATGGAGCACCCAGGTCACATGTTCGCATGACAATGGCTCTGCACCTAGGTCTCAGAAAAGTACAAATCACCCAGTATAATAATTATTGGCATAGACTTAAGAAGCAACCAGTGAAGTCAATGGGATCTTTGAAAGCTTTAGGGCTTTTTTTTTTTTTTTTTTTTTTTACTATATTCAGATATTAGTCCAATTCTGTGCTAGAAAGTGTTAACAAGCTACAATAGTTTCTCAAGCTCCTCTGTCTGGTTGTAATGAAGAGCAGCTGGCTGGGATGAATTGTTTTTCGAACATGTAACAAGAGGAAATGCCTTTGGTGCAAAGGGTCACGTTCGGTCTGTAATTACACAGAAGAGGAGAAATAAAACACATGCTTACAATAGACAAGTATTTTCTACACCAGCCCAGGCCATGGTTTATTACAGGTCATGCTAATGACTCAGCTAATATAGAAACCTCTACATCATAAACATTTTACTGCTTAAAAAACTTCTACTATACTAGAGCACAACAATTGAGCTGACCTGATCCACATACCTTTCACTTCAACTAGCATAAGAGAAGCTTTGTTGTTACAGTAGCATCAGGTAAAGGGAGTAACATGCAGGGTTATCGCCTTGCAGCTATGAAGGATGTCTAGACATCGACATGGGAGGTATAGCTCTTCTTCCTTTAGTATTCTTAGGGCAAGACTTACTTATGTAATGGATAGCCTGCACCTCAAAAAAAAATCCCATTTAAACTCCAATCAAAACTTTACTTTTCATTGTCCGAGCATGCTGGGAGTTGTAGTTTTGCAACGTCTGGAGGCACCCTGGTTTGGAAACACTGCCATATAGAGTTCCGGCTGATCTGTTTTGCTCAAAGAGGACTGTCCGAATAAGATACAATAGTAGAAAAGAAATTCCCAAAGTATACCAAAAAGGTTCCTATTCATTAACAGAGATACAGCTGGTAGGGAGTCCTTAAAGGGGTTCTCCACCCCTAGACATCTTATCCCCTATCCAAAGGATAGGGGATAAGATGTCTGATCACAGGGGTCCCGCCGCTCAGGACCCCCGTGATCTCCCTGCTGTTCGTTTAGAGCATTGGTTGCAGCACCAGAGACTTGTGACGTCATGTCACACCCCGCTCGTGATGACACGGCCACGCCCACTTAATGCAACTTACATTGAGGGGGCGTGGCTGTGATGTCACGAGCAGGTGCGACCATGACATTACAAACCCCCGCCCTGCATCGCCAGTCATCCAGCACGGAGCGAAGTTCGCTCCGTGCACCGGATGTCTGGGGTGCCGCAGCCAAGATCCCAGCAGTGGGACCCCCACGATCAGACATCTTATCCCCTATCCTTTGAATAGGGGATAAGATGTTTAGGGCGGAGTACCCCTTTAAAGGAAATGCTCCCTGTGCCAAATTATATAATATAACTAGCTTCCAAAGACGAATTTCGAATCCCACTCTAGTGCCACCTATAGGCTCTGTATTTTGCATCAGGATTTGGGAGCCCAAACCAGGAATGGGTCCAAAACATGGAAAAGTTATGCAGGAGAATTAGATTGGCCCTTACCAAGTGTAAAGAGCTCACAGAGCAAGCTGCAGAGGCTGTACAAGCAAAACAAGAAGAGAATGTTTTTGCACCATAAGGAAAAAAAAAAAAAACATGGATTTTGTAAAAGGTGTCCACAGCTTTTACATAGTCTTGTAACATCACTCGGGACACAGGGGTGTGGAAATTTAACAAAAAACTACTTGTCCATGGGACTAAAACGGAGCAAAATCTACTTGTCCCTCATGACGATCCACTTGTCCGGACCAATTTTTGCTTTTACACTCTCATTTTTTCCTCCTCGCCCTATAATAGCCATAACTACCTACTATAATGATACCTTTGAAATTTTCAATAACATATTCTCAGAACCAAAAAAAGAGAAAATTATATATATAATCAGTGAAGTGAAATTGAAATAGTAAAAGATAATTTAGCAAATTTGGTGGTTTTCTTTTCTACGCCATTTACCTTGTGGTGGAGATAACATGTTGTTTTGATACTGTAGGTCGCCTGATTACAGCAATACCAGATTTGTATAGTTTCAGACATGTTTTAACTAATTTAAAAAACATTTGGCACTTTTTCGAATTTTTTTTTATTGCCATTTTTTTACCCCTGTTTCTTTAAAAAAAATTAAATACATTTGCATACCAGGCTGTATGAGGGCTCATTGTTTTGAGTCATAATCTGTTTTTGTATCGGTAGCATTTTGGTATTGATCTGGCTTTTTAATCGCCTTTTTTCTGGGATATTATAAAAATTGCAAATTACGTCATATACCGTATGGGATGCAAAATGTTATATTTTAATAGTACAATTATGCATTCAGCGATACTAAATATGTTTATTTTTATTATGTTTACATGTTTTTATAAAGGAAAGGGGGTGATTTGAACTTTTAACATGGAAGGGGTTAATGTGTATCTTTTAAACTTTTATTAAAATTTTTTTTTTTTTTTTTACACTTTTAGAAGGAATCATTAGATTCCTCCTACAGATCAATAGAGTTCTATTGAACTCCATTGATCTGTGTGATCTGCGATCCATTGATAGAACCTAGTCCAGCCAGGCTCTATCAATGACAGAGCCACAGACACCAGGGAAGCAGAGGTAAGCCCTCCGGCTATCTCTATAGTGCATCTCCCCCCCCCCCCCCCCCCCGCGATCACGCTGCAGGGGGATACACCCCACCAGGGAGCATTGACATGTCCCTTTAGATGCCACTGTCAGCTTTGACAGCGGCAATCTAAAGGGTTAATAGCCAGCTGGCTATTAGCAGTAGCCCCTGGCTATTGAAATCAGCCGGGGGCTGCAGAGTACGGAGCAGGTACGAGTTAGGAGCCCCCTCCATACAGACTGCTGAGTGCAGCCACGCTTGTCAGGTCTGGCCCTGCTTCCCCGAAGCCGGGCTAAGGGCCGGTAAAATTCACTTGCCCGGTGCCCGGAACTGCATGTCCCTGCATCAGGCAATAGGATTTCCACATCCCTGGGACACCCATTTGTAGACTTTGAATCTGTTGATCCCCATTAAAACTTGGTTTTAGATGACTGAGATGTCACCTTTAGGAAGCCCCTATGGTGCCAGAACAGCAAAAAAAAAAAAAAAACACATGGCATACCATTTTGGAAACTAGACCCCTCGGGGAATGTAACAAGGGGTAATGTGACCCTTAATACCCTACAGGTGTTTCACGCCTTTTGCATATGTAAAAAAAAAAATAATAATTTTTTACCTAAAATGCTTGGTTTCCCAAAATTTTTACATTTATAAAAAGGGTAATAGCAGAAAATACCCCCCAAAATTTGAAGCTCAATTTCTCCCGATTCAGAAAACACCCTATATGGGGGTAAAAAGTGCTCTACTGGCGCACTTCCGGTCCCTGAAGAGAAGGAGTCACATTTGGCTTTTTGAAAGCCCCTATGGTGCCAGAACAGCAAAAAAAATTAAAAAAAATGGCATACTATTTTGGAAACTAGACCCCTCGGGGAACGTAACAAGGGGTAATGTGAACCTTTATACCCCACAGGAGTTTCACGACTTTTGTATATGTAAAAAAAAAAATTTTTTTTTACCTAAAATGCTTGTTTTCCCAAAAAATTTTCATTTTTAAAAAGGGTAATAGCAGAAAATACCCCCCAAAATTTGTAACACAATTTCTCCCGAGTACGGCGATACCCCATATGTGGCCCTAAACTGTTGCCTTGAAATACGACAGGGCTCCAAAGTGAGAGCGCCATGCACATTTGAGGCCTAAATTAGGGACTTGCATAGGGGTGGACATAGGGGTATTCTACGCCAGTGATTCCCAAACAGGGTGCCTCCAGCTGTTGTAAAACTTCCAGCATGCCTGGACAGTCAGTGGCTATCTGGCAATACTGGGAGTAGTTGTTTTGCAACAGCTGGAGGCTCCGTTTTGGAAACAGTGGCGTACCAGACGTTTTTCATTTTTATTGGGGAGGGGAGGGGGGCTGTGTATATGTAGTGTTTTTTACTTTTTATTTTATTTTTTGTTAGTGTAGTGTAGTGTTTTTAGGGTACAGTCGCATGGACGGGGGTTCACAGTAGTTTCTCGCTGGCAGCTTGAGCTGCGGCAGAAAATTTGCCGCAGCTCAAACTTGCAGCCAGATGCTTACTGTAAACCTCCGCCCATGTGAGTGTACCCAGTACGTTCACATTGGGGGGGGGAGAAACATCCAGCTGTTGCAAAACTACAACTCCCAGCATGTACGGTCTATCAGTGCATGCTGGGAGTTGTAGTTTTGCAACAGCTGGAGGCACACTGGTTGTGAAATACCGAGTTTGGTAACAAACTCAGTGTTTTGCAACCAGTGTGCCTTCAGCTGTTGCAAAAGCTGCAACCTCCAGCATGTACGGACAGCGGAAGGGCATGCTGGGTCTTGTAGTTATGCAACAGCCGGAGGCATACTACTTTGGCTGGGGATTGTAGTTATGCAACAGCTGGAGACACATTGGTTTGCTACTTAACTCAGTGTGCCTTCAGCTGTTGCAAAACTACAACTCTCAGCAGTCACCGACAGCCAACGGGCATGCTGGGAGTTGTAGTTATGCAACCAGAAGATGCACCACTACACCTCCCAGCATGCACTTTAGCCGATTGTGCAAGCTGGGAGTTGTAGTTATACAACAGCTGAAAGTACACTTTTCCATAGAAAAAATGTGCCTCCAGCTGTTGACAAACTATAAGTCCCAGCATGCCCATAAGGGAATGCTGGGAGTTGTGGTGGTCTGCCTCCTGCTGTTGCATAACTACAGCTCCCAGCATGCCCTTTTTGCATGCTGGGAGCTGTTGCTAAGCAACAGCAGGAGGCTGTCGCTCACCTCCAACTGCAGATCCACACCGCCGCCGCACAGGTTAGTCCCTCGCCATCGTCGCTCCTGGGGCCCCGATCCCAACAGGGACGCCGAGGATCGGGGTCCCCAGCTCCCGGGGTCCACATCCCGCACCCGCTCACGTCCTCCGGAAGAGGGGCGGGGCGGGTTGCGGGAGTGACACCCGCAGCAGGCGCCCTGATTGGTCGGCCGACGAATCAGGGCGATCGTGAGGTGGCACCAGTGCCACCTCACCCCTGCTGGCTATGGCTGTTCGGGGCCGCCCCGATCAGCCAGTAACTTCGGGTCACCGGATCACTGGAGACCCGATTGACTCGGAATCCGCCGCAGATCGCTAGACTGAATTGTCCAGCGATCTGCGGCCATCGCCGACATGGGGGGACATAATGACCCCCCTGGGCGATATGCCGGGATGCCTGCTGAACGATTTCAGCAGGCATTCGGCACAGGCTCCGGTCCAGCTAGCGGCTGGGGCCGGAAATGCGCAGGGCGTATCCATACGCCCTGTGTCCTTAAGGACTTGGAAACGGGGGCGTATGGATACGCCCTGTGTCCTTAAGGGGTGAAATTATCCGGGCTATACAGACCTCATAGACCAGAACAGACACACTTTGAAGCAATGCACCCTTCAGAAATTGAGCAGGAAAATGTCTCAACAAATCCTTCCCGCATGGAATCTGCGCTCACTTAGCGTGGAAATAAGCATCAGCAACCAAAGTCCCATTGACTAATGGGCTATTCAGAAAGATTCTGGCGTAAGAATCAGCAATTGTGTTGCATCTCAGCTATAAAAAGTGCAACCTCCAAATTGCTGTGGTCAGAAGTCTATCCTGGATGGAATTATCAGGTTTGTCAGTCATAGCCACTTGTGATTTGCAGCACAACTCCTATCACTCATATTAGTTGAGATGCAGCACAATTCAGGGAGCGCAACATGGAGATCTCTGGTTACCCAACCCAATGTAGTCTAAAACAGGCCTACTCCATACCAGGTAGCCAATCTGGAGATCAGTAACTCTGGCTTGGACGATCTCCTCAGTCATGCTTCATAGGGTAAAGAGACTGTGATTACAAGGTATCTATTGATCAATAGCACTAGGGAGGCCCTTTCCATCAAGGGAAGAGCCATTTTATATTTACTGACAGCTTTTCATGAGACCACCTTGATTTTTGGAGTGATTAGTAGGATGACATTGAAATAGTACATTTCAAATATGGGAAAAATTCTGACAATTTTCCTTTATTATTACCATCACCTTCATCATCAACATTATTATTATTGTTTATTAATACTACCAGATACGCATATCTATCATCTTATGAATGTATCATAGAACCTTTGATTCTGCCTAATAAAAATCTAATTAGAAAGAAACAAAAAGGTAACTGTCTAATAATCTATGTATGTCCACTAATCCTGACGATTCCATAATTTTGAACTAATCAAGTCCAAAAATCAAGGAGTTTTACTGTATAAGGAATCTCAGCTACTGCCAGTATCAACTGTAGATGCTGGAAACTCTTATGACAAACAGCAGGAACAAGACAATGTTAGTTTAAAAATTACAATAGAATCTGTACTCTTTGAAGAATAGGCACAAACATAAAAACATTGCAGTAAAGCTGTTAAGTATCAGCGAGGACGAAATGACAGCAAAAGAAAAGCTGCTAAGTACAAGAAACATTTAGTACGTTTCTGACTCAGCAGGTAGCAGGCAACCTTGTGGATCCAACATCAAAAGACTAAAAGCAATGTAGAACTTTATCACTTCCTTGCAGTTGACCCACCCGTGCCTATTAAAAACTTTCTGCAAGTTTCTGCTTCATGTGGTTGACCCATGCACACTTATACAGACAGTCCAATCGGTTAGTATGGGTTATTAGGCCACTTATATTAAGCCAATTCTAAAGTACATTGTCAATATAGGGGGAAATTAGCTTCTTTCATTTTTAAAAAGGCCTCTATACAACGAAAGAACCAATCTGATTGGTTGCTATGGGCAACTTTTCCTTTGAACAGGTTTTGTTAAATCTCCCCCATAGAGTTTACACAGCCAAGTTATACAGTGGGGATGAAAAGTTTGGGCACCCCAGGTAAAAATTTGTATTAATGTGCATAAAGAAGCCAAGGAAAGATGGAAAAATCTCCAAAAGGCATCAAATTACAGATTAGACATTCTTATAATATGTCAACAAAAGTTAGATTTTATTTCCATCATTTACACTTTTAAAATAACAGAAAACAAAAAAATTGGTGTCTGCAAAAGTTTGGGCACCCTGCAGAATTTATAGCATGCACTGCCCCCTTTGCAACGCAGAGACCTGCCAGTGTCATGGATTGTTCTCAGTCATCATCTGGGAAGACCAAGTGATGTCAATCTCAAAGGTTTTAAATGCCCAGACTCATCTGACCTTGCCCCAACAATCAGCACCATGGGTTCTTCTAAGCAGTTGTCTAGAGACCAAACTGAAAATAGTTGACGCTCACAAAGCTGGAGAAGGCTATAAAAAGATAGCAAAACGTTTTCAGATGTCAATATCCTCTGTTCGGAATGTAATTAAGAAATGGCAGTTATCAGGAACAGTGGAAGTTAAAGGAGTACTCTAGTGCAGAGTATTCCTGCTCCGTCCTGCCCGGGCTGCAAAATAAATGAAAAGGAACCATCACTCACCTCCCTGGGTTCCTGCGGAGCGCCACTACAGCTGATCGGTCTTCCGGTCCATCTCCTTCATACTTCCGTGTGTAACGAAGTGTCACATGGCGCTCAGCCTATCGCCGGCTGCTGCCAACTTCTGCCTCGGCCGGCGATAGGCTGAGCACCATGTGACGCTTCGTTACACCCAGAAGTATGAAGGAGATGGACCGGAGGACCGATCAGCTGTAGTGGCGCTCCGCGGGAACCCAGGGAGGGGAGTGATGGTTCATTTTCATTTATTTTGCAGCCCGGGCAGGACGGAGCAGGAATACTCTGCACTTGAGTACTCCTTTAAAGCAAGATCTGGAAGACCAAGAAAAATATCAGAGAGAACAGCTCACACGATTGTGAGAAAACCAATTCAAAACCCACGTTTGACTGCACAATCCCTCCAGAAAGATCTGGCACACACTGGAGTTGTGGTACACTATTCCACTATAAAGAGATACTTTTACAAATATCGTCTTCATGGAAGAGTCATCAGAAGAAAACCTCTTCTACGTCCTCACCAAACAAATCAGCGTTTGAACTTTGCAAATGAACATATAGACAAGCCTGATGCATTTTGGAAACAAGTTCTGTGGGCCGATGAGGTTAAAATTGAACTTTTTGGCGAGAATAAGCAAAGGTATGTTTGGAGAAGAAAGGGAACAGAATTTAATGAAAAGAACCTCTGTCCAACTGTTAAGCATGGGGGTGGATCAATCATGCTTTGGGGTTGTATTGCAGCCAGTGGCACAGGGAACATCTCACGAGTAGAAGGAAAAATGGATTCAATAAAATTTCAGCAAATTTTGAATGCCAACTTGATGCCATCTGTGAAAAAGCTGAAGTTAAAGAGAGGATGGCTTCTACAAATGGATAATGATCCTAAACACATCTCGAAATCCACGGGGGATTACATCAAGAGGCATAAACCGAAGGTTTTGCCATGGCCTCCACAATCTCCTGACCTCTACATAATTGAAAATCTATGGATAGACCTTAAAAGAGCAGTGCATGACAGACAGCCCAGAAATCTCAAAGAACTGGAAGACTTTTGTACGGCAGAATGGGCAAAGATACCTCAAACAAGAATTGAAAGACTCTTGGCTGGCTACAAAAAGCGTGTACAAGCTGAGATACTTGACAAAGGGGGCAGTACAAGATATTAATTCTGCAGGGTGCCCAAACTTTTGCAGATGCCATTTTTTTGTTTTCTGTTATTTTGAAAGTGTAAATGATGGAAATAAAATCTAACTTTTGTTGATATATTATAAGAATGTCTAATCTGTAATTTGATGCCTTTTGGAGATTTTTCCATCTTTCCTTGGCTTCTTTATGCACATTAATAGTACATTAATGCACATTAACAGTAACAAATGTTTACCTGGGGTGCCCAAACTTTTGATCCCCACTGTAGTGGAGATCAACTTGTGCACGATAGCTCTGCTGGGACATTCTAATAGGTGACATGTCACAGATCCAATAGGTGACACATGTAGGTGCTCAATAAGTCAATATGCAGTGGTGTACAAAAAAATGTAAATCTTTGCAAAGCTAGACTACAGAGTAGTGTAGAAACCAGAACAGTATGAATATACCTATTCATATACCTAGGCTGAATTGTGCTGACATATTAGCTGTGAATCAACTTAATCAATTTACATACAAAATTGGACATCTGTGTAAAACTACTGAACTAGAAATGGAAAGAAAAATGTAATGGAATGGATAAAATAAATGTACAGAGAACTGTATCTCCTAAAATGTGCTGTTCAAGACCATTGTTCTTACAA
Organism: Hyla sarda; assembly: GCF_029499605.1. Lineage (NCBI taxonomy): Eukaryota > Metazoa > Chordata > Amphibia > Anura > Hylidae > Hyla > Hyla sarda. The sequence continues at coordinate 104,675,839 of NC_079197.1, read as the reverse complement.
ATAACCAGTACACAAACATTAGTAAAGGGGATACAAGTGATAAAAGCTCACATATCCAGACTGGCCCCCGGCTAGACTTGCTGCCACTATTAAATGTGCCCCCTAGTAGCTCCATAAACAAGCAGTCCTTTCCAGGACAAGTAAATCTGGCCAGATTTCCTGGATCAAGCTCCCTTTTCTGGAATGAAACATACCACCGAATTACAAAGAGCAGCATTAACAAGTCCATTCCACTATTTTCAGAGGAAATGTGCACTGTGCCTAGTATGTCCAGCATGTACCTCCGTGAGATTATTTAATGATTATGTGTTTTAAAGAAAAATGAATAGTAGTTTCTGAATTGTCACCCTAATATGAAATCTTTATTATTTATCGGCTCTTTATCGGATACACGTTGGTCCTCTATGTTTCTTAATGTGTCTCTGAGAAGAAACTTTTGAACAACAAAATGATAGCTGAGTACCCCAAAGCTATGATAAAACGCTGCACTCTACTTATTAGGCCCATTTATATCATGTTATTCCCTATGCTACACATGTCCATAGAGGTCTATTAGCCAGATGCAGCCTAAAAAGACTCTTTTCAAACCACACAATTTCATCTAATGGAATCCCATAAAAAAAAAATGAAAATGTAAATGTTAAAAGTAAAAAGTATTTTTGTGCAACAAAACCTGTTGCTACATGAAGTTAACATTGTGGTGAATGGAATGTCCAGTCCCATTCTCCACTGTGGAAATTCTGCATTCCGGATTCTGCAAAAACATTAAACCAGTCAATAGTTTTTGCAGAATTTCTCAGGAGAGTCCATTGAAGTCAATGAAACTCAAAATTCAGTCTGGAATCTGTGTGTTGAAAGCAAGAAATTCTGCATACATTCAGCACAAATTCCAAACACATTCCGCAAAGAATCTGCAAAACTACTAAAAATCTGCTGACAGTTTGGCAGAAAGGAATCTGAGTGGAAGCACAGAAATTCCACCATGTGAACATGGCCTTAGCTCTATCATGGCCTTTGCTCTAGCTCGAACATGGCCTTAACCCCTCAACGAAAATGGACATAAATGTACGTCATGGTGCCGTGGTACTTAAAGCACCATGATGTACATTTACGCTCTGCCATGACCGCAAGCACCGGAACGGTGTTCGTGTCATGCGCGGCAGGTCCCGGCTGCTATCAGCAGCCAGGAACCCGCCTTTAATGGCAGATATCCGCGATTGCGCGGATGACCACCATTAACCCATCAATAAATATAAAAGAGCTATGAGTTATGATTTTAAGAAGGCGAGGAGGAAAAAAACGAAATTGCAAAAATAAAATTGGTCTGATCCTTTAAGGGGTACTCCGCCCCTAGACACCTTATCCCCTATCCAAAGGATAGGGGATAAGATGTCAGATCGCCGGGGTCCCGCTACTGGGGACCCCCGGGATCCCCGCTGCGGCACCCTGCTGTCATTACTGCACAGAGAGAGTTTGCTCTGCACGTAATGACGGGCAATATAGGGGCCGGAGCATTGTTACGTCACGGCTCAGCCCCTCGTGATGTCACGGCCCGCCCCCCTTAATACGAGTCTATGGGAGGGGGCGTGGCGGTCATCACGCCCCTGCCATAGACTTGTATTAAGGGGGCGGGCCGTGATGTCACGAGGGGCGAAGCAATGACATCACGCTGCTCCGTCCCCTGTATTGCCCGTCATTACGCACAGAGCGAACTCGCTCTGTGCAGTAATGAGAGCGTGGTGCCGCAGCGGCAATCCCGGGGGTCCCCAGCAGCGGGACCGCGGCGATCTGACATCTTATCCCCTATCCTTTGGATAGGGGATAAGATGTCTAGGGGCGGAGTACCCCTTCAAGGCCAAAATGGGCCTGGTCCTTAAAGGGGTACTCCGGTGGTTAATTTTTTTGACTATATGGCATCTTCTTTGTAAGTTTTGCAATATACATGTATTATATGTTTTGGCAGCATGTGTGTGTTTTTCTTACCTGTTTGTTGGGCAGGAAGTTCTGTAGTTCAGAGGGTTTTCTTTTACTGTTGTCCACAGTTCTGAGTCTGTTATGGACAAGATGTCGCAGCTTTTTTTTTCTCCCTCTGTCTGCATGAGAAAAATAAGCCACGCCCCCTCATCTCATCCAGCTGAGTACACAGCTCCTCCCCTCCCCCCTGCTCTGTATTCCAAGGACGCAGGTCTGCACAGGAGAAGGACCTCACAGAGAAGATAAGTGTTATCTGAAGGGAAGGATGAGAAGGTGCACGGGCTGGGGATGTATGGACTGCAGGGGAATAAATCTCATACTGGGAATGATCTCTATATGTGAAGGGGGAGGGGGGATTCCTGAATGACACATGCTGTTTTAGTCCCTGTTGTGTGAGTGTGTGTGTGTGTGTGTGTGTGTGTGTGTGTGTGTGTGTGTATGCTAGTGTTTACAAACCAGTGTGCCTCCCGCTGTTGCAAAACTACAACTCCTAGCATGCCCTGACAGACTTTTGGCATGCTGGGAGTTGTAGATTTGCTACAGCTGGAGGCACACTGTTTGGGAAACACTGTTCTAGCCTATTCAGCATACACATCATGTTACACCAGTGTTTCCCAACCAGTGTGCCTCCAACTGTTGCAAAACTACAAATCCTAGCATGCCCAAAGACTGTCAGGGCATGCTGGGAGTTGTAGTTTTGCAACAACTGGAGGCACCCTGGTTGGGAAACACTGGTGTATGCCCTACAGAGGTGTGGTGAACTACAACCCCCAGGAGACTACAGAGGCAGCATGCTGGTGTTATACCACAGACTGAAGACTCCTGAATGACACATGCTGGGAGTTGTAGTCCCTTCTGTGTGTGTATGACAGTGTATCCCAACCAAGGCTGATTATATTAGTGTGCTGTGTATAAGGGGGCCGACCCGGGAAAATAGTAGGATGGGTAAAGGGCGGAACAAACAAACAAAAAAAAAAGAAGCCGCCCCAAACCAGCAAGGCATGTGGCATGCTGGGATTTGTAGTTTTCAGCACAGCAAGAAACAGGAAATAGAAGCAAAGTTAGGAAAACAAAGTGGGGGATAAAAAGACAACAAAGAACAGAAATAGAGTAGGCTAAACAACAAGAATAGAAATGAAACAAAACAAATAGGGCAAGTTAAAAACGGAAAAACACGACAACCGGAGTACCCCTTTAAGGGGTACTCCGCTGCTTAGCGTTTGGGCAGGGAGTGACGTCATGAGGGGGTGGGGCTATGACGTCACTAGCTGCCAGCTCCAACGTTCAGAACAGTTTGTTCCAAACTCTGAGCAGAGGAGTATCCCTTTAAACAGCAAAAGCCTGCAATGGCCCACCTATAGTTACGTTCAATCGACTTCTTTTCTACTCCCATTGTCAAGAACTGCATTAAAAAACATATTTTGGACCTCAAGCTTTACAGGGCTTCGGGTTCTACTGGGTTGGATCTGGCTGGAACTGGAAACTAAAGGAAGTTGTGAACTGGGTCACAAGAGAGACTAGGTAAGTGTGCAGGGTCATATGGTAGCTGCCGTAAATGTCTTTATGAGCAAAATTACCCAAAAGTACAGTGAGATATATTGGAAGTATACATTAGGAGTCATCCTGTTGTAGACCTCCAACTGAAAGCTCAAAAAATTTTAACAGAGCTATGTGGACAATGCACGTACCGCACAGGGTGCAAGTTCTACAGGTTGCAAATTTATCTTAGAAAGAAGAAAAGATGGTCTGTCAGTTCCACTAGATGTGAAATAGATATTCAAAAAGGTGCCCCAGATATTACCATAACCCACATAAGAAAAACTGTTCTATAGCTACTTAGACCCAGGGTCAAAACAGGTGCCCCAGAGGACCCTCCTGTGGGCCCAGGCCAAATAATTAGCTTCTAATATAACAACAGGACAAAAATGGTTGAGTAAAAGAAAACTCCATTTGCAGCCATTACTTGCCAATAGGATCTGTTTCTTAAAGAATTTCCATCCCATGAAGTTATCCCTACTTGTTAACACTGAAGCAAGGACATTCTGTTATACAGGCTGTGCCCTCACTCCTTACAGTGTAGCAGTGTTTAATGTTCCAGTCCCCTCAAAGTAACTCAACACAGCCATTAAAAGGGGTACTCTGAGGGGAAAAAGGATTTTAAATGAACTGGTGCCAGAAGGTTATACAGATTTGTAAATTATTTCTATTAAAAAATCTATTAATTCTAATTAATTATTCCAGTATTTATCAGCTGCTGTATACTACAGACAAAGTTGTTTACTTCTTTCTAGTCTGACCACAGTGCTCTCTGCTGACACCTCTGTACATGTCAGAAATTGTCCAGAGCATAAGCAAATCCCCATAGCAAACCTCTCCTGCTCAGGACAGTTCCTGAAACAGACAGAGGTGCATTTCAGAACCCATACCATTGAGCTACATCAACAAAACAAGGTAAAAAAAAAGGCCATACACAAGAAGATCTACAATATTATATAATAATAGCTTATGCTGCCCTATATAATAAAAATAAAAAAATTCCTGCAATGCTTCTTTAAATAAGTCATAAGCCAAAAGGTATGCGTCAGGGAGCCAATAGCATTTTCATAACACAAGCAAGTGTCCACAAGAGGAAGGGTAGTCATACTTGGACAAGACAAAAAAAAAAAAAAAACACGTAGAAATATACATAGCGGAACCATGCCCAGGAGAGGGGCCTCCAGGAAAAAAAAAAAACATAAAAATAAGGCTAAGAAACCGAAAAGGCTGCATTACTGCGTGAAATGAAAATAAATTTTAGTAGCTGAAGAAGAATACACTAAAAGAACAAGATGTTGTTCAAGATGTTCATTCTAGTGCTCGGGTCTCGAGGATAGTGGTTGAAACTATCACTGTCAAAGCATCTGATAAAGAGGAAACGATGCAGCTGAGGCTGGACATCACATATCTGGATGGACCTACTGCCAAATTGGAGGGAGTGGATGTGGTAAAAACTCAGAGTGCTTTTTAGATGGCAGTGATACCTAAAAGGAAAACGGTCACCCATTCATCCGCACTATAACCCAATACACCGGGTTATACTGCGGGTGAACAGGAGTCCGTTGCGGGGTCTCTGACTGCTATACCTACCTCCAGTCCGGCACCCCGCTCTTCCAAAGGTCCCCCTTCTTCCAGCGTTCACTTGCACTTTCAGGCAGGTTCGCCAGCTAGATTTAAATATTCATAAGCGCCAGTCACATGAGCGCTCATGGCTACTGAGCGCTCATGCCTACTGAGCGCTCACGTGACTGGCACTTATGAATATTTAAATCTAGCCGGCGGGCCCGCCTGAAAGTGCAAGTGAGCACTGGAAGAACAGGGACCTTTGGAAGAACGGGGCGCCGGACTGCACTCCAAGACCCCACATCGGTTTCCTGTTCACCCGCAGTATAACCCGGTGTATCGGGTTATAGTGTGGGTGAACAGGTGACAGTATTCCTTTAAAAGGGTTATCTAGGAATAGAAAAATAGAGCCAATTTCTTCCAAAAACAGCACCACACCTGTCTTTAGGTTGTGTGGTATTAACCCCTTCCCTCTTTGGCAATTTTTCATTTTTGCACTTTTGGTTTTTCCTCCTCACCTTCTAAAAATCACTCAATTTTCCACCTAAAAATCTATATGAGGGTTTTTTCTTTGCGCCAACAAACAATGGTAATACCATTAATAATTTCACCACAAAATATGTGGCAAAACCAGAAAAAAAATTATTTGTGGGGCAAAAATTTAAAAAAAAATAATGACATTTTGTAATTTTTAGCGGCTTCTGTTTGTACGCAGTGCAGTTTTCAGGAAAAATTGCACCTTATATTTACTTTGTAGGTCCATATGAATGCAAGGATACCCAATTTATATTAGATTTGTTTTATTTTACTACTAAAAAATTTTTTTTAGCTACATGTACAAAATTAATATGTTGAAAATATCCCCTTCTGACCCCTTACAAGTTTTTATTTTTCTGCATAAGGGGCAGTAGGAGGGCTCATTTTGCGCCGTGATCTGAAGTTTTTATTGGCACGATTTTTGTTTCGATCAGACTTTTTGATCACTTATTATTCTTTTTTTATGGTATAAAAAGTGACTCAAACTTTTTTTTTTTTTTTTTTTTTACACTCTGACACTTTTTTTGCAATGTTATAGCCCCCATAGGGGACTATAACATGCATTACATTGATCTCTCATACTGGTCAATGCTATGCCATAGCATAGCATTGATCAGTGTTATCGCCGCTTGACTGCTCCTGCCTGGATCTCAGGCACGGAGCAGTCATTCGGCAATCGGATCCCGAGGAGGCATGTAGGGACCCTCTGCAGCGTTCCTGAACAGCACCACTGAGCTAACCGGCAATGTTTACTTTAGTTTTAGATGCGGCGCTCAAGTTTGATCGCCACATCTAAAAGGGTTAATGCCGGACATGAGCCCGATTGGCAATGTCCGGCATTAGCCGTGGGTCCTGTTTGCCTATAGCAACCAGGACCCACCTGGTATGATGCGCATTGACCTGCTGAGTGCGTGCCATACCTTGGGAGGCATAAATGTACGTGAATGTACGTCCATTTGCGGCAAGGGGTTAAACCTGGCTCCATTCCGTTCAATGGAACTAAACTGCAATACCACACTCAACCTGTGGACAGGTGTGGTGCTGTTTTTTAATCCTAGATAACCCGTTTAAAAGTCTCACAAAAGCCCGAGTAACTTGCAGCAATTTTTTTTTGGTATTGCCCTCACTTTTGGTAACTCAACCGAAAATTCTACCAGGAGGAAATACAGCATTTCCTCGGGACAGTGAATATGGGTTACAAATGTTAAAACTCTGGAGGGTGAGCCATGATAAATCAGCATATAGCTGTATAGGGACTACATTGTACAATATATGAGTTGCAGAAGTAATGAGAGAGGGTCCACCCAGAAGCAACTGGCCACGAGGATCTGAATGCCACCACTGGAGGACTTTTTTGGGTACAGAACTTTATGCTAAAAGAAGGCATAGAAGAAGGGTCTGGACAGACATAAAAAAAAAAAAAAAAGTGTGAGAGTAGTGCCAGTTAGGATTTTTACCTTTTTTGTAAGGGGCAGAGAAGGTCCTTGGTGTCCTCCAACTTCTATGAAGGTAATGGATTATTTTTTTTTTTGGGGGGGGGGGGGTGTCACTGTATTGAGTTAAGGTGGTCTTTATGGGGTATAGTAGATAGTCTGGGTTTCTAGAGGATGCTATGTGAGAAGAGCATGTGCCTTTGATGTCATGGCATAAAGGACAAGAGCTTTCCACAGCTTCTGCATGCACCCCTGACCATGATGTCACAGTGACTACTTGTGTCTCCAGCCATGGATTTGCAGTAGCTGCCTGTTGAAGTCCCCATTCATCATCCAAGAACCGTGGTGATGAGCTGATTGAATCCCAACAGAGATAAACAACTACATATGTGGCACTGGATGGCAGGATCAGGTCATAGTGGACCGAGTTTTTTTAATCCTGTTTTCGTTCTATCCTGAGTACTTGTGGAACAGTTTTGTCCATTTTTTAGCAGCCAAGAGCTTCGCTAGAAAGTGTCTGCTCTCTTCCAAAGATTTTATGCTTTAAGGACTAAAAATACAAAAATGTAACATACTCCTGTAGATAATTTATTATGTTTTGCTGTTCCATTATATTGTCATTGTAAATCTGCTTTCAACCATAGAAATACAGGGAGAATCCACAGATGTATGACTGCTTATATACATTTACTTTGATTTCTGATTATAGTTTATACACTGCAAGGTATGGGGTTACTTCTGAGACATAAATATATTACTTATGTTACAATAAATCCAGATTGGTTATGAACCAGAGTTGACCTGATATGTTTGTGCCTATCATGTGCTAATCTGTAACAGTGCTCAGTGCTGGCCAAGAATCAATATTAGACTAGAGTAGACATGGACCTCCTAATTTTTAGAAAATAAAGTTAATAGGAATTCATCACCTTTACATATACTATACGCGTTCCCTTTAATGTCAGCCCATTATAAGGCTCAGTGGTTAGAGTGTAAACAAGATTTCAGGATTTTTTTCTGAAATCTTGATCTCTTAACCTCATACTTGTCTCTAACTACGCTTATACATTGAGGACAACATAAACCCCAAACATGTCATTCACCAAAAACAATAACATTGCCACTGCTTATTTTAAATGGGCAATAAGTCCCAAAACCACACAAACAACCTACTCTCTAATACCAATTACACTATAGCAACCAAACCGGTAACAAGAACAATCAACATCTTATACTCAACAGAGTTGCTTAGTTCTTTAGGGAAACCAGGCAAAACACCTTTACAGTTTTGGGCTTTAATGCCAAAGGTTCAGTGCTTTGAGTTACAAAAAGGACATAAAAGTAGATTGTGCAAAAACATTTGTAAAAAGAAAAGTCCAATACTTAGCACTTCTTCTGGTAGAGCTCCTTGTCTGCTCCCAGGGACATGAGCGAAAGATATACATAAATCCAAAATGGCTTGTGCCCCAAACTTGTATTGCCATACTGGAAATGAACCATTATTTTTATATACTCCGGCATTAGGGTTGGTTGGAAGAAATAGACTCCTCCTTCTTCTGGGTCAGCCCACTGGGAGGGCACTTCATTACTCTATCACACATCCTCCAACACAGATTATTATGACATGTTATAAAACATAACTGAACGGCACATACGAGAAGTTACTCTAAATAGGAATCTTTTTATCTGTCAATTTACATTCCACCAAACATACATAGAAAGGAGACCTGTTGGGTTAATACTCGCAGGAGATAATACCGCTTAATAATGTTTGTACTACATGGAAAACTGACAATTACACATGACGGATCCCAAGAGAAACCCTTAAACATTTTACATTAAAACATATTACAGTTACAGGATATGAGGTCACTGAGCAAGGGGACATTTGCATTGACTAAGTTAAGACCTGTTTTTCTACCACATTGTCAGCCAATGGGACTAATCTGTGGTTTTCCAAACGGAATTAACGGGAATAATGAACATACTTTGGATTTTAAACTATGCAAAGCTTTCATGTGGATTTTTCCTGCTGCATGTGAATAGGGTAAATAATACTGCATTCACTTGGATTACATAAAAGGTAGAGAATCCTTTCCTATAGCCTAACAGGATCTTACATTTGTGAATATGACCTTAATGGGGTTATCCAAAACATTTCTTCCAAAAACAGCACCACACTTGTCCTCAGGTTATGTGTGGCATTGCAGCTCAGTTCAATTAAAATGAATGGAGCCAAGCTGCAATACCAAGTGTGGTGATGTTTTATGAAGAAATTAGCTCTGTTTTAATACTCCCGGATAATCTCTTATTAAAGTGTCCCTGTAAAACTTTTGACATGTCACAGAGAACATTTTTTATCAGTTGGGGATTCATGCTCAGCGAACAGTGATAGTGGACCATATGGAAGAAACAAGATCAATGTTGCAATAAAACTCAGTACACTTTATAGAAAATAAATGTCAATCAAGTTCAACTAAAAATAGTGATAACCATAAAACAACTACCTTATTTTTCGCCCTATAGGACGCACCGGCGTATAAGACGCACCCAATTTATAGGTGCAAAATCTAAAAAAATAAAGATTTTGAACCCAATAGTGGTCTTCAACCTGCGGATCTTCAGATGTTGCAAAACTACAACTCCCAGCATGCCCGGACAGCCGTTGGCTGTCCGGGCATGCTGGGAGTTGTAGTTTTGCAACATCTGGAGGTCCGCAGATTGAAGACCACTGCATAGGACGTAATACTCACGTGTCCCCACCGCTCCGGACCCGTCACCGCTGCCCTGGATGTCGCTCCATCGCTGTCGCCGTGTCCCCGTCGCTCCGGAACGTCTCTGCTGCCGGCCGGGTATCCTCGCTCTCCGTCGCCGCCATCACGTCGTTACGCACGCCGACGCACGTACGCGACGACGTGATGACGAGGAAGGAGAGCGCCGGCCATACAGGGGATCCCTGAACGGAGAAGACACCGAGGAGGCAGGTAAGGTCCCTCCCGGTGTCCTGTAAGCACTAACCCAGCTATTCAGTCGGGCTGTTCGGGACCGCCGCAGTGAAATCGCGGCGGTCCCGAACAGCCCGACTGAACAGCTGGGTTAGTGTCACCTTCCCTTCAGACGCGGCGGTCAGCTTTGATCGCCATGTCTGAAGGGTTAATACAGGGCATCACCGCGATCGGTGATGTCCTGTATTAGCCGCGGGTCCCGGCCGTTGATGGCCGCAGGGACCGCCGCGATAGGGGTGTATTCGCCGTATAAGACGCACCGACTTTTTCCCCCCAGTTTTGGGGAAGAAAAACTGCATCTTATACGGCGAAAAATACGGTAAACAGTGGGTTAGGCTCTTAACTGCATCATGAACACTATGATATAGAGCTGGATGTCTTGCACGAGGGACCTTATTAAATGGCAATGGGGTCCACTAGTTTCCCCCAAGGTGCCTGTTGTGATGAGAAATGTAGTGCTGCACAAGGTGCTGGAATTTGTGACAGAGACTCAGATGCAGATGTGAACATTTCCTTAAGTTCACTATAAAACACACACACACAGTAAAATATGCAACCATCTGTAAATGGTCCCTTATTCTAAAATCTAGAAGAATTCTAGAATCTCCGCTGTAGCTGGTGCTTGGCATACTATCCACTTCAGCAAACATTCTACCATACTGTCAGCTTCTTCATGTTGGTACATTTTATAAGACACCTACAGGAACCCTCCCTTCTTGCAGCAAAGTTTACATACTTTCACTTGGGCAGAAATGAATCTCCCCAACCAATCCCAGAAGACTAGGAATGGATCTGTTCCAAATTATCGAGCCGCAGATGTTTCCTGCCAACATTTTTTGGTTAATAAGATTCAGCCTATAAGGCTAAGGTGTGCAAATTATTCCAAACTTTTCTCTATCTTGTTTTAATCTGCAACTCTTTTCATGCCAAGAATGACACAAGTTTAAGTGAGTAGACTGCAAATGTAGAAAGTCTCAGATTCTCAGCACTTACAGAGTAATTATAAAAGACTATAGTCTGAACAGGACTTCAGACTTTAAAGGGGTACTCCGCCCCTAGACATCTTATCCCCTATCCAAAGGATAGGGGGATAAGATGTCAGATCCCGGGGACCCCCGGGATCTTAGCTGCAGCACCCACCTGTTGCGGCTTCCGTAAACGCTGGAGGCTTCGGCTCCCGACCACGGTGACATGAGATTGTGACGTCAAGACTCCGCCGCCGCGTGACATCATGCCCCTCAATGCAAGTCTATGGGAGGGGGCGTGACAGCCGTCACGCCCCCTCCCATAGACTTGCATTGAGGGGGCGGAGCGTGACATCACACAGGGGCAGAGTCGTGGCATCACGATCTCCCGTCACCGTGGTCGTGAGGCGTTTGGATGAGAGCCTCCAGCGCTGCCGGAAGCCGCAACAGGTGGGTGCTGCAGCCAAAGATACCGAGGGTCCCCAGCGGCGGGACCCCGCGATCTGACATCTTATCCCCTATCCTTTCGATAGGGTATAAGATGTCTAGGGGCGGAGTACCCCTTTAAGAAATTGGTGGAAGCAAAATAAGTAAAAAAGCACCACCCTCCGATATACCCATCCAATATAACATGTCAGTATTGCCTTTACAAGAGCCAAGTGTTTTGAGTATCCAGATCCAAGCTACGTTCACACTAACTTAACATGGCATGATCCATTCCACTTTATCAAATAATGGCAGTCCACAAATAGTAACCCTATAGAAAAACAACTATTTTATGACCAAAAGTCAATATTTTATTTAAGTGCACTAATAAAGTTACACACATTAATAATGACAACAATATTAGGAGTATATGGACGTCAAATGGACATAATAGTCAGGGCATGGGTATGTTCACACAGGATTAAAATGCTGCAGATTTTGAAGTTTATTGTGAAAATCTAAAAACAGATCTGCAGCCTTTCAGTCTGTGTGAACATACCTTTACAACTAACATTCTTACATTGTTTTGTAAATCTACAAAACAAGAAATTCAGCCAACACCTAAGATTACTGACCTATTCATTGTATTGTACATTTATTAAATCAGAACTATTGTTCCGCATCAAATACTCGGGGGCAATAAATCAGCACAACAGTACAATGAATCCGAACACCTGAAAGCATAAACAAGAGCCGGACAGATACTTTTAGGTAAGTATGTTGAAGTGTGAAGTAATCGGAAGAAAACTGCTGAAACACGAACTTGAGCTGTCACTTTTCGGCTATACATTGTACAAGACACATGCATTTCTCATATAAAAGTGAAATCTATTTTTCGCCACTTGACCCTATTGTTTACAGGGAAAGAGCTGAAGGAAAACCAGCTTTTCTTCTTCTAGCCTGTTTCGTGGAAGGAAGCATCTAAAGACAGAAGCAACAAAGGAACAAAGAATGCAGGGGTGACTTACTTTTTACCTTTCAGACAACTATACAATGCAGACATTGTCTGACTGCTACAATCCACCTATTGCATGGCCTTCCCTGTGGTGTCCTGAGCTCGGGCTGGAAGAAACAGTACAGGTCCTCACGGTCCAATTCTGTAAATACCCACACATCCAACACCTAGAATGTGCACAGACACCAGTCCTAGCTAACAGGCAGACCATGGTCTCTCCGGCTGGGAGTAAGGAGGCTGTGCTTATTCCATAAATGGATCATCCGAGAAGCCTCCCCTTTTCCATTCTCATTCCCTCTCACTCTGCTGGGAACACCGTATCCCAAGTGCACAACACTAGAGACAGCTTGACAGCTTTGCCTCAAGGCAAGTATCCCTGAGGTCATCTGAAGGAAAAAGTTCTTCCACAAGGCTATTAGAATTTAGGGCAATTTCAACAGATGGATTTTAATGAAGATTTCTCTGGATTACAAACACATGATTTCAATTGAGCGTTTCCCATCAGTATTGCTGTGTAAATGTGGAAAAGGGTCTTTGTTTCAGAAAGAAAGAAATCTCATTGTTTGCAACAATCTAATACGACAAGACACAGGAGGTGTCATGTATTTAGTATACCTCAATCGAAGGATGTTATTATTGCTTTTATTTTAGGTTGTTAAAGCTGACTTTATACATTAAGTTTTTCACCACATCTCTGCTGCAGTGTTTCTAAAATTGAAAAGCTATTTTTGAATAATTATGTGAATTGTGGTAGTAATTCCCTTACCCGTATTGACCTGGCGTGTTGTAATTCCTCCTTTTATGCTCTGGTCTATCTCCGACCATTCTCCTTTATTGGTGGAGATATCGTTGTCCCAGGAGACCTATGCCCGCAGGTGGAAGGTTCATCCCTTTTGGTTGCAGTTAATTGGCCCACATGAATGCATACCTGATCAACTCCACACATTTATGGATGTTAATCAACCCTCGGGGTCTGCTGCCCTCCTGTGGGAAACACTTAAGGCTTATCTCCGGGGTTGCTTGAAATCCACTATTTCATATATCAAGAGGGAGACTGCTATCAGGGAGACAGAGCTGGCCCACACCTGTTCTTACTTGGAAGCTGCATATGTAGGCGAATAAGCATGCCTGGCTTACTACTGGTCGCCAGTATATGCTTCATCTTAATGAAAAAATGAATCGTAAATTATTCTTTTCCAAACAATTCTATTTTGAGCACGGTAACCAGTCCAGTAAATTACTGGCCCACCTGGTTAAACAGAACCAGGAGGCCCCCCTGATTCTTAGAATAGCTTCTGAGACTGGTCAGGTATTAGTGGATAACTCGCTGATTGCTCAGCGCTTCGCTCAATTTTATTCTACCCTGTATGCCTCTCAGGTGCGATACTCTTCGGAGGAATTGGCCTCCTTTTTATAGACTCCATTCAGTTCCCGGTGTTGGCCGAGGATTCTGTCTCCATCTTGGACTCCCCTATTACAGTGGAGGAGATATCTGATGCTATTGGTGATATGCAGTGTGGTAAGGCGCCCGGCCCCGACGGTTTGCCGGTGGAGGTTTATTCCTGTTAGGTTTCTCTTTTACAATTGCCACTGAAAGCCATGTATGATAATGGCTTTGAGGTCGGCCGCCTTCCGTCTTCTTTATATAATGCTAATGTAGTTGTCCTTTTGAAACCACATAAGAACCCCCTTGAGTGTGGCTCTTATAGACCCATCTCTTTGGTCAATGTTGATTATAAAAGATTCTCACAAAAATCCTTGCTAACAGGCTGAATAAAGTTATACTTTCCATTATACACGGGGACCAGACAGGTTTTATGCCTGGTAAATCTACCTTGGAGAATATCCGGAGGGTCCAGGTTGCGATCCAAATTGCCAAAAAATGTATGAAACACAGTAAACTTGCAATGTGTGAACACAGCAATATAAGATGTTCTAATAAAATGGAAGTGGTTGATGCATCTGCTTTCATTACGCTGAAATTGGAGGGGGGGGGGGGCTCAAAAAAGGATAATTCAAGAGGATGGAACAGGATGCTTTATGCAGCATCCAGTTGCTGTAGACTTGAGTCGCACAAAAAAATAAAACAGATCTATCAGGAGGATTAGAATCTCCATTTGTCTGCCTTAAAAATGTGTTAAACACCATGGTCTTTTTTGTTTGTTTCAACAGACAGAAACGGACACATTTGAAAAAGGAAAACTGACAGCAGGATCACCCCGCACTAACCTGAATATACAGCTAGATAGAATTAGGGTTCTTACCAGGTAAAAATATTATTCGATGCCAAGGAGGCGGGCTGCTGCAGTATGTCTAACACTTTTTCTCACCTACTTTGGTAGCCCCCTTATGCTAATAACTCCGCCAACTTTCCGGACATGCTGAGGAAGAGGGGATTAATATTTAGGAAGGGGGAGGAGTTATTGGCGGAAGGACTGGGATTATTTGCTAAAGCGGGAGGGAAAGTTTTGCACATGCAGCAGAAGCCACCTCCAGTGGACATAAGAAGTTACCATAGTAACAACCAGACAATTTCTCCTGATGTTTGCCCGGTAAGAAACATTAGAAACAAGGTCACCCACACAATCTACCTTTACATTCAGGTTCCTGTTGGTGACCTTGCCTTTAAAGGAGTACTCCGCCCCTGAACATCTTATTCCCTATCCAAAGTATAGGCGATAAGATGTAAGGTTGCCAGGGTCGGCCACTGGGACCCAACATAGGCCTTGGGCCTGACAGCAGGCTTATGGGTTGATTATTAAAATCCTATGTGTGTATTATAATTATAACTGTGTGATGTATTATTCAAGCCATGGGTGAGAGGTCATTCAGACTGTGGGTTTGTGTATTGCATTTTATTGGGGGTCTGGCTGTTTGTTTACATCTCCTTTGAAGTCAAAGGCTTTTTTGAAGTCCTGCACTCTGGTCCCATCCTATAATCAAACAGATAAGGGGCCAGGAAGAGAGAAGACCCCCTGGTGGGATCAGAGGGGAGGGGGGAATGGAGTCTCCGTTCCAAAAAGGTAGATATATAATATTTAACAATGCTAGACTCAGTGTGTTCAAGGCTGTGCCCAAAGCTGACAAGACCATCCTAAGAACAGCTGGACTCTCACTCTCATGGACTGATACCATCATGCTGTAAGAACTTCATCTTTTGTTTTCTGAACTTGTCTTGCAAAACTCTTATATATTTTTGTAACTGTATGTCATTTGTTTCTGTATTTTTATATAGTCAGCACTGTGATACCTCTGGTCTTTGATCTCTAAATATATGAGCTCACCTTTCTGAAGGCAGCTCTGGTGGAAACACGTTTATCTAAGGGTTAATTTGGTGACTTGCTGGGACTAGTAGTGGATACCCAGAGGTCTGGCAGCTTTAACCCTTGCACCATCACTCTCTCTAGCGTCATAGCTGGACCAATAGGGTGTGATCGTGACACCTGCCAAGGCATAATATCAGATGCTTCTGGGTATGAAGATAATCATGTAAACCATAAATTAGTGAACTCACAACAAAGAATGTAAAGCGTGTGTATTACGCAAAAGTATATACTATAAGCACAATGGTTGCTTACTACTATCAGCTGAACCCAGTGTTCTGAACAAAAATGTAGAATGCCGGAGTGCCGCCTGGGGATCATGGGGGTCCCAGAGCCACTAGTGGCATCACCAGGATCGGTAAAAGATATATGTCTTGTCCCCTTGCTTTAATTAGTAATCATGCCCCACACAGTAATATACAGAAAAAGAGAGAAAAAGGAACACGAAAGCGCCTCTGGTGAAGTATGTTAGACCCAGGTGTAAAGATACTGGTTATAACACTCACCCTGTGGTGTTGCGCTCAGAGCACAACATCTAAATGCGCATGTAGAATAGAGTGGGGTCCTGCAGCCTGGTTCCCCCAATCCCAGGTATCATCTAGTCTAACTGTGTGGGTCTGAAAAGGAGGTCATATTACTGTTTGGAGGCAGCAGAAAAGGCATAAAAACTGAACTTTTTCAAAGCACCAGACCCCTTGAAATAGTCAGTCCAACAATGTAGACCAATTGGATAAAAAGATTGTATTTATTCCAAGCACAAATCAACGTGTTTCAGACCCAAAACGGGCCCTTCATCAGGACAAGGTGCTGCACACAGTAATATGACCTCCCTTTCAGACCCACACAGCGATTATGGGTACGGAGGTAGGTAGGTCCCCAAGTAGGTCTGTCCCCAGTTAGGGACATTCCCCCAGGTAGGTAGTTGGGCCCCACAGTAGGTAAGTATGGCACCCAAGTAAGTTTATAGATTCCCCCAAGCAGATCTCCCCTGCTTCTCTTATTCTCATGCCAAGCAGCAGGGTCTTCTTCCTAGACTCTGATGTATGCAGTGCAATTAGTGATATCACAATGTCACCCACAATGTGGCACAAAAGTCCTGAGCCACTCCTAAACGCTGGCTAACCTGTCTACCACAGTTTGCAGCTGTGCGTGCATCCTAAGAATGCACATATCTATAGAAGCAGTGCTTGCTTGCTCACTTTGCAATCTGGGAAAGGTTCCTGGATTTCCCTGTGCTAGTAACTGCCAGCAATTGTGCCTCCTTTAGCCTGATGGATGATAGGCAGGTACCTATGTGGTGCCTTGGGGGGGGGGGGGGGTGTATGGCAGTTGCTGTGAGGTATATCACGGTTATAATTAACTCTTATCAGTCGTGACGCCAGGGTGAGGGTTAAATGCTGTATGGCTTGGCCTATCGCCACCCTTCCCAAGAGCGATAGGTAGATGCAGAATAAAGTATTGTCCACAACCAGAGCTTTGCTGAAAACTTGCATAAAAACTTTACTGAAGATTTTCTGTAACATGCGAACATAAGCAACAGTCTTTGTAACAGAGTCTGAACAGCTCAGCTTAGATTGACAGTTGGTTGGGACTTGAGTAAGTTCCTCAGTTTGTAGGGATTTAGCATGCGCAGATCCGCTGGATTTAGGGCTATGTTTAGGTCCAGGGTCCTTGCCGATATTTGCGGGGAAATTTTGAAGAACTCACTAACTGATTCAGCCGAGGCCGTAAGGCTTTGGCCTAGTAATTGTCGTTGAAAGTTGCGGAGGTCCTACCTCATCCAGTGACAGCAACCCAAGAGAGCGAATAATGGCCGCAGCTCCCTTATATGGACAGGGGCTGTCAGTTTTAGGATTGGTCCACACAGTCTGTCAATCAGCCTTACAAGGCATTGTGGGTATCATATGTCCCATGAACCTCCAAAAAGGTCCTTTTTACCTACCATAGACTAAAACTTAGACTAGACTAAAACATCGTCACGTGACCAGCAGGTCCTGCGACGCTAGCGCAAGGTAAGTACACTTTTTATATACATTTATTTACATTTACCTGAATAATATATTAACTATGTAAGGGGTGACTAGGGGAAGACTAGACCTGAGGACCCCCACGGTTCCTAGGAACTCTGACTTTGGGGACCCCTACCAAGGTACGGTATGTAATACGGTGCCGGGACACCACACCTACATAGCCCTAAGTGGCGAAGAGTCTATCCGGTGAGTAATGTTTCTGTTTTATTAATTTCTTTGCCATTTTAAAAAAAGGTTTCACATTTCTGAAACAAATAAAATAAAAAGTGTATTTATTTCCTTTTGCTATATAGTGCTAACATATTCCACAGTGACTTTCATAATACACATCAGTCCTTGTGCCTCGCAATCAAATTTTCTTGTCTCAGGGTCCATTGAATAGCACGACATTTAACCTATAAAGTATGTGCTTGTAGAGTGAAACCGGAGTACTGGAGAACACTAATATAAACATAAAAAGAACATTCAAACTCCATGCAGATGCGGCCTCAGGTCACTTTCAAACCCAGGGCTACTATGTTCTACTATGTAACAGTCAAAACAAACGTATTCCAGAAGTATCAGAAATGACAGCATGAAAAAGAGTTTACATCACTTGAATACAGCAAAAAGTATATGGGACTGAGGCATTCTAGCTATAATGGCTCACTGTCAACCTAAAATAGGTGTTTTTGTAGAGCAGTTCTTTTATTAAAAACACATCATACTCAACAGTGTAAGGTTACTATTTAATGGCCAAATCCAGTAAAGTCACTTTTGCCAGGTTTCTATTCTGTCAAACATGTTGGGTCCACTAGAGGATGCTCTGGTAATGACCTAGTCTAACATACACTGCTCAAAAAAATAAAGGGAGCACTTAAACAACACAATGTAACTCAAAGTCAATCACACTTCTGTGAAATCACTCTGTCCACTCAGGAAGCAACACTGATTGACAATAAATTTCACATGCTGTTGTGAAAATGGAACAGACAACATGTGGAAATTCTAGGCAATTAGCAAGACACCCCCAATAAAAAGAAGTGGTTCTGCAGGTGGTGACCACAGACCACTTCTCAGTTGCTATGCTCCCTGGCTGATGTTTTGGTCACTTTTGAATGCTGGCGGTGCTTTCACTCTAGTGGTAACATGAGATGGAGTCTACAACCCACACAAGTGGCTCAGGTAGTGCAGCTCATCCAGGATAGCACATCAATGCAAGCTGTGGCAAGGTGGTTTGCTGTGTCTATCAGCATAGTGTCCAGTGTAAGGAGGCGCCACCAGGAGAAGGGCCAGTACATCAGGAGACGTGGAGGAGGCCGTAGGAGGGCAACAACCCAGCAGCAAGACCGCTACCTCCTTCTTTGTGAAAGGAGGAGCATTGCCAGAGCCCTGCAAAATGACCTCCAGCAGGCCACAAGGACGTTTGGCATTTGCCAGAGAACACCAAGACTGTCAAATTCGCCCTGTTCTCTTCACAGATGAAAGCAGGTTCACACTGAGCACATGTGATAGATTCTGGAGACTCCGTGGTGAACGTTCTGCTGACTGCAACATCCTCCAGTATGACCGGTTTGGTGGTGGGTAAGTAATGGTGTGGGGTGGCATTTCTTTGGGGGGGGGGGGGGGGGGGGGAGGCTGCACAGCCTGACTGCCATTAGGTACAGAGATGAGATCCTCAGACCCATTGGGAGACCATATGGTGCCAGTTGGCCTGGGGTTCCTCCTAATGCAAAACAATGCTAGACCTGGAGTGGCTGGAGTGTGTCAGAAGATTCTGCAAGAGGAAGGCATTGATGCTATGGACTGGCTTGCCCGTTCCTCAGACCTGAATCCGATTGAGCACATCTGGGACATCATATCTCATCCCATCCACCAATGCCACGTTAAACCACAGACTGTGCAGAAGTTGGCAGATGCTTTAGTCCAGGTCTGGAAGGACATCCCTCAGGAGACCATCCTCCACCTCATCAGGAGAATGCCCAGGCATTGTAGGGAGGTCATACGGGTACGTGGAGGCCACACACACTACTGAGCCTAATTTTGACTTGTTTTAAAGGACATTGCATCAAAGTTGGATCAGCATGTAGTGTGGTTTTCCACTTTGATTTTGAGTGTGACTCTATATCCAGACCTCAATGGGTTGATAACTTTGATTTCCATTGATCATTTTTTGTGTGATTTGTTGTCAGCACATTCAAACTATGCAAAGACCAAAGTATTTCATACGATTAGTTCATTCATTCAGATCTAGGATGTGTTATCTTCGTGTTCCCTTTACTTTTTTTTTGAGCAGTTTATATCCTTTAGACAACAATGCCATTTCTATTTTATATTCTATGCAAGCTACCTGAAACCATCGTGTCGTACTATATATACAGTTACAATGTGACTTGACAAGTGGCCCTTCTTTGAACCTGTTAGCATTCACTCTCAGAGATACGCTTGCTTCAATAATCACTCGTATCCGTTCTTTAAACTCAACATTTGTATGTGGTCTTTGCCTGGAAGTTTACATAATCTAAAAGAAAATTGTCACCAGGAAACACTGCTTAAAGGGTTACTCCGCTAACCAGCGTCCCGAACTTTGAGTTCCAAACGCTGTGTGCGGGCTTCCGTGTTCACGCCCACCCCTTTGTGACGTCACGTCCGGCCCCCTCAATGCAAGTCTATGGGAGGGGGAGTGACGGTCGTTGCACCCCCTTCCCATAGACTTTCATTGAGGGAGCGGACTTGATGGCACGAGGGGGCAGGCGTGAACACTGAAGGTCGCACACAGCGTTCAGAACTCAATGTTCCGGACACTGGGGAGCGGAGTATCCCTTTAAAAACACTAGATCATAAATTATAATAACGTGAAATAACTACATACAGTAAATGGCCTCACTATGCTGCCATATGGGGGGGGGGGCAGATTTAAGCAAGGTTAATATGTTAATGTTGAGATTTTCTACTTACAATGAACTCCACTGGTGACAATCTTTCTTAAAGGGGAACTCCAGTACATAAGTACTTCTCCTCTATTCATGGGATAGGGGATAAGTGTCTGATTGCGT
Source organism: Hyla sarda (assembly GCF_029499605.1). Lineage (NCBI taxonomy): Eukaryota > Metazoa > Chordata > Amphibia > Anura > Hylidae > Hyla > Hyla sarda. Next base: position 104,654,997 of record NC_079197.1, on the reverse strand, counting down.
GGGGACCCCCAACGATCTCCTGCCCAGCATCCCGACTCTCCCAATGCACGGAGCGACCTCTGCTCCACGTACAGATTACTGTTGACCACCGCACAAAGCAGTGGCCAACAGCCCCTCCATGTATCTCTATGGGAGTGCTGGGGATAATGTGCTTGTGGATCTTCGGCACCTGTCTTCAAGTTGTGTGTCATTATGATTTCATTCACTTCAATGGAACTGAGCTGCAACACCATGCCTTTTTACAGTGGTCAATAAGAGTCCTTATTCTAGCCTGTCCATTTTTTTTTTTACCGAGTCTCCCATGCAGGGATGCTGACATCCAGGTACCAGCTGCAAATACCAGAAGGGGAGAAACTTTTGCTTTTGGTAGATTAACCAGTTACATGCCACATTCATAACCTGACATGTAAGGATCTGTGTGCACCATTTAATCCATCAGCATCCTGGCCATATGATGGCTGATGTCAATGGGTTTCAAAAGCAGCCAGGGGAAAAACTTTAAACATTGCTTGGGCATTAACCCCTTAAGGACGCAGCCCTTTTTCGCAATTCTGACCACCGTCACTTTAAGCATTAATAACTAAGATGCTTTTACCGAATATTCTGATTCTGAGATCGTTTTTTCATGACATATTCTACTTTATTTTGGTGGTAAATAACGTCGTTACTTGCATCCTTTCTTGGTGAAAAATCCCCAAATTTCATGAAAATTTTGAATTTTTCTAACTTTGAAGCTCTCTGCTTGTAAGGAAAATGGATATTCCAAATAAATTTTATATTGATTCCCAAATACAATATGTCCACTTTATGTTGGCATCATAAAATGGACATATATTTTTAGTTTTTGAAAAAAAATAGAGGGCTTCAAAGTAGAGCAGCAATTTTCAAAATTTTCATGAAGATTGCAAAATCTGAAGGGACAGATGTTACAGAACTACAACTCCCAGCATGGCTGGGCAGTCTAGGCATGCTGGGAGTTGTAGTTTGGCAACCACTAGGAATGCAGCAGTAAAGATCGCTTTACTGCCCCCTTCCTAGATTTGGGTTTACCATGCAAGCCTTGACTATCTGGCCTCACAGCCACATAGCACCCAGATAAGCTTGTCCCAATTGCCATACTGAACAGTAACCACAGTAAACATAACATTAGCACACAGAATAAAAGGCACAGTAAGACATTATGCATAATCCCCTGCAAATACAGGCATAACAGTAAATCATAACCGCATACAACAGTATATTTTTAAGGGAGGATGAGAGTAGGCAAATAGGAGCTTTTGCACGGTTTGAGTTTTTCCCATCTTACATGCCCAATCCCTTAAAATATACATAAATAAATGTACCAAACGTTTGGTTGTTTGATATGAACTGTGTGTGTATCCAAAAGAACAATAAATAGTCAAGACTAAATTATAAAAAAAAATTACCAGGAATACACAATAAGAAAGTGCATTGAGTCACTAAGCACAAACAAGCAAAGAACATGTATTTGTCTGTAACAAGCTAATAAAAATGCATAGAAATGTGTATGTCTTAATCACGGATATGAATAATATGCTCATGTGCAATTACATTAGGTAACCATTCATTACTAAGCAGTTATAATAATGTGTTCTAGTACAATAAAATGACCATTCACCACCAGACAATCATAAGTGACCATTCATTCCCAATCCATGGCAGGCAGGGTTGAATAAATGTATGCCTATGGTAACCTATCGCGCTGTGTTCAATAGACATTATAATTATACAGTACATTGTGAAATGCATCTAACGTTCATGCTTGACATAATGAGTATGCATATAACATAACAGACAATGACAATATGTATTCACATAATAATGGAGCAGGACAAAGTGAAGTAATAACCCATCACTATGGTATTAACTGCACTGCCAGCTACAAAAAATGACAATAGTTTACATTAGAACAAGGGATTTATGACTAATAATAAAGAGTCTGATAAATAATTAAAATAAGTTGGACAATCTTGCATGAAATATCTTAGAAAAACTGCATTTTGGTGTGTTTTATGGGTCTATAATTTTTTTTTTCTGTTGTTAAAACACAGCATCCTCTAGGTATTTTTTTTTTGTCTAGTGGTTTCCCCACAGGCTTCACTACGACTTGCCAGGAAAAAATGTGTTTAACAAAATGGTGAAGAATAGTGAAAAATATCAACAAAAAAAGCTAAAAAATAAATAAATAAAAAAAGGGTTTTCTAACCAGTTTGATTCCAGCTGTTGCAAACCTACAACTCCCAGCATGCCCGGACAGCCGTTGCCATTGCTGGGAGCTGTAGTTCTGCAACAGCCAGAGTCACACTGGTTATACAACACTGTTCTATAAGATGCATGTGTGGGGTCCCAGTACCGTATCCTATCCGCTACCTGCGTGTGTGGGTCCCCTTAGCCAGAGTCCCTAGGACGTCGGGGTCCCCATTGTCTAGTTCACCCCTAGTCACCTCTCATCCAGATAGTTATTGCTCCAATAGCTTATTTAGGAAGCATGTGAATATTATATAAATGCCTTATAAAATAGTTAATTACCTGTCTATAGCGTAGCAGGACCTGCGGGTCACGTGGTTAGGTGAACTCTATGGTATTTCTGCTTTAGGACCTTTGGAGGTCCTTGTGACGTAGTCAATCCCATCACACTGTAACAGTGAGTGACAGATGTTTGGACCAATCAGGTTAGCCCCGCCCCCTGCCCATATAAGGGAGCGGCGGCCATGTTCTCGCTCTATTGTTCCTGTGCAAGCAAGCAATATCCATCTGCGCTGCTGAGATCAGCGAGTCTAGGCCTGAACCTTGCGGCGACGGACGATAACTTCTAAATTCTGAGTGTATCAATCCCCACGCACTCTGCAAGATCACCTAATCTATCACATTATCTATCCCCTAAATCCGGACGGATCTGCAATAATTACCCTAAATCCAGAGACTTTAATTTATTTCAGGGTCCACAACAATTGTCAGTCATTGAGCTATATAAAGACTGTATTCCTGAGACTGTCATTGTTCATTGGATGTACCGCAAGCACTTACGTAAAGTTACCAAAGTTAAAGTACATTGTGGACCTTCAGTCATTTCATTACATGCACCTGTCATTTGCCAGAGGATTACCTCAGCATACTAGCCCTCAGCCTGGCATCACGAACTATAGGGTTAACATTAACCCCTCATCTACCGAAACAATACCCCCACTACCAACACCCCCCAAGGGCTACCACACATGGTTCAATTGTTTAATTAAAATATGTTCTAATGCAAAGATGGTCTAGTTCTTTTCAAATGTAATATCACCATATAACATCATACAGTAATTGCAGAGTCATGCAATTTCTATACCTATGACTGCTGCAGTACTGACGTGCGGACATTCAACATCATTGCTGGAGCCCAGTAAACATGTGTGGTGTCCCAGCAACAAAGGCTGTCCTGTGGGCTGCGGATCTCCTTGAGCATGTCTGCTGCTCTGGTGTTGGGCCTACTGTAAAAATGTTTATTATGTTTGATTTGTTCCGGCACTTTATAATATTTACTATGTATTAAGTTATTTATGTACTGTGCCTTTAAGATGGAAAGATGCAGTGTTAACCAGGTGACCCTGCCTGCCCAATGGGAACCCCTAAATTGAATAGCACATATAGTGTAGGGGGGGGGGGGGGGGGCAGTTGCCCCAGTTGGCGTTAAGTGTGTGCTGAGCTCTAGTGTGGAAAGGAGGTGGAAGACTTGTGTGGAGAATGCTGAGGGAAGACTCAGAAAATATCTTCTCAAGTCAGCCCTGCCATTCTGCAAGTGTTCCCCCATACAGCGGTAAGTTAAGCCCTGGCGGTGATACTGATTGGACCTTGTCAGGACCCTAGTCAGTGTGGGATCTTTTTCAGTCTCAAAACTAAAGTCTATATCAATCAAGTGGGTGGAAAACACCATAAGTCCCAGCAAGGCAACAGGGCTCCCAAGGGTTACACTCAGGGGCGGCATGACAACACTCAGTGCCCCCGGACCAAATAAAGCAAGGGCCCCCAGTCAACCCCTGCCCACACCTCTGCCCCTCCCCTATTCTACCCAAATCCCTCCTCATGCACCACTTCTACATACAAAATAAAATGAAATATAGGTAGGATCATTTTCCATGACCAATAATACCTGTATACAAGGAGGAAATATATACCACCACACAATAGCTGGATAATATTCCCATACTGTACTGAATTAAACCACTATATACACACACACAACAGTATTCCCCCATACAGAGGTAGATCACAGCTCCGCTTTCACTTTACCAGAGCTCGATATCTGAGCTGTTAATGGTTGCTGTGGAAAAATGTTTCTAACACACAAGTTGATAAATCTGGGCCATTATCTTTATGATAATATGATATTATTACAACGATACCCACACTATATAGGTTTTGTATTATTTTACTACTTAAAAAAATATATATAGCTTTTTGTAGGAAAATGTGTATGTTTCAAATTATCCTCTTACCCCTATAACTCTTAATTATGGGGATGTATGAGGGCTCATGATGTGTAGTATTTATCGATACCATTTTGCTTAGATTGAACTTTTTTATTTTTTTTTTTATTTATATAAAAGGTCATTCCAAAGCAAAATTGGGGGGCTCAAAAAACAAGCCTTCATATTAGTTCTGTAGGTTGCAAATTGAAAGCATTACGATTTTTTGGAAGATGAGGAGGAAAGAACAAAGTGCAAAAATGAAAAAGCCGAGTCCTATATTAAAGTTTTCTCACCATTTTTTGTCACTATAGGGAACTGTCACAAGTCACCTTTTGTTTGCAAACACTGAACAATCGTGTACTATAGCACAGCATTGATCAGTGTTTTTGGCATTCTATTTATACAGTCTGCCTATATTCTTGGAGCGCAGATTTAACGCCAGGTAGGGCCAGCTACAGCCTTCCTCTCAGCTTATTGGGACTGATTGTCCCGATCAGCTTCCCTGACTAGCACTTGCGTTTTAACCCTTTTAGACACTGCCATCAACTTTGATAGTGGCATCTAAAGGGTTAATGTCGGACATCAGCCTGATTGGTGAGGGTTCCAGCTAATGATTTATACAACACAGTGGGAGCAGGCACAGTGCGTTCATGTACGACTTGCGTCCTTAGGGTACATTCACACGAACAGGATCTGCTGCATATTTTGTGCCGCTGATTTAGCTACCCATTGAAGCTAATGGGTTGCAAAATCAGCTGCACAAAATATGCAGCAAAAATATGCAGCAGATCCTGTACATGTGAATGTACCCTTAAGGCAGTGTTTCCCAACCAGGGTGCCTCCAGCATGCCCGGACAAGCCCTTGGAGCCACCCTGGTTGGGAAACACTGCCTTAAGGGTTTAATGATAAACAAGCAGTGTGTCCACATGTTGTGGCCCCAGGTCACATTACCAGAACAATTTATTAAAAAATTGCGGCAAAAATTGTGCAATTTTATTGCAATTTAGAAAAATTGCAGTAAAACCGCGCCATTTTTGCTGCAATTTTTCCCAAACATTGTTCTTGTAATGCGACCAGTTGGTAACCTGTGGACACTGGAGGAGGGAAAGTGACCCCACTGGGCTTCTACTTTACATACCCACCCACCCCCCCCCCCCCCCCCAGCCCCAGGGTATACTGCTAGTCATGGGGGAGAGAGGCAGGAAACCCTCAAAGCCGCGCTGTGTTCCTGAGAGGCCTGTCAGCTCCTGGCATCCGTCCTCTTCCTGTGATGGGAGCGGAGCCATCAATCAGGTATCCTTCATCCCTGCGCTGCTGCCTGTCTCTGCTAATAATACGCAGAGCACGAGCAATGCATGGATATGTGGTGTCCCGGCACCGTATTTCATACTGTGCCTTGTTTGGGGGGTCCTCAAAGTCAGAGTCCCTAGGACTGTCAGGGTCCGCTTCCCTAGTTATCCCCTAGTCACCCCTTTGTAAGTTAATATTTATAACCATTATCGTTGTGTCTATGTATATTGTATTACTCACTTGTTTGGCGTCGCAGGACCTTGGGTCATGTGACCCGTTACTTAGAACTCTATGGTATGTTGAAGGACCTTAGGTGGTTCTTGTGTCACATGTTCACCCACAATGCCGTGTAACGGTGAGTGACAGTTGTTATGGACCAATCCAAAAACGGCCAGCCCCTGCCCATATAAAAGGGAGCTGCGGCCATTATTCCCTCTCTTGAGTTGCTGTCACTGAACGAGGTAGGAGCTCCGCAACTTTCAAGTACGTTTTCTTGGCCAAAGCCTTGTGGCCTCGGCCTATACCAAAGCGGTTATACTCCAATCATTCACCGCTACTCTCCGCAAGATCACTGGACCTAAATGCACCCCTAAATCCAGCGGATCTATGCTACGGAATCTTCTAATAGCTAAATTGAGCTTATCTGATACCAACCAACTGTCAATCGCTGATCAACTAGAAATAGACTCTGTTATCTGGACTGTTATTGCTATTGCCTGCTTCAGAAAATCTTTAGTAAAAGTTCCTGCAAGTTTCTGTTAAACAGTGGTTGCGGACAATCCATTTATTACACATTCACCTATCGCTCTTGGGAAGGGTGGCGATAGGCCCTAGCAACATTACAGTATTTAACCCTCACCCCGGCGTCACGAATGACAAGGGTTAACAGCGCCCTTTATTATCCCGAACAGCAACACCCCAACTACCCTACACCCCACCAAGGCACCACAGATATTTACATAGAAAAAAAAAAACATCAGCTGAAAAGTAGTGCTTGTCTGACTGGGGATCCGGGACAAGTATACTGGATTCTCAGCAGCTGCAGCGGGCTCTTTACCCGGCTGAGCCCTTGGACTATGTCCAAATGGACCAGCCAGTCAGTCCGCCCCTGGTTACACTGCATCCCTTCTACTCTGCTCCATACTGTGTGTAACACCATATGCACCTGCTCAGTAAAAGAAAGTTATCAGTAACCCGACTTTGGGGTGTTTCTTATCCCTCGTGTTTGGCTCAGGAGCAGCTGTCTCCACCTCGGACCGTGTATAGGCTAACGGTGCCCTGGCATCACTAAGGGATATGTTTATAAGTAGTCCTGTAATCTCCCAGTACAGGTACACGGTCCTGTACTACCTGTAGGCCCTGTCAGGTTGAGTCCCTCAGTGACCTGGGGGCTCCCCTGCAGGGTCTCCCTTTGTTTTCTCCCTGTTTTATATGGTGTGTATATCACTTTAATGCATAGACAGGATCCCTATGTATAGATAGTATAAAGGACATGTTGGAGGTTGTCACATTTACTCCCAGAGAGCACCAGCTTTAACCTATGACCCACGACTTGACCAATGAGCTATAGTCCACTATATAAAGGTGTGGCCATTGCAATTAGCTCTCTTCCCTCAGACTCTTCTGAGAGTAACATCTAATTGCTGAGGCAGCAACCACCAGAGAACTCAGGGCAAGTGATCAGCATCTGGAGGCCACAAAAGCTTCACTCTCTCCAGTAAGTTTTTTTATTTTTTATTTATTTTTTATTTTTTTCATATACTCCATCATAACCACTCATATACATACAAACACAAACTCTCACAGACTCACAAACACAAAAACACAGACCCATCATTTACCAAGACTCTTCGAAACAGTAAGTAGTTTAACTCGTACTTATTTCTCAACGCAAAGATATTAATTATATTCCTCTATCTCAACATTCCATTTTCCAAATTGCTTCTCTCGTACTCCTAAGCGTCTGTTTATATGCCCCTCCATCGTGAGGTTATGGTATACAATAACTTTTATAGTTGATAGATTGGGCACCTCGGCAGATTTCCACTGCTGAGCAATGGAGATTCTAGCTACTGTTAGAACATGATATATAATAGTTAAATGAGATGTCGGTATTCTATCTAAATTTAAAAAAAGTAAAGCCACTTCTGGCCCCCCAACTCAGAGGAAAAGGGACCAGATACTCCAAATAAGCCCTAAAATTGGACCAAAATGGGCTAATAAGTTCACATTCCCACCAAATATGGAGTAGTGTGCCAACTGCCTTACTACACCTCCAACAATGTCTTGGGGCTGGTGGATACATTTTGGCTAGCTTGTCAGGTGTAAAATACCACCTGTAAAGTAATTTCCGAGAGGATTCAAAGTGATTAACACATCTAGACCGCTTCTTGTGGATATCAAAGGTGAACCTCCACTGCTCCTCTGTAAATTTTTTCCCCAAATCCTCTTCCCAATGTGTTTGGAATGAATAGTGCAATGGTTTTTTCGTTCGCACCATCTCCCTATAGGCTATAGAAATTCCTTTATTAAGCCGCTTACTATTTAAAAAAAAAAACATCTCATATCTTGTTCTGCTTTCGCTCTGAGACCACTTAAGAGTGCTTAAAAAGTGTTGTATTCTTAAACATTTATAAAATTCCTTGTTAGGGAGTAGGTATTTATTACTTATAGCTGAGAATGAAAGTAGCCCTGCCTGATCCATAATCTGAGATGTATGGGTTATACCCAATTTTATCCATAAGCTAAGATCTATATCAACTACAAAGTCGCTTATTGCCGAGAGAGGAATGTCTGACACTCGTAGTGGGCATATATCTTTAATACATTCCAATTTACTCCAGACTTTTTGGGCAGCTGTAAGTGTGGGATACATCGCAGGCACCCGACAACCTGAATTAAACCGTAAAAACCCATAGAAAATTTTGTAGAGATGAAAAGCCCAATACATCAGATTCTATCTCTGCCCAATCTGGTGGATCCTTCTGCCACCATAATTTTTTTTAGATGATCCAATATTACCGCATAATAATACAAACGCAAACAGGGTACCCCCCATTCCCCCATGTTCTAATGAATGATATAACAACTGAGCATTAACCCTAGGGGCCTTGCCTTTCCATAAAAACTGTAAAATTAATCTTTGCAATTCATTAATATACCGCATAGGTATAGTAATTGGCAAGTTACGAAAGAAATATAGAATTTTGGGTAACAAAATTATTTTTGTCACCGCTATACGCCCAGCCCAGGACACAGGTAGTGCCAAAAATCCGGAAATGTCTTTCACTATTTGGGATTTAAGAAGAGAGAAATTTGCTGAAGCCACTGAAAAAGGGGAGGAGGTTAATACAATACCCAAATAAGAAATCTGGTCCTTTGCCCAAACAAATGAATAAGCCTTATGTATAGATCCCTGAACCTCTGTAGAAAGATTAAAGGCAAGGAGGGTGGATTTCGTAGGGTTTATCTTATAGTAGCTAACCCTTCCAAATTCCTCTATAACAGCTAAAACCGGGGGCAGGGATCTCTTGGAAATAACTTCCTCCTTTCTCTCTTCTATTTCCTTACCTCAGTTTCCCTCGGACAGATTAGAAGAATTGGCATCTGACTTTACCATGGATGAAATAATATCTGGTATACGCTCCCTTAAACCATCTAAATCTCCTGGCCCTGATGGGGTCTCTAATGATTTTTATAAAAAGTTTTCCTCATTATTAGCACTTTATTTACTTAGGTCAATTAATACTATTGTTTCAACAGGTGCCCCCGCTACTGAGATGCTGGAGGCGCTGGTGGTTACCATTCCTAAAGCAGGTAAATTAACAGATAAAACTGCAAATTTTAGACCCATCTCGTTGCTTAATAGCGATATAAAATTATATGCTATGGTTCTGGCGGCCCGGCTTAACAAGATCCTACCTGAATTGGTTTTTAAAGATCAAGTCGGTTTTGTTAAAGGCCGTCAGACATTAGATGCCAGCAGACGTTTCCTTGACCTTATTGCTAAGGTGTGTGCCGATCGAACGCCTTCTCTGCTCCTTTCATTGGATGCGGAGAAGGCGTTCGATCGGATACACTGGGGTTACTTGCGTCAGGTCTTGCAGAAGTTTAAATTTCCACCTAAATTTGAACAAGCCATTATGGCACTTTACTCCAATCCCACTGCTAGAGTGTTGAGTATGGGAGCAGTTTCTAACCAGTTCACCCTCATTAATGGTATACTGCAGGGGTGCCCGCTTTCCCCCCTACTTTTTGTCTTACTTATGGAGCCCTTCACCCAACACATAAGGACGTCGCCGGCAATCTCTCCAGTAAGTTTCAAGTCTATGTCTGCTGTCACTACAAATAGTCCAGTCCTGCACATAGTCAAGTCAAGTCTAATTACAAGTCAAAGTCAAGTATATTACAAGTATTGGTCCAGCAAGCTGCGAGGTCCTCTGTGTCCTGGCCACCTCTCTGGGAAATCTGGCCTTAGCTGTGAAGATAATTACACCTGTCTCCTACTCAGTAAAGCCTCAGTTTACCCCTAACTGGTTGTGAACTTTATTAACTACAAGCCCATGGGATAGCAGAGAATCCAGGCGTGTGGTGCATCGGAACCCGAAAACCACACTGGCGTCACGAACACATAGAGGTTAATACCATCCGACACCCGGGGTTAATAACATCAGATCTCACCACTCACACCGCAACACCCATGGTCCCGCCATTTACACCGCTATTTTACGGTATATTCATACTGGACAGGAGATATACGATGTATATCTCCTGCTCATCAGCTGTACAGGCACAGCTCAGCCTCGCTAGGAGCAGGGACTCCAGTCAGTATAGTGACGGGAGTCCTGGCTCCTGTATAGGATACATGGGTGCACTATAGTATACATGCATGTACCTATGTATACTATATAGCCGGCGGAGGTATGTAGTGATGCTGTGCATCACTCCTTACCGCCTTATAGTCTGTGGGCCAGACACTCTGCATCCAACCAATGGAGTGGTACCCTGATGGCAGTGAAAAACTGCCGCTGGGTACAAAATTGTCTGTTTCCACACTGGACCAGTTCACAAAAAAAAAATAATAATTTGCAACTGAACTTAAAATGTTCCCAAGAGCACAGTGGCATCCTTAATTCTTATTCTCAATGGAAGAAATCTGTAACAACCAGGACTCTTTCTAGAGCTGGCCGCCTCACCAAATAAAGTAATAGGGGGGAGGAGGGCTTCGGTATGTAAGGTAACCAAGCACCCAACTTGTTCACCCAGTGGTACATTCCACTCACGGTACATGTAACTTGACCACAAGTAAAATAAATTTCTTTTGCACTGAAAATTTATTGGAAAACCAGGATTTAGCCCCTCTGAATCCAGAAGCATGACAATTTACACTATAAAAATGAAAGTAAGCAGTAAAAATCCAAGCATACCCTCAGAATTTCTGTTGCATATTGTTGATCATATGTTTCCAAAAGGAAAGATGCAGTGGGAACCCAGCCTTATATGACTGTACTTTGTTATACTTCTACAGACAAGGCCTTTACTTTTAGAGGCTTTCATAACATGCTACTGATTCCATGGAATCAATGTTTCTTTCCTTTGTCTGGTGTGTGCTGTTCGCATTGTAATGTGATACAAAAGCTCTGTGATGTTCTGTGGTGTATCAGGAAAAAAAAAAAAAAAACAGAGCACCAAAATGTAAGAATGTATCTGGAAAGACAGCACTGGGTGTAATAAAAATTTCTGAAAAAGGCTTTAAAACACATTAAAATAAAAATCAGACAAAATTAAGAAACCCACTATAAAATGTAAACCAATTACCGTATATACTTGAGTAAAAGCAGAGTTTTTCAGCACGATTTACACTCGAGTGAACTCTCTGCCTGTCAATCCCTTCTCAGTGATCTTCAACCTGTGGACCTCCAGATGTTGTAAAACTAGAACTCCCAGCATGCCCGGACAGCCATCGGCTGTCCGGGCATGCTGGGAGTTGTAGTTTTGAAACATCTGGAGGTCCGCAGGTTGAAGACCACTGTGGCCTTTGTCATCATCCAGACCCCCCCATTTACATTTCTACTCCCCTCCCCTCGGTGGGAATGAAGGGTGAGCTGGTCCAGGCCATCTATGCTACAGGGACCGTCCGGTGGGGAGGGTTAGTCGTTCCGGGCTGTCCATCTCCACCGGGAGGCCCTCTTCTCCACTCCGGGCCAGCCCCGGACTAGTGACGTTGCCTTGACGACGCACAGGGACGTCCCTGCACATGAACGGCCCTGTGTGTCGTCGTCAAGGCAACGTCACTAGTTCGGGGCTGGCCCGAAGCGGAGAAGAGGGCCTCCCGGTGAAGATGGACAGCCCGGAACGACTAACCCTCCCCACCGGACGGTCCCTGCAGTATAGATGGCCCGGACCAGCTCACCCTTCCTTCCCACCGAGGGGAGTAGAAAACTAAAGGGGGGATCTGGATGATGACGAAGGCAGAAGTGGTCTTCAACCTGCGGACCTCCAGATGTTTCAATACTACAACTCCCAGCATGCCCAGACAGCCGATGGCTGTCCGGGCATGCTGGGAGTTGTAGATTTGCAACATCTGGAGGTCCGCAGGTTGAAGACCATTGATTGAAGGGATTGACAGGCGGTGATGATGAAGGGGGGGAGGGAATGATGACAGGGTGATGATGACGGGGGTCTGGATGATGAAAGGGTGATGATAGGGTGATGATGACGGGGGTGTTAATGATGGGGGTCTGGATGATGATGGGGGGGGGGATGATGTATTTCCCACCCTAGGCTTATAGTCGAGTCAATAACTTTTCCTGGGTTTTTGGGGTGAAATTAGGGGCCTTGGCTTATTTTCGAGTATATACGGTAAGCGTCATTTTCATTTTATTACAAAGTCCATGTAACATTCATGGCTGACCAGCGACCTGAATCAAGAATCTTAGCAAGTACAAAATAACCCTTCTAAGAGGTAAAAGTAACACTGTGAGCTTGGACTGAGAACCAGGCACAAGAAAGAGAGTATATTTTAGTCTAACACCTTACCATTTCCTCCAAAAACTAGGAATGTGCAGTGATTGACAGATTGTAGTTTACACAGCTTCGGTTTACATAAGAAACACTGTCCGACTACCTTTCCTTCACTTTAAAAGGGGAAATTAGATTGAGGAAATATTTTTCATTCCATCGAATTTATTTCTCTAGACAGCTCACAGATTTAAAGGCCAGAGGAAGTGGGAAGGTGGAAGATCCAGTAGGTGGTGGGGATACACAAGAGTTCTATGTACTCATACCTAGCCCAAAGCCATGCTAAAAGTACACAAACAGTAGACGTGGCCCTAGAGATCCGCTTCTGGGAGCAGGAAGAGTCAGGGTGGTTTCACAGTGTTTTTTGGAAAACGATGTGCTTTTATGTGCAGTTTTTCCTGATGGCCTGATGATCCTTAAAAGTCAATAATAAAATTTGGAATTGGGAACACACTAAAAGCAATGTTTTTTTGTATGTGGTGTTTTTTTTCCAAGCCCTTTCCCATGGGCTTCTCTATAGGACATAAACACCAGAAGAAAAAAAAAAAAAAAAAACATTGTACCCATGAATTTAATTTCTGACATGTCATAGTGACATATCAGAAGTTGTGATCGGTAGAGGTCCTGATTAGAGATGAGCGAACTTACAGTAAATTCGATTTGTCACGAACTTCTCGGCTCGGCGGTTGCTGACTTTAGCCTGCATAAATTAGTTCAGCTTTCAGGTGATCCAGTGGGCTAGAAAAGGTGGATACAGTCCTAGGAAAGAGTCTCCAGCCCACTGGAGCACCAGAAAGCTGAACTCATTTATGCAGGGTCAGCAACCGCCGAGCCGAGAAGTTCGTGACGAATCGAATTTACTGTAAGTTCGCTCATCTCTAGTCCGGATGTCTCAGCAATATTTAAATACAAAAAGCAACACTTGTAATAAATGCATTAAATTTGTCGTTTTTCAACAAAAATTAAAACGAAAAGATAAAAACAACAAAAACCTGTGTGTGAAGGAGGCCTGAGGAGGATCATACAGTAAGATTACTAATAGCCACTGCACATCTGGAGCACCACGAGAAATGATACTGCTCATAAAAGACCTAGCAATAACAATAACATATGTATGTAAACATTTCTAGAAATAATTAGAATGAGATTACGCTGGAAGAAAATCCCCTACACATATCAGGCTTACTCCTCCATACTCCTATTACGAAGCATAATATATATATATATATATATATATATATATATATATATATATATTTATATTTTTTTTTTACAGGAAAATTTCAAGTTTCCACAACACTGAATTGTCAAGGCTCCACAATAGCCAATGAATAGGTCATACTTACAGTTCGAGTCTATTGTGTTGAATAGGACGTTGCTCTGCTGAAATATCCTTGTTTCCCTGCCACTCAGCAAGAAGTAAATTCACCATGTATCTGTAAGTATAGCATCTCAAATAAGTGAGACACCCTGCTACAGTGGAAAGCAGTGAGTGCAAAGCCTGTATAGCAAGATTTAACCCCTTAAGGACCAAGCCCATTTTCACCTAAGGACCAGAGCATTTCTTGCACATCTGAACACAGTCACTTTAAGCATTAATAACTCTGGGATGCTTTTACTTATGAATTTGATTCAGAGATTGTTTTTTTTCCGTGACATATTGTACTTTAACATAGTGGTAAATTTTCGTCGATACTTCATTTCTTGGTGAAAAATTCAAAAATTTCATGAAAAATTTGGTATTTTTCTAACTTTGAAACTTTCTGCTTGTAAAGAAAATAGACATTCCAAATAAATTATATATTGATTCACATATACAATATGTCTACTTTATATTTGCATCATAAAGTTGACATGTTTTTACTTTTGGAAGACATCAGAGGGCTTCAAAGTATAGCAGCAATTTTCCAATTTTTCTCAAAATTTTAAAAATCGGAATTTTTCAGGGACCAGTTCAGTTTTGAAGTGGATTTGAAGGGCCTTCATATTAGAAATACCCCATAATTGACCCCATTATAAAAACTGCATCAGTGCACTGCACATTCAGTAAGTGTGTTAACCCTTTAGGTGTTTCACAGGAATAGCAGCAAAGTGAAGGAGAAAATTCAAACCCCTATGGTGCCAGAACAGTAAAAATAAATAAATAAAAAAAAAAAAAAAAAAAAAAAAAAAACACATGGCATACTATTTTGGAAACTACACCCCTCAAGGAACGTAACAAGGGGTACAGTGAACCTTCACACCCCACAGATTTTTGACGACTTTTTGTTAAATTTGGATGCGTAAATTAAGGTTTTATTTTTTCACTAAAATACTGGCTTCCCCCCCAAATGTTACATTATTTCTGCAACATCTGAAGGGCCAGATGTTACAGAACTACAACTCCCAGCATGCATGGACTATCTGGGAATGCTGGGAGTTGTAGTTTTGCAACATCTGGAAGGGCTACAGTTTGGACACCACTGCACAGTGGTCTCCAAACTGTGGCCCTCCAGATGTTGCAAAACTACAACTCCCATCATGCCCAGACAGCCTTTGGCTGTCTGGGGTTGCTGGGAGTTGTAGTTTGGCAACTCCTGGAAGGCTGCAGTAAAGATCGCTTACCGCTGATCTTTATTGCTGCCTCCGCCGGTCCTGCCGCTGCCTGTCCCGATCCTGCCGCCGGTTCCGCTGCAATCCTCGGTCCCGGCACCCTCCGCCATCTTACCCCAACTCTGCCTCGACATCCAGGGGCGCGCAGAGCGGGGATTTCAACTTTGACCTCCCGCCCCCTCCTGCCATTGGTCAGTTTGACCTCGCTCCTATCCCTCAGGATGATCGGAGGTGTCTCTGACAGCTCCAATCATCCCTATTTTCCGAGAGACCCGATCAGCCCGAAACCCCGCAAGTCCTTTTCATTAGTCAGTCACTAACTGGCTGACTAATGACAACGATCAGCAGCAGGGGACCATTCTCATTGGTCCCCAGCTGCATAGTGTCATCGGTCAGCTGTTCAGAACAGCTGCGATGACGTTTCTATCACCATGCCAACGGACACTGTAATAGAAAATGTATTGGACGTTTATGAATGTCCATTTTCGGGAAGGGGTTAATGTTGTGTCCCTTCAAAATAACAACACCACACAGCCATGAATGTCGAAACCTTGGCAACAAAAGAGAGTACACCCCTAAGTGGAAATGTCCACATTGAGCCCAATTAGCCCTTTTTCCCTCCCTGGTTTCATGCGATTTGTAATGTCAAGGTCTTTTTTTTTTTTTTTTTAAATCAACTGGTGCCCGAAAGTTAAAACAGATTTGTAAATCACTTCTATTAAAAAATCTTAATCCCTCCAGTACTTTTTAGGGGCTGTATACTAAAAGAGAAATTCACAAAAGAAATGCATTTCCTCTGATATCATGACCACAGTGCTCTCTGCTGACCATTTTAGGAACTGTCCAGAGCATCATATGTTTGCTATGGGGATTTTCTCCTGCTCTGGACAGTTCCTAAAATGGACAGCAGAGGTCAGCAGAGAGCACTGTGGTCATGACATCAGAGGAAATGCATTTCTTTCTTGGATTTCTCTTTAGTATACAGCCCCTAAAAAGTATGGGAAGGATTAAGATTTTTTAATAGAAGGATTGTTGCTCTACATACAGATGGCCTAGGCTATAAGAAGGTTGCCAAGACCCTAAAACCGAGCACGGTGGGCAAGACCATACAGCTGTTTCACAGACCAGGTTCCATTCAGAAAAGGCCGTGCTGTGGTCCACCAAATAGGTTGAGTGCACATGCTCAGCATCACATTCAGAGGTTGTCTTTGGGAAATAGACGCATGAGTGCGAGACAGAGAGAGAGACAGAGAGAGAGGCAGAGAGAGAGAGAGGCAGAGAGAGAGAGAGAGAGAGAGCAGCAGAGAGAGAGAGAGGCAGAGAGAGAGAGAGAGAGAGGTAGAGAGAGAGAGAGGCAGAGAGAGAGAGGCAGAGAGAGAGAGAGAGGCAGAGAGAGAGAGAGCGAGAGAGAGGCAGAGAGAGAGAGAGCGAGAGAGAGGCAGAGAGAGAGAGAGCGAGAGAGAGGCAGAGAGAGAGCGAGAGAGAGAGAGAGAGCGAGAGAGAGAGAGAGAGCGAGAGAGAGGCAGAGAGAGAGAGAGAGAGAGAGAGAGAGAGAGAGAGACAGAGAGGCAGAGAGAGAGAGAGAGGCAGAGAGAGAGCGAGAGAGAGGCAGAGAGAGAGCGAGAGAGAGGCAGAGAGAGAGCGAGAGAGAGAGAGAGAGAGGCAGAGAGAGAGAGAGAGAGAGAGAGAGAGAGAGAGAGAGAGAGAGAGAGGCAGAGAGAGAGAGAGAGAGGCAGAGAGGCAGAGAGAGAGAGAGCGAGAGAGAGGCAGAGAGAGAGCGAGAGAGGCAGAGAGAGAGCGAGAGAGAGGCAGAGAGAGAGAGAGCGAGAGAGAGGCAGAGAGAGAGCGAGAGAGGCAGAGAGAGAGCGAGAGAGAGGCAGAGAGAGAGCGAGAGAGAGGCAGAGAGAGAGGCAGAGAGAGAGCGAGAGAGAGCGAGAGAGAGAGAGAAAGGCAGAGAGAGAGAGAGAGGCAGAGAGAGAGAGAGAGAGAGAGAGAGAGAGAGGCAGAGAGAGAGCGAGAGAGGCAGAGAGAGAGCGAGAGGCAGAGAGAGAGGCAGAGAGAGAGAGAGAGAGAGAGAGGCAGAGAGAGAGAGAGGCAGAGAGAGAGAGAGGCAGAGAGAGACACACCGAGAGAGACACCGAGCGAGAAACGCTTTTTTCTGTTCCAACGGTTCTGGGGTGTTTTACTCTAAAAAAAAGTGAAATATATATATATATATGCACTCCACAATTTTTTCTCGTTAAACCTAAGAGGTGGTAGTAAGTGTAAAAGAGCAGAAGGAATTATGCACTAGATTGTTATGCTCATTTCTGGTGCAACCGTACTGGGGCGCATTACACGTAAAGTTAAATACACATGCACTCCGCTGTTGACAGTGTTTTTTGTTTCAAGCGTATAGTGGCCTGTTAGTGTAAAAGCAGGGATATATACACACAGTGAGTGTTCCGCAAGTCTCTGTTGCAGCAGTATAGCTTATTTCTCTATAAAAAGTAAAATATAGACGCACACCACTGTTCTACAAGTATGTCAAGCAGAGAAGTGCCAGGCCGTGCACAGGAGGAGTGGCAGAAGCCTAAATTTTGCAGGTGCAGGCGGAGGTCGCAGTAGAGTAGGGGTGCGTGGCAGCAATAGTCACAGCGAGAGGTCTGACTTCCCGGTGTCAGCTACCAGTCGTGTCTCGACCAGCAACCCAGCAGCAGTCACCGATTGGTCAACGCGATCATCCACTTCATCACAAGTGACATCTGACACGCCATTCAACAGTCTGTGGGTTCCTTAGACTCAACCCACAGTTGGCATGGCCTTGGAGCAGTCCCTGTCCTCCAACTGTCTGTCCTATGCTGTTCCCTCACACAGAGAGGTATTGTTTGCTGTTGGTTCAGCTCCACTATACAGCAAGGACGATCAACTAGAGGACAGTCAGCAGCTACTGCCCAGCCAAGATGTGGAGAAGACATCCACCGCTTCCTCTGCTAGGCGGGCAAGTAGTGATGAGGAGAGTGGCGTGGGAGGTGGTGTTGTGAGCATTCAGGCTCCTGAAACCGACACAGCTGAGGAACTTGAGGATGACATCAGTGATGTGCAGACACAACTATGATGATGAAGCTGATCGCACTTGGGAGCCGGGTGCAGAAGGAGCATCATCATCATTATCAGAAGAGGGTGGCAGGTTGCAAGTGAGGCAGCAGCTGGGCCAGCAAAGTGGTAGCATGGTTGGAAGTCAGTAGGGTGGCAGCAGTGGGAAGTCTGTAGCCAAACGTGCCTGGGGTAGACCACCTGCTTCGCGGCAGCCTACCTGCCCGAGAGGTAGTGGAGCAGGGGTTCCCAGAGTCGGCGGCAGTAGCAGTCATTCAGTGCAGACTCTTGGGGAAAATCAGAGAGAAATTCAGTGCAGACTCTTGGGGAAAATCAGAGAGAAATTGGGTTACAAATTGGGTTACCCCATGTAAAAATTCAAAAACTGGGTCTACAAGAACATGAGAGTGTAAAAAGTGAAGATTTTGAATTTTCTCCTTCACTTTGCTGCTATTCCTGTGAAACACCTAAAGGGTTAATACACTTTCTGAATGTCATTTTGAATACTTTGAGGGGTGCAGTTTTTATAATGGGGTCATTTGTGGGGCATTTCTAATATGAAGGCCCCTCAAATCCACTTAAAAAAACTGGTCCCTGAAAAATTCCAATTTTGAAAATGTTGTGAAAAATTGGCAAATTGCTGCTGAACTTTGAAGCCCTCTGATGTCTTCCAAAAGTAAAAACATGTCAACTTTATGATGCAAATATAAAGTAGACATATTATATATGTGAATCAATATATACATTTTATTTGGGATGTCCATTTTCCTTATAAGCAGAGAATTTTCAAATTTATCAAATTTTGGAATTTTTCACCAAGAAATTATGCAAGTATCGACAAAAATTTACCACTAACAAAGTAGAATATGTCATGAAAAAAAACTCTCGGAATCAGAAGGAAAAGTAAAAGCATCCCAGAGTTACTAATGCTTTTGCAAAAAATGCTTGGGTCCTTAAGGTGAAAATGGGCTGGGTCCTTAAGGGGTTAAAAATGAAAGAAGCAATCTGATTGGTTGCCGTGGGAAACTGCACCACTCTTCCTCTACTCAGTTTTTCATAAATCTCCCCCTATGTTTGGAGAGGGGTTAACAGCGCCTATAGCAAAAAGAATACAGCCCACACTGTGAAGACTGGCAGACAGATATAGCATTCTTCTGCATGATAGCTGCACATGGGATGCTTTTGGACTATGCAGCACAACAATAACCCTTAGCACAAGACCAAGTTGACCCTCCAGAGGTTAAACAGAAAAAGGTTAAAGGGGTATTCCAGGAAAAAACTTTTTTTTTATATCAACTGGCTCCAGAAAGTTAAACAGATTTGTAAATTACTTCTATTAAAAAATCTTAATCATTTAAATAATTATCAGCTGCTGAAGTGGAGTTATTTTCTGTCTGGCAACAGTGCTCTCTGCTGACATCTCTGGTTGTCTCTGGAACTGCACAGAGTAGAAGAGGTTTGCTATGGGGATTTGTTTCTAAACTGGGCGCTTCCCGAGACACGTGTCATCAGAGAGCACTTAGAAAAGAACAGCTCAACTTCAGAAGCTCATAAGTACTGAGAGGATTAAGATTTTTTAATAGAAGTAATTTACAAATCTGTTTAACTTTCTGGAGCCAGTTGATATATATA
The DNA here is from genome assembly GCF_029499605.1 of Hyla sarda. Classification (NCBI taxonomy): domain Eukaryota; kingdom Metazoa; phylum Chordata; class Amphibia; order Anura; family Hylidae; genus Hyla; species Hyla sarda. The sequence continues at coordinate 104,634,915 of NC_079197.1, read as the reverse complement.
TATATTTTTTTTCCTGAATAACCCCTTTAAAGGAGTTATCCAGCATAAGGTAATTTAAGTACGTACCTGGCAGACAGTAATGGAAATGCTTAGGAAGGATCTGCCCTTGTCTTGGGGCTAAATGGCTATGCTGCGAGATTACCATAACACTGTGGCTCGCTTTTTGTGAACTGGTAATTCCTGTTTCAATTTTCTTTTTTTGACTACAAATCCCACAATTCCATTTTCCTCCCTCCCACACATCAGCCACCCCACCCATTGAAAAAAAAAATCTGAAACAACAGTCATTTTGTATGCTGGTAAAAATAAATATTGGGGTTAAAATCACAGAAGAATTGTGAGAAAACCGTCACACACAGGTACAGACACTATACTGTCAACTACAATAACTTTAGAGCCCTTGTAGCATAGTCAAATACAAAAAAATCCTGGAATACCCCTTTAAGGTTCTGGAGTGGGTATCATAGTCTCCTGGCCTTAACCCCTTAAGGACTGAGCATTTTCCCCTTTTTTTTGCACTTTCGTTTTTTCCTCCTTACCTTTTAAAAATCATAACCCTTTCAATTTTGCACCTACAGACCCATATAATGGCTTGTTTTCTACTTTGCAATGACAGTCATTTTATCCAAAAAATCTATGGTGAAAAAAAAAAATAAAACAATAAAATATATATATATATATATATATATATATATATATATATATATATATATATATATATATATATATATATATATATATATATATATATATATATATATATATATATATATATATATATATATATATATATAAATATAAATATATTATGGTTTTATTTTTTTTTTCACCATAGATTTTTTGGGTAAAATATATTGTTCATTAAACCGCACAGTAAATGACGTACACTTAAAAAAAAAAAATATTCGTAAATGTAGTTATGATTTTTACCAGAAGTAAAACAAAATCAAACCTATATAATTAGGGAATCATTTTAATTGCATAAACCTACAGAATAAAGATAAGGTGTCATTTGTACTGAAAAATGCACTGCGTAGAAACGGAAGCCCCCAAAATTACTGAATGAAGTTGTTGTTTTTTTTTAAATGTTGTCCCCTATATATATATATATATATATATATATATATATATATATATATATATATATATATATATATATATATATATATATATATATATATATATATATATATATATATATATATATATATTATATATATATATATGGGGGACAACATTTAAAAAAAAACAACAACTTCATTCAGTAATTTTGGGGGCTTCCGTTTCTACGCAGTGCATTTTTCAGTACAAATGACACCTTATCTTTATTCTGTAGGTTTATGCAATTAAAATGATTCCCTAATTATATAGGTTTGATTTTGTTTTACTTCTGGTAAAAATCATAACTACATTTACGAATATTTTTTTTTAAAGTGAACGTCATTTACTGTGCGGTTTAATGAACAATACATTTAGGCACGAGGCAATACCACATATGTTTATATTTATTTTTATTTACAAAGTTGTTTTTTTTTTTTATGGGAAAAGGGAGGGGATTCAAACTTTTATTAGGGAAGGGGTTACATCACATTTATTAACTTTTTTTTTTTTTTTTAGGGGACTATAACATGTAATAGTCTGATTGCGGACACTGATAAATGCTATGCCATAGTATTGCATTGATCAGTGTTTTTGGCACTCGATTGCTGCAGCCTAGATCTCAGGCATGGAGCAATTAAACGACGATCGGAAGGTAGGGATCCCAATCAGCCTGACTGAGCTGCCAGGAATGTTTTTTGGTTTTTTTTAACTTTAGATGCGGAGATCAACTTTGATCGCCGCATCTAAAGGGTTAATACCGGGCATCATTGCGATTGGTGATGTCCAGTATTAGCCACGGGTCCCGTTAGCCACTGGAATCGACCGCGTGACCCTGCGTTATATCGCGAGAGCAGGCGCACAGGTACGCCTTGCGTCCTTAAGATGTTAAAGGGGTACTCCACTGGGGAAAAAAATGTAATCAACTGGTGCAAGAAAGTTAAACAGATTTGTAAATTATTTCTATTTAAAAATCTTAATCCTTCCAGTACCTAGCAGCTGCTATATGCTCCACAGGAAGTTATTTTCTTTTTAAATATCCTTTCTGTCTGACCACAGTGCTCTCTGCTGACACCTCTGTTAATTTTAGGAACTGCCAAGAGCAGTATAGGTTTGCTATGGGGATTTACCTGCAGAGATCACTATGGTTAGACAGAAAGGAAATCTGAAAAGAACTTCCTCTGTAGTATACAGCATCTGATAAGTACTGGAAGGATTAAGATTTTAAATAGAAGTAATTTACAAATCTGTTTAACTTTCTGGCACCAATTGATTTAAAAAAAAAAGTTTTCCAGTGGAGTACCCCTTTAATGTTATTGAGCCACTCTGGGGAAATCTCAAATGTGCCCTTCATACAAGATGACCAATCACTGCATAAACTGGAGCCATTTTGCCAAGACGAATGGGCAGCTTTAGAATTCGGGCCTAAGACTACTATTTCACAAGACTGCATGCTGACAACTGGTGGCATAAAGTGATACAAATTTTAAAATTACTTCTATTTAAAAATCGTAATCCTTCCAGTACGTATCCGCTGCTGTATGCTCCAGAGGAAGTTGTGGAATTTTTTATTTTTTTTAAGTCATACACAGTGTTTTCTGCTGCCACCTCTGTCCATGTCAGGAACTGTCCAGGGAAAGAGATGTTTTTGGACCAAGGTGGCAGCGGAGAGCACTGTGTATGACAGACTACATTCAGGGCATGCAGCTACTTTGCAGTACTTGAGATTTCCAAAATAGATGCCATTTGCAAAATAACTTTCTGTTACCAGCTGATTTATTAAAATAAAAAAATAAAAGACTAAATGATCTCTTTAATGCTATAATGATATTGTGGAAAATCCTTCTGTGAAGCGTCACATATATTCCATTTATTCTTATTTGGTTAATGCCAATAGTCTCTCCTTCCTGTTACAGTAGAAGTACAGTAATATAAAAAGCACCGCAGAATGTAACAAACTGCATGATATGTGAGAAAGCACAGACTGCCATAGTTGGTGTCAGAGTCATGGATACTTTGATTTATAAACCAAATGCTGGGACGCTGGACATTTTTGTGGGATGTAAATGAATATTGGACAGTGTAAGGTTTGGTATTTCCTGTGGAGTAGCAACAGCAGCCAAATATTAAACATATCACTAAACTATGGCTCCTTGGTCTTAATAAAGATAGCATTCACATGCCGGCTAGGAAGTCTTCAATGTTAGGACATTTAGTTATGTCTCTAGTTTAGCAATTTTCAGAAGCTTCAAGTTAAAAACTGCATCATAAAGATTATTATGTTGTATGACAATGTATTATTAGAGAACAACAAGTCCACCCGTGGGTTAAAAGGGGAAAAAAATATAATTTTTGGCTCTGGGTATTTAAATGTCTAACTTCCTATTTCAATCCTATATGTGGTCGGTATATTGATCCCATGGCCATATACACAGAATAAAAGACAACAGTAATTAGTAACAATTGGCAGCCAACAATGCGAGGTAACCACATCCAGCAGCTATGAAAATACAAAAAATGGGTTCCAAATCAGTGGCAATTTCTTTCTAAGGGTATGTTCACACTGCGGAGTGTCCGGTGGAATTCCGCATGGACAATTCACTGCAGTCGAGTCCCATTGATTTCAATGGGTTTCTGTTGCACAGTTCACGCAATGGAATTTGCACGGCAGATGTTTCTGCAGTGGAAATCCAGATTCCGGCATCCGCAAAAAGAATAGGACTAGTCTATTCTTTTTGTGGATTTTGTTGACTATGAGAGAGCGCATTTCAGAGCGGTCCTAGTGCCTACCAAATGTTTTCCAGTTTTCCAGGCGGACATTCCACACATTTGAAGTCATGTGAACATGGCCTAAATTGGACAGTTTTAGAAATAGTCTTCTCTTTTGGATTCTTCTAGCAGGTGATCAATACGACTTCATGTTACACATTTAAAGGGGTATTCTGGGCAAGAATATTTATCCCCTATCCAAATGATTGCAGGGAGCCCGCTGCTGAGACCCCGTGCGATCTCCCTGCAGCACCCGCATTCTATGTGGACATGCTGTCATGCCGAGCCCCCTCCATTCATGTCTATGGGAGGGGTCGTGACGGCAGTCCCTCCCATAGACATCGACATGAATGGAGGGGGAGAGATTCAGCACCCGAAAAGAATGCGGGTGCTGCAGGGAGATCGTGCGGGGTCTCAGCAGCGGGCCCCCCGCAATCAGACACCTTATCCCCTATCCTCTGGATAGGGGATAAAATATTTTTTACCCGGAATACCCCTTTAAGTTTTTCACCAAATTTTTTAAGATGGAAAAACAGAAATGCAAAATAAAAATAGTGTCCTCATTTTTTTCCCCAAGAAAATGCAAGAGGATGAACTACTAACCTGCACATACAATCCAAGCTGAGTGATGCCCAGAGCATTAGTCTATGAAAGAAGGTGTGTGCAGTCAGCAATGAATCGCTTACATAGTCTACAGAAGGCTTCTCTCAGAATTTTTGGACACAGTTACATGGGAGGGAAGCCATACTCTGACATCCTTATGCAATCCCAATCTCTTTTTCTTTGACCTCAGGGACCTCAACTAGAATAAGCAAAAGTCGATGTGTTGTCTGTGTGTATACAGTGTGGTGTCCCAGTACCGCATTCTATACGGTACTTATGTATGGGTCCCCATAGCCAGAGTCCTTAGGACGTAGGGATCCCTGTCATCCAGTCTGCCCCTAGTCGCCTCTATTCCAGTGTATAAATTAGTATTTTATGCAAAGGTTAATGTAAATAGAATAACATATGTAAATAAATGGTTACTTGTTTCCATAGCGTTGCAGGACCTGCGGGTCATGTGACTAGGTGAACTCTATGGTATTAAGCTTAAGGACCTTTGGAGGCCCTGTGACGTAAGCAATCCCATTACACCATGTAATGGTGAATGGCAGATGTACGGACCAATCAGATTCGCCACGCCCCCTGCCCATATAAGGGAGCGGCGGCCATCTTCTCTCTCTCTCTTCCTCCTGTACTCCTGACGTGGAAAGACCTGTACAGCAATTGTCGCAGCGGGTTAGGCCTGAGCCTTGCGGCGACGGCTGAACAATCTAATTATAGAGTGTATCAATTCCCAGACACTCTGCAGCATCACCGGACCTAATAAATCCGGACGGATCTGCAAATCTCTCCCTAAATTCAGAGACTGTCTGTCTAGCTCAAGGTCCACTACAATGGCCAGTCACTAAGCAATCTAAGGACTGTTTGTATGAGACTGTTACTGTGCCGTGGTTATTGCAAGCACTTCAGTAAAAAGTTGTTCAAGTTCAAACATCTTGTGGACCGTCAGTTATTTTATGCAGCTATCGTTACTGGGAAGGGCGGCGATAGGCCAGAACATTGATTCAGCATTGATTGGTGTCACGAACGCTAGGGTTAACATTAACCCCTTATACACCTATACCATTCCACCACTACCATACACCCCCCCCCCCCCCAAGGGCTACCACACAGTATCCGTCATCCAACACAGTGGGATACATTTACTTTGCATCTATCTTGCCTAAATAGATAGAGGATAAGAAAAGCCAGACCTATGGATATGAGCTGAATACCAGGCCAACTTTTATTTTAAAAAGGTAATGATGAAACAGCCCCAGTGATCAGCCGATTGTTGTAGTCCCCTGGCAATTAAGATCACCCTCTATTACCGGTCAGTGGTTTTCATGATATGGCGGATTAGACAGCTTTCACTTTTTCCTATTTTTTTATTTTATTTATTTACCCCATCTTAACATGACATGTAGATAGATAAACCCATTTACACTTTGAGTTAAATCTGTAACCAGGATCAAACTACACAAGATAAATGAGCTAGTGCTGCCACCCAATGATATAAAACAGATTTATATTCTATATATAACCACTATGACAGGTATATAGTATAACTCAGACGATAAATGCTGTATAAGTCCCAACCGATTAGTTCTAGTTCTATTTACAGTAAAAGCAAATGCTGATTGCATTGAGACATTTTATTTCACGTTCTAGTTTAATTTATACATCAATAGGTGATAGAAATAATATTAAATACAGAAATTTGTGAGCTAGGTCTGCAGAGATTGGTAATGCACCTGAACTTAGTATTGGTCAAATATTTACATAACTAAAATAGTGCCAGAATTGGGCTATTACACAACATTTTTGTGAAAATGCCACTTTTATACAGGTGTAATGGTGTACATTACTGTAGATTGTATGTTTAGGGGTACACAATATGCTATGTGAACAGAAATTAAAGAAACAGCAGAACAACAAGAAAGGTGTTTGAGGTACTCGCCTGGAAAACATTTTTTTTTTAAATCAACTGGTGCCAGAAAGTTAAACAGATTTGTAAATTACTTCTATTAAAAAATCTTAATCCTTCCAGTACTTATCAGCTGTTGTATGCTCCACAGGAAGTTCTTTTCTTTTTGAATTTCCTTTGTCTGACCACAGTGCTCTCTGCTGACACCTCTGTCCATTTTAGAAACTGTCCGAAGCAGGAGAGGTTTGCTATGGGGATTTGCTCTTACTCTGGACAGTGTTTTTTTCTGATAATATCAAAAATTGTTTACCAGCTGTTCAGCTCAAAGCTGGTTTCAAATGTACCTTACAGTAATGGGTAAAACTACTGCCGCCAAGCTGCTTTCCTTCATCTAGCATATTACTTCCTACAATGCAATATCACAGTAATGAGTTATCCTGCAGCATTAATGGCTCCATACAGTATTAGCAGTACAACGTACTTCATCCACTACTGCAAAGTAATGTTTTTTGGCTTTAAAATCTTTATTACACAAGTCTGAAATAAATTATCAGTTAACAAAATGCTGGATTCTGGAGAGGCCAATTGGAGAGTCATATTTATAAATACAAAATGGGAAGACATGAAATTTACAACATTCCCAGCTGCTTCTCATTGCTCCCCATAAAAGGTTTTCATATATAAATTTTAATTTTTTTGACAACAAAAAGGATAGGAGGAGAAACTAATAAAAAGTTATGGCCAGATGCACACTGCACAGCTGTCCTAGTTCTGGATTCCTACAGTCTCTTTTTTTGTGACCAATGCAGGTTTCCTTTTCTCGTCAATTTTCTACACATAAGATTGGTTTAAAAGGGAAACTCCAGCGGGGGAAAAAAAAAAAATACATATCCCCTTCCCACGATCTCCGGGCCGGAAGCGGGGGCATCCAGAACATGGAGGTTTTTTAGCTTCTGTGTTCATGATGTAATCCAAATTGAAAGTTGTATACTGCATGTGAACATAGCCTAATGGCTGTGCTAAGTCTACCAACAGCATACTGTCGATCCTGTGTCCAGTCACCATTATTGCCGTCTATAGTACTCATTGAGCACTGCATATATGAAAAAAAGACAGAAACAGCTTCTCTTCAGTATTGCATAACAGCAATTTAAATTCACTCCCCAGTGTCAGCAGCACTCATGACACTCTGACCACCATGCTTGACTGTAGACCTGTCTGAACTTCTCACCTGGTTGCTGCCACACACCCTTGATACCATCTCAACCAAATAAGTTTATATTGGCCTCACTGGACCACAGAACATGGTTCCAGTAATCCATGTCCTTAGTCTGGTTGTCTTCAGCAAACTGTTTGTAGACTTGTAGGCATGTGTTTAATCTTTGGCAGAGGCTTCTTTCTGGCCAAACAGACCAAATTTAATGCAGTGTGCGGTGTATGGTCTGAGCACTGACAGGCTGACCCCTCCCCATCACCCCTTCAACCTCTGCAGCAATGCTGGCAGCACTCATGTGCCTATTTCCCAAAGACAAGCTCTAGATAGACTGCTGAGCATGTGCACTCAACCTCTTTTGGTCGACCATGGCAATGCTGAAGCTCAGTTTAAGGGTCTTGGCAGTCTTCTTATAGCCTAGGCCGTCTTTATTTAGATCAACAATCTTTTTTCAGATTCTCAGAGAGTTCTTTTCCATGAGGTATCATGTTGAACTTCTAGTGACCAGTAATAGAGAGTGTGAGAGCGATAACACCAAATTTAAAATACCTGCTCCGCATTTTCACACGAGACCTTGTTACACATGACACCAGGGAGAGAAAATGGCTCATTGGGCCAAATTTGGACTTTTACATTTAGGAGTGTACTCACTTTTGTTGGCAAGGTTTAGACAATAAAGGGGTACTCCGCTGAAAAACATGTTGTTAACCCTTATCCAAAAGGATAGGGGATAAGATGTTAGATCGCGAGGTCCTGCCGCTTAGGACTTCCGCGCTCTCCGTGTCCGTAGCGATGGTGTCCGGAACACAGAAGTTTGCAGCTTCTGCGTTTGTGACGTCTAGTAGACGTGAATGGAGGGGCGTGGCAGCTGGCATCGCCAGTTATCAGGCATGGAGCAGAGTTTGCTCTGTACACCAAATGACAGGGGTGCTGCAGCGGAGATCGTGGGGGTCCCCAGCGGTGGGATCCCCGCATTCTAACATCTTTTCCCCTATCCTTTGGAGACCACTCTAATTACATCCCAGGGTCTGTAAATAATAAAACAATATAGTCTGCCATAGTGTGGATACACTAAGGGAATAGTAACCTATGCATAATCTCATTGCTTTTCTGATCCCAACCACTCCTACAGCTCCAACCCATTCAAAAGGTCTTTCCAAATTAAGTCTTTAAACTACCAGAAAATGCTGGCAATTGCAGATTAATATGGACTTTGACTCCATTGTATAGTAGGATGCTGGTTCGGTTTTCTATAGTATTATTGAATATGCCATTTTATCAACCCCACAACAATTTTTTTCCTTCGGTTACAATAGTTCTGTGGTCTCCCACTGAAGCAAAGTAGCAAGACACGGATATAAGCTTCTTGTGGCAAGTTTGGCTCTGTGACCTGGCTAATGTTCTGAGCAGATATCCTTAAATTGTATGCTAATCTGGTCTAATTTGAAGGATTTAATTCAACACGATATACAACCCATAGTTAAGAAAGGATTTTGGAGTTGTAGGGCATGATTGTTGTAATTATGTAGATTATTTTACTATGCCCTAGTTTTTTTTATAATTTCTTAGTGACCAGCCACTTAGCATATGGGTACGTGTACGTAATATTGAATTGAAACATGAACATATTTCAGATTTATTATTATCAGTACACCGGCAGTTAGCATCCGCCAGCATACTGTTCTGGCACTCGCTGGCAAATCTGCAATCTCTGCTCCAAGTCTTGGCTTTCTCCTCTGGACTCACTCCTGCTGCTTCTATTATTGCTGCAGTTCCTGCTCTGCCCTCTAGGGACTGCAATTGAGCCCTGGCTGTAATTTAAAGAGTCAGTGCATGCTTTTCTTAAGTTTCCCTTATCAATTCCTGTCAGGAATCATATATATACAGGTTGTTCCACCCATGTTATGATTGACAGTGTAGTTTCTACAAGCATAGACCTCTAATCTGCGCTCTGTTCCTGTTGTGGTGGCCCAGTACGGGAGGTGTTACCCTATGCCCCTGCTGTCCTGTCAGGCAGCCTCCTTCAGTGTCCCCAAGGCCCCCTGCACTTGTTTCTCCATTGTAAATATGTTTTATCATGTAAAGTGTTATAAAATATAATGTTGCATTAAGAGTTATACCATGTGATGTGTCATGTGATTGTTACCCAGGAGTTACCAGTGACCAGTTGATCCCAAGAGCCACCTATGGGCTCCCTGCTAGTCTCCCCCATATAAGCCCTGGGTGGAGCTTCTCTCTCTTTGAGCTCTGCTCTTCCTGCTGAGGTCCAGTGCAGTCGTGCCTAGTGTGTGTGTGTCCAGAGTGTTGGAGACCTCAAAGTCTAGTCCTGCAGACACCATCAAGTCAAGTAAGCTTAAAGTCACAGTCAAGCCCGTCCCTGTCATCTCTGAAGTCAGCTTGGTCTGCATTCAATTGTCCAGTCCTACTACAAGTCCCAGCAAGCCCTTAAGGTCTCTGCATCGCTGGTCACCTCCTTGGGCCCTGGCTGAACTGTATAGACTTTACCAACTGTCTACCCTTAGTAAAGCTACCGTTGTCCGTAACTTGGCATTGCAGTCTTTATTGCCCCATGCCTAGCCCAGGATCCAGCGGTATACCTTTGGGTGGTTTTAGGCTAAACCATGCCCTGGCATCACGAATACAAGGGGTTAATGCCATCTGCCCCATGGGAAACAACATCTGCCCTGCACCACACACCCCTCTACAACAACTTTGTTCCTGTACCTAACCTGTGTCTGATATCTCGACTCTGCCTCTGCCTGATCCCTTTGTACCTTGCTGCTTCTCCAATGTATGACTTGGCTGTTAACCATGATTGTGTTCTTGTCAAGCCTGCACCACCTGGCTGCATCTGAGCTTCTCTACTACTGTTCTACAGACTCAGCTCTTCAAAAACACCAACTCAGAAACACCCCATATGGGGGTGAAGTGTGCTCTGCTAGCACACTACAGGTCTCAGAAGAGGAGTAGTCACATTTGGCTTTTTGGAAGCAAATTTTGCTCTGGGGCATGCCGCATTTAGGAAGCCCCTATGGTGCCAGGACAGCAAAAAAAAAAAAAAAACACATAGCATTATATTTTGGAAACTAGACCCCTCGGGGAACATAACAAGGGGTAAACTGAACCTTAATACCCCACAGGGATTTCACGACTTTTGCATATGTAAAAAAAAAAAAAAAAAAAAATGTTTTCACCAAAATGTGGGTTTCCAACAAATTTCACATTTTTGCAAGGGTTAATAGTAGAAAAGACCCCCCCAAAATTTGTAACCCCATCTCTTCTGAGTATGGAGGTACCCCATAAGTGGACGTCAAGTGCACTGCAGGAGCGTCACAATGCTCAGAAGAGGAGTCACATTTGCAAACTTGGGGGGGGGACATGTCGCATTTAGGAAGCCCCTATGGTGCCAGGACAGCAAAATACCCCCCACATGCCATACCATTTTGGAAACTAGACCCCTTAAGGAATGTAACAAGGGGTAAAGTAAGCCTTAATACCCCACAGGGGTTTCACCACTTTTGCATATGTAAAAAAAATAAAATAAATTTTTTTTCACTTAAGTGTGTGTTTTCCCCCCAAAATTTTACATTTTTACAAGGGTTAATAGCAGAAAAGACACCCCACAATTTGTAAATGCATCTCTTTGGAGTAAGGACATACCTTATTTTTTGATGATTTAGGCTTGGCGGGTGCACAGCAGGTCTTGCTTGAGTGGGAGCGCAGTCAGGGACCTTGAGCTTGATATAGAGCCAGGATATGGGACCTCCCCCTCAAGGAGCGCTAATGGGGGGAGCACTGAGCCCTAAAATAGGGGAACACTATGGGGGACAACGGGCCGTAACTGGGGTAGACAGGTGAGGTACAGAGGCCCGTAATATGGGGTACAGTGGGCCAGAAAATTATAAAACATAATAAAACAGGATATGTTCCCAGAATGATGACCCAGAGCATAGCCAAAACTAAAAAAAATATGCCAGCCCCAAACCCTATGCTCCGAGTCATCATTCTGGGAATGTGATGTGTGTGGCCGTCCCTAACCTGTTGCCTCAAATGCGCACCCGCTCAGGTGGAGAGAGAGAGCGCTGCGCATTTGAGGCAACATAAAAAGTCCCCGATGATAGTGACTCAGTGACCTATGACCCATTTTTGAAAAGACACCCCCAGAGGTCTTATCAGATTTTTTTTTTAAGGTTTTTTTGGGCAATTTAGTGATTTGATGGGGGTTAAATTTTGGAATGTACTCTGGACTTGGTACATTGGTCAAATTATGGAAAAGTTAAATAAAAAAGGAAAAATTTAGGGCCCCATGGAAGTGTGATACTCCCTGAAGCAGCCTATGCAGAGGCCCGGATTATCTGGGCAAGTGTCGCATTGATATGTGGTGTCCTTGCGCATCCCCTTCCTGAAACACACACTGCATTTTTTCTGGGTTCGTCCCTTCTTTCCAGTGGGGTGGGGGGGGGGGGGGGGGGGCGGGAGTCCGGCCTGATCTTTCCCGGTCGCCAAAGATCAGGAACCTTAGGACTTCTTGGTACTGGAGGAATGTCCCTGTGTTGCCAGCGTACTGGGATAGTACAAAAGCGTTGTACATGGCAACCTGTACCAAGTAGACCGCAACTTTCTTGTACCATGCCCGTGTTTTCTGCATGGCGTTGTATGGCTTGAGGACTTGATCTGAGAGATCAACTCCCCCCATATAATCGATTGTAGTTCAGAATACAATCGGGTTTGAGGACCGGTCCCACGGTACCTCGCACAGGGACAGGAGTGCTGCCATTCCCATAAATAGTGGTAAGTATAAGGACATCCCTCTTATCCTTACACTTCACCAACAACAGGTTATCATGGGTCAGGGCACAGGACTCACCCTTGGGAATAGGCGTCTTGACCAAATTTAGAGGGAGGCCTCTCTGGTTTTTCCGCACGGTCCCACAAGCGGACGTGGATCTGGCGGAAAGGGATTTGAACAGAGGGATGCTGGTATAAAAGGTCCAAAACGATTTTCTCGCTAACATCCAGAGTGAGGGAACAATCTGGGGGTTCAATACGGGAATCTCGTCCCTCATATACTCTAAACCTGCAAGTGTACCCGGAGGTACTCTCGCAGAGTTTATAGAGCTTCACGCCATACTGCGCCCGCTTCGAGGGAATATGCTGGCGGAAGAGGAGTCTCCCCTTAAAACTGATGAGAGACTCATCTACCGAGAGGTCCCTGAGCGGTACGTAGGCCTCCAAAAATTTGGCCCCAAAGTGATCGATGACCGGCCTCACTTTGTAAAGCCGGTCATGGGAGGGATCACCTCGGGGCGGACATGCCGCATTATCTGCATAATGCAGGCATTTCCGAATAGCCTCGAACTGCCTCCGTGTCATCGCCATACTGTAAAGCGGGGTCTGGTAGAGGACGTCCTCGCTCCAGTAATGACGAGCACTTGGTTATTTGTCCAGGCCCATATGCAGCGAGAGGTCCCAAAATGTCCTCATTTCCGCTGCATCAATGGCGCGCCATTCATTGGACCTGGCCCAAAAGGAATCTGGGTGGTGGGCAATGAACTGCTGGGCATACAAGTTCGTTTGCTCCACCATAAGATTGACCAGGCTGTCACTGAAAAAAAAAACTTTAAAAAGTCTAGATCAATGAAGCCAGCCGTGTCAATCCGGATTCCTGAGTCGCCAACAAACTCAGGAATCTGTGGCTGATAATCCTCTGGGGGGCTCCAGACAGGGTCATCGGAAGGGGGCTCCGGTGCACTTGTCTGGGGGGGCCGGACTCCTATTACGAGCGGCATTGCAACTCGTACTAGTGTCGGCCACTGGGTCACTCTCATGGGGGGTGCGTGGCCTTGCCTGCGATGAAGAACAAAAAATGTAGGATCTTCATCATCCTCACTGGCAGATTCGGAGTCGGAGGCTAAAAAAAAAAAGAGTAAGCCTCCACTGCCGAAAATACCCGGCAGGCCATCGCCTTTTTCTACGGTGGCGCAGGGGGGGGGCGGGGAAGTGTGTATGTGGTGCTTGGTGTACTACTTTATATAACGGTGTGTTATAATTGGGGGGGGGGGGGGGGGAACGCTGCGGCAAAAAAATTAAAATGGTGGCGCACGCAGCTCCCTGAACCCCTAATAGGACCCGGGGTCAGGGATCAGACCCTAATAGGACCCTTGGGGACCTATTAGGGGGTCAGGGGGGGGGGGGTACTTTTTTTTTCTTCTTTTTACTTTTTTTCACTTTTTTCACTTCATTACTCCTACCTGTCCCTATACACTGCTCTCCCTATTGTAACGGCTCCTGAGGGGGCTCCGGCTCCTAGGAGAGATCCACGGCTTCTCCTCACTGCGGCACCCGCTGACTGAACGCAGAGAGCGGGTACAGCAGCGGGAAGGAGCCGTTAACCCCTCCTCTGCCGCTCTGCTATTGGCTGGACTATCGCCGGCCAATAGCAGCGTTGCTGGGGCGATGACAGTATTGTCACCGCTCCCCAGCAACGGTAGGCGATTGGCGGTGTATTGTACACCGCCGATCACCATTTATTTCCAGATCATCGGGTCATCACTGACCCGAATGACCGGAATCACTGCAGATCGCCCGCGCGATTTCGCGGACGATCTGCGGCGATTGTCGACATGTGGGGGTCCCAGGTCCCCCCTCGGCGTTTGCCTGGGACGCCTGCTGAATGATTTCAGCAGGCGTCTGGTTTCTCAACCCGCCCGGCGGGATGCGAAATTCGCTGGGACGTACGAGTACGTCCCTGGTCCTTAAGACCCAGGGCGCAGGGACGTACTCATACGTCCGTGGTCCTTAAGGGATTAAGTCATTGCAACTGAATTTTTTTTACTTGCACATCCAGGCTCCAATAAAAAAAAAACAGGAGATGTCAACCAAAAATTGGCTAACCAAAAGTAAAATAAATGTCTCCCATGTAGATGAAGAGTTCAATGTAACAGAGTGATAAACTGTATAGCTGCAGACTTGCATCTACCTGTTGTAAATCAAGATGGTATCCAACACATGATACATTATGTCCCAGATAATGTCCTCAGCTAACGAGCTGAGGTAAAGTGAAAGCTGAGCTGTGATTGGTTGTTATGGGAAACCTCTCCACTTTTTCTCTTACAGAGTTTAATAAATCTGGGACAAATGTCTTAGTACTCTGAACAAAAAAGTAGCCAGAAATTAAACAGAATCAATGTTTTCAATATTGCAGGGAGGCACGGTAAACCTCCGATACCCTATACCACTACTTGGACAGTATATAAGAAGCTGAAAACATGGGCCAGTAAAAAATAGCATTTATGCTGAAACAAACAATCCTATTATTAATAAAAATTAAAAGAAGCGTAATGGAGTCCAACAGCAAAAGTCCCAATGGTTCAAGTCCCTGCCAACTGCAATATTTTGCCATTTGTCATTTATACACATGGAAAACAAAACTCCACCTATATTGAGATTTTATTGGTGGGTGGACCAATCCTTTAATCCTCACATGCAATCGCCATGCAGGTTCCGTCATAAAGACACGCCACGTGTGTTGGTAACCGTATCCCCATAAATAGTGGCACTGACCTAAGGCAGTTCAAAAAACCAGATAATAAAAGTTAGGGAGTGCACAGCCTGCACCTTCAGATCACCGTTCCTATAAACTATTTACAGATATTCATTTAGCCACCCCTATTGACACAGTAATAAGATCTCAAGGAGTTTCTTTATTCTTGGAGACCTTTAACCTAGACTAGACTGCAAAACAGGAAATGGATGTTATGGTCATGTGGTGGGACTTCTGAGGCGGAGAGCGAGATGTATGCTCTTTTAACCAGTGTAAACTGTGCAGAAAGGCTCATACTGAAAACTGCAATAAATTTTACTACAAGAATGAACTCCGTTCACATCACTTATAGAATTGTCCTTCCAGAGTCTTACCTTGGGACCACACAGACTGTAAGAATGAATTTATATATAAGCATAGTGTGGTAATATTTATTCCCCTCAAGATATACGGTAGATTGCACCTAGGAAGACCAACATAAGGGGACATTTATAAAACCTTGCTTTAGTCCTCTTTTTTTTTTTTTTTTTTTTTTCGACTGCCGTTTTGTTTACGTGTGACAAATTTATTATGATGTTGCACTGCCTTAATAAATTTGTCGTGCGTAAGCAAAATCTTGAAATCTGCCAGTGGTATGCAAAAGCAGGTGCGGTATTTTAGTAAGGCTAGATTTCCACTGAGATTTTTTCCCACCAGCAAAAACGCCAGGAAAAACTGCCAGAAAAGCTGCCACAAATTTTCCTTGCATTTTGGCAGTTTTTCTGGCAGTTTTTTCTGGTGTTTTTGATGGTGTGTGGAAATTAGAGATGAGCGAACTTACAGTAAATTCGATTCGTCACGAACTTCTTGGCTCGGCAGTTGATTCGACTCGAGTAAATTCCTCTTGAATTACTCCGTGTGAACGCACCCTGATTAAGCTCTGTTAACATTGTCCGTTTTGGATAATGGGAACAGACCCTTCTGCCAATGTCTTCCCAGACATGGAGACTCCAGCTGTTGCTAAACTACAACTCCCAGCATGCCCAGACAGCCAAAGGCTGTCTGGGCATGCTGGGAGTTGTAGTTTTGCACCAATTGGATGCTCCCCGTTTAGGTAGACATTGCATTATGTCCGCAGGGGAGAGAGCTAAAAATGTCCTAACCCATTTTTTTTGTGTTTTTTTTTCTTCTCGTTTCAGATCCTTGTATGTAGAGGATTACTGCGGATTCGATGGATGAACTGTTTTTTATTTTAAATAACATGTTAACGAGGGCTGTGGGGGAGTGTTTTTGTAAATAAACTAATTTTTCCTATGTGTTGTGTTGTTTTTTTTATTGAATTTTCAGGTTTAGTAATGGAGGCTGTCTAATAGACGGAATCCATTAATATGCCAGAGCTTAGTGTTAGCCCCAAAAACAGCTAGCGCTAACCCCCAATTATTACCCCGGTACCCACCGCCACAGGCGTGCCGGGAGGAGCCGGGGGCCAACAGGCGCGGAGCATCAAAAATGGCACTCCTGGGCCTAGGCGGTAACAGGCTGGGGAGGATCAGTAACAATGGTCCTCGCCCACCATGGTAACGTCAGGCTGTTGCTGCTTGGTTGGTATCTGGCTGAGAATGAAAATACGGGGAACCCTATGCGTTTTTTTTTTGTTTTTTTTTTATTTATGAAGAAAAAAAAAAAGGATAGGGTTCCCTGTATATTCAGTATCAGCCAGATACCAACAAAGCAGCAACAGCCTGACATTACCAGGGTGGGCGAGGACCATTGTTACTGGCCCTCCCCCCAGCCTGTTACTGCCTAGGCACGGGGAGTAAGCTAGTTGTACAGACTGTTCGATCCACCTAGCCACAGTACTCGGGGCAGCTGCTTTACCTTTTTGTTTGCCCCCTGGAACTGAAGAAGCAGTTGAGGCGAGAGCAGTCAGTCCCTGGACACTTCTAATTAATGAAGCAAACACCTCCTAACATCCAGACAGTGGAGCTCTCTTTCCCTATCATTTTAAGGATTGTCACAAAATGAGGGTAAGGTAACATCCTGACTGCTGCTTTAAGAAATCTTTTTATCCAGGGATGATCGGCTAATTTATGATGAAAGAGGGCACTAAGGGCAGATCCTTGAACCTTTAAAGTGCTAGGTCTGAGATGTTTATCTAGACCTGCCTGCTGAAAATCTAGGAATTTTGAGATATCAGGGGACCTAAGAACATCAATAGGGTCAAATCTACCATAGGCTTTCCATGTTAAGTGAATTTGAGATGTTACTTTTTTTTTCTACTTGCTAGTAGAGTAGTGATCACACGATCTGAAAGATCCCTTTGCTCTAGGATCCCCCTTTTAACAGATGTGCTGTCAGATGAAGACTGGAGGTTTCGGCATGCAAAACTGGTCCCTGATGTAGAAGGTTTGGGGTTTCCGGGAGGATCCAAGGGGTTGTAACTGACATCTTTCTCAACCATGAGAGCCAAATCCTGCGGGGTCAGAATGGGGCAATGACTATTACTCTCGCGCTGTCTTCTCTGATCTTTCTCAAGACCTTCGGGAGCAACCTGACTAGAGGGAAAGCATAAAGGAGTCTCCTGCGCCAACACTGGGACAAGGGATCTATCCCCAAGGGATGGTCTGTTGGGGACAGGAAATAGAACTTTTCCAGTTTTCTGTTCGCCCTGGATGTGAACAAGTCTATCCGAGGAGTACCCCAATGCTGACAAATCTGGGAAAACACCGACTGATCCAACTCCCATTCTCCCTGGTTTAGGCGATGTCTGCTGATATAGTCCACAATGCAGTTTTGGGATCCCTTTAGCTTGAGAGCAAATAGGGAACTTAGATGAATTTCTACCAATCTGAAGATATGGTGACAGGTTCACATGAGAGAAGGGGACCTGGTACCCCCTTGATGATTCAGGTAAGTTACTACCGTGGAGTTGTCTGACAATATCTTCAGATCCTTTCCTGCAACCAGGGGCAGGGATTGAGAAATGGCGAACAGGACTGCCTTCAACTCCCTTAGATTTTGAGACTCTCTGGACACCTCTCAACTCCACTGACCCTGTAGGACTAGGGACTCCCCGTAAGCCCCCCCACCCCCCCACCCCCAGGGGCTTGCATCCATGGTCAGGATAAAATTTGTTTTCCTTAATACAGGGGATACCCTTTTCTAGGCTTTTTTGGTCTAACCACCAGAGAAGGGATCTTTTACTTGGTATGAGAGGGCTATCTGATTATCTAACGAATCGGGGGCTCTGTCCCGCAGGCTCAGAATCTGCTCCTGCAACCTCCTCGAATTATACTGTGCCCATCGAACCGTCCGGGATACAGGAGGTTAACAGGCCCAGAACTGACATAGCCAACCTTACTGAAATCTCCCTCGGTTCTAACAACTGAGAAACCCTCTTCTGAACCAATGAGAAAATAGTCTAGATACAGAACTATGATAAAGGCTTGTTCCCTCACATGGGCCATCACCTCCGCCATGAGCTTGGTGAAGACCCGGGGAGCTTGGGAATGACCAAAGGGAAGAGCCTGAAATTGCAAGTGCATTAACGAATTCCCTAGAAAAACTGCCACTCATTTCTGGTGACCCTGGAAAATCGGGACATAATAGTATACGTCTCTAAGATCCAGGGTGACCATGAAACAGTTCCAACTCAGGTTAAGGATGGGTGACTGAATAGTCTCCATATGGAATTTTTCATATTTCAGGAAACAATTCAACAGCTTCAGATTATAGTGCGGAAGGAGCCATTTGGTTTTCTTACCAAGAAGAGGGTCGAATAGTAACCTCTGCCCCACTCCGGAACCCAAGTCAGAACTCCTTTATCTAGAAGGGAGAATACTTCTTTCTTCAAGGCAGCTTGCTTCCATGGAAACACTCAGAGACCTGTTTGAACAAACCTGGAGGTCGAGAGATATGAAAAAAAAATTTTAAACCATATTTTATTGTACCACCAACATAAAGAAGGGATACATCCTATGTAAACAAAATAATAAGGTCCTGTGGGGCTTAAAACCACTGAATTAAATAACCTATCAACCTTAAAGACCACTCAAAAATGGACCATATATAAACATAGGTTATCTTTATTATGAAAATGATGGGAGCTAGGGAAAGGAGGGATACAGAATCAAATATGATAATAACTATGTAGCACTTATAATAAGACACGGCCAGTTATACCAAACAATAATACAGTAGTCCCACATAGATGTATATGGCAGGACTAGGTAGAAATAAAGATAGGTGCAATCGTGCAAAAAATGCAGAAGATATATATATATATATACAGAGGAATGGTCTCCTAAACCAGTGTCAAGCACAATGCGAGACAGCAAATATCTGGGAGCCAGAAAAAGTGGTCCAAGACCAGCTAGTAAACAGATATATAGAGACCCCCCTTTTGGAGAGAACATTTTTCTGGAATTGAAGGCCACGTGTGTCTACAAAGCCCCCATGGTGCCAAAACAATGTGATCCCATTTTGGAAAATACTGCCCTCTTTCCAAAATGGGGTCACATGTGTGTGTGTGTGTGTGGGGGGGGGGGGGGGGGGGGGGTCCACTGTTCTGTTCTGTAAACACACATGGCCCCTAACTTTCATTCCAAACACATTCTCTCTCCAAAAGCTCCTTCTCTTCTGAGCATTGTAGTTTGCCTGCAGAGCACTTTATGGGGTATTTCCATAATTTTGGGGGCATTTTCTCCTATTACCCCTTGTAAAAATGTAAAATTTGGGGGAGGGGGGGGGAACAGCATTTTAGTGAAAAAAAAAAATGTTTTTCAATTACACATCCGATTTTAACGAAAAGTTGTGTGTTTTTTTTTTGTTTTTTTTCCTGTTCTGGCACCATAGGGGCTTCCTAAATGTGACATTCCCCCCAAAAATCATTTCAGCAAAAGTGACAGTGGTCAAAATTGCAAAAAAGGGCTAAGTCCCTAAGGGGTGAAAGGGGTACTCCACTGGAAAACATTTTTTTTTTTTTTTTTTTTAAATCAACTGGTGCCAGAAAGTTAAACAGATTTGTAAATCCCTTCTATTAAAAAAAATCTTTACCCCTCCAGTACCTTTTAGTAGCTGTATGCTACAGAGGAAAATCTTTTCTTTTTGAATTTCTTTTTTATTTTGTCGACAGTGCTCTCTGCTGACACCTGATGCCCGTATCAGGTACTGTCCAGAGCAGGAGAAAATCCCCATTGCAAACCTATGCTACTCTGGACAGATCCTGAAACGGAAAGAGGTGTCAGCAGAGAGCACTGTGGACAACACAAAGAGAAATTCAAAAAGAAAAGAATTTCCTCTGTAGCATACAGCTGCTAAAAAGTAGTGGAAGGGTAAAGATTTTTTAATAGAAGTCATTTACAAATCCGTTTAACTTTCTGACACCAGTTCATTTATAAAAAAAATTAAAATAAAGAAAATGTTTTCCACTGGAGAACCCCTTTAACAGTGACATTTTTCTATTCTTGTTCACTTTTATCTAATAACATGGGGGAAAAAATCCAGACAAACTGGCAGAAAAAAAAGATTCTAAAATACTGGAAAAAGCAGTAGCAGTTATTGGGGCTCTTTTGGTGTTGTGTTAAAACATTGCTTAAATGCTGTGGTTTTTTCCCCCAATAAATTTTAATGTAACACCTTTGCTACATTGTTTTTAAGCCAAAACAAAATGCTCATAGAAATGTTGCAAAAATTCTTACAGAGCACTGGGTGTGAATATTGCCTTATGATGCTGTAAGCACATAGCATAGATATTAAAAAATCTTAATCCTTCCAGTACCTTCCAGCACCTTCCAGCTGCTGTTATGATCCACGGGAAGTTCTTTTCTTTTTTAATTTCCTTTCTGCCTGACCACAGTGCTCTCTGCTGACACCTCTCTCCATTTTAGGAACTGTACAAAGCAGGATAGGTTTTCTATGGGGATTTACTCCTACTCTGGACAGTTCCTAAAATGGACAAAGAGCACTGTGGTCAGACAAAGAAAATTCAAAAAGAATAGAACTTCCCGTGGACCATGACAGCAACTGAAAAGTACTGGAAGGATTAAGATTTTTTTTTTTTATAGCAGTAATTTACAAATCTGTTTAACTTTCTGGCACCAGTTGATTTAAAAAAAATAAGTTTTCCAGTGTACCCCTGTAACTCCTTAAGGAGGCCCGCCTCCGGTATTTAAAACGAGGTCACGCCGTGACCCCGCAGCTAATGATAGCCGGGACCCTGGGCTAATAGCGTGCGGCCCCAATCATTGTGCCGCGTGCTATTAACCCTTTAGATGTGGTGATCAAAGTTGATTGCGTCTAAAATGAAAGTAAAAGCTTCCCGGCAGCTCAGTCGGGCTGATCGGGACTGACTATCGCGATAAATTAGTGATGTCCCGATCAGCTAGGACGCGAGCGGAGGCCCCCATACCTTGCTCCATTGCATCCGATTGATTTCTCCAAGCCTGAGCTACAGGCTTGAGCAATTGAGCCCCTAGAACGCTGATCCATGCAAAGCTATGGCTTTGCAGGGATCAGGGTAAAAGGTCAGTGTGTGCAGTGTTATAGCCCCCTATGGGAGCTTTAACACTACAAAGAAAAAGAAAAAAGAAAAAATATTAGTAAAATGGTCATTTAACCCCTTCCCTAATAAAAGTTTGAATCACCCCCCTTTTCCCATTAAAAAAAATGGAAAAGAAAAACTGTAAAAAAAAATTAAAAACATATGTGGTATCGCCATGTGCGAACTATAAAAATGTATTGTTAATTAAATCTCACGGTCAATGGCATACGCACAAAAAAATTGCCCAACATAGTGAATTTTTGCTCACTTTTTATATTATGAAAAAATGAATAAAAAGCGATCAAAAAGTCCGATCAATACAAAAATGGTATGAGCCCTCATACCGGCCCGTACGCAGACAAATTAAGTTATAGGGGTCAGAAGATGAGAATTTTTAACGTATACATTTTTCGGCATGTAGTTATGATTTTTTTCAGAAGTACAACAAAATCCAACCTATATAAGTAGGGTATCATTTTAACCGTATGGACCTACAGGTGTCATTTTTACCGAAAAATGCACTGCGTAGAAACGGAAGCCCCCAAAAGTTACAAGATGAAATTTTTTTCTTAAATTTTGTCGCTCAATGAATTTTTTTTCCCTTTCGCTGTGGGTTTTTTGGCAAAATAACTAATATCACTGCAAAGTAGAATTGGTGGTGCAAAAAATAAGCCATAATATGGAATTTTAGGTGCAAAATTTAAAGCGTTTTGATTTTTAGAAGGTGATGAGGAAAAAATGAAAATGCAAAACGGAAAAACCCTGCGTCCTTAAGGGGTTAAAGAAAACCGTAAGAGATTTTTGCCCATAGAAACCAATGACAGCTCAGCATTCCTATTTTAATGAGCCTATCATTACAGATTTCAGATAAAAAAATAGCATTAAAAAAATAATCACATTTGGAAATTTTCTGCAGTGTGATCTTAGCCACAGGCTAATATCTCAATGAAACCTTCACACAACGCATTTTATGTTTGTAAATATTAATTCATTTCATGTGCTTTCCATTTTGTGTTAAATAGAAAAATAGAAAAAATGCTATGTCATTTTTTAAGCCCCTAGAAAAGCCTATGAAAAAAAAAAATGCAAAAAACTACCTGGAGCATATGTAACTTTCTAAAATATTTAAATATTCAAGGACTCCGAAATTTCCCATACTGTCTCTTCACTAAAATATGACAGCAGTGTGTTTGGGGAGAAAAGAACACATGTAAAACCACCACAAAATTTCGGCATTTTTTTCACCCAGAAAAAAAAATTGTAGCCGCACTAATTCATCAATAGAAGGTTTGTCAAAGTTCTGGCTTTACAGAACTACAAATATTGACCATTTAAATTTTTTTTTTTTTTAAGATCACACAAGGGGCCTATTCTCGTTCAATTTTTGAGTCCCATTAAAGGATCCAATGGATAGGGGGATAAGATGTCTGATCGCAGGGGTCTCGCCGCTGGGGACCCCTGCAATCTCTTATGCAACACCCACCTGCATGGTGCGACGATAGCGCCATGTCGGAAGACTCACGACCCGGAGTATCATGACATCACGCCCCCTCCCATAGGCTTTCATTGAGGGGGTGGGCCTAAGGTCACGATACTCCGGCCCCGTGGTTGTGACGTCAGGTAGACACGGAGCTATCGGCACTCTGTGCAGCTGAGACAGGTGGGTGCTGCATGAGAGATTGCAGGGTCCCCAGCGGATGGACCCCCGCGATCAGACATCTTATCCCCTATCCTTTGGAAAGGGGATAAGATGTCTTAGGGCTGGAGTACCCCTTTAAAATGTCCTGTTTAGATACAAAAAAAAATTATAATCTGCATTGTGTTTCAAAACAGGAATGAAAAAATTAAATGAACCTGCATCAGTTATGTGTGATGTTGCATCCAGTGTAGGGTGAATTTCATGCTACACACAATTCACTGCACAGAGGGAAATACCCTACGAGCGCATAGGGCTACCTGGCAGCTTTGTGTGCAGTAAGCTTTGGAGGCGTCACAGTCATGTCAGCGCACAAGCCCCACCTCCAAACCTAACAATACACGGCTGCTGCATGTAGCCCTGTGCATCTGCTCATAGGAGAATACACAGCGTATTTGCTTATTTCCCACTGCGCAGCATATACGTGTGATCCTACCCTTATTAGTTAGTTTGCCCAAAATCTAGTGACTATTAGAAATAAAAATTCCAAGCAATAAAGATAAATATTCCAACCAATGGAATAGATTTCAAGAGATTGTGTGTGGATATAATTATGGTAGTTGTTGGTATGACCCATAATCACAAAAAACAACTAGCAGTAAATGTAAAAGTCCCCATACAATGCAAGCACATGTGGTTTTCATTATGTTTGAGCAGAAGAACAGAACAAGTGAAAACTATGTTGCAAGAATGTGTAAACCCAGTCTTACTAGATCTGTTCAACTAAATATGTATACACAACATTGCAGATAATACATAACGAAGGAATTAGGAATCATCTCCACTTAAAGAGCAACGTCAGTAAAAAATAGTCTGCAAACTTAGAGGAAACATCCATCCACCAAACTCTTCCACTGATCAGAAGTTTTCTGACCTGGCTTTTTTCTACCATCGCACATGCTCAGATTGTAATGGAATTGGTCACAACACATTCATTCATTCTCCTTTGGGAGGATCGTGTGTCACAGAAAACAATACTTTATTTTACGAGACATGATAGGGTTTCTTGTAATGATATGTAACAAAAAGGAGCACACCCAAAGCAAAGTCCGGAAATACACTGCTCAAAAAACATAAAGGGAACACTAAGATAGCACATCCTAGATATGAATGAAATAATCGTATGAAATACTTTCGTCTTTACATAGTTGAATGTGCTGACAACAAAATCACACAAAAATTATCAATTGAAATCAAATGTATCAACCCATGGAGGTCTGGATATGGAGTCACACTGAAAATCAAAGTGGAAAATCACACTACAGGCTGATCCAACATTGATGTAATGTCCTTAAAACAAGTCAAAATGAGGCTCAGTAGTGTGTGTGGCCTCCACGTGCCCGTATGTCCTCCCTACAATGTCTGCTCTGATGACCTGGACTAAAGCATCTGCCATCTCCTGGACAGTCTGTGGTCAAACGTGGCATTGGTGGATGGAACGAGACATGATGTCCCAGATGTGCTCAATCAGATTCAGGTCTGGGGAACGGGCGGGCCAGTCCATAGCATCAATGCCTTCCT
The DNA here is from genome assembly GCF_029499605.1 of Hyla sarda. Classification (NCBI taxonomy): domain Eukaryota; kingdom Metazoa; phylum Chordata; class Amphibia; order Anura; family Hylidae; genus Hyla; species Hyla sarda. The sequence goes on along the minus strand of NC_079197.1, from coordinate 104,610,046 downwards.
CTTAGGCTAGGTTCAGACTTCAGAATTTCCTCCTGCAATTCCGCTTTGAAATTGCAGGTGGAAAATCCGCTTGCTAAAATGCATAGTGTAGTGAATGGGTTCCCGTTCACAAATTCACACTTCGGAATTTGTGAACGGAAAATCCGCTTGGAAATTTCCGCCTGAAGAATGGCGGTGCTCTTTCTTTAGGTGGAAATCCGCACGGAACACATTGCAGTCTATTGGAGACTGCAGTGTCCGCGCGGTCCTAGCGCCGACTGATTCAGTCAGCGCTGGCCGCACTCGGAATCTCCGGCCGGAAATTTTCTGCCCGGAGATTCCATAGTCTGAACCTAGCCTTACAATAACTGCTGACACACTCCAGCCACATGAGGTCTAGCACTGTCTTGCATTAGGAGGAACCCAGGGCTAACCGCACCAGCATATGGTCTCACAAGGGGTCTGAGATTCTCATCTCGGTACCTAATGGCAGTCAAGCTACCTCTGGCAAGTACACGGAGAGCTGTGCAGCCCCCCCAAAGAAATGCCACCCCACACCATTACTACCCCACCGCCAAACCGGTAATGCTGGAGGAAGTTGCAGGCAACAGAACGTTCTCCACAACGTTTCCAGACTCTGTCTCATGTGCTTAGTGTGAACCTGCTTTCATCTGTGAAGAGCACATGGCGCCAGTGGCGAATTTTGGTGTTCTCTAGCAAATGCCAAACATCCTGCATGGTGTTGGGCTGTAAGCTTAACCCCCACCCGTAGACGTCGGGCACTCATGAAGTCCATTTCTGACCATTTGAGTGGACACATGCACATTTGTGGCCTTCTGGAGGTCATTTTGCAGGGCTCTGGCAGTGCTCCTCCTGCTCCTCCTTGCACAAAGGCAGAGGTAGCGGTCCTGCTGCTGGGTTGTTGTCCTCCTATGGCCTCCTCCACATCTCCTGATGTACTGGCCTGTCTCCTGGTAGTGCCTCCATACTCTGGACACTACGCTGACAAACACAGAAAACCTTCTTGCCACAGCTCGCATTGATGTGCCATCCTGGATGAGCTGCACTACCTGAGCCACTTGAGTGGGTTGTAGACTTGGGAGCTCAAGGAAAATCAGATTCTAAGATATTCCTCACTGTTTAAATTGTGCCTTGCACACAATTGTGGCTAGGTGCACATTGGGCAAACAAAATAGGCAAAGCCCACCAGCAATAATAGTCATGGACTTGTGATGCAAAGGATACAGGGTCACACGAACCCTCCCTGAAACAAAAAGGGAGGGGTTAAAGGGGAACTCCACTGCTCAAAGTTTGGAACAAAATGTTCCGAATGCTTAGAGCCGGCGCAGGTAACTCGTGATGTCATAGCCCCGCCCCCTCAATGCAAGTCTATGGGAGCATCACGCCCCCTCCCATAGACTTGCATTGAGGGGGCAGGGTGTGATGTTGTGAGGGGGCTGGGCTATGACGTCACGAGCTCCCGGCGCTAAGCATTCGGAATATTTTGTTCCAAACGCTGAGCAGCGGAGTACCCCTTTAAGAAGGGTTTGGCAGTGACAAACCAGGATACCTCCCTGGTAAGATAACACTTGCCAGCACCACACTGTACATAATTAAAAGTAAACATTTTTTGTTATGCGGCATAGATGAATGGCATCTTCTGCTGTAACCCTCTTTCTGGGGCCAGGGGTTGCTGGGTCAGACTCATCGCTGGGTGCAGCAATGTCCCATTTCTTCCAATGACCGGGGCTCAATACGCAACACTGTTGCTCAGCTGATTATTGGACAATGGGGAACATTGCTGTGGCCAACGATTAGCCAAGAAGCAGCCTGACGCATCAACCCTTAGCATCAGGAATTCATCATTTAAATGAAGCCCATCTATATTTTTTATATGGGGGGCATTCTTTAGTTTGCATTGGGGTATTAGGATTTCTATGTACACCCTGGTTTAGGGCTGTTTTTCTTATAGCTGCTCAAAAAGGAAATTAATATTGCAATTCCAATAAGTTTTTTTTTGTTTTTTTTACTACAAATACCTGGCTGACCATTAGCACAGCTGACATACTTACTATAGCAAATCCCTCATACTATGAAGTGCAAAAAAAAACCTGGTAAAGCTCTGGGGCAATCAAGATGTGTGTGGTCTCCAGTAAAACAATATATATTTCACATGACTGCTCCCCTAAGTAGATCCAGATCACAGATTTCCACTAGAGACTTTACAATGTATGAACATCTGATTGAAAAAGATCTGTAAAAGACTGCAAGGACCCCTACTGGACGCAGAGAGAACAACAACAAAATACATACTTGTAACTGTTCCTGTAACTAATAGCGGACATTTTAGCAGGGGGGAAAAAAAAAAACACCAGCAGCTTGGAAATATACAGTGGTCCCTCAAGTTACAATATTAATTGGTTCCAGGACGACCATCGTATGTTGAAACCATTGTATGTTGAGACCATAATTCTATGGAAACCTGGTAATTGGTTCTGAAGCCCCAAAATTTCATCGAAAAAAAATAGGAAAAAGTGAGGATTAAAGATAAATAAGTAGATAACTAATATAGATAAAGCAAATCCTTACATATAAAAGAAAGAAAGATCTGCTGGGAGCTGTAAATCACTGTCTGTCAGTGTTTCCCAAGCAAGGTGCCTCCAGCTGTTGCAAAACTACAACTCCCAGCATGCCCGGACAGCCAACGGCTGTGGTCAACCACGGTTTTAGGTCCGGTTGTAAAAGCGCATACGGCGCAAAAATGAGCCGACCGAACGTTTCACTCCGGTCGGCTCATTGAAATGAATGACATACGGGAGCGCATACGGTCACATACGGGAGTGCGAGCTTTTAGCTCCCCCCTGCCGTATGCGCTCCCGTATGGGACAAAACGTAGTGTGAACCCAGCCTTACTCTCTGGCACCAGTATATAAAAAAAAAAAGTTTTTCCACTGGAGTACCCCTTTAATTATGTATACTGTTTAGACCACTCTTCTCCGCGCTTCGGGCCCGGCCCTGGACTAGTGACGTTGCCTTGACGACGACGCACAGGGACGTTGCGCATGAACGGATGGATGATGATAGATGATGACGAAGGCTGCAGTGGTCTTCAACCTGTGGACCTCCAGAGGTTTCGAGACTACAACACCCAGCATGCCCAGACAGCCGATGGCTGTCCGGGCATGCTGGGAGTTGTAGTTTTGCAACTTCTAAAAGTCCGCAGGTTGAAGACCACTGATGAAGGGATTGACAGGCAGAGAGTTCACTCGAGTATAAGCCGAGGGGGGCGTTTTCAGCACGAAAAATCGTGCTGAAAAACTCAGCTTATACTCTTGTATATACGGTAGGCTTTGTGAAAAAGTTGTGTGCAAGCTAAATAAAAAAACAAAAAAAAAAAAAACACCCACATAACTGTGTCCACTGCATGAAGTGCTCCACGGTGTCCAAAGCAGTACACTTGTTTAGGAGATGCTCCACCAAGAAGAGTGCACAAAAAAATAAATAAAAAGGAAAACTAAAAAACACACAACAACAACTGTAAAAGCATTTTGCACCTAGAATTACCAAGAGAAAAGGGTGTACAACCAAAGATAAATGTTCCCCATAAGAATACACCGCCCTTGTATGGATATACTCCACTTTGCTGGTCATCTTACAGCCAGACTTGATAACTTAGCTCACAGACACTTTCACAGTATATCTGCCAGTATTTTACATAAGCTTTGGAAGCCAAAACTAGTAGTGGAACCTACACAAATAAAAAATAAAACTATCATGAAAAGATGTGTACCTCTTCCATGCCCTGGACCCATTCCTGGTTTTCATGTACAAATAATGATGCAAAATACCGACCAAACACCGCCATGTGAAAGTGTTCTAAGGGTGCGTTCACACATGCGTATTTTTGCTGCAGATTTTGCTGCCCATTGACTCCAATGGACAACAAAATCTACTGAAGCAAATCTGCAGCAGAAAATACGCACCCTAAAAGCCATTAAATGCCCAGAGCACATTAGTATAGGCAGAAGAATTCATTTATAAAGTGCAGGATGTTCCCTGAGTCCTCTGGAGTCCCTATAGACCTACTGGATAGAAACCAATCCAAATGAATGAATGGTTCCCCTGCAGCTGCACTAACCCCAAAGATCAGGAGAAAGCAGATAGTAGTAGGATGGGAACTTACAAGCTGCAGCCTCCTCTCCTTCCCTCCAACCTCCTCAGCTGACGTGCTGCAACTCCATCCACATAGTTTCCTCTCCAGCCCAATAAAGTCTCCAGCCAGCTCCACCGCCACCGCCACCGCCCAGTCAGAACAGCACAGAGGACTGGGATCTACCCAGTGTAATGCTGGGGCTGCAGAGTACAGCCTACACATCACCCAATAAAGAGGGTGGAAGTGCAGCCACATCCTACAATGTACAGATTATACACGTTATAAGAGTTAACCCCTTCACTGATTAACTACATGTGTATATATATATATATATATATATATATATATATATATATATATACACAGTAGTCTCTCAAGTTACAATATTAATTGGTTCCAGGACGACCATTGTATGTTGAAACCATCGTATGTTGAGACCATAACTCTATGGAAATCTGGTAATTGGTTCTGAATCCAGCAAAATGTCATCCAAAAACAGAAAAAGTGAGGGTTAAAGAAAACTAAGTAGATAACTAATACAGATAAAGCAAATCCTTACATATAAAAGTAAGAAAGATCTGCTGAGAGCTGTAAATCACTGTCTATTTCAGTGTTTCCCAACCAGGGTGCCTCCAGCTGTTGCAAAACTACAACTCCCAGCATGCCCGGACAGCCTTCGGTCTATGTAGAGGACAGAAGCTTCTTCAGGGTCCTGTACAGAACACGCAATGTCCTAAAAATAGTAAAATGAAGCCGCTCTCACCTGGTGTCCAAAGGAGCAGCTAACCCTGGTACAGGTAAAGAGTACAGAACATGTAATACCTCCCTGCACAGTAGGGGGCGCTACCAGACACCAGTCAGTGCATGCACTTTAGGAATACAGTGGGTTTTACCAGTGAAATGCCCATTCTGATTGGTCGATTCTTCCAGCCATTGACACGTTTCGCAGATTCCATAGCATTGTATGTTGAGTCTGGTTACAATGGTCCAGAAAAGACCATTGTATGTTGAAACCATCGTATGTTGAGACCATACTTTTGGAAACCTGGTAATTGGTTCTGAAGTCACCAAAATGTCATCCAAAAATAGGAAAAAGTGAGGATTAAAGAAAAATAAGTAGATTACTAATATAGATAAAGCAAATCCTTACATATAAAAGTAAGAAAGAGCTGCTGGGAGCTGTAAATCACTGTTTATTTAGGTGATTCCCAAAGAGGGTGCCTCCAGCTGTTGCAAAACCTCAACTCCGGGCATGCTGGGAGTTGTAGTTTTGCAACAGCTGGAGGCACCCTCTTTGGGAAACACTGGTCTATGTAGAGGACAGAAGCTTCTTCAGGGTCCTGTACAGAACATGCAATGTTCTAAAAATAGTAAAATGGAACCGCCCTCACCTGGTGTCCAAAGAAGCAGCTAACCCTGGTACAGGTAAAGAGTACATGTAATACCCCCTGTACTGTAGGGGGCGCTACCAGACACCAGTCAGTGCATGCACTTTAGGAATACAGGGGTTTTACCAGTGAAATGCCCATTCTGATTGGTCGGTTCTTCCAGCCATTAACACGTTTTGCAGATTCCATAGCAATGTATGTTGAGTCTGGTTTCAAGTTACAATGGTCCAGAAAAGACAATTGTATGTTGAAACTTTTGTATGTTGAGGCCATTGTAAGTTGATGGATCACTGTGTATGTATATATTTATGTTTACTGCAATGATTGTTTCCCTTAAAAAAAAATTTGATCATGTGATACACATTGTGCAAGAAAGGTCAAGTCCTTGCAGGGTATATTTCTCTTTTGCAGCTTTTGGTTATCATGTGCTTATAGCATCATAAGGCAATATTCACACCCCGTGCTCTGTAAGAATTTTCTATCAGCATTTTGTTTTGGTTAAAAACAATGTAGCCAGGTGTTACATTAAAGTTTATTGAAGGGGAAAAAAAACCCACAGCATTTAGGCAATGTTTTAACACAACTTATTTCTAGTGTGTTTTAAAAAAACAAACAAAAACACACACACACACACACACAAAAGAGCCCCAAAAACTGCCACAGCTTTTTCCAGTATTTTAACCATTTTTTTTTTCTGCCAGTTTGTCTGGATTTTTTTTATTAGTTTTTTTCATTTCATAAGAAAATTATTATTATTTTTATTTTTTTTTAGCATTTGGCAGTATCTTGTAGCTTTTTATAATAGCATTCTCACATAGATAAAAGTGAACAAGAATAGAAAAAATGGCATTGTTAACCACATAAAGACCATGGACGTATGCGGACCGGACCGGGGTGACTGCTGAAATCGGTGATCGTTGCAAATCGCAAGTGAATTCACACTTGCAATTTGCGCCTATTCCGGGTCATACGGGTCTATGGTGACCCGGAATATAAGGGGGATCGCGGTTGTCCAAGGCACCCACGATCCCCCTGAAGGGATAGGAGTGAGAAGCAACGACCAATAGCAGATTGGGGGCGGGGGGGGGGGTATTACTTTCGTTTTCCCCGTTCTGCCCACCCACAATAGGCGAGGCAGAACGGAGAAACCGAAGGGGACCGGGACGAAGTCCACTTACCCATCGGCGATGGCAGCGGGTAGCGATCGGTGGTGGCAGCAGGCAGCAGAAGAGGACGGCCATGCAGCTCCCTGGATCGTACGGAAGCCGGTGAGTTGCCTAGCAACATCTAGAGGGCTACAGTCTGAGACCACTATACAGTGGTCTCTATACTGTAGCCCTCCAGATGTTGCAAAACTACAACTACAAGCATGCCCAGACAGCTTTTTGGGCATGCTGGGATTTGTAGTTTTGCAACAGCTGGAGGGCTGCAGTTTGGAGATCACTTGGCAGTGATCTCTAAACTATGGCCCTCTAGATCTTGCAAAACTACAACTCCTAGCATGCCCACACAGCTGTTTGCTGTCTGGGCACGCTGGGATTTGTAGTTTTGCAACATCTGGAGGGCCACAGTTTGGAGATCACTGTGCAGTGGTCTCTAAAACTGTAGCCCTCCAGATGTTGCAAAACTGCAAATCCCAGCATGCCCAAACAGCAAACAGCTGTCTCGGCAAGCTGGGAGTTGTAGTTGCATACCTCCAGCTGTTGCATAACTACATCTTCCAGCATGCCCTTCGGCGATCAGTACATGCTGGGAGTTTAAGTTTTGCAACAGCTGGAGGCACACTGGTTGGAAAATACTGAGTTAGGTAACAGAACGTAACTGAAGGTTTTCCACCCAGTGTGCCTCCAGCTGTTGCAAAAGTACAACTCCCAGCATGCACGGTCTGTCAGTACACGCTGGGAGTTGGAGTTTTGAAACAGCTGGAGGTTTGCCCCCCCCCCCCCTCCCTGTGAACGTACAGGGTACATTCACACGGGCAGGTTTACAGTAAGTTTCCTGCGTCAAGTTTGGGCAAAATTTTCCGCAGCGCAAACTCCTAGCGGGAAGCTCACCGTAACCCGCCAGTGCGAATGTACCCTTAAAACACTACACTACACTACCACATAATAAAGGGTAAAATACTACATATACACCCCCTCCCCCCCCCCCCCCCCCCCCCCCGAATAAAAATGAAAAACATACTGTACGGCAGTGTTTCCAAAACGGAGCCTCCAGCTGTTGCAAATCAACAACTCCCAGCATTTCCGGACCGCCACTGACTGTCCAGGCATGCTGGGAGTTTAGCAACAGCTAGAGGCACCCTGTTTGGGAATCACTGGCGTAGAATACCCCTATGTCCACCCCTATGCAATCCTTAATTTAGCCCTCAAATGCGCCTTGCGCTCTCTCACTTCAGAGCCCTGTCGTATTTCAAGGAAACAGTTTAGGGCCACATATGGGGTACTTCCGTACTCGGGAGAAATTGCACTACAAATTTTGGGGGGCTTTTTTTCCTTTTACCCCTTATGAAAAGGAAAAGATGGGGTCTACATCAGCCTGTTAGTGTAAAAAAATTAAAATTTTTACACTAACATGCTGGTGTTGCCCCATACTTTTTATTTTCACAAGAGGTAAAAGCAAAAAAGACCCACAAAATTTGTAATGCAATTTCTCCTGAGTACGGAAATACCCCATATGTGGACGTAAAATGCTCTGCGGATGCACAACAAGGCTCAGGAGTAAGAGCGCACTATGTACATTTGAAGCCTAAATAGGTGATTTGCACAGGGGTGGCTGATTTTACAGCGGTTCTGACATAAACGCAAAAAAATAAATACCCACATGTGATCCCATTTTGGAAACTACACCCCTCACGGAATGTAACAAAGGGTATAGTGAGCCTTAACACCCTACAGGTGTTTGAAGAATATTCATTAAAGTTGGATGGGAAAATGAAAAAAATATGTTTCACTAAAATGCTGGTGTTACCCTAAAATTTGTAACCCAATTTCTTCTGAGTAACAAAATACCCCATATATGGATGTAAAGTGCTCTGCTGGGGAACTAAAATGCTCAGAAGAGAAAGAGCGACATTGGGATTTTAGAGAGAATGTGTCTGAAATTGAAGGCCATGTGTGTTTACAAAGCCCCCATAGTGCCAGAACAATGGACCCCCCACATGTGACCCCATTTTGGAATCTAAATCCCTCACAGAATTTAATAGTGAGCATTTATGCCCCACAGGTGTCTGACAGATTTTTGGAACAGTGGTCCGTGAAAATGGAAAAATAAAATTTTTCATTTGCACAGCCCACTATTCCATAGGTCTGTCAAACGCCAGTGGGGTGTAAATACTCACTGCACCCCTTATTAAATTCTGTGAGGGGTGTTGTTTCCAAAATGGGGTCACATGTGGGGGGGTCCACTGTTCTGGCACCATGGGGGGGCTTTGTAAACGCACATGGCCCCCGACTTCTATTCCAACCAAATTCACTCTCCGAAAGCTCAATAGCGCTCCTTCTCTTCTGAGCATTGTAGATCGCCAGCAGAGCACTTGATGTCCACACATGGGGTGTTTCCATACCAAGAAGAAATGGGGTTACAAATTTGGGGGGTCATTTTATCCTATTACCCCTTGTAAAAATGTATAATTTTGGGGAAAAGCAGCATTTTAGTGGAAAAAAAATTAATTTACACATCCAACTTTAACAAAAAGTCGTCAAACACCTGTGGGGTGTTAAGGCTCACTGTACCCCTTGTTACGTTCCTTGAGGGGTGTAGTGTCCAAAATAGTATGCCATGTGAGCTTTTTTGCTGTCCTGGCACCATAGGGGCTTCCTAAATGGGATATGCCCCCCCAAAACCATTTCAGAAAAATTTGCTTTCCAAAAGCCAAATGTGACTCCTTCTCTTCTGAGCATTGTAGTGCGCCCACAGTGCACTTGACGTCCACACATGGGGTATTTCCATACTCAGAAGAGATGGGGTTACAAATTTTGGGGGGCATTTTCTACTATTACCCCTTGTAAAAATGTAAAATTTTGGGGAAAAGCAGCATTTTAGTGAAAAAAAAAATCATTTACACATCCAACTTTAACGAAAAGTCGTCAAACACCTGTGGGATGTTAAGGCTTACTGTACCCCTTCATAAGTTCCTTGAGGGGTGTAGTTTCCAAAATAGTATGCCATGTGTTTTTTTTTCTTTTTTGCTGTCCTGGCACCATAGGGGCTTCCTAAATGTGACATGCCCCCAAAAGCCATTTCAGAAAAACTTACTCTCCAAAATCCCAGTGTCGCTCCTTCCCTTCTGAGCCCTCTACTGCGCCTGACGAACACTTGACATACACATATGAGGTATTTCCTTACTCGAGAGAAATTGGGTTACAAATTTTACGAAGATTTCTCTCCTTTTACCCCTTGTAAAAATTCAAAAACTGGATTTACAAGAACATGCGAGTGTAAAAAATTAAGATTCTGAATTTTCTCCTTCACTTTGCTGCTATTCCTGTGAAACACCGATAGGGTTAACAAACTTACTGAATGTCATTTTGAATACTTTGAGGGGTGCAGTTTTTATAATGGGGTCATTTATTGGGTATTTATAATATGAAGGCCCTTCAAATCCACTTCAAAACTGAACTGGTCCCTGAAAAATTCAGATTTTGAAAATTTTGTGAAAAATTGGAAAATTGCTGCTGAACTTTGAAGCCCTCTGATGTCTTCCAAAAGTAAAAACATGTCAACTTTATGATGTAATCATGAAGTAGACATATTGTATATGTGAATCAATATATAATTAATTTTGAATGTCTATTTTCCTCATAAGCAGAGAGCTTCAAAGTAAAAAAAATTCAACATTTTAAATTTTTTCATCAAATTTGGGAATTTTTCCCCAAGAAATGATGCAAGTATCGATGAAATTTTACCACTAACATAAAGCAGAATATGTCACGAAAAAACAATCTTGGAATTAGAATGAAAGGTAAATGCATCCCAGAGTTATTAATGCTTAAAATGACAGTGGTCAGATGTGCAAAAAACGCTCTGGTCCTTAAGGCCAAAATGGGCCTGGTCCTTAACCCCTTAACGACGCAGGACGTATATTTACGTCCTGCGCCGGCTCCCGCGATATGAAGCGGGATCGCGCCGCGATCCCGCATCCTATCGCGTCGGTCCCGGCACTCATCAACGGCCGGGACCCGCGGCTAATACCACACATCGCCGATCGCTGCGATGTGCGGTATTAACCCTTTAGAAGCGGCGGTCAAAGCTGACCGCCACTTCTAAATTGAAATTGAAAGTGACCCGGCTGCTCAGTCGGGCTTTTCAGGACCGCCGCGGTGAAATCGTGGTGTCCCGAACAGCTTACAGGACACCGGGAGGGCCCTTACCTGCCTCCTCGGTGTCCGATCGGCGAATGACTGCTCCGTGCCTGAGATCCAGGCAGGAGCAGTCAAGCGCTGATAACACTGATCACAGGCGTGTTAATACACGCCAGTGATCTGTGTAAAAGATCAGTGTGTGCAGTGTTATAGGTCCCTATGGGAGCTATAACACTGCAAAAAAAATTTAAAAAAAAAGTGTTAATAAAGGTCATTTAACCCCTTCCCTAATAAAAGTTTGAATCACCCCCCTTTTCCCATAAAAAAATAAAACATGGTAAAAAAAAATAAACATATGTGGTATCGCCGCGTGCGTAAATGTCCGAACTATAAAAATATATCATTAATTAAACCGCACGGTCAATGGAGTACGCGCAAAAAAATTCCAAAGTCAAAAAAAGCGCATTTTTGGTCACTTTTTACACCATTAAAAAATTTATAAAAAGTGATCAAAAAGTCCGATCAAAACAAAAATCATACCGATAAAAACTTCAGATCACGACGCAAAAAATGAGTCCTCATACCGCCCTGTACGTGGAAAAATAAAAAAGTTATAGGGGTCAGAAGATGACATTTTTAAACGTATACATTTTCCTGCATGTAGTTATGATTTTTTCCAGAAGTGCGACAAAATCAAACCTATATAAGTAGGGTATCATTTTAACCGTATGGACCTACAGAATAATGATAAGGTGTAATTTTTACCGAAATATGCACTGCGTAAAAACGGAAGCCCCCAAAAGTTACAAAATGGCGTTTTTTCTTCGATTTTGTCGCACAATGATTTTTTTTTCCGTTTTGCCGTGCATTTTTGGGTAAAATGACTAATGTCACTGCAAAGTAGAATAGGCAACACAAAAAATAAGCCATAATATGGATTTTTAGGTGGAAAATTTAAAGGGTTATGATTTTTAAAAGGTAAGGAGGAAAAAACGAAAGTGCAAAAACTGAAAAACCCTGAGTCCTTAAGGGGTTAAGGGGTTAAAGGGTACTCCAGTGGAATTTTTTTTATTTATTTATCAACTGGTGCCAGAAAGTTAAACAGATTTGCAAATGACTTCTATTAAAAAATCTTTACCCTTGCAGTACTTTTTAGCAGCCGTATGCTACAGAGGAAATTCTTTTCTTTTTGAATTTCTTTTTTGTCTTGTCCACAGTGCTCTCTGATGACACCTCTTTCCGTTTCAGGAACTGTCCAGAGTAGCATAGGTTTGCAATGAAGATTTTCTCCTGCTCTGGACAGTTCCTGAAACGGGCATCAAGTGTCAGCAGAGAGCACTGTGGACAAGACAAAAAAGAAATTCAAAAATAAAAGAATTTCCCCTGTAGCATTCAGCTGCTAAAAAGTACTGGAAGGGTAAAGATTTTTTAATAGAAGTAATTTACAAATCTGTTTAACTTTCTGGCACCAGTTGATTTAAAAAAAATATATGTTTTCCACCAGAGTACCCCTTTAAACCTACTTAGCAGTTTTCTTTTGTAGTTTTATCCTCTCAGAGAAGTTTATAGACGAAAAAACACCAAGATTCACAGAAAAAATGCCATAGTCCCAGCATGCTTTGACACTAAGGGTCTATTCACATGGCAGAATTTCCGCTTGTGGATTTCCACCTTAAATTAATGCCATAGACTTCTATGGTATTCTGCAATCCCATTTACACTTCTGAATTTCCGCTTGCGGAATTCCACTAACGGGAAAGTTATACAGATTTGTACTTATTGAAAATTTTTTAACTCTTCCAGTACTTATCAGCTGCTGAATGCTACAGAGAAAGTTGTTTAGTTCTTTCCAGTCAGACATGGTACTCTCTGCTGCCACCTTTGTCCGTGTTAGGAATTGTCCAGAGCAGATGCAAATTCCCATAGTAAACCTCTCCTGCTCCAGACAACTCCTGACATGGCCAGAGGTTTCAGCGGAGAGCACTGTGGTCAGAATGGAACAAAAACTACACAACTTCCTCTGGGTCATACAGCAACTGATAAGTACTGTAAGGATTAAGGTTTTTAAATAGAAGTAATTTACATGTCTCTATGAGCCAATTATTCATTTAATTCCTTAAAGGGGTACTCCGCCCCTAGACATCTTATCCCCTATCCAAAGGATAGGGGATAAGATGTCAGATCGCCGCGGTGCCGCTGCTGGGGAGCCCCGGGATCCCCGCTGCGGCACTGCGCTATCATTACTGCACAGAGCGAGTTCGCAATACAGGGGCCGAAGCATTGTTACGTCACGGCTCCGCCCCTCGTGACGTCACGGCCCACCCCTTTCATTACAGGTCTATGGGAGGGGGCGCGGCAGTCGTCACGCCCCCTGCCATAGACTTGCATTAAGGGGACGGGCCATGATGTCAAGAGGGGTGGAGGCATGAGGTCACGCGGCTCCGTCCCCTGTATCGCCCGTCATTACGCACAGAGCGATCTCACGCGGTGCCGCAGCGGAGATCCCGGGGCTCCCCAGCAGCGGCACCGCGGCGATCTGACATCTTATCCCCTATCCTTTGGATAGGGGATAAGATGTCTAGGGGTGGAGTACCCCTTTAAGTTACTTGTCATTTTTGTCTTCCATTTCTCCTATTGCATCATTGACACTGGGTAGAGCAGTGTTTCCTGACCAGGGTGCCTTTAGCTGTTGCAAAACTACAACTTCCAGCATGCCCGGACAGCCAACGGCTGTCCGGGCATGCTGGGAGCTGTAGTCTTGCAACAGCTAAAGGCACACTGGTCCAGAAACACTGAGCTAGAGAAATAATCACAGAACATTATTTATTTTTTATTTTTATTGTACTGTATTTTATTTTTCTTTTTTCTTTGGGGAAGTAGTCACTTCCTTGAATCAGGATTAGAAGATAAAGATTTGCGCAACAATTCATAACTATCATGACTCATTTCTATAGAATAAGTACTGATCTCTGTTTATTTTCATGGAAACACAAAAAAATAAAACATGCAACATTTGTGGTTTATACATTTGATCTAAATCTCTGCAGCAACGGTATATGTTCCCTCAACTGCGTTGTTTTACTGCCATGACAATGAGCCTTGATACCTCTCAACGTGTCTGGAGACATATCTCTGGGACTACATTCCAGCTAACATAAAAACAAGTCTGGTTCATGCTTCCAATAAATACACATTTAATAACATTATCTGGATTAACTGTTTACAAATCATAAGAGGTTGTACAGGGTTATATTCAGACTAAGCCGTTTTTGCAGAGACATGAAGCTCATAATTTGCAACCTACTTAATGTCTCCTGTTTTTATCCTTCACCATTTATCCTGTGCTATCCATGCTACAGTATATATGTTTTTTTTTATATATGGATGAGGAATGTACAAATAGACATTTTCTAACAATATAAAAACTTCTATGGAGAGTGCTTATCTCAAAATCAGGGAGAAAACAGAAGATCGGAGGGCAGGATGAAGCCTAATGGGAGCTGCGGGGGATCAGGAATAGGTAAGTATTGCTTGGTTTTCTATTTTTTTTTCCCCATCCCAGCAGGATATGACTTTTTGAAAAATGCTGGATAATCCCTTTAATTGTGAGAGCTAAAATCAAAAGCCCTAACACCCAATCAATCTGTTAAAGGGACTTGGGGAAAACCTGTGGTCAGTCCAAAAAATGTGTTGTTTTCCATATCATTTCATGGCATGGGGTAACCTGACTCCAACAGTGTTAACACTTTCTTGCTACACCCCCTTAGCTTAGAGGCTTAGCGTTCACACCCTTTTTTTTAAATAAAGTTTCCGCCCCCTTTTGACTATTCAGTTAAATAGTAGAGGGGCATAGCAACAAAATAAAAACAAATGAAAACCTATAAAATTATACAAAATTCTATTTTTATGGACTGACCCCAAGTCCTCTTTAAAAGGGTACTCCGGTGGAAAACTTTTTTTTTTTTTTTTTTAAATGAACTGGTGCCAGAAAGTTAAACAGATTTGTAAATTACTTCTATTAAAAAATCTTAATCCTTTTAGTACTTTTTAGCAGCTGTATGCTACAGAGGAAATTCTTTACTTTTTGAATTTCTTTTTTGTCTTGTCCACAGTGCTCTCTACTGACACCTCTGTCCATGTCAGGAACTGTCCAGAGTAGCATAGCTTTGCTATGGGGATTTTCTCCTGCTCTGGACAGTTCCTGATACGGGCATCAGGTGTCAGCAGAGAGCACTGTGGACAACACAATAAAAAAAATAAAGAAATAAAGATTTTCCGCTTTAGCAAACATCTGCTAAAAAGTACTGAAAGGATTAAGATTTTTTAAGAGAAGTAAGTTACAAATCTGTTTAACTTTCTGGCACCAGTTAATAAAAAAATAAATAAATAAAGTTTTACACCAGAGTACCCCTTTAAATCTATCTCCACACCATCAGGGGAAATAAAATATCAACATAGGAAGGGTGGTTACATACAGACACTAAATAACACTGCCATATAGCTCTAATTACTAGTGCCTTACAGTAACAAAAAACAGTACTATCACTCATGATGCCCTTTAGGCTGAGTTCACACTGCAGGATTTCTGGGCAGAATTTCTGCTGGAGATCGAGCCGACGGCACTAGGACCAAGCAGACTGCATTGCTGCCCCCATAGACTGCAATGCATTTCTGGGTGGATCTTTTGGGAGATCTGCTCAGAAATGCGTTGCCATCTATGGGGACGGCAATGTAGTCATCCCGGTCCTAGTGCCGCCAGCTCGATCTCCAGCAGAAATTCTGCCAAGAAATTCCACAGTGTGAACCCAGCCTTAAAAGATTGAGGGCCTGAGGTATGCTCACTTATCTAAAGATCCTGGCTCAGTGCTATACACACTTGTTTAGATAACCAGAGCACAATGTACACTCACTAGCCTAGACATTATTCATCCACTCATTTTTGGAACACATTTATTCAAATCGAGGCTTTTGCATAAATATGGTCCATTTTTTTTTTTTTACACAAATATGGTGTTGAGTATTAGGCTAAGTCTCCACTTGGTTTTTTGCACTGTGTTTTTAGGGATAAAAAAACGCCTGAAAAATCGCCAGTGCAAGTGATGTCATCATGCGTTATTTCTCGCGTTTTTTCTGGCGTTTTTTCTGGCGTTTTTTTCATTTGTGTGGAAATTGCACCTTGGCTTTTTTTTGGGGGGGGAATCCAAAATTTCTTGGGTACCAAAAAAAAAAAAGGATGCAGCAGTGATGGAAATTTTTTTATTAAACGCAATGTATATATTTTATAACCCAATTTTTATTATTTTTTAATAAAGTGTGTGTTTCACTTTTTTTTTTTATACATTTTTAAAATTTTTTATGTGGTACTACTACTCCCTGCATGGAGCAGACTGTTCCATGCTGGGAGTGATAGTACCTGTACGATAGACATATCGCCCCTGGTGTCAGTCCTGACACCCGATGCGATCTTCCATAATATAGCAGAGAAGCGAGCGGGTCTATACATCGCTCACCTCTCTGCACTATACTCCGGCCACTGATGTCAACAGAAATTCATATTTCCCACCCAGAGCTGTGATTGGCCGGATGGTTGCAGCCAATCATAGCTCTGAGGAAAAGATGAATGAATGAGTGGCCCCAGCCCGGAGTATACAGCCGCTCTCCATCTCTGCTATAGACAGGATGATCACTGAGGGTGTCAGTAGTGACATCCACTGTGATGTGTCCTTAACCCCTTAAGGACTCAGCCCATTTTGGCCTTAAGGACTCAGACAATTTAATTTTTACGTTTTCGTTTTTTCCTCCTCGCCTTCTAAAAATCATAACTCTTTTATATTTTCATCCACAGACTAGTATGAGGGCTTGTTTTTTGTGTGACCAGTTGTCCTTTGTAATGACATCACTCATTATATCATAAAATGTATGGCGCAACCAAAAAACACTATTTTTGTGGGGAAATGAAAAAGAAAAACGCAATTTTGCTAATTTTGGAAGGTTTCGTTTTCAGGCCGTACAATTTATGGTAAAAATGACATGTGTTCTTTATTCTGAGGGTCAATACGATTAAAATGATACCCATTATTACATACTTTTCTATTATTGTTGTGCTTAAAAAAAATCACAAACTTTTTAACCAAATTAGTACGTTTATAATCCCTTTATTTTGATGACCTCTAACTTTTTTATTTTTCCGTATAAGTGGTGGTATGAGGGCTAATTTTTTGTGCCATGATCTGTACTTTTTTTTGATACCACATTTGCATATAAAAAACTTTTAATACATTTTTTATAATTTTTTTTTATAAAATGTATTAAAAAAGTAGCAATTTTGGACTTTTTTTTTTCCGTTCACGCCGTTCACCAAAGGGGATTATTAACATTTCATTTTAATAGTTCGGACGTTTACGCACGCGGTTATTTTTAATTTGCCGCAGCCCAAACTTGAAGCAGAAAACTAACTGTAAACCTGCCCGTGTGAATGTACCCTGTACATTCACATGGGGGGGGGGGGGGGCAAACCTCCAGCTGTTTCAAAACTACAACTCCCAGCATGTACTGACAGACCGTGCATGCTGGGAGTTGTACTTTTGCAACAGCTGGAGGCACACTGGTTGGAAAACCTTCAGTTACCTAACTCAGTATTTTCCAACCAGTGTGCCTCCAGCTTTTGCAAAACTACAACTCCCAGCATGTACTGATCACCAAAGGGCATGCTGGGAGATGTAGTTATGGAACAGATGGAGGTACACAACTACAACTCCCAGCATGCCCACATAGCAGTTTGCTGTCTGAGCATGCTGGGATTTGCAGTTTTGCAACATCTGGAGAGCTATAGTTTAGAGACCACTGCACAGTGATCTCCAAACTGTGGACCTCCAGATGTTGAAAAACTACAGATCCCAGCATGCTCAGACAGCAAACTGCTATGTGGGCATGCTGGGAGTTGTAGTTTTGCAAGATCTGGAGAGCGACAGTATAGAGATCATTGTGCAGTAGTCTCAAACTGTAGCTCTTCAGTAGTTGCAAAACTACAAATCCCAGAATGCCTAACCAGCTCTTTGGGCATGCTGGGAGTTGTAGTTTTTCAACATCTGGAGGGCTACAGTTTAGAGACCACTCTATAGTGGTCTCAGACTGTAGCCCTCCAGATGTTGCTAAGCAACTCACCGGCTTCCGTAGGATCCACGGAGCTGCGTCGCCGTCCTCTTCTTCCCTTGATCGTCGCCTGCTGCTGCTGTCGATCGTCGCCCGCTGCCGTCGCCAATGGGTGAGTGGATCTTCGGCGTCGGTCCTGTGTCATTTCCCCGTTCTGCCCCGCCTATTGTGGGTGGGCATGACGGGGAAACCGAAAGTAAAGCCCCCCTCCCCTGATCTGCTATTGGTCATCGCTGCTTGATGACCAATAGCAGGGATAGGAGGGGTGGCACCCCTGCCACCTCACTCCTATCGCTTCAGGGGGATCGTGAGTGTCATGGACACCCGCGATCCCCCTTCTATTCCGGGTCATCGGGTCACCATAGACCCGAATTGGCGCAAATCGCAAGTGTGAATTCACTTGCGATTTGCGCCGATCGCCGACATGGGGGGTGGGGGGTCTGATGACCCCCCTGGGCATTTGCGTGGGGTGCCTGCTGATCGATACCAGCAGGCACCCTGGTCCCCGCCCGGCGGGGACAGAAATTCCCACGGGCGTATGGATACGTCCTGGGTCCTTAAGTACCAGAAAGCCAGGGCGTATCCATACGCCCTAGGTCCTTAAGGGGTTAAGATACTTAAATGGTCACTCTCATTAAAAAAATTTTTGCTATTGCACTCCTTATGGTAAATGAAAAATATTTCTAATATACTTTGTTAAAAAAAAAAGAAGTTTTCTATGTTTTATTTGTGCTTAAAAAAAGCTCAAGAGCACATTTTCCCCCAACTCATACACAGACTTTGGAACCAAAGTTCGAACACAGGAAGTGCTGCCTGGAGTGCTGACAGGAGGGGGGGGGTGTCCAGCCTCATCCAATCATAGCTCCTCTCACACATAACTGCCATATGCTGTTGGCTGGACACCCCACCCCCCCCACACCCCCCCCCCCCCCCTCAGCACTCCAGGCAGCACTTCCTGTGTTCGGACTTTGGTCCAAAGTCTGTGTATGAGTTGGGGGAAAATGTGCTCTTGAGCTTTTTTAAGCACAAATAAAACATAGAAAACTTCATTTTTTTTTTTAGCAAAGTATATTAGAAATATTTTTCATTAACCATAAGGAGTGCAATAGCAAAAATTTGTTTTAATGAGAGTGACCATTTAAGTATCTGTCCATTTTATCTATGCTTTCATCATATCGAATCATTTTCAGTTATGGGATTGTGGTCTAATGGCCAAATTGCATGCAACATTTATTCATGTAGAATGCCAGGAGAGACAGTGTAGTTACAGTTTATTTTGCAGCATTTCAGATTTTAGCGAGTATATTTCAACCTATACAATGTCACATCTTATAAGTTTTGCTCTAATTTTATGTATTTGGTGCAGTCATAACATTTTTCTAAAAACTGAAAAATAATATTTTTTTTTCTTTTTATAAATGTGCCCCAGATATTTTGTCTTTTTCTTTTAGCACAATTCTTATATTGCCCAGAAGGGGCAGTGTTTCTCCACTTTTCTTATGCCTCCACTTAATGACGCTTCCTGTACGCCTGTGTCACAGACTAACAATTATACATAAGAAAAAGGAAAAATGCTGTATACTGATTGTGGATTGCTTTCCAAGCTGTAACTGGTGGATAGCCCCTAGGCACCTGCTCAAAAAGTCTTGCATCTGTCAATTATCGGACTGAGGAGCCAAGCAACAGGACCTGAAGCAGCTGCCATAGGTGAGTGGGAGCTCACCTGAGAGCTGGTGGAGCAGATGGACAGAATGCCCAATATCTGTGGGTCCATGCTTTGTAGATCTGATTTCTGTGCCACTCTGTGCTTACTAAAAAAAAAAAATCAAAAAAGACGCATCCATATTCCTACCACAGATGTTTTATACACAACCCCATAGAAACCACTAACCTGCATCATTTAACCCTTTGTATGCTGTGAGCAATGCTAAGTGCAGCTAAGAAAGAAAGTACAAGGGAGAAAAAATCATTGTGACTTGGTAGTTACAGTCATAGCCCTTTGTGAGCAGATAGCAGAGGGTCTATTACAGAAACCTAGACCTCTCTGACCATACTGCCTGTTGTAAGCGCAAACTTAGATATGCCCTTACAACTGCTATAGAACACAGGCAAATAAACTGGCATATAAAGTTAGATAAATTAAAAGAAAAAAAAAGTTTGTTAAAAAAAATTTGGATAGGGGATAAGATGTCTAGGGGTGGAGTGGCCCTTTAAGTACTGATGTTTTCAAATGTCCCAATGCATGGTACCCAATATATTTAGGGAAAGTTCCAGGAAAGGAAGCGCAGCATTAAGCTAAATTTCCACTTAGCTGTAAATCAATGAGAAATCGCAAAATTCCTTTTCCACTTGGAGTTTTTCAGTTCAGTGTTATTTTTTAATCCTTTTGCCATTTTTTCACTATTCTTTTGCGTTTTTCAGCTGATCGCTAGTTTTTGAAAATCACAACATGTTGAGCCTATGGCGTTATTTTCAGCAAAAACTTGACATTTTTCTCCCATAGAAGTCTATGGGAGTAAAAAAACACCAAGAAAAATACATTGTGGGTTTAAACTTTAGTGTTTTTGCAGGCGGTTTTTATTCTTTTTTGGACTTTAGCGATCCAAAAAAGGAAGGAAATACCTTTCATATATATATAATTTTTTAGGGTACCATTAAAATTAAAAAAAAAAAGATACAGTAGGGATGGAAAAAAATTGTATTTAACGAAATTTATATTTTTTTATAACAAAATTCTTATTAATTTTTAAACAGGGACCAAGTTGTGGGCAGGCAGTGACCTAAAAATGTAGCCAAAAATATAAAAAATTCAGCAGAGTCCGAATGGCATCACTAGATACTTGAAATGACCATCACGATTATTAAATGCGGCCTTCCATTCATCCCCTTCTCATATATGAATCAAATTATAGGCCCCACAAAGATCCAATTTAGAGAAGATTTTGGCACCTCGCAGATGACCCGTCTTTTTTTCCACTAAGAGGAAACCGGCTCGGGCAGAGGAAGAGGACTTCCTAATAAATCCCTTCTGAAGGTTCTCCTGGATGTAATTAGACATGGCCAGAGTTTTAGGAACAGACAAAAGGTAGATTCTGCCCCTGGGAGGTGTGGTGCAAGGTAGCAAGTCAATTGGACAATCTTAGGGACGATGCGGTGGTAACACTTCGGCTTGCTTTTCACTGAAGACATCAGCATAGTCCTGAAGAAAGGAAGGCAAACCACGCAGTGGATGAGATTATGGTTCCAATTTTGAGATATGTATGTAGATACAGTGGTTGTTGCAATATGGACCCCAGTGAAGAACTTCTCCAGTTTTCCAATCCAGCTGCGGAGCATGGAGTTGCAACCACGGTAGGCCATGCATGAGAGGAGAAGTACAATGAGGGAGAACATAGAAGGACAAGTTCTCCCTATGTGAGATTCCGATCTGCATAGACAATGGTTCTGTGCGATATAGCACAGTACAGTCCAGTCTTTCACATTCACTGTAGAGCTGTACAGAGGCTTTAACAGGCAGAACACCGTGGAAAATTTCCCGCAGAGCAAGAGTCCAAAAAGGCAAGAATGGAGATGATCTCTTTGGAAGGTAGGAAAAGCTGGACCATCATATTTAAGAGTGGAGAGGTGATATTCACACCTAGGGAGGCCTCTCCCACAAACCCTAGGTGTGAGCGTTTCCCTGTGACTGAGGATGCAGAGGAAAATCTTTTAGGAAGTTATCCACACTGGCACAGTATAGGCATAGATTCTCAGTTCATCGGCGAGTCCTTTCCTGCGGGGTCAGGTGAAACCGATCCACCTGCATAGCCTCCACTGCGGGAGGCAAGGGAGGAGGTTGCGGTGGTTGCTGAAAGACTCTCTTTCTTGGCGTAGTTCCTCACGTCGCTTTGAGAAACAGATATCAATCCGGGATGCCAACTGTATAAGCTCATTCAGATTAGATGGCAATTCCCGGGCAGCAAGGACATCCTTGATTTGACTTGATAATCCTCTCTTGAAGGTGGCGCAAAGAGCTTCATCATTCCATGCTAACTCCGATGCCAGGGTACGACACCGAATGGCATACTCGCCCACAGAGGAGTTGCCCTGAATATGACTCAGCAATGCCGTCTCAGCGGAAGAAGCTCGAGCAGGTTCTTTGAAGACACCCCAAAATTCCATCAGGAATGCCTGGAAATTGGTAGTGAGAGCATCACTGCAATCCCAAAGCGGAGTTGCCCAGGCCAAAGCCCTTCCAGTTAAAAGACTGAGGATGAAGGCCACCTTTGCTCGTTCCGTAGGGAACTGATCCGCCATGAGTTAAATGTGCATGGAGCACTGAGTCACAAAACCACAACAGAACTTGGGATCCCCCTCATATTTCTCAGGAAGAGACAGGCAGAGTCTTGATCCGGAGACGGCTGCAGGAGCGGGAGGTGCCACCGGAGCAGGAGGAGGCTGTGGTTGTGGCGGTTGTTGCTGAGCGGTTAGCAACTGCTGCATCATGGCAGATAACTGGCTCAACTGCTGTGCCTGCTGGGCCAACTGCTGTGACTGGAGCACCATGATGGAAGCGAGATCTGGACTATCAGGCAGAGGAACCCCAGCGGGATCTTGCTGTAATGGAGCGAGCTGGATGTGGATCCTCTAACCTGTGTGACTGATGACTCGGACCGTATCAGGGAGTGGAGTCTAAGGTGCCGCTGGTCTTCACCAGAGCCCGCCGCAAGGCAGGATAGGCTTGCTGCAGCAGGCAACACCCAGGTCGCTACCCCCGACACGGCTTTACCACACAGATAGTTGGACAAGGCACCAAAGGATAAGGCAGTAGCATAGTCAAACTTAGCAGAAGGTCAAGGCAGCGGCAAAGGTGTGGAATCTAATAACATAGCGGAATGTCTGGATACACGGGTAAGGCTAACAGGCTATAAGGGTCGCTTAATCTCAGGCTGGGGCACTGAAGATCAGGCAGGGAAGTGTGGGTGGTGCATGGACTTATAGAATGGTGTCAGGTGTACACAATAATTATGGGTGTATTGGCCCTTAAAATTTTTGAGCTCCGGTGTGCCCGTCCCTTAGGTCGCGCACGCACACTGAAGCTCAAAAATTTTAAGGGCCAGTACACCCATATTTATTGTGTACACCTGACACCATTCTAAAATTTCGGAGCTCCGGTGTGCGCGTGCGCCCTAAGAGACGGGGGGACGCGCGTGCCGGAGCTGAGACACAGCGGAGGCAGCAGGGGAGAGAGGTGAGTGATAGGCTGGGATTCGCATGCAAATCCCAGCCTCGCCGGCAGCCGGGGACAAGGGAACAGTGCACTCGCAGCCGGTGCAGGCGGCCGGAGCGCGGAGCGTGACAGTAGGTTTCACACTGGTGTGGTTCTCTGTGGCGGCCATTGTTTCTGTGATGCTTTGTCTGTGAGGTGGTGCGGCCCAGAGCCAGGGGCTTGGTCGGGCAGCAGTGAGGCTGCCTGGCCACTGGGTTTTTCCCCCTGTGGGTATGGTGTCTCGGAGGCAGTGGTCGCCGCCCAGCGCTACGCCAGTGTTAGGTTAAGGATCCACTCGTGGCCTTGACTTGGTGAGTGGGCTTGTACTTTTTGATCAAAATGTATACTAACAACCTGTTAGTTTTTTAAATTATGCTGAGAAGCAAGTAGATCAAAATACAAACGGTGGATGTGCGCCTATGTTTCCCTATTTGTGTTGTATGTAATTAAAATACATTACTAATAAAAAGTTTCACAAAATTAATTATAAAAAATATATTATTTTTACAATTAAATGGCCCTTTTATACATTTGTAATATTGTCGGGTGCATTTCAGGTCCCTGCCCGCTTACATAAATTGGTCCCTGTTTAAAAATTAATAAAAAGTTTGTTAAAAAAAAATAGAATTTTGTTAAATACAATTTTTTCTATCCCTACTACATCCTTTTTTTTTTTTATTGGCACCCAACAAATTTCTTTAAAAAAAACCAAAGGGGCCAAAAATGCAATTTCCACACAAAGGCAAAAACGCCAGAATAAAACGCAAGAAAAAAAAGTCAAACACCGGAAAATTCTGTGGCATTTATTCTGGCATTTTTTCTTGCATTTGTTTTTTGTTGGACAGAAAAAAAGAGTGGAAACTTGGCCTTAAAGTAGAAGCAGTGCCAGGCACAGGCCCTATGGTGCAGTCTGCCTTCCATAGCTCCTCATAAACTATATTTGTAATGGCAGTTTCAGGACATGCCCCCGCATAAGTGTGTGCTCTTGTCCCCAGTAAGGCAGCTTTGAGGCCCCCCCACTTCCCCCCAGTGTTGCCCTATGTGCCTTTCTGCATCCATGTGATGCTGGAGCTTGCTGGCCACACTACACCGACACTGTATATCTACTGTAAAGAAAGAAGGATCATGGACTGAAAAAAAACTACTTGTACTTTATTTGAATATGTAACAGGTCTGCTTTAAATGAAGAAAGTTGCAAACATGGTATTGTTTGCTGAATGTAAAATTATGTAAATTAAAAATACCACTCCATGAGAAATATAAAGTCACAGAAGGAAACAGTAGCTTCTGCCTCTCTGAAAAAAAAAACAATCTGAAGTACCATATAAGTACAGAATGATTTTAAAGGAGAAATGCTGAGAAAAACTTTTAACTCTCCCTGTGCCCCAGCTGCAAAAACAAAAAAAAAGTAAAACTTTAACTCACCTTCCTACATTCTTCTGTTGCGCTGGTTTCGGTGTCCCGTTTCTCCGGCACTGCTCAGCTCCCTGCTTCTTATCCTCGGAACATCACACTGTGGTCAGCGTATCGCCGGCCACAGCGATGTGCCGCCTCGGCAAGTGATAGACTGAGCGCACTGTCATGACAGGAGCCGGCCAGAGCTCCTTACATGACAGTGCGCTCAGCCTATCAAGGGGTTATCAAATGGGTGGGGGAAAGGGTTAAAGCTATGCCCACTGAGTAGGATATAAGAAAATAAACCAGTACTTACCACCAGTGCTCCTGCGGTGCCTCCAGGTTCCTGCTCAGGCCCCTGCAGCGATGACCTTTTTGAGCTGCAGCTTGACTGTTGGGCCCGGGAAGCACTCAGGTCCAGTGTGTCATACTGCAGCTCAGCAAATGGCTGGTCGAGGTGGGACATCACTACAGCAAGTGATTGGCTGAGCTGCAGCATGACACACTGGACCTGGGTGCTTCCCGTGCCCAACATGTCACACTGCAGCTCAGGAAGACAGACCGGAGCAGTACAGCAGGGCAACCCCAGGAGTGCTTGAGGTGAGTAAAGGTTTATTTTGTTATATTGTAGTGACTGTCCAGTCAGGAGCTCAGAATGATATGTAAGTCATTACCTACAATAGATGTTTAAATGTATTGTCCTAAATGTAAGTGCAGAGCTGTGATCTGTGACTATGTCTTAGTTACAGTGCCTTCAGGGAGTCTGGGTTAGCCTGAGACATACCCTTGCCTCATCATTGGCACAAGCTACAGATCTCTCTTTGCCCCTGCAGCTCCTCCTCCTAACGGGGTATAATCACACTGCGTAATGTTAAGGGAATCGCAAAATTCGTAGAGTGGAGACTCCACCTGGCAGCCGCCGCCGAAAAACTTCGCTGGTAGGACCGCATGGCACTGTAGTGCTCGTGGACTTCCGTGCAAAGAATAAACATGTTCTTTCTTTGTGCAGATCAATTTCAGCAGTGGAATTGTCCGTCGCTGAAATTCCACAGTGTGAACGAGTCTGCAGAAGACCCATTCACACTAATGTTAGGAGTTCACACCACGGAATTCCGATGCGCAATTCAGCGTGCGGAATTCCGGGCTAATTGCTCAGTGTGAACATACCCTTAGTCTATCACAAGCTCCCCAGGTTGTGTATGTAGACTCCCCTGCAATGTATCCAGGGAAAAATGATTATAAAATACAGTGGTCCCTCAACATACGATGGTAATTCGTTCCAAACGACCCATCGTTTGTCGAATCCATCGTATGTTGAGGGATCCGTGCAATGTAAATTATAGGAAGCTGTACTCACCTGTCCCCGCTGCTCCGGACCAGGTCCTCACCGCTTCCGATGCTGTCCCAGGGGCTCCCGATGCTGTCCGGCTGCTCCGGTGTCTTCTTCGAGATCCTCCGGTGTCTTCCGCATCTTCTGCAGGGTCCGGGCCTCGCTTTCTGGTGACGTTATTACGCTGCTGCGCCGGCGCGGCGTGCGTAGTGACGTAATAACGACGCTGGAAAGCAAGGCCCGGACCCTGGAGAAGATGCACAAGACACCGGAGGATCGCGAAGTGGACCCAGAGCAGCGGGAATAGGTAAGCGAACCTGCCAGGGATGCTTAAACTGCTATCCGACAGCAGCTTAAGCATTTTGCACTGTCGGATAGCAGTTAATGCGATGGCCCCGACATATAAAAGCATCGTATGTCGATGCTGACATCGACATGCGATGGCCTCTGAGAGGCCATGGTATGTCGATTTTATCATATGTCGGGGCCATCGTAGGTCGGGGGGTTACTGTACTGTCTTCTACACTATGCATGAGAAAAAGATTGAAGATTGTCAGGTTATTGCTACACACATACTGAGCATCTTTTATAAACAAATAGGGGAAGATTCATCAAAACTTGTGCAGAGAAAAAGTTGACCAGTTGCCCATAGCAACCAATCAGATTGCTTCTTTCATTTTTAAAAAGGCCTATGAAAAATGAAAGAAGCAATCTGACTGGTTGCGATGGTCAACTGGTCAACTTTTCCTCAACAAAAGTCTTGATGTATCTCCCCTTAGTCCCTATCAACCTGCATGATAACATATTGATGGTATCTATATGTGGTAGGTGGTATATATCAGTATGTTTAAGACCTTATATGTGTCTTCAGCAGATGTGGTGACAAATATATACAAATATGTAGAACAGTTGCATGGGTGATGTGCTCCTTTTTTGGTCTTGTATAAATAGCTGTATGTCTTAGTGTGGCTTTGGAAGAGAGGCAGCTGTAAGAGAGTTATAAAACAGAGAGATATCTGCTGTGCGGAGTGAATCTGTGAAGCTGGAGTGACTGGTGTGAGTACTTACATTTGCACATAGAGCGATCACTGGTCACTTTTTTTCTCTACTCTACCTCTAGGGGGAGGGTAGATTGGTCACAGGTGCTTAAATCTTAGTTTGGGACTCAGTTCTGAGCTTGCTCTGTCTGAGTGCTGCTTTCAAAGAGAGGCAGTTGAAAGAGAGTTATAAAACAGAGAGTTTAAAAGCAGGAGTTTGAGATCACTGTGAGTATTACTTTCCTTACACTGTAGAGACTTAAACTCACAAGGTCTACTTAGAATTTAATTGTAATAATTACTGTCTAGTATGGCCTCCATGTTGGAAAACGCAGTCCGGTGTGCATCTTGCATAATGTATGCAATCCTTGAACAGCAGTTTGAGGGTGCATATTGTTGTGCGAGATGTGTGCGAGTTGTTCATTTGGAAGCCCAGATCCTGGATCTAGAGGAGCAACTGGCAACACTGAGACGCATTGACAACTTGCAGAGGAGTCTCCTGCTCACTGAGCAAGTACTCTCTGGGGTAGAGGTGGGGGAGGATAGTGGGACGGAAGTGCAGGACAGTCAGGCAGCCAGCTGGGTTACAGCTAGAAAACGGGGTGGAGGGGAAAGTGACAGGGAGGCTAGTCCTGATCTGGCACACCCCAACAAGTTTGCCCGGTTGGCAGATGAGGGGGATGTCATTTCAGAGCTAGCAGTACTGCAGCAAGATACTGCCTCTGACCGCCAGGGGGGAGTCTGCTCCAGTAAGGAGGGAAGGAGGAGTGCCGGGCAGGCCAGACAGGTACTGGTAGTAGGGGATTCAATTATTAGGGGGACAGACAGGGCGATCTGTCACAAAGACCGGGATTGCCGAACAGTGTGTTGTCTTCCTGGCGCTCGAGTTCGGCACATCGCGGATCGGGTTGACAGGTTGCTGGGTGGGGCTGGAGAGGACCCAGCAGTCATGGTACATATTGGCACCAATGACAAAGTAAAAGGTAGGTGGAGTGTCCCTAAAAATGATTTCAGGGACTTAGGCTGCAAGCTTAAGGCAAGGACCTCCAAGATAGTATTTTCTGAAATATTACCTGTACCACGAGCCACACCAGAGAGGCAGCTGGAGATTAGGGAGGTAAACAAGTGGCTCAGAAGCTGGTGTAGGAAGGAGGGGTTTGGGTTCACGGAGAACTGGGCCGACTTCTCTGTTGGATACCGGCTCTACCATAGGGATGGGCTGCACCTTAATGGGGAGGGTGCAGCTGTGCTTGGGGAGAAGATGGCTAGAAGGGTGGAGGAGTGTTTAAACTAGGGACTGGGGGGGAGGGAACCTACAACGTAGATGGGGAAGATAGTGTAGGAAGAGAAGGTATTAATGTACCTGGGGGTGGAGTGGAGGGAGACGCTAGAATAGTTAATAGGGATAGGCTTCATAGGAAGAAAAAAAAAAACACAGGGGTCAGTCGGGTCCTGTTCTATTTAATTTATTAATTAATGACCTTGTAGAGGGGTTGAATAGTAAAGTAGCAATCTTTGCAGATGACACTAAACGCTGTAAAGCTGTAAACACAATAGAGGACAGTGCACTATTACAAATGGATCTGGATAGGTTGGAGGTTTGGGCTAGGAAGTGGCAGATGAGGTTCAACACTGATAAATGTAAGGTAATGCATACGGGGAAGAAACATCCGGGCTGGGATTATATGTTAAATGGGAGCACACTTGGGACGACTAACGTGGAAAAGGATTTGGGAGTCTTAGTTAACAGTAAATTTAGCTGTAGTGACGAGTGTCGGGCAGCTGCTGCCAAGGCAAATAAAATCATGGGGGCCATCAATAGGGGCATAGATGCCCACGACAAGGAAATAATTCTACCGCTGTACAAATCACTAGTCAGACCACACATAGAATACTGTGTACAGTACTGGGCACCAATGTACAAGAAAGATATAGTGGAGCTGGAGAGGATTCAATGACAGGAAACCAGGGTAATACAGGGAATGGGAGGACTACAGTACCCGGAAAGATTATCAGAATTAGGGTTATTTAGTTTAGAAAAAGAAGGCTTAGGGGCGACCAAATAACTATGTATAAATATATCAGGGGACAGTACAGTGATCTCTCCCATGATCTATTTATACCCAGGACTGTATCTATAACAAGGGGGCATCCTCTATGTCTTGAGGAAAGAAGGTTTCTACACCAGCAGAGACGGGGGTTCTTTACTGTAAGAGCAGTGAGACTGTGGAATTCTCTGCCAGAGGAGGTGGTCATGGTGAACTCTGTAAAAGAGTTCAAAAGGGGTTTGGATGTATTTTTGGAGAATAATAACATCGCTGGTTATGTATACTAGATTTATAGGGACAGAACGTTGATCCAGGGATTTATTCTGATGCCATATTTGGTGTCGGGAACAAATTTTTACCTCTAGTATGAGTTGGTTTTTTTTTTGCCTTCCTTTGGATCAACTCAGTAGGGACTCATTAGGGATATAGGTTGAACTTGATGGACTCTGGTCTTTTTTCTACCTTATGAACTATGAAACTATGTCAGAACAGGCATAAGAATATGAAGCCCTATTCTCAACTTATACCCCTGCACATGCCTATTTCGACAAGCCCCCCTACATAGCAGCCCCCGACTAGACAACAGTCCTTTCCTAAGTGCAAGTGGGAGGACTAGAGAAGACAGAAGACTCAAGATCAGCAAAACTAGGTCAGAACCCGGATGTCATGTCAAAGTCCACATCAGTATGCAGAGGGATTGTCAAAAACAGGTCCAAGGGTCTAAATTCATGACAGTACATCTAAATCCAATTCACAGTGCAGGAGGGGTAATTCAGGTCACAAGCAAGGAATGTGTATTAGGTAATGTCAGTAGTAGAAATAAATAGAATCAGTCCTCAGATTCTCTTAAGGGGATCATCTAATGTCCAGGGTAAACTAGCCTCTGAGTCTTAGAGTAGCCTTGCTTGTGTGGTGTCCCGGTACCGGATTGCATCCGTTACCTTGTGGTGAGGTCCCCAAAGTCAGAGTCCCTAGGTACCAGTGGGATCCTCATCTATAGTTAGCCCCTAGTCACCCCTTTAATAATTAAAATTATTCAAATTCTAATTGTCTATATGTATATAAAGTGTACTTACCTTGTTGTAGTGTCGCAGGACCTGCGGGTCACGTGACGCCTTCCAGAACTCTATGGTTTTTACTCATGGACCTTTGGAGGTAGTCAGGTGATCACCCACCATGCTTTTTAACGGTGAGTGACAGCTGACATGGACCAATCCAAAACGGCCCTGCCCATATAAGGGAGCGGCGGCCATTAATCTCGCTCTTTCCTCGTGGGTTGCTGATGAGGACGGATCTGCGCAGCTGTCATCGGCAACCACTGGGCCAAAGCCTTGCGGCATCGGCCATCATTCCAAAACTGTGAGTTACTTCAATTTCCTATTACTCCGCAAGATCACTGGACCTAGACAGACCCCTAAATCCAGCAGATCTCTGCAAAACCTAATTCTGCTAATCTCACGATAACCTATCGGTCCTAAGCAACTGTCAGTCACTGCCGTGCTGATAATAGACTCTGTTACTAAGACTGTTACCGTTACTGAATGTACCGCAATTCATCAGTAAAGTTCCTGCAAGTTCAAGTTCAGCACTGCCATGGACAATCGTTTATTTCTGCATGCACATATCGTTTCTGGGAAGGGTGGCGATAGGCCTAGCAACTACCTCAGCGTATTAACCCTTACCCTGGCGTCACGCGTGACAAGGTTTAAATTAACCATACATATTCCAACACAGCAACACCCCAACTACACTATACCCCCCAAGGGCTACCACAAAGCCTTTTTGGCGTCGCACGGACAGGATTCGGGTGTGTACCTACTACTGTTGCCACCAGTGAAAGTGTACTACCCCCCAAGTAACGAACTTTATTCATGTACTGTGAACTGTGTTGTTGTGTACGGGAGTGGTGTTTGTGGTGCACCATACAAGGGGGCCACGAGAAAAGTAAGGGGGGAGGCAAAAATATATCTGCAACTAAGATGTGTAAACTGCGCAATGAGTTCATGCTGTGATCCACTGGTCCGGTCAGCACAGGCGGAGCTGAACTGCTGTCGGAAAAGCGCGCGAAGAAGGCCCACGCTGCGCCACGCCCCGCCCCTGGGCGTGGCTGCCAAGTTGCTGTATCACAGCCGAAAGGGAACTTGGAGATACAGGAGTCGTCTCTGGAGGGACCAGAAGTCGGGGCTGCACCGATGACGTCCTTCCTGCCGGCCGCCATCTTGGGGAAGCTCACTATAAAAGACTCCACGCACAGCGACCTCTTCAGTCTGCACAGGGAGCCGGAGAGTACAGACATAGTGGAGAGCAGCGTTCCACGTGGATAAGATGGCAAAATGGCGGTGGAACAGCGGAAAGTTGTGCAGTCGCAGCCCAACTTTTCCAAGAACTTGCTGGCCGTCTGCAGCGGTTGTCATGAGACGAAGAGGGGGCCTGCAATCTTCCCCCACTGCCTGATAATGATGATGATTGGCCAGAGACACCTCCAGTGGAGAGCACAGGGACACCTGGAGGTGCATTGCCGGTGAGATTGTCCCCTCACCACAGAACTTGGGGCTCGTGGGCCAAGATCCCATTGGAGGAGTCTGCAGTGAGTACCCCGTCAGAGGCGGCCTATTCTTCCTCCTCCAGCTAAAGTTCCTCTATCTGATTTGCCAAGTGCACGACCGTGCTCACCGAAATTGCTGCAGTGGGTGTTTGGAGATGAGCCGGAGCTGATCGAATATATGCACAAGGTACTTCAGCGAATACCTGGGAAGCCACTCCCACAAATTCCAAGTGCACAAAGAGAAAGGGCCCGTCAAGAAGCCGAGCTGGCCGAATTGATGGAAAAGTTAAAGGCCCGACACAAAGAATTGTATGCCCCTTAGCACGTGCATTTGCCTTATGAAGAAAAAATGCGGTATCAAGAAAATACCAAAGAAATGGAGGCATTGTACATATGCAAATGAGTTCATCCCCGAGAAGGGGAGGAGCCATTAGAGAGAATAAGAGCAACTGTGGCCAAGTTCGACAAGGTCAGAGGTTATGGGACACTTCCTGACTGCCACACTGGGCAGACCATCCTCGTAAACCAGCGAGCAGTACAAAGGCCATATCTACACAAAAAGTTCTACTCCTTGGAGGTGGGTGAAATTGGGGAGTACACCCCGTCCAGAGCCTTTGAGGGGAATGGGCTGCTGCGGTCACAAGACCAACTGCCCCAACACAGCTTCCTTTCAAGTATTTCCCGTCAACTGATTGGGAGTCCGACCCCTTCGACTTGAGGCCAAAATGGTCCGCTCCTAAATCCTCCATTAACGTACCCAAGGAGGAGGAGCCTCAACAGCAAAGATCATCTTTTGTGTACAGCAAAGAGTCAAGTTCATCATCTTCTGTGTCCCGCCAAGTGCCAAGTCCTGTGCAGGATCAGGAAAGTAGGCCAAAGTTGCGGCCACCAAAGTCAGTACCTAGACCCTCTCGGAGCAGTGCAGTGAGAGTTTGTCTGTTCCTGAGGTACCAACGAAAGGGTCATGGGTCCATCCTAGTTTGAAGATGGTGCTCCAGCCCTACTGCCCCACTTACATTCCGGCTAGTAAGCCTATAGCCCCTTAATGGGTAGCTCCCACCATCCAATTTTTTTTTTTTTGCTAGCCCGTTCCCCCCCCGCTACGGCACTAGCCCGTTAGCTCCTCCCCCCCGCCCCGCATACCCCGTTCCCTCATTACACTTGCAGTTACTGCAGAGTCCGGCAGCGGGCTTGCAGGGACAGCGGCGGCAACGAGGCAGCGGCGGCGATGTGCGGGAGGAGTGGCCTCTCAGCCAGTGGCCGGGGAGCCAATGCGCTCGCTCCCGCCTGTCTGATTGACAGGCAGGGAGCGAGTGCAGCCTAACTGAAAAAGGACTGATTGCCACTCCAAAATCAGTCCTTTTTCAGTAGCCGGTTTTTAAATGTAAATTAAACCTTTTTAATGAAAAAAAAAATAATGAAAGTATATTAGAGATATGTTGTAGTACATAAGTACCACAACATATCAAAAATAATGTTGGTGACAGTGCCCATTTAATTCCACACCTGCCCCTGATGTTGGCAGACATAGGGGGAACCCAGAGAGGCACTAGAAGAGTGAGGATGAACATCCTCTAAAGAGACTCTAAAGTAATGTCCTGTTGTTTCTCTTACTAACCTCTTTTTGTTTTGCAGCAACCGATTTCAAGAATTGTGCCTAGCAGGACTGTGCTAAGATTGTTCCAGTTTTAAGTTCAGCAACATAACCATCAAGCTTTGTGCCTGACTATTAAGTAAAGAGACTCCTAGCCAGTAGGAGATTCATAAGGACTGTACCCGGCTGATTTGTGGTAAGGCCGTGTTTCCTTTCCCTTCCGATGAACTCTTAGTGTAGGTGGACTGCTGATCCTTACACGTCTGTTTTATGTATATACCAGCAGCTTCATAAGAACTCTTATGCTAAATGTTGCACTTATCAGGTGAATGAGCCTGAACCTTGTTGGAGTGTTGATAATTGTGTAAGTTTGTATGGTAAATATGTATATGGTTCTTGTACACAGGAAGGTATCCTTGTGTCTGTGTACATAAAAAACAGGTAAAGGTTGTGCATAGAAAAATAACCTAGTGTCTATGTACATAAAGAAATAGGTAAGATTTGTACACGAAAAATGTCAGTGTAGAGCATGTGTACACTAAACCCTAAAAACGTAAATAATTCTTGTACATACAAATGTATAAAATGCTAAAGGTGCTTAGTAGTTAATAAATGGGTGGCACTCCGGCTCCTCCGAGGGTAGTATTGTTGCTGTCGCCAATCGCTAGCACCTGTCTCAACAAAAATTATAGGGTAACTCACCCTTAGGATAGTACTTGCACACATAGTACTCTTGACTACTCACTTAAATGTACTACTTCAATCTATTTCAGTACATACACAAAAACAAAATGTATCTCACATTCAAACACTTAGGAATGGTAGCCTATTGATATCCAATTCCAGCCACTGTTAGGTACACTCATATTTCTCTTCTCTGTATTGCATGTGTGAGATGCTCTACCTGGCCAGTAGGTGCTCTTGCGAGTATAGAATTAAACACGTAGTTCTAAAGGTAATCTAGGTAGGTTATTTTGAAGTGCTCTAGGGATCAGTAGCGTGTAGCCCATAGACCCCAGAAGCCAATCTTACTGTGACCTAGCTTCCGGCTAGCCAGTATACTTTTTGTGTACTAACAGGTAAATCATTGTTGTCAAAAAGATAAAATGTGTGAGATTCCAAAATGTTTAGTCAGCTTGAAGCTAAATGTATAGAGAGTTGTACTCATGTCTAGCTAGCCTCATAAAATGTGTAGAGAGCTAAAACAAAATGTTTTAGGAGCTAGCAACTAAATGTCAGATAGCTGCCTAATTGTATAGAAAGTTTAAAATGTATAGTAAGCTTAATTAAAATGTCTAAGAAGCTAGAAACTAAAGGTCTAGATAGCTTCATAATTGTCTAGATAGCTTCATAATTGTCTAGGAAGCCTTATAAGTGTCTAGTAGGATTACTAGTCTTCAAATGTTTCAAATGTCTAGAGAATGTCTAGTAGGTTTAAAAGTACCTAATGCAAGTTTTGTCAGGATATAGATTCTGTCTAGTTAGCAATCCTGTTCTGCCTGCCCTAGTTCCTCTGCCTTAGGGGACAGGCGTCGGGGTCAACTTGTTTTAAGTAAGGGGGTTTGTGGTGTCCCGGTACCGGATTGCATCTTTTACCTTGTGGTGAGGTCCCCAAAGGTACCAGTGGGATCCTCATCTATAGTTAGCCCCTAGTCACCCCTTTAATAATTAAAATTATTCAAATTCTAATTGTCTATATGTATATAAAGTGTACTTACCTTGTTGTAGTGTCGCAGGACCTGCGGGTCACGTGACGCATTCCAGAACTCTATGGTTTTTACTCAAGGACCTTTGGAGGTATTCAGGTGATTACCCACCATGCTTTGTAACGGTGAGTGACAGCTGACATGGACCAATGCAGAGCGGCCCTGCCCCTGCCCATATAAGGGAGCGGCGGCCATTAATCTCGCTCTTTCCTCATGGGTTGCTAATGAGGACGGATCTGTGCAGCTATCATCGGCAGCCACTAGGCCAAAGCCTTGCGGCATCGGCCATCATTCCAAAACTGTGAGTTACTTCAATTCCCTATTACTCCGCAAGATCACTGGACCTAAACAGACCCCTAAATCCAGCGGATCTCTGCAAAACCTAATTCTGCTAAGCTAATCTCAGGATAACCTATCGGTCCTAAGCAACTGTCAGTCACTGCCGTGCTGATAATAGACTCTGTTACTAAGACTGTTACCGTTACTGAATGTACCGCAATTCATCAGTAAAGTTCCTGTAAGTTCAAGTTCAGCACTGCTGTGGACAATCGTTTATTTCTGTACGCACCTATCGTTTCTGGGAAGGGTGGCGATAGGCATAGCAACTACCTCAGCGTATTAACCCTCACCCTGGCGTCATGAGTGACAAGGGTTAAATTAACCCCTCATTTTCCAACACCCCAACTACACTATACCCCCCAAGGGCTACCACACTTGCTTTTGCACTATACTTAAAATGATGACTTGGTTGCAGAATTTTCTCTTGGGATTGTAACTGGGCCACTGAACTAGTTTAAGTCCAATTCAACTGAGAAATCTACCAGGGGTCTATAAGGGGGTGGTAGGTGGAAATTTTTTGCAAGCATCCCTCCCCACTCTATGGGCAATGCTTAGACACAACTTCCTGAGTGTATCCAGAAAGCAGTCCCCAGTCGTTAGTCTGTGGCTACCTAGGTCCTGTGGAATAAACACATCTAATTCTTGAAATATGTTTCTCCCTAATACTACCCTATCATGTACCTTTTTGGCGGGACATGCTATGCAGGATAACTTGACTAAAACAGTTCTGGTGATTTAGGCAAACTCTTGCAGAGCGTATGCTCCCACCAGGGCCAGATTACTCTGACTGGATTCTGAGTTTTGCACTCCCTATCCTAGGAATAGGGGAGGAGTAGGACAGTCCATAGCATTGATTGGCTAAGGGGTTGGACATGTGACAGATTACCACTGCTAACATAAAACTCAGGGCATGCATGAATAAAACAGAAACACAGAAAATACATTTGTAATGTAATAAAGACGGACATAAAGGCCTCATCATTTCAGAGAATGACTTTTGAGAGACCAGCTAATCTTGTATTATTCCAGTCACTTGAACATGGTACAGTGTAGCAATTGGTACTTATGCACTGGGCCACCACACACCCTAACTCTGACCCCCAACCCTAAAGTGTAGTTCCTAACCCTAATCCTACCCATTGCCAACCCTAAGTGCGTTTAGCACTATGTGAGCAAGAGCAGCTCTTTCAGGCCATGTTCACGTGGTGTAAAATGTGCGGAATGTCCACCTGGAAAACATGGGTAGACATTCTGCACATTTGTAAAATTCGGCGGGCGCTAAGACCACTCAGAAATGCGCTGTTTCATAGACAGCAATGGATTTCCGAGCGAAATCCGCAGAAAGAATAGACAAGTCTATTTGTTCTGCAGATGCCGGAGTCAGGATTTCGGTATGGTCGGGTGGTTGTCCCCGTGGTCGGGAGGCATAAGACTTGGAGCCTCCAGCGCTTCCCAGCGGCAGGACCCCCGCAATCAGACATCTTATCCCCTATCCTTTGTATAGGGGATAAGATGTCTTAGGGCCAGAGTACCCCTTTTAAAATAATCAGCAAACAGACACACCCCTAACAAACTGTCTTTAGTATGTGATATATCTATATATAATCTGGAGCTCTGCTGCAAGTAGGGCATTTTATTGCAATCAACCAAGTATGACCATGTTTCTACACTCTCACTTTTGTATTATATTCTACTGCATTTTGCACTGGTGTAGTTTCTCTATACTCATGTTAGGTTATTATTGAATCTTTCATAATGGGCAGTGTGAACCATAATTATTAAAATCTACTTTATATGCTCGGATTCTACTGCTATACATACAGTTGAGAAAAAAAGATAAACATGAAACCAATATCAGAAATAGATATATAGAACAATATGGGTCTATTCACATCCACACCAATTCCACTTCCGCATTCATTTGTGTGATTTCTGGCTTGTGCGGATTTTATGCGGAATCGGTGCGGTGTGAAGGCAGTGTGGGGCGTATGGTCTGAGCACTGACAGGCTGACACTGCTCCCCCACCCCTTCAACCTCTTAAGCAATGCTGACAGCACTTATACGCCTATTTTTCCAAGACAACCTCTGGATATGATGCTGAGCATTTGCACTCCTCTGGTTGAGTAAAATCTGTCCTGTGAAAGCGCTGTATGGTCTTGCCCACCATACTGCAGAGCAGTTATAGAGTCTTGGCAATCTTCTTATAGCCTAGGCCACCTTTTTGTCGAGCAGCAATTATTATATTAAACTATTATATTAAATGTACTTATTTTAAGAAGTCTACCTTTTTTGTCTGGTAGGCAGAATATTAGCAGGAAATTTTTTTTTGGCACTTAAATAATGTGTCCATAGTATATGAAAAACAATTACACTGAAGTCCATATCCCGTAACTGTTCCCGTAACTGTTCACAAATACAGAGAATATAGGCTCGCTTGCTTCAGACCCATAACCTTTTTTCACGTTTTGTTATGTTAGAGACATAAAAACAGAATTTTAGAAGTGTGTTAAAAAGGAAAAACTCCACTGAAGTAATTGGAGGCTCAACTGAAATAAATGGAGCCAAGTTGTAAAACCACACACAACATGCAAACAAGAGTAGTGCTGTTTTTGGAAGAAATTAGCTTTTCTACTGCTGGATATCCCCTTCAAGTCAGTTTGTATATTTAAATGTTGTATGTCGAGTCTTAAAGGGTATTCTCATCTCCAAAAGTTATTGTTATTGTTCTTCATTATGCAATGTATAGACTGAAGCCAGAGGAGCAGGAGAGCCTGTGAATCTGGTGATGCTTATTGTGAGACAGGTCCTGTTGCTGAGAGTCCTCAGAGGGGTCATTCTTGACAAGAGAGAGCCGCAGAGGGTGATGAGCCAGGGAGTCTCTGAAAATGAGCCAGTGGTAGCGTATTGTTAAATGGGCACTGTTAAATATAAAAACTTTTTATATGTTGTACATCTTGGAAAAACAACAGTTTTTCTAATATATTTAACATTTTATTAAAGAAAACTGCCTTTGAAAATCCCACCACTAGGGGTCCCCATACCTCCTGGGACACTGATGAGTCCCTCAGCAGCCTGAGCGTGTCCAAGGGTCATGGACACGAGATGTCTGATTGACAAGGCTGCAGGAGGAACACAGCCTGCAGCAACACTGCTGTAAGGCTGCATCCACATCATGATTACAGCCTATGGCTGCCGGATCTAGCTGGGGGACAGGAAAACCGGGCACTCCCGTACCCCAGCTGGACCCCGCCCCCATTTCATTCATTTGAATGAGCCAATCGGAGTCAAACAGTGACTCCGGTCAGCTCATTTTTGCCCCCTATCCGGTATTGTGACCGGACCTAAAACCGTAATATACTACGGTTTTAGGTCCGGTCACAAAACCGGATATGGGGCAAAAATGAGCCGACTGCAGTCACTGCAGTTTTACTCAGGTCGGCTCATTCAAATGAATGAGATGGGGGCCGGGTCTGGCTGGGGTACGGGAGTGCCAACACTCCATTCATGGTTTATGGATCAGTTCCTCTCCATAGAGAATGCATGAAGCGCTGGTCCACTCTCTTCATTTGTGGGGACATTACTCCTCTATTCTGGTGATCGGTGGGTGTCCCACCAATCAGACCCCACCAATCACCTTGATATCCTCTATCCTGAGCATAGGGGATTATTTTAAATTTTTGAAATATCTCTTAGTGCAATAATGTTATCAGTCTGTCACCTGAGTTTAGGAGGACATTCTATACTAACAAACTGACAACAACCACCACCATTACCACTACAGACCATACACAGTATGTATATGTATGTGTATATATATATATATATATATATATATATATATATATATATATACACAGCAGGGCTTTATAAATTTGTTTTGAATTTAGGAACCAGCAAAAATAATTAGAGCATTTCTATTGTTCTACGCACGTCATGCAGTGTGACATTATGGCATATGACGTATTTTTGGAGCTCCAGAGAAGGGTGCCAAACTGGGAAAGGGAAGAATTTGTCAGGACACCTTAGGGGCCAGCACCAGCCCTTTTTTTTTTGTTGTTGTTGGGGGTTCGACTGCTGAGACCTTGACCAATCACCTCAGTTTAAGTTGCTCTCCAACTGTTGTAAATCTACAACTCCCATCATGCCTAGAGAGCTGCTGTCATTATGGGAGTTGTAGTTTTGTAACAGCTGGAGAGCCACAGATTGGGGTACGTTATCACCCATTATCTCTGCAGAATTTAAGTGACTACAGCAGTGTTGGGACAGTCAGGAGGATACACAATGATATCAGTGACCTGAGTGATGTTGCTTTTTTCTTCTTCTTCATCTTGTCCAGGCACCGGGACATCATTGGTTCCTCACTTTGTTAGTAGGCATAAAGACAATCTTTTGTATAAAGACAATAATCATTATAATCCTGCCAGAAACTGATCCACCTGAAACCCTCCCTGCCACACGTCATGCCCTCTTAATATATTGCTGCCATACACTGTTCTATCTGAATATAACCCTGTCAAAAACTGTACCCTCTGCCACACACTGTATCTATAATAATAATACTGCCACACACTCTTTCTTCTAAGTTAGGCGTAATCCCACCCCTGCACTGTCCTCCTCCAGACCCCTCAGCCCTTCTCCTCCCGACCTCTCTGCCCTTCTCCTCCAGACCCCTCAGTCTTCCTCCTTCAGACCCCTCTGTCCGCCTCCTCTTCCAGACCACTCTGTCCACATCCTTCTCCAGACCCCTCTGTCCACCCTTTCCTCCAGACCCCTTTGTCTACTTCCTCCTCCAGACCCCTCTGTCTGCCTCTCCCTCCAGACCCCTCTGTCTGCCTCTCCCTCCAGACCCCTCTGTCCAATTCCTCCTCCAGACCCCTCTGTCCCAGACTCCTCTGTCCACCTCCTCCAGACTCCTGTCCGCATCCTCCTCCAGATTCCTCTGTCCGCCTCCTCCTCCAGACCCCTCTATCCGCCTCCTGCTCTAGACCCCTCTGTCTGTTTCTTTCTCCAAACCCCTTTATTCACCTCCTCCTCAGACCCTTCTATCTGCCTCCTTCTCCTGAATCCTCTGTCCGCCTCCTACTCCAGACTACTCTCTCTGCCTCCTCCTCCAGACCCCTCTGTCCGTCTCCTTCTTCAGACCCTTGTGTCCTCCTTCTCCAGACCCCTCTGTCCGCCTCCTCCTCCAGACCTCTCATCTATCATACACATTTATTATATACATACATCTGTCATAAATACATAAATATATACATCTATAATACATATAATACACATCTATCATACATACATCCACACCTTTATCATACATACATCTATCGTACATGCACACATCTATCATACATACACACATTTATCACACGTACTTACATTCATCATACATACATATATATATATCACACCAACATGCAAACATCTATTATACATACACACATTTCCATACATACTTCTATCATACATACACACATCTAGCATACATATATAATCTATCTATCATACACACATCTCTTTTGCATACCTTTACCTTGAGATGGCCAGTCTGGTAGCATTTGGTGTGCCCATGCATGGCACGTAACTCCCAAAAGCCACCACTGCATTAATGCAGCTGTGGCATTTATAAAAAATAAAAAAAATATATGGGGGGGGGGGGGGGGATCAAACTTCTCCTTCCTGCTGGATCCACTTCTGACTTTGGCTTTAAAACTGCAGAGGTAGTTTACCAAAAAAATGACAGAAAAAAACCTGTTTGGAAACAGTAGCACACTGTTACGCCGAGCGCTCCGGGTCCCCGCTCCTCCCCGGAGCGCTCGCTACACTTCCCTCACTGCAGCGCCCCGGTCGGTTCCACGGACCCGGGGCGCTGCGTTACCACCTCCGGCCGGGATGCGATTCGCGATGCGGGTAGCGCCCGCTCGCGATGCGCACCCCGGCTCCCGTACCTGACTCGCTCCCCGTCAGTTCTGTCCCGGCGCGCGCGGCCCCGCTCCCTAGGGCGCGCGCGCGCCGGGTCTTTGCGATTTAAAGGGCCACTGCACCGCTGATTGGTGCAGTGGTTCCAATTAGTGTTTACACCTGTGCACTTCCCTATATCACCTCACTTCCCCTTCACTCCCTCGCCGGATCTTGTTGCCCTAGTGCCAGTGAAAGCGTTCCTTGTGTGTTCCTTGCCTGTGATTCCAGACCTTCTGCCGTTGCCCCTGACTACGATCCTTGCTGCCTGCCCCGACCTTCTGCTACGTCCGACCTTGCTTCTGTCTACTCCCTTGTACCGCGCCTATCTTCAGCAGCCAGAGAGGTTGAGCCGTTGCTAGGGGATACGACCTGGTCACTACCGCCGCAGCAAGACCATCCCGCTTTGCGGCGGGCTCTGGTGAAAACCAGTAGTGACTTAGAACCGATCCTCTAGCACGGTCCACGCCAATCCCTCTCTGGCACAGAGGATCCACCACCTGCCAGCCGGCATCGTGACAGTAGATCCGGCCATGGATCCCGCTGAAGTTCCTCTGCCAGTTGTCGCTGACCTCACCACGGTGGTCGCCCAGCAGTCACAACAGATTGCGCAACAAGGCCAACAGCTGTCTCAACTGACTGTTATGCTACAACAGTTACTACCACAGCTCCAGCAATCATCTCCTCCGCCAGCTCCTGTACCTCCTCCGCAGCGAGTGGCCGCTTCTGGAATACGACTATCCTTGCCGGATAAATTTGATGGGGACTCTAAGTTTTGCCGTGGCTTTCTTTCCCAATGTTCATTACACTTGGAGATGATGTCGGACCAGTTCCCCACTGAAAGGTCTAAGGTGGCTTTCGTAGTCAGCCTGCTGTCTGGAAAAGCCCTGGCTTGGGCCACACCGCTCTGGGACCGCAATGACCCCGTCACTGCCTCTGTACACTCCTTCTTCTCGGAAATTCGAAGTGTCTTTGAGGAACCTGCCCGAGCCTCTTCTGCTGAGACTGCCCTGTTGAACCTGGTCCAGGGTAATTCTTCCGTTGGCGAGTATGCCGTACAGTTCCGTACCCTTGCTTCAGAATTATCCTGGAATAATGAGGCACTCTGCGCGACCTTTAAAAAAGGCCTATCCAGCAACATTAAAGATGTTCTGGCCGCACGAGAAATCCCTGCTAACCTACATGAACTCATCCATCTTGCCACTCGCATTGACATGCGTTTTTCCGAACGGCGTCAGGAGCTCCGCCAGGATATGGACTCTGTTCGCACGAGGCGTTTCTTCTCCCCGGCTCCTCTCTCCTCTGGTCCCCTGCAACCTGTTCCTGTGCCTCCCGCCGTGGAGGCTATGCAGGTCGACCGGTCTCGCCTGACACCCCAAGAGAGGACACGACGCCGCATGGAGAATCTCTGCCTGTACTGTGCTAGTACCGAACACTTCCTGAAGGATTGTCCTATCCGTCCTCCCCGCCTGGAAAGACGTCCGCTGACTCCGCACAAAGGTGAGACAGTCCTTGATGTCTACTCTGCTTCTCCACGTCTTACTGTGCCTGTGCGGATGTCTGCCTCTGCCTTCTCCTTCTCTGCTGTGGCCTTCTTGGACTCTGGATCTGCAGGAAATTTTATCCTGGCCTCTCTCGTCAACAGGTTCAACATCCCGGTGACCAGTCTCGCCAGACCCCTCTACATCAATTGTGTAAACAATGAAAGATTGGACTGTACTATACGTTTCCGCACGGAGCCCCTTCTAATGTGCATCGGATCTCATCACGAGAGGATTGAACTGTTGGTCCTCCCCAATTGCACTTCTGAAATCCTTCTTGGACTTCCCTGGCTTCAACTCCATTCCCCAATCCTGGATTGGTCCACTGGGGAGATCAAGAGTTGGGGGCCCTCTTGTTCCAAGGACTGCTTAAAACCGGTTCCCAGTAAACCTTGCCGTGTCCCTGTGCTTCCTCATGTAACCGGTCTCCCTAAGGCCTATATGGACTTTGCGGACGTTTTTTGCAAAAAACAAGCTGAGACTCTACCTCCTCACAGGCCTTATGATTGTCCCATTGACCTCCTCCCGGGCACTACTCCACCCCGGGGCAGAATCTATCCTCTGTCCGTCCCAGAGACTCTTGCCATGTCTGAATACGTCCAAGAAAATTTAAAAAAGGGCTTTATCCGTAAATCCTCCTCTCCTGCCGGAGCCGGATTTTTCTTTGTGTCCAAAAAAGATGGCTCTCTACGTCCTTGCATTGACTACCGCGGTCTTAATAAAATCACGGTTAAGAACCGCTACCCCCTACCCCTCATCTCTGAACTCTTTGATCGTCTCCAAGGTGCCCATATTTTTACCAAACTGGACTTAAGAGGTGCTTATAATCTCAT
This sequence comes from Hyla sarda, assembly GCF_029499605.1. Lineage (NCBI taxonomy): Eukaryota > Metazoa > Chordata > Amphibia > Anura > Hylidae > Hyla > Hyla sarda. The sequence continues at coordinate 104,566,505 of NC_079197.1, read as the reverse complement.
CCGCATCAGAGAGGGGGATGAATGGAAAACGGCATTTAACACCAGAGATGGACACTTTGAGTATCTGGTCATGCCCTTTGGTCTATGCAACGCCCCTGCCGTCTTCCAAGACTTTGTTAATGAAATTTTTCGTGATCTCCTATACTCCTGTGTTGTTGTATATCTGGACGATATCCTGATTTTTTCTGCCAATCTTGAAGAACACCGCCAGCATGTCCGTATGGTTCTTCAGAGACTTCGTGATAATCAACTCTATGCCAAAATAGAGAAATGTCTGTTTGAATGCCAATCTCTTCCTTTTCTAGGATACTTGGTCTCTGGCCAGGGACTACAAATGGACCCAGATAAACTCTCTGCCGTCTTAGATTGGCCACGCCCCTCCGGACTCCGTGCCATCCAACGTTTTTTGGGGTTCGCCAATTATTACAGGCAATTTATTCCACATTTTTCTACCATTGTGGCTCCTATTGTGGCTTTAACAAAAAAAAATGCCGATCCCAAGTCTTGGCCTCCTCAAGCGGAAGACGCCTTTAAACGACTCAAGTCTGCCTTTTCTTCGGCTCCCGTGCTCTCCAGACCTGACCCATCTAAACCCTTCCTATTGGAGGTTGATGCCTCCTCAGTGGGAGCTGGAGCTGTCCTTCTACAAAAAAACTCTTCCGGGCATGCTGTTACTTGTGGTTTTTTTTCCAGGACCTTCTCTCCGGCGGAGAGGAACTACTCCATCGGGGATCGAGAGCTTCTAGCCATTAAATTAGCACTTGAGGAATGGAGGCATCTGCTGGAGGGATCAAGATTTCCAGTTATTATTTACACCGATCACAAGAACCTCTCCTACCTCCAGTCTGCCCAACGGCTGAATCCTCGTCAGGCCAGGTGGTCTCTGTTCTTTGCCCGATTTAATTTTGAAATTCACTTTCGGCCTGCTGATAAGAACATTAGGGCCGATGCTCTCTCTCGTTCCTCAGATGCCTCTGAAATTGAACTCTCTCCTCAACACATCATTCCTCCTGACTGCCTGATTTCCACTTCTCCAGCCTCCATCAGGCAAACTCCTCCAGGAAAGACCTTTGTTTCTCCACGCCAACGCCTTGGGATCCTCAAATGGGGTCACTCCTCCCATCTCGCAGGTCATGCGGGCATTAAGAAATCTGTGCAACTCATCTCTCGCTTCTATTGGTGGCCGACTCTTGAGACTGATGTGGTGGACTTTGTGCGAGCCTGCACTATCTGTGCCCGGGATAAGACTCCTCGCCAGAAGCCCGCTGGTTTTCTTCATCCTCTACCTGTCCCCGAACAACCTTGGTCTCTGATTGGTATGGATTTTATTACTGACTTACCCCCATCCCATGGCAACACTGTTATTTGGGTGGTCGTTGATCGATTCTCCAAAATGGCACATTTCATCCCTCTTCCTGGTCTTCCTTCAGCGCCTCAGTTGGCTAAACAATTTTTTGTACACATTTTTCGTCTTCACGGGTTGCCTACACAGATCGTCTCGGATAGAGGCGTCCAATTTGTGTCTAAATTCTGGAGGGCTCTCTGTAAACAACTCAAGATTAAATTAAATTTTTCTTCTGCATACCATCCTCAATCCAATGGACAAGTAGAGAGAATTAACCAGATCTTGGGTGACTATTTACGACATTTTGTTTCCTCCCGCCAGGATGACTGGGCAGATCTTCTACCTTGGGCCGAATTCTCGTATAATTTCAGAATCTCTGAATCTTCCTCCAAATCTCCGTTTTTCGTGGTGTACGGCCGTCACCCTCTTCCCCCCCTCCCTACCCCCTTGCCCTCTGGTCTGCCCGCTGTGGATGAAATTTCTCGTGATCTTTCCACCATATGGAAAGAGACCCAAAATTCTCTCTTACAGGCTTCTTCTCGCATGAAGAGATTCGCAGATAAGAAAAGAAGAGCTCCTCCCATTTTTTCCCCTGGAGACAAGGTATGGCTCTCCGCTAAATATGTCCGTTTCCGTGTCCCGAGCTATAAGTTGGGACCACGCTATCTTGGTCCTTTTAAAGTTTTGTGTCAAATTAATCCTGTCTCTTACAAACTTCTTCTTCCTCCTTCTCTTCGTATCCCTAATGCCTTTCACGTCTCTCTTCTTAAACCTCTCATCCTCAACCGTTTTTCTCCTAAATCTGTTCCTCCCACTCCTGTTTCCGGCTCCTCGGACATCTTCTCTGTCAAAGAGATCTTGGCCTCCAAAAAGGTCAGGGGAAGAACTTTTTTTTTAGTGGATTGGGAGGGTTGTGGTCCAGAAGAGAGGTCCTGGGAACCTGAGGACAATATCCTGGACAAAAGTCTGATCCTCAGGTTCTCAGGCCCCAAGAAGAGGGGGAGACCCAAGGGGGGGGGTACTGTTACGCCGAGCGCTCCGGGTCCCCGCTCCTCCCCGGAGCGCTCGCTACACTTCCCTCACTGCAGCGCCCCGGTCGGTTCCACGGACCCGGGGCGCTGCGTTACCACCTCCGGCCGGGATGCGATTCGCGATGCGGGTAGCGCCCGCTCGCGATGCGCACCCCGGCTCCCGTACCTGACTCGCTCCCCGTCAGTTCTGTCCCGGCGCGCGCGGCCCCGCTCCCTAGGGCGCGCGCGCGCCGGGTCTTTGCGATTTAAAGGGCCACTGCACCGCTGATTGGTGCAGTGGTTCCAATTAGTGTTTACACCTGTGCACTTCCCTATATCACCTCACTTCCCCTTCACTCCCTCGCCGGATCTTGTTGCCCTAGTGCCAGTGAAAGCGTTCCTTGTGTGTTCCTTGCCTGTGATTCCAGACCTTCTGCCGTTGCCCCTGACTACGATCCTTGCTGCCTGCCCCGACCTTCTGCTACGTCCGACCTTGCTTCTGTCTACTCCCTTGTACCGCGCCTATCTTCAGCAGCCAGAGAGGTTGAGCCGTTGCTAGGGGATACGACCTGGTCACTACCGCCGCAGCAAGACCATCCCGCTTTGCGGCGGGCTCTGGTGAAAACCAGTAGTGACTTAGAACCGATCCTCTAGCACGGTCCACGCCAATCCCTCTCTGGCACAGAGGATCCACCACCTGCCAGCCGGCATCGTGACACACACATTTGTTTCATATAAGGGAGAATGATGTAAGAACCCTTAGTTTAGAGTTTATAGTTTAGAGAAGTTCATTCCAGTGACATTACAGATAAAATGACAGCACATGCATTTTCCAGGCTGGAGGCAGGCCCTATCCGCAGATAGTCAATTACTTGGCAGATGCAGTACCTGAGCCAGTAAGCGGGCTTTGGTAAACCCCTTGTGTTTTTCATAAGCTAATATTAGAATCATTTTCTGCAAAAGCAGGAAGCCGTTCACACATATTCCACCTGCCAGCTCTATCTCAAGCCTTGCTGCACGCAGCTCAGAGAGGCCAGCCTGTACACAGCTAAGGTAAGCAGACAAGTTTATATTATGCTATCCAACCCATCCTATAGGAATAGTCTTTTTGAGTTCATGTTACTGAATGTGCCACTTTAATATCAAGTTCCTGTTTTATTCTACTCCCTTTATACAGGGAGGTGCTGTCTCCACTACATGGCTGGGTATCTCTGTGTTCATCTGTAGAATCTTATCACATTCCGCAAGTGCTCTTAACACTTAGGGTCTATTCACATAGCAATATTTCCGCTTGTGGAATTCCACCTCAAATTAAAGCCCATAGCCTTCTATGAGATTCATCACTCCCATTCACACTTTGGAATTCCCATAAGCGGAAATTCAGAAATGTGAATGGGACTGCGGAATCCCAAAGAAGTCTATGGACTTTAGTTTGAGGCGGATTTACGCAAACGAAAATTCTGCCGTGTGAGTTGACCCTTAGTGTGATCTAGTTTTATAATTCGTCAAAGCCACAATACCCTTAAAAGATATAGACACACAACAGAGAGCATTAGTATGTGCAGTACCTTCCAATATGGATGAGTTATAGGTGTTTCAAGTACACTTGCCAATGACGGTCGTACAAATAAAGGAACAACCATCATGATACATAAGAAATTATGGCGAGATCACCTACAGCTGCAGCTCCTTCCAATGTTCAAAGCATAAGTAAAAGCAATAGCTCTCCAAACTCCTCACAACCAAGAGATTCAGTGGGTGCTGCCAGGTTCAAACAAGTCCTGATCAGGTAGATAACAATATGATTATTTAAAACGTACAACACGTTTCTGAGTCAGTACAGCCCCTTCATCAGGTATAGGAATGACCAAGCATTATATTAAAATACACCTCCAGCAGTATACAAAACACCCTTAGCTTAATGCATCCATGCAATTTATTTTATTCTGTTTGGCATTGCAGTTATTTTGCATTGTTAGCTTTTATATGAAAAAATCTAAAAACCATTACAGCAGATTTGTTTGCATCGAATATTCTGTGACTGATAAACAGTTTCATACATGTAAACAGGTTTGTTTCTGCAATATGTGCGAGACCAAAAAATTTGAGCTGTAACACCTGAGGGACGACATAGCATCTGGGGGACTTTATATCTGAAATATTGTGCACATTTGTTTCAGCCATGCAATATATCATGCAAAATGAGGATACTGTAATACATAGGAAATTGATATAAAGTTTATTATATATACCAGTCATCAAAGGTACATAGGATAAAGGAGAGTAAGAAAGAGAAATTGGATCCAGTAATGTAATAAAGTAAATAACAATTTATTATTAAATAAAATGAAGTAACTTAGCCTCCTATCACCCTAGCAGGGCCCTTGCATCGGGTGAAGGGGCTAAAACTAATTGGATGGATGTTGATAAAATATATAATAAATGTCAGATAGAAAATTCCATGCATGTAAACAAACTAGATTAAAATAATAGCAGCTGGATTGGTGTAATAATAATTAATGTTAGGATAGGTGTAATAATAATTTTTTTAGAATATATAACTGCCGTTGATAGTAAAATTGTTCATAAGAAAAGTTCATTGGTGGTACAGTAAAAAGTTTGCTAGTGGTATAGTGAAATAGGTTCTTAAAATTCCATTAGTAATGCAATAGTGTTGGTGGTATAGTAACAACAGTATTTCCCCTTAATAACACGAAGTAAACAGGAAAAAACAGGGGATTTTGGGTGTAGCGCTTCTGCTTGTAAAGAACAGGACTCAACAGCCATGGTTGCACAGGACAAAAGGATTTATTGAATAGAAAATTATAGGACAACGCGTTTCGGCACTAATAAGCACCTTCCTCAGGTCCGCAGAGATCAAATGAGTGCGTCCTGTAGGTGTTTGCTGTGTAGTGGCAGGAGTGAGAGCTGGCGTCCGTGTGTGAATGATGCGCTATGAGCGCGTGTATGGCAGTGGTCCCTGGATAGAGGGCATCCAGCTGTTGCAAATGCTAGATCAAAGTTGATGGTTGGTATACTAACTGTATACTTGCTGGAATGTATTAATATCAAAGATAATGTCAAAGCTAGACGCGTTTCAAGGCCGCGGCCTTTTCTTCAGTAGCAATGTAGGAATGTGTACAGGTAAAAAGGTGTGCTTTATAGGAAAAGCTTGCAACTTGCAACAGCTGGATGCCCTCTATTCTGGGACCACTGCCACACGCGCGCTCATAGCGCATCATTCACACCCGGCCGCCGGCTCTCACTCCCGCACCATCACAGACTCACCGCTGTCTCCTCTTCAAGCTTGCCAGCCACGGACACAACCTCTCCACCAGGCCGGATGCCACCGGTGCCAGTCAAGGACTGCCAAGCCATCAGGAGACTCTATGATCCTCTCCAGACAGGCAATACCCCTAGTGCCGGACGCAACCGTGCCAGCCCAGACCGTGCGCTCCAATAAACCTCCTGTGGTCAATGAGTGGTGGCGTGCACCAAATCCCGTGCTGTTAAGGGGAAATACTGTTGTTACTATACCACCAACCCTACTGCATTACTAATGGAATGTTAAGAACCTATTTCACTATCCCACCGACAAACTTTTTACTGTACCACCAGTGAACTTTTCTTATGGACAATTTTACCATCAACGGCAGTTATATATCCTAACAAAAATTATCATTCCACCTATCCTAAGATTAATTATTATTACACCAATCCAGCTGCTATTTTAATCTAGTTGGTATACATGCATGGAATTTTCTATCTGACATTTATTATATATTTTATCAACATCCATCCAATTTGTTTTAGCCCCTTCAGCCGATGCAAGGGCCCTGCTAGGGTGATAGGAGGCTAAGTTACTTCATTTTATTTAATAATATATTGTTATATACTTTATTACATTACTGGATCCATGTTCTCTTTCTTACTCTCCTTTATCCTATGTACCTTTGAGGACTGGTATATATAATTAACTTCATATACATTTCCTACATATTTCAGGCCTTTTGGGTGAAGGCAACACCAGTAACCTTGGGTACATTCTCTTGTCCTAAGTGAGCTACACATCTTTTTACTCTCTTCTGTAATACATAGCACATGAGAACACTTTAGGTTAATTGCAGGGGTAAAAGACAGGGTTCCCTGACTGATCTCACCGAGGGGGTCACTGACTGCCTTCAGAAATCTGCTATATGGAAAGCTGTTGTTCAAGGCAGACAGTTTATTTATATCCAATGCAAGATTTGTAGTCAACATTTGTTTGTACATATATATATATATATATATATATATATATATATATATATATAGACAAAGAATAAGTCAGCCAGCACTTTAGTTGATACCAAACTATTGTATGGACCTGGCCTACAGGTGCACGCTACTAGGCTAGATATACAGCAACAGAAGAGTGCAGCAGCACACTGCCAGCACAAGGATATAGATGAAACATGAATATGTAGTTAAAACATGGAGAGCTATACAGCTATGGTGTAATAGATGCAAATGTGAAACTATGAAATAGTGAGGCACTTAGCTCGCAAATTTGTCTCCGCCGGCGGTCAAATAGCTTGGACCGTCCCACCGCGATAAGGTGGCCTCATTGGGACGGACCCTACACTGTGAATATGCCTCTGTGTGAACAGTTCAGTAAGCATGGCAGGGTCTGGAACATCCCTGCCATGCTTACTGAACTGTTCACACAGAGGCATATTCACAGTGTAGGGTCCGTCCCAATGAGGCCACCTTATCGCGGTGGGACGGTCCAAGCTATTTGACGGCCGGCGGAGACAAATTTGCGAGCTAAGTGCCTCACTATTTCATAGTTTCATATTTGCATCTATTACACCATAGCTGTATAGCTCTCCATGTTTTAACTGCATATTCATGTTTCATCTATATCCTTGTGCTGGCAGTGTGCTGCTGCATTCTTCTGTTGCTATCTATCTATCTATCTATCTAATCTATCTATCTATCTATCTATCCTCCTATATATATATATATATATATATATATATATCCTATATATCAGGACAATGAGAGAAATCTGATGAAAAATAAAGAGGGTGCCAGATGTTGCGCCTGCTCCTCTGAGGACCGCGCTGTATAATTATCTCAATTTATCCTCTCCTGCACTGTCTTTGTTATTAGCTGCTGTGCTTTGAGATCTTTTTTAAATCCCTGTAAGGCCCCTTTCACACTGCAGGTATCATCCTGTAAAAACCTCTGTTATTACTCCCGGCAAAAAGTCCTGAAAACGGCCATCAAAAAATCCCATTCATGTCAATGGGATTTTTTGACAATCCTTTTGTATCAGGTATGTCTGTTTTTACTAATGTCAGTTATTTTTGCTGGCACAAAAGACAGTGCATGCACTACCGTATTTTTCGCCGTATAAGACGCACTTTTTCTTCCCCAAAACTGGGGGGAAAAAGTCGGTGCGTCTTATACGGCGAATACCTATACGGCGAATACCTATCGCGGCGGTCCCTGCGGCCATCAACGGCCGGGAGCCACGGCTAATACAGGACATCACCGATCGCGACGATGTCCTGTATTAACCCTTCAGACGCGGCGATCAAAGCTGACCGCCGCGTCTGAAGGGAAAGTGACACTAACATGGCTGTTCAGTCGGGCTGTTCGGGACCAACGCGGCGGTCCCGAACAGCCCGACTGAATATCCAGGTTAGTGCTTACAGGACACCGGGAGGGACCTTACCTGCCTCCTCGGTGTCTTCTCCATTCAGGGATCCCCTGTATGGCCGGCGCTCTCCTTCCTCGTCATAACGTCGTTGCGTACGTGCATCGGCGTGCATAGCCAATGGTTGTCCGGGCATGCTGGGAGTTGTAGTTTTGCAACATCTGGAGGTCCGCAGGTTGAAGACCACTATTGGGTTCAAAATCTTTATTATTTTAGATTTTGCACCTATAAATTAGGTGCGTCTTATACGCCAGTGCGTCCTATAGGGCGAAACATACGGTAATTGTTGGTCCGGCAAAAATAATGGGGAAAAAATGGCTGCTAAAATTTAACATTGAAGTCGATGGGAAACGGATGTTAGAAAAAAAATATTATTATTATTTGTTATTGTCCTTTTTTTAACATCTGTTTTTTGTACTGAGCATGCTCAGTACAGCTTTACAATAAAAGGTTAAAAACCTGATAAAAAAAACAGATGTAACTGGTAACAACGGATGATAACGGATGAACAACATCAGGTTTTTTAAGAAAAAACCCATTCAAAATAACAGATGATGGTCATCAGTTATCATCTGTTATTATCAGTTATTGCATCCGTTTTTTTTAAATCCATTATTCTAAAATAACGGCAGTAAAAAAGCAGGATGATACCTGTAGTGTGAAAGGGGCCTAAGTATCTTGTTTATGATGTATCTAATATATTTGCCCTCTGTTTCTACAACATATCTTTAAGCCTGTTAACGGTTGCTTTATTTTTTCCCATGAGATAAAGCTCACTGTCACGATGCCGGCTGGCAGGTAGTGGATCCTCTGTGCCAGAGAGGGATTGGCGTGGACCGTGCTAGTGGACCGGTTCTAAGCCACTACTGGTTTTCACCAGAGCCCGCCGCAAAGCGGGATGGTCTTGCTGCGGCGGTAGTGACCAGGTCGTATCCACTAGCAACGGCTCACCTCTCTGGCTGCTGAAGATAGGCGCGGTACAAGGGAGTAGGCAGAAGCAAGGTCGGACGTAGCAGAAGGTCGGGGCAGGCAGCAAGGATCGTAGTCAGGGGCAACGGCAGAAGGTCTGGAACACAGGCTAGGAACACACAAGGAACGCTTTCACTGGCACAATGGCAACAAGATCCGGCAAGGGAGTGCAGGGGAAGTGAGGTGATATAGGGAAGTGCACAGGTGAACACACTAATTGGAACCACTGCGCCAATCAGCGGCGCAGTGGCCCTTTAAATCGCAGAGACCCGGCGCGCGCGCGCCCTAGGGAGCGGGGCCGCGCGCGCCGGGACAGGACAGACGGGGAGCGAGTCAGGTACGGGAGCCGGGGTGCGCATCGCGAGCGGGCGCTACCCGCATCGCGAATCGCATCCCGGCTGGCAGCGGAATCGCAGCGCCCCGGGTCAGAGGATGTGACCGGAGCGCTGCAGCGGGGAGAGTGAAGCGAGCGCTCCGGGGAGGAGCGGGGACCCGGAGCGCTCGGCGTAACAGTACCCCCCCCCTTGGGTCTCCCCCTCTTCTTAGAGCCTGAGAACCTGAGGAGCAGACTTTTGTCTAGGATGTTGTCCTCAGGTTCCCAGGATCTCTCTTCAGGACCACAACCCTCCCAGTCCACTAAAAAAAAAGTTTTCCCTCTGACCTTTTTGGAAGCTAAGATTTCTTTGACAGAGAAGATGTCCGAGGAGCCGGAAACAGGAGTGGGAGGAACAGATTTGGGAGAAAAACGGTTGAGGATGAGTGGTTTGAGAAGAGAGACGTGAAAGGCATTAGGGATACGAAGAGAAGGAGGAAGAAGAAGTTTATAAGAGACAGGATTGATTTGACACAAAATTTTGAAAGGACCAAGATAGCGTGGTCCCAACTTGTAGCTAGGGACACGGAAGCGGACATATTTAGCGGAGAGCCATACCTTGTCTCCAGGGGAAAAAACGGGAGGAGCTCTTCTTTTCTTATCCGCGAACCTCTTCATGCGTGAAGAAGCCTGTAAGAGAGAATTTTGGGTCTCTCTCCATATAATGGAAAGGTCACGAGAAATTTCATCCACAGCGGGCAGACCAGAGGGCAAGGGGGTAGGGAGGGGGGGAAGAGGGTGACGGCCGTACACCACGAAAAATGGGGATTTGGAGGAAGATTCAGAGACCCTGAAGTTATACGAGAATTCGGCCCATGGAAGGAGATCTGCCCAGTCATCCTGGCGGGAGGAAACAAAATGTCGCAAATAATCACCCAAGATCTGGTTAATTCTTTCTACTTGTCCATTGGACTGAGGATGATATGCAGAAGAAAAATTTAATTTAATCTTGAGTTGTTTACAGAGAGCCCTCCAGAATTTAGACACGAATTGGACACCTCTATCCGAGACAATCTGCGTAGGCAACCCGTGAAGACGAAAAATGTGTACAAAAAATTGTTTAGCCAACTGAGGCGCAGAAGGAAGACCAGGAAGAGGGATGAAATGTGCCATTTTGGAGAATCGATCAACGACCACCCAAATAACAGTGTTGCCACGGGAAGGGGGTAAATCAGTAATAAAATCCATACCAATCAGAGACCAAGGCTGTTCGGGGACAGGCAGAGGATGAAGAAAACCAGCGGGCTTCTGGCGAGGAGTCTTATCCCGGGCACAGATAGTGCAGGCTCGCACAAAGTCCACAACATCCGTCTCCAGAGTCGGCCACCAATAGAAGCGGGAGATGAGTTGCACAGATTTCTTGATGCCCGCATGACCTGCGAGATGGGAGGAGTGACCCCATTTGAGGATTCCGAGGCGTTGGCGTGGAGAAACAAAGGTCTTTCCTGGAGGAGTCTGCCTGATGGAGGCAGGAGAAGTGGAGATCAGGCAGTCAGGTGGAATGATGTGTTGCGGAGAGAGTTCAACTTCTGAGGCATCCGAGGAACGAGAGAGAGCATCGGCCCTAATGTTCTTATCGGCAGGACGAAAGTGAATCTCAAAATTAAATCGGGCAAAGAACAGAGACCACCGGGCCTGGCGAGGATTCAGCCGTTGGGCAGACTGGAGGTAGGAGAGGTTCTTGTGGTCGGTGTAGATAATAACAGGAAAACTTGATCCCTCCAGCAGATGCCTCCATTCCTCAAGTGCTAATTTAATGGCTAAAAGCTCTCGATCCCCGATGGAGTAGTTCCTCTCCGCTGGAGAGAAGGTCCTAGAGAAAAAACCACAAGTGACAGCATGCCCGGAAGAATTTTTTTGTAGAAGAACAGCTCCAGCTCCCACTGAGGAGGCATCAACCTCCAATAGGAAGGGTTTGGAAGGGTCAGGTCTGGAGAGCACGGGAGCCGAAGAAAAGGCAGACTTGAGTCGTTTAAAGGCGTCTTCTGCTTGAGGAGGCCAGGACTTGGGATCAGCATTTTTTTTGGTTAAAGCCACGATAGGAGCCACAATGGTAGAAAAATGTGGAATAAATTGCCTGTAATAATTGGCGAACCCCAAAAAGCGTTGGATAGCACGGAGTCCGGAGGGGCGTGGCCAATCTAAGACGGCAGAGAGTTTGTCTGGATCCATCTGTAGTCCCTGGCCAGAGACCAAATATCCTAGAAAAGGAAGAGATTGGCATTCAAACAGACATTTCTCAATTTTGGCATAGAGTTGATTGTCACGAAGTCTCTGAAGAACCATGCTGACATGCTGGCGGTGTTCTTCTAGATTGGCAGAAAAAATTAGGATATCGTCCAGATATACAACAACACAGGAGTATAACAGATCACGAAAAATTTCATTGACAAAGTCTTGGAAGACGGCAGGGGCGTTGCACAGGCCAAAGGGCATGACCAGATACTCAAAGTGTCCATCTCTGGTGTTAAATGCCGTTTTCCACTCATCCCCCTCTCTGATGCGGATGAGGTTATAGGCGCCTCTTAAGTCCAATTTAGTAAAGATGTGGGCACCTTGGAGGCGATCAAAGAGTTCAGAGATGAGGGGTAAGGGGTAGCGGTTCTTAACCGTGATTTTATTAAGACCGCGGTAGTCAATGCAAGGACGTAGAGAGCCATCTTTTTTGGACACAAAGAAAAATCCGGCTCCGGCAGGAGAGGAGGATTTACGGATAAAGCCCTTTTTTAGATTCTCCTGGACGTATTCAGACATGGCAAGAGTCTCTGGGGCAGAGAGAGGATAAATTCTGCCCCGGGGTGGAGTAGTGCCCGGGAGGAGGTCGATAGGACAATCATAAGGCCTGTGAGGAGGTAGAGTCTCAGCTTGTTTTTTGCAGAAAACATCCGCGAAGTCCATATAGGCCTTAGGGAGACCGGTTACTGGAGGAACCACAGAGTTACGGCAAGGGTTACTGGGAACCGGTTTTAGACAGTTCTTGGAACAAGAGGACCCCCAACTCTTGATCTCCCCAGTGGACCAATCCAGGGTTGGGGAATGAAGTTGAAGCCAGGGAAGTCCAAGGAGAATTTCCGAGGTGCAATTGGGGAGGACCAAAAGTTCAATCCTCTCGTGATGAGATCCGATGCTCATAAGAAGGGGCTCCGTGCGGAAACGTATGGTACAGTCCAATCTTTCATTATTTACACAATTGATGTAGAGGGGTCTGGCGAGACTGGTCACTGGGATGTTGAACCTGTTGACGAGAGAGGCCAAAATAAAATTTCCTGCAGATCCAGAGTCCAAGAAGGCCACAGCAGGGAAGGAGAAGGCAGAGGCAGACATCCGCACAGGCACTGTAAGACGTGGAGAAGCAGAGTAGACATCAAGGACTGTCTCACCTTTGTGCGGAGTCAGCGTACGTCTTTCCAGGCGGGGAGGACGGATAGGACAATCCCTCAGGAAGTGTTCGGTACTAGCACAGTACAGGCAGAGGTTCTCCATACGGCGTCGTGTCCTCTCTTGAGGTGTCAGGCGAGACCGGTCGACCTGCATAGCCTCCACGGCGGAAGGCACAGGAACAGATTGCAGGGGACCAGAGGAGAGAGGAGCCGAGGAGAAGAAACGCCTCGTGCGAACAGAGTCCATATCTTGGCGGAGTTCCTGACGCCTTTCGGAAAAACGCATGTCAATGCGAGTGGCTAGGTGAATAAGTTCATGTAGATTAGCAGGAATTTCTCGTGCGGCCAGAACATCTTTAATGTTGCTGGATAGGCCTTTTTTGAAGGTCGTGCAGAGGGCCTCATTATTCCAGGACAATTCTGAAGCAAGAGTACGGAATTGTACGGCATACTCGCCAACGGAAGAATTACCCTGGACCAGGTTCAACAGGGCAGTCTCAGCAGAAGAGGCTCGGGCAGGTTCCTCAAAGACACTTCGGATTTCCGAGAAGAAGGAGTGTACAGAGGCAGTGACGGGGTCATTGCGGTCCCAGAGCGGTGTGGCCCATGACAGGGCTTTTCCGGACAGAAGGCTGACTACGAAAGCCACCTTAGACCTTTCAGTGGGAAACAGGTCCGACATCATCTCCAGATGCAGGGAACATTGGGAAAGAAAGCCACGGCAAAACTTAGAGTCCCCATCAAATTTATCCGGCAAGGATAGGCGTAGCCCAGGAGCGGCCACTCGCTGCGGAGGAGGTGCAGGAGCTGGCGGAGGAGATGACTGCTGAAGCTGTGGTAGTAACTGTTGTAGCATAACGGTCAGTTGAGACAGCTGTTGGCCTTGTTGCGCTATCTGTTGTGACTGCTGGGCGACCACCGTGGTGAGGTCAGCGACAACTGGCAGAGGAACTTCAGCGGGATCCATGGCCGGATCTACTGTCACGATGCCGGCTGGCAGGTAGTGGATCCTCTGTGCCAGAGAGGGATTGGCGTGGACCGTGCTAGTGGACCGGTTCTAAGCCACTACTGGTTTTCACCAGAGCCCGCCGCAAAGCGGGATGGTCTTGCTGCGGCGGTAGTGACCAGGTCGTATCCACTAGCAACGGCTCACCTCTCTGGCTGCTGAAGATAGGCGCGGTACAAGGGAGTAGGCAGAAGCAAGGTCGGACGTAGCAGAAGGTCGGGGCAGGCAGCAAGGATCGTAGTCAGGGGCAACGGCAGAAGGTCTGGAACACAGGCTAGGAACACACAAGGAACGCTTTCACTGGCACAATGGCAACAAGATCCGGCAAGGGAGTGCAGGGGAAGTGAGGTGATATAGGGAAGTGCACAGGTGAACACACTAATTGGAACCACTGCGCCAATCAGCGGCGCAGTGGCCCTTTAAATCGCAGAGACCCGGCGCGCGCGCGCCCTAGGGAGCGGGGCCGCGCGCGCCGGGACAGGACAGACGGGGAGCGAGTCAGGTACGGGAGCCGGGGTGCGCATCGCGAGCGGGCGCTACCCGCATCGCGAATCGCATCCCGGCTGGCAGCGGAATCGCAGCGCCCCGGGTCAGAGGATGTGACCGGAGCGCTGCAGCGGGGAGAGTGAAGCGAGCGCTCCGGGGAGGAGCGGGGACCCGGAGCGCTCGGCGTAACACTCACTTACTGTGATGTTGGATAGCCTCTTCTGACGCACTCAGCATTTTTTGATCTAACAACTTGACAATTTCCTCATTTCAGCTTATGGAGCACTGGAAGGAATACTGGGTGCAATGTGTCTAGTTTCTTGAATCTTGCGCTCTTATCCAAGGTAACTTCAGATCTCTGAACAAACGTGAATAAAACTTTAGCTGACTTGATGATACTTTGACTACACACTATTCTTTACCACAAGTAAAAGTAAGACATTTTGTAATGTATCTTATCAGAGAAAAATGCCTCTTTCTCCACGTTGGGCTACTTTATTGACCCCCCTCACCCCTAAACCCATTATTATACATGATAAAACTGTTGAAAGTACATCAAGGGATCAGCTCACTGAAAAATCATCTTACAGCTGCTCAGTGAAGTTTATAGGGGGGGGGAGTTGAGCAGTCGGAGTGGACAGCGGCATAGCTATAGGTGTTGCAGAGGTTGCAGTTACAACCGGGCCCCATCACCACACTAAACTAATGTATCTTTAAAACAAGTGAGTGTAGGTGGCACATCAGGTGCGACTACCATGTTGATAGTCAGGCACTATTGTTCTTGTCCTGTGGGGAACACATAAGTAGTGACATTACCTTCTGGGGGCTACTATTACCTTGCAGGGGACACTATTACCTAGTACTTTTTACCATAAAGGTAAATTACAAATTTTATGGACAGGATGTGGGTAGGGGTTAGTAAAGGGAGTCCCAACCTGAGTGTTTCCACCAGGGCCTATGAGTCTTTAGCTATGCAATTGGGAGTGGTTGAAGAGTGAAAAGCAGACAAACACAGAGCACATTTAGGAAGTGTAACATCAGAGCTTGATTCACATCTTACACTTCTTAGTAGTTCTTTATAATGTCCAGAATGCTGCTGCTATTTGTAAGGGTGTGCTTTAGAGAGACAAAGGAGCAGGACTGCCTCTTCTATGCATATGCATATGTGTTGTCGTATTAAAATGGTTGTCTCCTTTTAACATCCTAGGCATATAAATATCATAAAGGAGGGGTCCTTAAGCTGTTTGGAGCTCTTTTTGCCCATGGCAAACATTAGTCATATGCTGCAGCAGATATGATATGAAAAGGGTTGTCTGTGAGGAGACAACCCTTTAAAGTTATTCAGCTATTTTTTGATCATATTGCTGTATTCATACTGTTGCTGCTTTGATCCAATGTATCCTTTGTGTTCCCTGAGCCAAAGAGATGAGTGGAGAAGAATAAATGAAAGTGGAGCTAACTTCTGAATCGACTCCTGGTTTTAACTACAAAAACATGGGATAAAAATGCAAAGTTGAACTAGGCCTGTTTCTAGAAAAGCTGAGTGACATAAACTGAAACTAATTCAGTCTAGCGAGACTGTATGAGCTGTTACTTTAACTTCTCACCCAGCTTTCCCAGAAAATGAACATACCAGCATAACTTAGAATCAGCTAAATGACTGAAAACATATATTTATATTCATTTTGTTTTTCAGAAGAGAAATTCTCTGTAGGTGCTTTAATGCACTGTTTTACTCGGGGGTATTGTTTCTCCTAGCAGAGGCTGCCAGCTGGCATAGGGAGTCTTACAGGCAATGTCTCCTGGGGGAAAGGTATGCAAATTAGCTTTCTTCCAGAAAAAAGAAAACTGACTCCAACCAGTAGATATCCTAAGTCGCTATTTACTCTGTAAGGGTTTTTTGTATGTACTTTTTCCACCCAACTGCTAATAAAAAAAAAAGTACTCCCCAATTCAGTATGAGCAGCTGCGCAGTAACTTTGACAAAAATTAAAGGCGATATGTCATAGTGAAGAATGTATCCCCTATCTGCAGGAACTGCAGACACCATTGGATAGCTGTTAGGGTATACAAGCAAACTGCTCTTTTCTGCCTTTTTATTTCTCAAGGAGGAAAGTTGTTCGAGTACCACAGTCTGGCATGCTTTCTTGCTTTCTTTTACCCTCTGTGGTGGCCCAGTACAGGAGTTGCACCCCTGTACCATTGCTGCCCTGTCAGGTGGACTCTATTTCAGTGACCCCGGGCCTCCCTTTCTTCTATGTTCTATAAACAGTACTAAGTGCCTATGTTATCTAAAGTAATTTGTATATATTGTTAGGTGCCCTTAAATACTGTTATCATGTGTTGTAACCTAGGAAGGCACCAGTGACTATGTGACCTACAGAGCGACCTATGGGACCCCTCCAGAGTCTCCCCCATATAAACCCTGGGAGGAGCTAGCTAGTGAGTTCCATGCATGCTGAGAAACAGTCAAGACCTAGAGAGAGTGTCTGGTGTCCTGAGGAGGCCTAAAGCCTACCACGGTGAACGTCAAAACCTGGTAAGCTACATATGGGGTGAAGTCAGTCTAGTCAAGTCAATCAAGATCAGTCTGCATAAAGTTTGCTCTGTCTGAGTGTTGCTTTGAAAGTGAGGCAGTTGAAAGGGAGTTGTCAAACAGAGAGTTTGAAAGCGGGAGTTTGAGATCGCTGTGAGTGTTACTTTGTGAAATCCCCCTAACTAGATGGCCTCAATGTTGGAAAATGCAGTCCATTGTACTTCTTGCACGATGTATGCAATCCTTGAACAGCAGTTTAAGGGTGCATATTGTTGTGCAAAATGTGTGCGAGTTGTTTATTTGGAAGCTCAGATCCTGGATCTAGAGGAGAAACTGGCAACATTGAGAAGCATTGACAACTTGGAGAGGAGACTCCTGCACACTGAGCAAGTACTCCCTGGGGTAGAGGTGGGGGAGGATAGTGGGACAGAGGTGCAAGAAAGTCAGGCAGCTAGCTGGGTTACAGTTAGAAAACAGGGCAGAGGGAAAAGTGTCAGGGAGGCTAGTCCTGATCGGTTACACCCCAACAAGTTTGCCTGGTTGGCAGATGAGGGGGATGCCATTTCAGAGCTAGCAGTACTGCAGCAGGACTCTGCCTCTGACTGCCAGGGGGGTGTCTGCTCCAGTAAGGAGGGAAGTAGGAGTGCAGGGCAGGCCAGACAGGTACTAGTAGTGGGGGACTCAATTATTAGGGGGAAAGACAGGGTGATGATCACCGAATAGTGTGTTGTCTTCCTGGCGCTCAAGTTCGGCACATCACGGATCGGGCTGACAGGTTGCTGGGTGAGGCTGGAGAGGACCCAGCGGTTATGGTACTTATTGGCTCTAATGACAAAGTAAAAGGTAGGTGGAGTGTCCTTTAAAATGATTTCAGGGACTTAGGCCACAAGCTTAAGGCAAGGACCTCCAAGGTAATATTTTATGAAATATTACCTGTACCACGAGCCACACCAGAAAGGCAGTGGGAGATTAGGGAGGTAAACAAGTGGCTCAGAAGCTGGTGTAAGAAGGAGGGGTTTGGGTTCATAGAGAACTGAGCAGACTTTTCTGTTGGATACCGGCTCTACCATAGGGACGGGCATCACCTCAATGGGGAGGGGGCGCTGTGCTTGGGGAGAAGATGGCTAGAAGGGTGGAGGACTGTTTAAACTAGGGACTGGGGGGAGGGAACCTACAACGTAGAGGGGGAAGATAGTGTAGGTAGAGAAGGGGGACTTATTAATGTACCTGGGGGTGGAGTGGAGGGAGACGCTAGAATAGTTAATAGGGATAGGCTTCATAGGAAGAAAAAAAAATGCTCCATTTAATCATCTGAATTTACCACCAGTGACTCCAATCAATGTGTAGAAACATCTCAAACATGATCAAGAGCCCACCAGAGCTAAATTGCAAGTATCATACCAAAGGGTCTGAATACTTTATATATAAATTATTAGTTTTTTTCTTTATAATAAATATGCACTTATAATAGTACAGACTGATAGGGGAACTCAACAAAAAGTGAAATAAATGAAAGGGTCTGATGACTTTCTGATTGCATTATATATAGGGAGAACGTGTGGCCATCAAGTTTCACACCCGTCTGCAACCCTGGACCTTCATCTGGCAAGGCCAACCTTGATTTAGGACTCCTTAGGGAACACTGGGGTAGCAGCCTAGCTTGAAGCCGGGAGCAAGACCTGCTCTCCCTTAGCATCATTGGAAGCTTTTTGACCTGGAGGGTTAGGGCCCTTTGGAGAAAGCTTACAAAAGACCATATCTATGAGCACCCAAGTGTGCTATGCTGCAATTTTTTATGCATTGGGTGATAGAGTGCACATACTTAGGCCTGTAGTTAAAAGAGAAAAAAAGAAAAAGGAAAAAAAAAAGAAACAAACAGCTATGGCTTTTCATTTTGAAGGAGGCTGGCTTTGGCTGACTTTCACAGTTGTGTTTTAAAACTCTTCAAAGGGGTACTCGACCCCTAGACATCTTTTCCCCTAATGAGGGTAAGATGTCTGATCGTCGGACGGCTGTCACGCCCTCCTCCCTTAGACATGAATGGAGGGGGCGTGC
Source organism: Hyla sarda (assembly GCF_029499605.1). Taxonomy (NCBI): domain Eukaryota; kingdom Metazoa; phylum Chordata; class Amphibia; order Anura; family Hylidae; genus Hyla; species Hyla sarda. Next base: position 104,547,641 of record NC_079197.1, on the reverse strand, counting down.
CGTAACATCACGATAGGGGATAAGATTTACAGGCAAATGTGTGTGCTTTGTGTTGCATTTTATTTTTTTTTACATGGGGGGCACAATATGAGATTAATTGTGGAAAATATCACAAAATATTGTTTAGATTGTAAAAGCAACAGAAAGGGTGGTTGTAGACATTATTTTTTGGAAAAACACTGCATTTTTGTGGCAACGTTTCATTTTCATTCAGTTTTTAGCCAAAGAAAAAGTGGATTGAAAATAAATGAGAAGTATAACTCAATGGCCTATATTTCTATTTCCTTCTGGATTCAACTCTGGCTAAAAAAAACTACATAAAAAACTGCAGTGGCATTGTTGTTTAAAAAATCACTGTACTACAAGTCTAAGTGAATAGGAGATAAGTATCTGATCACTGGGGGAAGGTGGTAAGATGCTGCCCCCCCCCCCCCCCTCCCCCCATCAGACACTTTTTCCCTTATCCTGTGGACCCCTTTAATAAGTGCATTTTTAAATAAATTCTTTGAGGGTTGCAGCCCAGTTTGGTTGTTGATCTATGCATGCTCTCTAGTCACCTCTAGCCTTAGCCTTTTTGTAGACTGGTTTTCACATTCTTACTACCACATTTAAAATATTTATAGTTATAGAAACATAGAATGTGTCAGCAGATAAGAACCATTTGGCCCATCTAGTCTGCCCAATAATCTGAATCCTATCAATAGTCCCTGGCCCTATCTTATATGAAGGATAGCCTTATGCTTATCCCATGCATGTTGAAACTCCTTCACTGTATTTGCAGCGACCACTTCTGCAGGAAGGCTATTCCATGCATCCACTACTCTCTCAGTAAAGTAATACTTCCTGATATTACTGCAGAAACCTTTGCCCCCCTAATTTAAAACTATGTCCTCTTGTGGTAGTTTTTCTTCTTTTAAATATGCTCTCCTCCTTTACCGTGTTGATTCCCTTTATGTATTTAAAAGTCTCTTATCATACCCCCTCTGACTTGTCTTTCTTCCAAACTATACATGTTAAAGGGGTACTCCGGTGAAAACCTTTTTTCTTTTAAATCAACTGGTGGCAGAAAGTTAAACATATTTGTAAATTACTTCTATTAAAAAATCTTAATCCTTCCATTACTTATTAGCTGCTGAATGCTACAGAGGAAATTCCTTTCTTTTTGGAACACTGATGACATCACAAGCACAGTGCTCTCTGCTGACATCTTTGTCCTTTTTAGCAACCATGCATAGCAGATGTATGCTAAGGGCAGCATGGTGGCTCAGTGGTTAGCACTGCTTCCTTGCAGTGCTGGGGACTTGGGTTCAAATCCCACTAAGGACAACAATAAATAAAGTGTTATTATTATTATAATAACGTCAGCAGAGAGAACTGTGCTCGTGATGTCATCAGAGAGCATTCCAAAAAGAAAAGAATTTCCTCTGTAGTATTCAGCAGCTAATAAGTACAGGAAGGATTAAGATTTTTTAATAGAAGTAATTTACAAATATGTTTAACTTTCTAACACCAGTTGATTTTAAAGAAAAAAGGTTTTCACCGGAGTACCCCTTTAAGGTCCTTTAACCTTTCCTGGTTAGGTTTATCCTGCAATCCATGTACTAGTTTAGTAGCTCTTCTCTGAACTCTATCTAGAGTATCTATATCCTTTTAGAGATACGGCCTTCAGTACTGCGCACAATACTCCAATTGAGGCCTCACCAGTGTGCTGTACAGCGGCATGAGCACTTCTCTCTTTCTACTACTTATACCTCTCCCTATACATCCAAGCATTATGCTAGCGTTTCCTGCTGCTCTATTACATTGTCTTCCTACCTTTAAGTCTTCTGAAATTATTACTCCTAAATCCCTCTCCTCAGATACTGAGGTAAGGACTGTGTCAAATATTCTATATTCTGCCCTAGGGGTTTTTACGCCCAGGTGCATTATCTTGCACTTATCCACATTAAATTTCAGTTGCCATAGTTCTGACCATTCTTCTAGTTTTCCTAAATTCTTTTCCATTTGGCATATCCCTCCAGAAACATCAACCCTGTTACATATGTTTGTGTCATCAGCCAAAAGACATACCTTACCATCAAGACCTTTTGCGATGTCACTAGTGAAGATATTAAACAAAATTGGTCCCAGTAAAGATCCCTGAGGTACCCCACTGGTGACAAGACCTTTCTCTGAATATACTCCATTGACTACAACCCTCTGTTGTCTGTCACTCAGCCACTACCTAATCCACTCAACATTATGGGGGTCCAAGCTCAATGACTGCAGTTTATTGATAAGTCTTCTATATGGGACAGTGTCAAAAGCCTTACTAAAATTGAGATATGTGATGTCTACTGCCCCTCCGCCATCTATTATTTTAGTCACCGAGTCAAAAAAATCAATAAGATTTGTTTGACATGATCTCCCTGAAGTAAACCCATGTTGTTTTTCATCTTGCAATCCATGGGATTTTAGATGTTCCACAATCCTATCCTTTAGTAGGGTTTCCATTAATTCCCCCACTATTGATGTCAGACTTACTGGCCTATAGTTGCTTGATTCCTCCCTACTACCTTTTTTGTGAATGACATTTGCTAATTTCCAATCTTCCGGGACAACTCCTGTTACCAGTGATTGGTTAAATAAATCTGTTAACGGTTTTGCTAGCTGACCACTAAGCTCTTTTAATAATTTTGGGTGAATCCCATCAGGCACCTGTGACTTATTTGTCTTCACTTTAGACAGCAAACGTAGAGCCTCTTCCTCTGTAAAGACACATGCATCAAACAATTCATTAGTCTTCCTCTCTAATGGAGGTCTTTTTCTTCTGTAAAAACTGAACAGAAGTATTCATTAAGGCAGTCCGCTAGCCCTTTATTCTCTTTCACGTACCTTCCTTCCTTTGTTTTTTAATTTAGTTATTCCTTGTTTTAATTTCCTCTTTTCATTTATATATCTAAAGAATGTCTTATCCCCTTTTTTCACAGACTGAGCCAGTTTTTCTTCTGCCTTAGAAGTTCTTATAACTTGCTTGGCCTCTTTTTGCCTAATCTTGTAGATTTCCCTATCTTCATTGCTCTGGGTTGTTTTATAATTACTAAATGCTAGCTTTTTTTATTTAATTTTTTTTATGATTTTGGCCACTTCTACTGAGTACCACAGTGATCTCTTCCTTTCCCTGCTTTTTCTGACAAGTCTAATGCATTTTTCTGTTGCCTTCAATAATGCATATTTTAAGTAGTCCCATTTCTCCTGGACTCCATGTAATCTGATCCAGTCTGATAGGGACTCATTTATGACTAATCTCATTTTTGAAAAGTCTGTTTTTCTAAAATCAAAAACTTTTGTTTTTGTGTGGTGTGGCTCCTTCACTGTTCTTATATTAAACCACACTGATTGGTGATCACTTGATCCCAAGCTTTCGCCTACAATAACAACATATACCAAATCCCCTTTTGTGAATACCAAATCCAAGATGGCCTCTCTCCGGGTTGACTCCTCAACAAACTTATTTAGGGAATTTAGAATATCTGTACTCCTTGCAGAACTAGCTATTTTGGTTTTCCAGTTTATATCCGGAAGATTGAAGTCTCCTATAATGATAACTTCTCCTTTCATTGTCATTTTAGCTATTTCTTCAACTAGTAGATCATCTAATTCTTTAACTTGGCCAGGTGGTCTATATATAACACCTACACGAGTTGCTGTCCGATTACCAAACTGCAACATAACCCAAACTGACTCTATGTTTGCCTCACTAACTTGTATTAGGTTAGATTTTATGCTATCTTTCACATATAGGTGTTACGCTGAGCGCTCCGGGTCCCTGCTCCTCCCCGAAGTGCTCGCGGCGTTTCTCTCCCTGCAGCGCCCCGGTCAGACCCGCTGACCGGGAGCGCTGCACTGACATTGCCGGCGGGGATGCGATTCGCATAGCGGGACGCGCCCGCTCGCGAATCGCATCCCAAGTCACTCACCTGTCCCGGTCCCCGGCTGTCATGCTCTGGCGCGCGCGGCTCCGCTCTCTAGGGCGCGCGCGCGCCAGCTCTCTGAGATTTAAAGGGCCAGTGCACCAATGATTGGTGCCTGGCCCAATCACCCTAATTAGTTTCCACCTGCTCCCTGGCTATATTACCTCACTTCCCCTGCACTTCCTTGCCGGATCTTGTTGCCTTAGTGCCTAGAGAAAGCTTCTTCTGTGTTTACCATTACTGTGTTCCTGACCTCTTGCTACTACCATTGACTACGAACCTTGCTGCCTGCCCCGACCTTCTGCTACGTCTGACCTTGCTCTTGTCTACTCCCTTGTACCGCGTCTATCTCAGCAGTCAGAGAGGTTGAGCCGTTGCCAGTGGATACGACCTGTTTGCTACCGCCGCTGCAAGACCATCCCGCTTTGCGGCGGGCTCTGGTGAATACCAGTAGCAACTTAGAACCGGTCCACCGACACGGTCCACGCCAATCCCTCTCTGGCACAGAGGATCCACCTCCAGCCTGCCGAATCGTGACAGTAGATCTGGCTATGGATCCCGCTGAGGTCCCCCTGCCAGTTGTCGCTGACCTCACCACGGTGGTCGCCCAGCAATCCCAACAGATCGCCCATCTAAGTCACCAGCTGTCGCAAGTGTTCACCATGTTACAGCAACTTCAGTCGCAGCTACAGCAGCTGCAACAGCAGCCACCATCTCCTGCACCTCCTCCGCAGCGAGTGGCCGCTCCTAACCTCCGCTTGTCCCTGCCGGAAAAATTTGATGGGGACTCTAGACTCTGCCGTGGTTTCCTGTCACAATGTTCCCTACATTTGGAGATGTTGTCGGACCAATTTCCTACAGAACAGTCGAAGGTGGCTTTCGTGGTTAGTCTCCTGTCTGGGAAGGCTTTGTCTTGGGCCACACCGCTCTGGGACTGTGATGATCCTGTCACCGCCACTGTACACTCCTTCTTCTCAGAGGTTCGCAGTGTCTTCGAGGAACCAGCCCGAGCTTCTTCTGCCGAAACTGCCTTGTTAAACCTGGTCCAGGGTAGTTCTTCTGTAGGCGAATACGCCATCCAATTTCGTCCCCTCGCCTCTGAATTATCCTGGAACAACGAGGCTCTCTGCGCGACCTTTAAAAGGGGCCTATCCAGTAACATCAAAGATGTGCTGGCCGCACGAGAAATTCCTGCCAACCTGCATGAACTTATCCATTTGGCCACCCGCATTGACATGCGTTTTTCTGAAAGACACCAGGAACTCCACCAGGAAAAGACCTTAATCCCTGGGCACCTCTCTCACGGTATCCCTTGCAATCTACCCCTGTGCCTCCCGCCGAGGAGGCTATGCAAGTGGATCGGTCTCGCCTGACTCTTGAAGAGAGGTCTCGCCGTAGGGATAAAAATCTATGTCTGTACTGCGCTAGTACCGAACATTTCTTGGTGGATTGCCCTATTCGTCCTCCACGTCTGGAAAACGCACGCACCCAGCTCACGTGGGTCTGGCGTCTCTTGGTACGGAGTCTGCTTCTCCATGTCTCACTGTGCCCGTGCGGATTTCTCCTTCTGCCAACTCCTCCTTCTCTGCCGTGGCCGTCTTGGACTCTGGTTCTTCTGGAAATTTTATTCTGGCCTCTTTGCTTGATAGGTACTGCATCCCGGTGACCCGTCTCGTCAAGCCGCTCTAAATTTCTTCGGTCAACGGAGTCAAGTTGCACTGCACTGTGCGTTACCGCACAGAGCCCCTGCTTATGAACATTGGACTGCATCACGAGAAAATTGAATTTTTGGTTCTGCCCAACTGCACCTCTGAAGTCCTCCTCGGTCTGCCATGGCTCCAGCATCATTCTCCCACCCTTGACTGGACCACTGGGGAGATCACGAATTGGGGTCCTGCTTGATGCAAGAAATGACTCACGTCTGCTCCCAGCCCCATCTGTCGAGCCTCAGTGTCTCCTCCTGTGCCTGGTCTCGCCAAGGCCTATCAGGACTGTGCCGTGCCACCTCATAGCCCCCGTCCTGGTGACACTCTGCCCCATGCCAAGCCTCACCCTCTGCCCCCCTCCCCATTCCCACTCCTTCTGAACTGTCTGCCGTTCATGAGCATACCCAAGACTTCACTGTCCCCCAGAAGGAGACTCTACAATCGCTCCCAATGTCCTCGTCCCATGTGGAGCGACACCCCGACAAAAAGAGGGGGAGACCTAAGGGGGGGGGTACTGTTACGCCGAGCGCTCCGGGTCCCTGCTCCTCCCCGAAGCGCTCGCGGCGTTTCTCTCCCTGCAGCGCCCCGGTCAGACCCGCTGACCGGGAGCGCTGCACTGACATTGCCGGCAGGGATGCGATTCGCATAGCGGGACGCGCCCGCTCGCGAATCGCTTCCCAAGTCACTCACCTGTCCCGGTCCCCGGCTGTCATGCTCTGACGCGCGCGGCTCCGCTCTCTAGGGCGCGCGCGCGCCAGCTCTCTGAGATTTAAAGGGCCAGTGCACCAATGATTGGTGCCTGGCCCAATCACCCTAATTAGTTTCCACCTGCTCCCTGGCTATATTACCTCACTTCCCCTGCACTTCCTTGCCGGATCTTGTTGCCTTAGTGCCTAGAGAAAGCTTCTTCTGTGTTTACCATTACTGTGTTCCTGACCTCCTGCTACTACCATTGACTACGAACCTTGCCGCCTGCCCCGACCTTCTGCTACGTCTGACCTTGCTCTTGTCTACTCCCTTGTACCGCGCCTATCTCAGCAGTCAGAGAAGTTGAGCCGTTGCCAGTGGATACGACCTGGTTGCTACTGCCGCTGCAAGACCATCCCGCTTTGCGGCGGGCTCTGGTGAATACCAGTAGCAACTTAGAACCGGTCCACCGACACGGTCCACGCCAATCCCTCTCTGGCACAGAGGATCCATCTCCAGCCTGCCAAATCGTGACAATAGGGCCACTCCTTCTCCTTTCTTGCCTTCTCTGTCTCTTCTGTATAAAGAGTATCCTGGTATGGATATGTCCCAGTCATTACTTTCCTGGTATGGATATGTCCCAGTCATTACTTTCATTAAACCGTGTCTCAGTAACAGCCACTAAAACTAAACCCCTTGTATTCATGACGCCAGGGCGTGGTTATAAATGTAACTGCCAGCAATGTGACTTCTGTTTGTTTTTGGTGTTTAGATTGGCACCATGTGGCATACAAAAATCTACATACCAAAATCTATGCTACCGTATTACTGGAAATATGACTTTACAGATGAGCTGCTTTTATGTCAATGACCAGTGACATATTTGCTTCCTTAATATGTATGAATCATACAGTATAAACAGCCGATGCATCTGCTATAAGGCTCATAAAGGGAGGATCACCCCATTCATCTTCAATTGTTAAACTTTCAATTCAAGTGCATTTAGAGAATTGCTTTACAGCAAGCCCATGTATATGGACATGTGGTAGAGGGTGTAATGCAGGGCAGATTGAATTACCCTAGGGGCAGATGGCATTAACCCCTTGTATTTGTGACGCCAGGGTGTGGATTCTGGGCTAGGCACGGGGGCAATAATTACTCCAACACCAAGTTACGGATAATGGCAGCTTTACTGAGTTACAGATGGAACAGTCTATACAGTTCAGCCAGGCCCACGGAGGTGACCAGTGACTTCAGAGACCTTAAGGGCTTGCTGGGACTTAGAGTAGATTTGGACAATTTTAGTGCAGGCCATTCTTGACTTGTCAATAGATGACTGTGACTGACTTGACTTGACTTGAGACTGGTTAAGCTGTCACTGTAGCTTACTTGTAGACTTGAAGGCTTGTGGCTGCAGGATGGACTTGAGGCCTCCTATGGACTCCAGACACACTCAAGGACTTGACTGCACTGGACCTCAGCAAAAACTTAACTGGAAATCAATAGCATCAGAGAGTGCTAGCTCCACCCAGGGCTTATATGAGGGAGACTAGGAACTGTCCCATAGGTCACATGGTCACTGTCAAGGGGACAGGTGTCGGGGGCCCAGGGAACACGGCAGGGAGGCTGCCTGACAGGGCAGCAAGGGTACAGGAGTATAACTCCTGTACTGGGCCACAACAAACACCTGTTTACAAGAAAGTACAGAGGTAATTTTTCAGGGAGGGGGAGGTCAAAGCTCTGAACATCATCCATTGTGGAGATCCTTATCGATCTGCTAGTAACACTTTTCACTGTAATCCTTTCTGTGAAAATTAGGAGACTGCTGGAAAGAGATCTGTACAGAATAGGAAGTGTCAGCTTAATTTAGGGTCTAGTGCTAAATTTCAGGCTTATTTTATATACAGTGGTCCCTCAAGTTACAATATTAATCGGTTCCAGGACAAACATTGTACACTGCTCAATAAATAAAGGGAACACTTAAACAACACAATGTAACTCCAAGTCAATCACACTTCTGTGAAATCCCACTGTCCACTCAGGAAGCAACACTGATTGACAATCAATTTCACATGCTGTTGTGCAAATGGAACAGACAACAGGTGGAAATTATAGGCAATTAGCAAGACACCCCCAATAAAGGAGTGATTCTGCAGGTGGTGACCACAGACCACTTCTCAGTTCCTATGCTTCCAGGATGATGTTTTGGTCACCTTTGAATGCTGGCGGTGCTTTCACTCTAGTGGTAGCATGAGACTGAGTCTATAACCCACACAAGTGGCTCAGGTAGAGCAGCTCATCCAGGATGGCACATCAATGCAAGCTGTGACAAGAAGGTTTGTTGTGTCTGTCAGCGTAGTGTCCAGAGCATGGAGGCGTTACCAGGAGACAGGCCAGTACATCAGGAGACATGGAGGAGGCTGTAGGAGGGCAACAACCTAGCAGCAGGACCACTACCGCCGCCTTTGTGCAAGGAGGAGCATGAGGAGCACTGCCAGAGCCCTGCAAAATGACCTCCAGCAGGCCACAAGTGTGCATGTGTCCACTCAAAAGGTCAGAAACAGACTCCATGAGGGTGGTATGAGGGCCCAACATCCACTGGTGGGGGTTGTACTTACAGCCCAACACAGTGCAGGGCCAGAGAACACCAAGCTTGGCAAATTCACCACTGGCGTCCTGTGCTCTTCACAGATGTAAGCAGGTTCACATCGAGCACATGTGACAGACGTGAGTCTGGAGACGCCGTGGAGTACATTCTGCTGCTTGCAATATCCTCCAGCATGACCGGTTTGGCGGTGGGTCAGTAATGGTGTGGGGTGGCATTTCTTTGGGGGCTGCACAGCCCTCCATGTGCTTGCCAGTGGTAGCCTGACTGCTATTAGGTACCGAGATGAGATCCTCAGACCCCTTGTGAGACCATATGCTGGTGTGGTTGGCCCTAGGTTCCTCCTAATGCAAGACAATGCTAGACCTCATGTTGCTGGAGTTTGTCAGCAGTTCCTGCAAGAGAAAGGCATTGATGCTATGGACTGGCCCGCCCGTTCCCCACACCTGAATCCGATTGAGCACATCTGGGACATCATGTCTCGCTCCATCCACCAATGCCACATTGCACCACAGACTGTCCAAGAGTTGGCGGATGCTTTAGTCCAGGTCTGGGAGGATATCCCTCAGGAGACCATCCTCATCAGGAGCATGCCCAGGTGTTGTAGTGAGGTCATACGGGCATGTGGAGGACAAACACACTACTGAGCCTCATATAGACTTGTTTTAAGGACATTACATCAAAGTTGGATCAGCCTGCAGTGTGGCTTTCAGCTTTAATTTTGAGTGTGACTTCATATCCAGACCTCCATGGGTTGATAAGTTTGATTTCCATTGCTCATTTTTGTGTGATTTTGTTGTCAGCACATTCAACTATATAAAGAAGACGAAAGTATTTCATGGGATTAGTTCATTCATTCAGATCTAGGAAGTGTTATCTTAGTGTTCCCTTTATTTTTTTGAGCAGTGTATGTTAAAACCATTGTATGCTGAGACCATAATTCTATGGATACCTCGTAATTGGTTCTAAAGCCAGCAAAATGTCATCCAAAAATAGGAAAAAGTGAGGATTAAAAAAAATAAGTAGATAAAGCAAGTCCTTACATAAAAAAAAAAGTAAGGCTCGGTTCACATCATGTTTTTGCCATACTGTTTTCAATCAGTTTTTCTAAAGAAAACCGGATGGCAAAAAAAACGGATGGAACTGTATGGGGAAAAAGTAAACAGTATGCATTTTTGAGCCGTGTTTTTTTTTAACATGGATGTCAATGGGAAACGCACATGTATACGGTTCCAAAGGGGAAACCGTGTACGGTTTTTACTTTGCACATGCGTATTTGCATCCTAAAGTCCCCACCCAACACCCCTCCCATTAAAAATGGACAACATTTTCAAAAACGTATGTTTTTAATAAAAACGGACCGATCCGTATGCACTTTTAAAAAGAGTATATGATTTAAAAACGCATACTGTTTACTTTTTCCCATACAGTTTCATCCGTTTTTTTGCCATACGGTTTTCTTTAGAAAAACTGATTGAAAACAGTATGGCAAAAACGTGATGTGAACCGAGCCTAAGAAAGAGCTGCTCGGAGTGGTAAATCACGGTCTATGTCATGTCTAATGATAATTTTTGTGTGATTTTGTTGTCAGTACATGCAACTATGTAAAGACGAAAGTATTTCATAGGATTAGTTCATTCAGATCTAGGATGAGTTATCTTAGTGTTCCCTTTATTTTTTTGAACAGTGTATATAAGTCCTGAACTGCGCATTTTGGTCTCTTCATATAGCAAAGGGAAAATTTTAAGCCTACTAATTTTCTTACAAAAATGTATAATTTTTTTTCAGTAGCAAAATAAAACAAAACCTATATACATTGGGCATCTTTGTAATCAGGCCCTCCTGATAAAGATATTGATACTGCCATTTTTACTGAAAAGTGCACTACGTAGAAATGCAACCCCCAAAATTTGCATAATGTTTTTTTTTTTTTTTTGCCCCACAAATAATTTTTTATATATCTACAAACAACTTATCTAAGTTTTTATTTTTACCACTTTTGGCTAGATATGTGCTTTAAATATCCTGATTTTGACCATTTAAATGTTAGCAAGTGTAGATTAGTGTTACGCCGAGCGCTCCGGGTCCCCGCTCCTCCCCGGAGCGCTCGCAACATCCTCGCAATTGCAGCGCCCCGGTCAGACCTGCTGACCGGGTGCGCTGCGATACCTCTCCCAGCCGGGATGCGATTCGCGATGCGGGAGGCGCCCGCTCGCGATGCGCATCCCGGCTCCCGTACCTGACTCGCTCTCCGTCGGTCTTGTCCCGGCGCGCGCGGCCCCGCTCCTTAGGGCGCGCGCGCGCCGGGTCTCTGCAATTTAAAGGGCCACTGCGCCACTGATTGGCGCAGTTGGCTTAATTAGTGTGTTCACCTGTGCACTCCCTATTTATACCTCACTTCCCCTGCACTCCCTCGCCGGATCTTGTTGCCATTGTGCCAGTGAAAGCGTTTCCTTGTGTGTTCCTAGCCTGTGTTCCAGACCTCCTGCCGTTGCCCCTGACTACGATCCTTGCTGCCTGCCCCGACCTTCTGCTACGTCCGACCTTGCTCTTGTCTACTCCCTTGTACCGCGCCTATCTTCAGCAGTCAGAGAGGTTGAGCCGTTGCTGGTGGATACGACCTGGTTGCTACCGCCGCTGCAAGACCATCCCGCTTTGCGGCGGGCTCTGGTGAATACCAGTAGCAACTTAGAACCGGTCCACCAGCACGGTCTACGCCAATCCCTCTCTGGCACAGAGGATCCACCTCCAGCCAACCGAATCGTGACAGTAGATCCGGCCCTGAAGTCCCACTGCCAGTTGTCGCCGACCTCACCACGGTGGTCGCCCAGCAGTCGCAACAAGGCCACCAGCTGTCTCAACTGACCGTGATGCTACAGCAGCTACTACCACAGCTTCAGCAATCATCTCCTCCGCCAGCTCCTGCACCTCCTCCGCAGCGAGTGGCCGCTTCCGGCCTACGATTATCCTTGCCGGATAAATTTGATGGGGACTCTAAGTTTTGCCGTGGCTTTCTTTCGCAATGTTCCCTGCACTTGGAGATGATGTCGGACCAGTTTCCTACTGAAAGGTCTAAGGTGGCTTTCGTAGTCAGCCTTCTGTCTGGGAAAGCTCTGTCATGGGCCACACCGCTCTGGGACCGCAATGACCCCGTCACTGCCTCTGTACACTCCTTCTTCACGGAGATTCGAAGTGTCTTTGAGGAACCTGCCCGAGCCTCTTCTGCTGAGACTGCCCTGCTGAACCTGGTCCAGGGTAATTCTTATGTTGGCGAGTACGCCATCCAATTCCGTACTCTTGCCTCCGAATTATCCTGGAATAATGAGGCCCTCTGCGCGACCTTTAAAAAAGGCCTATCCAGCAACATTAAAGATGTTCTGGCCGCACGAGAAATTCCTGCTAACCTGCATGAACTTATTCATCTGGCCACCCGCATTGACATGCGTTTTTCCGAAAGGCGTCAGGAGCTCCGCCAGGATATGGACTTTGTTCGCACGAGGCGTTTTTTCTCCCCGGCTCCTCTCTCCTCTGGTCCTCTGCAATCCGTTCCTGTGCCTCCCGCCGTGGAGGCTATGCAAGTTGACCGGTCTCGCTTGACACCTCAAGAGAGGACACGACGCCGCATGGAGAATCTGTGCCTGTACTGTGCCGGTACCGAACACTTCCTGAAGGATTGTCCTATCCGTCCTCCCCGCCTGGAAAGACGTACGCTGACTCCGCACAAAGGTGAGACAGTTCTTGATGTCAACTCTGCTTCTCCAAGCCTTACTGTGCCTGTGCGGATATCTTCCTCTACCTTCTCCTTCTCTACTATGGCCTTCTTGGATTCCGGATCTGCAGGAAATTTTATTTTGGCCTCTCTCATCAACAGGTTCAACATCCCGGTGACCAGTCTCACCAGACCCCTCTACATCAATTGTGTTAACAATGAAAGATTGGACTGTACCGTGCGTTACCGCACGGAACCTCTCCTAATGTGCATCGGACCTCATCACGAAAAAATTGAGTTTTTGGTCCTCTCCAACTGCACTTCCGAAATTCTTCTTGGATTACCGTGGCTTCAACGCCATTCCCCAACCCTTGATTGGTCCACAGGAGAAATCAAGAGCTGGGGTACTTCTTGTTTCAAGGACTGTCTTAAACCGGTTCCCAGTACTCCCTGCCGTGACCCTGTGGTTCCCCCTGTAACCGGTCTTCCTAAGGCTTATATGGACTATGCTGACGTGTTTTGCAAAAAGCAAGCTGAGACTTTACCTCCTCACAGGCCTTATGACTGTCCTATTGACCTCCTCCCGGGTACTACTCCACCCCGGGGCAGAATTTATCCTCTGTCTGCTCCAGAGACTCTTGCTATGTCTGAATACATCCAGGAAAATTTAAAAAAGGGGTTTATCCGCAAATCCTCCTCTCCTGCCGGAGCTGGATTTTTTTTTGTGTCCAAAAAAGATGGCTCCCTACGTCCTTGCATTGATTACCGCGGACTTAATAAAATCACGGTAAAGAACCGCTACCCCCTACCCCTTATCTCAGAACTCTTTGATCGCCTTCAAGGTGCCCACATCTTTACCAAACTGGACTTAAGAGGTGCTTATAATCTCATCCGCATCAGGGAGGGGGACGAATGGAAGACTGCATTTAACACCAGAGATGGACACTTTGAGTATCTGGTCATGCCCTTTGGCCTGTGCCCCTGCCGTCTTCCAAGACTTTGTTAATTAAATTTTTCCTGATCCCTTATATTCCTGTGTTGTGGTTTATCTGGACGATATTCTGATTTTTTCTGCCAACTTAGAAGAACACCGCCAGCATGTCCGCATGGTTCTTCAGAGACTTCGAGACAATCAACTTTATGCCAAAATGGAGAAATGTCTGTTTGAATGTCAATCTCTTCCTTTCCTAGGATACTTGGTCTCTGGCCAGGGATTACAAATGGACCCAGATAAACTCTCTGCCGTCTTAGATTGGCCGCGCCCCTCCGGACTCCGTGCTATCCAACGTTTTTTGGGGTTCGCCAATTATTAGAGACAATTTATTCCACACTTTTCCACTATTGTGGCTCCTATCGTGGCTTTAACCAAGAAAAATGCCAATCCCAAGTCCTGGTCTCCCCAAGCCGAAGACGCATTTAAACGTCTCAAGTCTGCCTTTTCTTCTGCTCCCGTGCTCTCCAGACCTGACCCATCTAAACCCTTCCTATTGGAGGTAGATGCCTCCTCAGTGGAAGCTGGAGCTGTCCTTCTACAAAAAAATTCTTCCGGGCATGCTGGTACTTGTGGTTTTTTTTTCTAGGACCTTCTCTCCGGCGGAGAGAAACTACTCCATCGGGGATCGAGAACTACTGGCCATTAAATTGGCGCTTGAGGAATGGAGGCATCTGCTGGAGGGATCAAAATTTCCAGTTATCATATACACCGATCACAAGAATCTCTCCTATCTCCAGTCTGCCCAACGGCTGAACCCTCGCCAGGCCAGGTGGTCGTTGTTCTTTGCCCGTTTTAACTTTGAAATTCATTTTCGCCCTGCCGACAAGAACATTAGGGCCGATGCCCTCTCTCGTTCCTCAGATGCCTCGGAAGTAGAGGTCTCTCCGCAACACATCATTCCTCCTGACTGTCTGATCTCCACTTCTCCAGCCTCCATCAGGCAAACTCCTCCAGGGAAGATCTTCGTTTCTCCACGCCAACGTCTCGGGATTCTCAAATGGGGACACTCCTCCCACCTCGCAGGCCATGCGGGCATCAAAAAATCCTTGCAACTCATCTCTCGTTTCTATTGGTGGCCGACTCTGGAGACGGATGTTGTTGATTTTGTGCGGGCCTGTACTGTCTGTGCCCGGGATAAGACTCCTCGCCAGAAGCCTGCTGGTCTCCTTCATCCTCCGCCTGTCCCCGAACAGCCTTGGTCACTGATTGGTATGGACTTTATTACAGACTTACCCCCATCCCGTGGCAACACTGTTGTTTGGGTGGTCGTTGATCGATTTTCCAAGATGGCACATTTTATTCCTCTTCCTGGTCTTCCTTCAGCGCCTCAGTTGGCAAAACAATTTTTTGTACACATTTTTCGTCTTCACGGTTTGCCCACGCAGATCATCTCGGATAGAGGCGTCCAATTCGTGTCTAAATTCTGGAGGGCCCTCTGTAAACAGCTCAAGATTAAATTAAACTTCTCTTCTTCTTATCATCCCCAATCCAATGGGCAAGTAGAAAGAATTAACCAGGTCCTGGGTGACTATTTACGGCATTTTGTTTCCTCCCGCCAGGATGACTGGGCAGATCTTCTACCATGGGCCGAATTCTCATACAACTTCAGAGTCTCAGAATCTTCTGCTAAGTCCCCATTTTTCGTGGTGTACGGCCGTCACCCTCTTCCCCCCCCTCCCTACTCCCTTGCCCTCTGGTTTGCCCGCTGTGGATGAAGTGACTCGTGATCTTTCCACCATATGGAAAGAGACCCAAAATTCTCTTTTACAGGCTTCATCCCGCATGAAAAGGTTTGCCGATAAGAAAAGAAGAACCCCCCCCATTTTTGCTCCCGGAGACAAGGTATGGCTCTCCGCTAAATATGTCCGCTTTCGTGTCCCCAGTTACAAACTGGGACCACGCTATCTTGGTCCTTTCAAAGTCTTGTGCCAGATTAATCCTGTCTCTTACAAACTCCTTCTTCCTCCTTCTCTTCGTATTCCCAATGCCTTCCATGTCTCTCTCCTTAAACCACTCATCATTAACTGCTTCTCTCCCAAACTTGTTTCTCCCACTCCTGTTTCCGGTTCTTCTGACGTCTTCTCCGTGAAGGAGATTCTGGCCTCCAAGACGGTCAGAGGAAAAAAATTTTTTTGGGTGGATTGGGAAGGCTGTGGTCCAGAAGAGAGATCCTGGGAACCTGAGGACAACATCCTAGACAAAAGTCTTGTCCTCAGGTTCTCAGGCTCCAAGAAGAGGGGGAGACCCAAGGGGGGGGGGTACTGTTACGCCGAGCGCTCCGGGTCCCCGCTCCTCCCCGGAGTGCTCGCAACATCCTCGCAATTGCAGCGCCCCGGTCAGACCTGCTGACCGGGTGCGCTGCGATACCTCTCCCAGCCGGGATGCGATTCGCGATGCGGGAGGCGCCCGCTCGCGATGCGCATCCCGGCTTCCGTACCTGACTCGCTCTCCGTCGGTCTTGTCCCGGCGCGCGCGGCCCCGCTCCTTAGGGCGCGCGCGCGCCGGGTCTCTGCAATTTAAAGGGCCACTGCGCCACTGATTGGCGCAGTTGGCTTAATTAGTGTGTTCACCTGTGCACTCCCTATTTATACCTCACTTCCCCTGCACTCCCTCGCCGGATCTTGTTGCCATTGTGCCAGTGAAAGCGTTTCTTTGTGTGTTCCTAGCCTGTGTTCCAGACCTCCTGCCGTTGCCCCTGACTACGATCCTTGCTGCCTGCCCCGACCTTCTGCTACGTCCGACCTTGCTCTTGTCTACTCCCTTGTACCGCGCCTATCTTCAGCAGTCAGAGAGGTTGAGCCGTTGCTGGTGGATACGACCTGGTTGCTACCGCCGCTGCAAGACCATCCCGCTTTGCGGCGGGCTTTGGTGAATACCAGTAGCAACTTAGAACCGGTCCACCAGCACGGTCTACACCAATCCCTCTCTGGCACAGAGGATCCACCTCCAGCCAACCGAATCGTGACAATTAGCACTATTGCTGCTATGCATCTGCACCAAACATGTACCTCATGTATCCAGGACCATTTACAGTTTATATATGTCTTGTTAGCATTTGATTTTGGAGTTTCTTAGTTCCTATTTCTATTTGATCCATAAATCTTCGGGAGCTTCTGGGCATTTTTTATAATTTAATGTGAAATCTATTTTATAAATATTTAAAGCGCATGATGAATATCTCATTCTTATAACAGAGTGTTTATAGAATTCATTTCTTTCACTGTAGAGCTATTTTCACACTGCAAACAAATCCACAAGAGGTTGTTTATTTTTTGTTAGGGAGCGTTAGATCAATGATGACTAAGGATACCTTGGGATTTGATGTTAACTGTTGATGAGGTCTCAACAAAGGGCAAATACATATAAAATAATGCAGTTTCTCTAAACCCTATTCACATGTCACATGACACCAATCTATATAGATTTCAGGGTATGTTGTAGACAGCAAAATTTGTGGTATTGCTATCTGTAGCTAAATTTTTTGAAGATGAGGCCTACAGTATTGTATTCAAGTAGCTGAAACCCTTAGTAAAATAAATAGCTAAATACTCAATTTATATATGTATATATATGTATAATCTTTATTAGATTTCTCACTTTACAGCCCGAATGTAATTTAAAAATCCAATATAGAAAAACAAGAATAAATTTTACATTTCTTCTTAATAACCGCACTTTTGTGTATAAGGTCAGAGATGTACAATACCACACTTGCTTTTTCCCCATTTATCCAATTTCTAACAATTCAAAAAAGTCAGTGCATTCCCCTACTCCAATACTTATAATTTATTTTAAAAAGGGTGAGGATCAAATGTGCCCCCAGATTAAAGTATTAAGCTGTGCCTCAAGACCACAAAACCATTTACCAGGGATCCAAACTAGAGATTGAAAGCCCCCACTCCCCCTTGTCAACGGCCTTCATTACATGTAGTCACAGGTTGGAGGAAGGGGGCCTGAATTTGAATCAAAAACAAACCCCCTATCTATCCAGTTTGGTCTGGGTTAATCATTTCTGAAGTAACTTCGGCCAGTCTCCCTGCCAAAACCAAATTTTGACTTTAGTGATCTATCGGGATGATATTCTCATAGTGTCTCTATTTTTCTTAAGGATGAGACAGCACTTGCTTTATTAATTCTCTATGGGAGCGCTGAAGAGACCCGAGTAGTCATCTCCGGCACTCCCAGTACGAGCTTCTCTCAGAGAGCCAGGTACCATTCAGGAGATCGCGAGGGGAGGATGGGTCCCATCGTTTCACCCCTCATGATCAGATGGGCTAGGGATAGCGGATGAGTTGTTTTTTTACCAGACCATCCCTTTAAGCATATAATAGCAGGCAGTTGTCTGATAATTGTATCACATATCGTGCATCTCTTAGTGCTCTCCCCCATTTCCCTGACATTCCAATACATTACTTTAAAGGGGTACTTCGGTGGAATTATTATTAATTGTTTTTTAATCAACTGGTGCCAGAAAGTTAAACAGATTTGTAAATTACTGCTATTAAAAAATCTTTATCCTCCCAGTACTTATCAGCTGCTATATACTACAGACAAAGTTCTTTTCTTTTTGGATTTCTTTTTTTTTCTGTCCACTGTGCTCTCTGCTGACACCTCTATCCGTATCAGGAATTGTTCAGAACA
The DNA here is from genome assembly GCF_029499605.1 of Hyla sarda. Classification (NCBI taxonomy): domain Eukaryota; kingdom Metazoa; phylum Chordata; class Amphibia; order Anura; family Hylidae; genus Hyla; species Hyla sarda. The sequence continues at coordinate 104,529,346 of NC_079197.1, read as the reverse complement.
GGATCAAATCCCCATAGTAAACACATGCTGCTTTGGACAGTTCCTGATACAGAAAGAGGTGTCAGTAGTATACAGCCGCTAATAGGTGCTGGAAGGATAATAGAAGTAATTTACAAATCTGTTTAACTTTCTGGCACCAGTTGATTTAAAAAAAATTTTTTTCCACCGGAGTACCCCTTTAAAGTAATGTTTTGGAATGTCAGGGAAATGGGGGAGAGCACTAAGAGATGCACGATATTTGATTCAGTTATCACACAACTGCCTGCTATTATTTGCTTAAAGGGATGGTCTGGTAAAAAAAAAAAAACTAATGGGGGGTTAGGCTAAGTTACCACTTGTTTTTTTTTTTTTCGTCAGTTTTTGGAATACTGCCACTGCAGTTTTTGAGCCAAAGTCAGAAGTGGATCCAAAAGGGAGGAGAAGTGTAAGTCCTTCCTTTATATGTCCTATTCCTTTTGAATATATTTCTGGCTTTTGCTCAAAAACTGCATTGGCAGTTTCCAAAAACTGCCAGAAAAAAACCAAGTGGAAACTTAGCCTAACCCCCATTTTTTTTAGGAGGTGAAGAGGGGTAAAAGCACACATTTAGGTTTATCATAGCAGTTATTGAATACAAAGCCTTTCGTGGATTTGAAAACAGGAGACACAGTATTTCTTTATAAGTGTCCTCCATTTCTGACCTGTTCCTGGTTTTGAATTCAATAATTGCAATTAAAAACCTGAATATATGAACACTAATAAAGTAAATTGCATGTGAAATGCATGAAATATGGCAAATGGGAAGGCCACCCTCCCTTTGCCCAAAACCATGTCCCCTTCTCTAAGTCACACCCATTCAGAGGGGGCTAGCAAAAATGGCAAATATTCACACAACAGCTGGAGCTTGCTCAGACATTGTGTGAATATTTGTTGTTTTAACTCATGATAAAGACTCCCCCAGACAGTGTGGCAATGTCATTGAACTGTATGCAGATGTGGAAAAAATTTGTTGTACCCTTCCGATAAAGACCCACAATGCTCCCTGAAATAACTTGAAACTGACAAAAGTGATAATAAATAAGAATTTACTGAAGATTAACTGAGAAAATTTAGACATTGCTATTGAATTGTGGTTCTGCTGATTTATTTTGAAAAACAAAATAATGAAACTGGCCTGGACAAAAATTGAAGTACAGCTAGGAAAGATAGGAAATAATTTGACAGTGTCAGATCGCACCGTCAGTCGCTGTTTGAGCCACAGTGGACTTCATGGAAGCCAAAATGCATATTGACAAGCCACCCGGCTGCTGGTAGAATGTTCTTTCGACAGATGAGACAAAACTCACATCAGCTCTATGTTTGCACATGCTAAAAATAAAGCTTCCAAAGAAAAGAACTGTATCTACTGTGAAACACAGAGGAGGCTCAGTTATGTTTGGGGGCTGCTTTGCTGTATCTGGCACAGGGTGTCTTGATTCTGTACAGGATACAATGAAATCTCAAAACTATCAGGGCATTCTAGAGCAAAATATGCTGCTCAGTGTTAGGAAGTTTGGTCTCACTCGCACTTCATGGGTCTTTCAACAGGATAATGACCCAAAATGACACAGCTTAAAGGAATACTCCACTGCCCCATCGTTCAGAACATTTAGTTCCGAGTGCTGGATGCAGGCTGCAGGGGTCATCACATCATAGCCATGCCCCTTGTGATGTCCCGCCACACCCCTCAATGCCAGTCTTTGGGAGGGGGTGTGGCAGTAGCAACACCCCTCCCATAGAATTGCATTGAGGGGGTGTGGCCGTGACGTCGATCCTGCACCCAGCGTTCGGAACAAAATGATCCGAACACTAGGGCAGTGGAGTACCCCTTTAAAACACACAAGAATGGCTAAGAACAAATCATTGGATTATTCGGAAGTGGCTTCTATGAGCCCTGATCTGAATCCTATTGAAAACTTGTGGAAAGAGCTGAACCCTGCAGTCTGGAGAAGAAACCTTTACACATGAGACAGCTGGAGCAGTATCTTATGAGGAGTGGACCAAGATACTTGCAGTCTGGAGAAGAAACCTTTACACCTGAGACAGCTGGAGCAGGATCTTATGAGGAGTGGACCAAGATACCTGCAGTCTGGAGAAGACACCTTCACACCTGAGACAGCTGGAGCAGTATCTTAAGAGGAGTGGGCCAAGATACCTGCAGTCTGGAGAAGACACCATCACACCTGAGACAGCTGGAGCAGTATCATATGAGGAGTGGGCCAAGATACCTGCAGTCTGGAGAAGACACCTTCACACCTGAGACATCTGGAGCAGCATCTTATGAGGAGTGGGCCAAGATACCTGCAGTCTGGAGAAGACACCTGAGACAGCTGGAGCAGTATCTTATGAGGAGTGGACCAAGATACCTGCAGTCTGGAGAAGACACCTTCACACCTGAGACAGCTGGAGCAGTATCTTAAGATGAGTGGGCCAAGATACCTGCAGTCTGGAGAAGACACCATCACACCTGAGACAGCTGGAGCAGTATCATATGAGGAGTGGGCCAAGATACCTGCAGTCTGGAGAAGACACCTTCACACCTGAGACATCTGGAGCAGCATCTTATGAGGAGTGGGCCAAGATACCTGCAGTCTGGAGAAGACACCTGAGACAGCTGGAGCAGTATCTTATGAGGAGTGGACCAAGATACCTGCAGTCTGGAGAAGACCCCTTCACACCTGAGACAGCTGGAGCAGTATCTTATAAGGAGTGGGCCAAGATACCTGTAGTCTGGAGAAGACACCTTCACACATGAGACATCTGGAGCAGGATCTTATGAGGAGTGGGCCAAGATACCAGCAGTCTGGAGAAGACACCTTCACAGCTGAGACATCTGGAGCAGAATCTTATGAGGAGTGGACCAAGATACCTGGAGTGTAGTGTAGAAGTCTCACCGAGAGTTTCAGAAATTGCTGTATTGCAGTGACAGCCTCAAAAGATTGTGCAACAAAATATTAAGTTAAGGGGACCAGCATTTTTGTCCAGGACAGTGGACAGTTTAATTATTCTGTTTTTCAAAATGATGCTTTGACACAATTCAAAATCAATGTCTGATTTTTATTCATTATTAGAGTTTCAAGTTATTTCAGAGGGCATTGCAGACTCTTTCATCTTTAATGGAAGGGTACAAACAATTTCGACCACATCTGTAACTAAGGGCTCATGAACAACAGTGCACGGAGCCTTTATGACTCCCTTAGTATAAAGTCTGTGCAGCTACTTTAGGACAGAGCCATAGAGGTACCACGATAGTGCCTTAAAGGCTTCGTCAAACACTTAATCTGACATAACAAACATTGTATGCCTTTGTATGAAGATGTAGCATATCGAGGTAAATACATACAAAATACAGCCATAATACAATTATGCGCATAATTCTTTATTGTGTATGTATAATGGCCTCTTATATGTTGTCTTTGTTTTTGATGCAGATCACAATAACACAATGATAGTTACTCCAGTATACGATGACTCTGAAGCCGTGGAGCTAAGCACAACTTACCATCTTTATCTTAAACCCAAGGCAAAGCTAATCATCTCGATCATACTTCCAGAAGAAACAGAACAATGTAGGCCAATATCAAACAGGGACATTTTGGAAGAACTGAAAAATTTGGTAGCTCCAAACCATTTCAGTTCTCTCAAGGTTTCCAAAACCACAAAAGAGTTTATTAGAATTGAAGGTGAAACAGACACTAAACAGCTGGCTCAGAATTGTTTGGAAAAGCTCAATGGGCAAAGCTTGCCAATCAGTTGCCTGCCCCAACCATTACTCATGGGAGTAACCGAGGCACCTGTCGACCTTCCATCCAATGACAACACGAAGAAATTACTAAACGAAATACAAGCAGATTTGGAGGACAATGCAGAGAATAACATACCACCTTGTATTCATTTGGAGGGATTGCCATGCAAATGGTTTTTCGCACTGGATTTGAATACAGAAAAGCCAAGTGAAGAAATTTTGAGAAGCACTTTTGAAAAATTTGGAAACATTGTAAACATTGACATACCTATGCTTGATCCATATAGAGAGGATATTAATGAAAACCAGTTGGGTCCTGGTGGTTTTCAACCTTTTGATGCATTCCTTCAGTATGAAAAAATGTCAAGCGCTATAGATGCAGTACAAACACTACAAGGGATGAAGCTCATGTTTACTTCAGAGGATGGAAAATCTTTGGCATGTGATATTAAGGTTAGGTGATATAGCAAGCAGACTCTTAAAGGGTCTGTTAAGCTGTTCCATTCTTCATTTTACTTGTTGTGTATTGACACATTCTGGCTAAATGGCCCTTTTGGCCTCTGTCTGGAAATGGAAGGGGATAAGGATAGGGGATAAGATGTCTGATCGCGGGGGGCCCGCTGTTGAGACCCCCCGCCATCTCCCTGCAGCACTCGCATTCTATGCGGGTGCTGAATCTCCAGTTTCGTAAACCTCTGGGTTTCCTGGACTGGGGACGTGATGTCACGACACGACACGCCCCCTCCATTCATGTCTATGGGAGGGGGCGTGGCGGCCGTCACGCCCCCTCCCATAGACATGAATGGTGGGGGCATGGCGTGACGTCGCGTCCCCAGTCCCGGAAACCTGGAGGTTTCCGAAACTGGAGATTCAGCACCCGCATAGAATGCGAGTGCTGCAGGGAGATCGCAGGATAGGGGATAAAATGTTTTTGCCCGGAATACCCTTTAAAGGTGTATTACTATCTGGGAAATGCATGACGTATCCACAGGATGGAAAGATGCAGGTCTACTTCCAGGACAATTTTGAGATCAAGGGCTCCCCGGCCCCACTCCAGCCCACGTGTAACTGCTAGAGGTGGTTGAAAGTTGAAACCGCTGAGCTGGATGTTTCATGCAATTTGCATTACTTTTTAAAAAGAGGGTTATTCAAATTGCACAAAACTTGCACATGACTTTAAGGCTGTTTTCTGCTTACTAATCCCCTTCGGCAGCGCCTAGCAGGCGAGAGTATGCCGGGCAGCCGCCATTCTCAGATAGGAATACCCTTTTAAAACTTTATTTAACCTCTTAAGGACCCAGGACATATGGGTACGTCCTGGGTCCTGGTCCTGCGATATAACGCGGAGTCACACGGTGACCCTGCATCATATCGCGGCGGGCCCGTCGTCATAGTGAAGCCGGGACCCGCCTCTAATAGCGCGCGGCACTGATCGCGGCTAAAAATGAAAGTGAAAGTTGCCGGTTAGCTCAGGGAGCTGTTCGGGATCGCCGCGGTATAATCGCGGCATCCCGAACAGCTGTAGCACAGGAGGAGGTCTTCTTACCTTCTCCTGTGCTGTCCGATCGCCGAATGAATGCTTCAAGCCTGAGATCCAGGCTTGAGCATTCAATCGCCGAAAACACTGATTGATCCATTCCTATGGAGATGGATCAATCAGTGTAAAAGATCAGTTAATGCAATGTTATAGCCCCTATAGGAGCTATAATATTGCATAAGAAAAGTGTAAAAAAAATCATTAACCCTTTCAATTATCCCTTCCCCTAATAAAAGTTTGAATCACCCAGCATTTCCAAGAATAAAAAAAAACATTATGTAAATAATAATAAAAATAAACATATGTGGTATCGCCGCGTGCGGAAATGTCCGAATTATAAAAATATACTGCTTTTTAAACTGCTCGTTCAATGACGTACGCGCAAAAAAATTCCAAAGTCCAAAATAGCGCATTTTTGATCACTTTTTATACCACAAAAAAGTCAATAAAAAGTGATCAAAAAGTCTGATCAGAACAAAAATGGTACTGCTAAAAACTTCAGATGACGGCGCAAAAAATGAGCCCTCGTAGCACCCTGAACACAGAAAAATAAAAAAAGTTATAGGGGTCAAAAGATTACATTTTAAACGTATAAATTTTCCTGCATGTATTCATGATTTTTTTCTGAAGTGATACAAAATCAAACCTATACAAGTAGGGTATCATTTTAACCGTATGGACCTACAGAATAAAGATAAGGTATCATTTTTGCTGAAAAATGTACTGCGTAAAAACGGAAGCCCTCAAAACCTACAAAATAGTGTTTTTTCATCAATTTTGTCGCACATTGATTTTTTTTCCCGTTTCACCGTGGATTTTTGGGTAAAATTACTAATGTCATTACAAAGTAGAATTAGTGACGCAAAAAATAAGCCATCATATAGAATTTTAGGTGAAAATTTTTAAGAGTTATGATTCTTTAAAGTTAAGGAGGAAAAATTGAAAATGAAAAAACGGAAAAAGCCCGGGTCCTTAACCTCTTCAGGACATAGGGCGTATGGATACGCCCTGAATCCCGAGTCCTTAAGGACCGAGGGCGTATCCATACGCCCGTGGGAATTCCGGCCCCCACCGCTAGCCGGTTGGGGACCGGAGCCGGATGCCTGCTGAAATCGTTCAGCAGGCATCCCGGCATATCGCCCAGGGGGGTCATTATGCCCCCCCATGTCGGCGATCGCCGCAGATCGCTGGACAATTCAGTCCAGCGATCTGCGGCGATTCCGGGTCAATCGGGTCTCCGGTGACCCGGAATTACTGGCTGTTCGGGGCCGTCTCTGATGGCCCCGAACAGCCAGAGCCTGCAGGGGTGAGGTGGCACTGGTGCCACCTCACGATCGCCCTGATTCGTCGGCCGGATTACCGGCCGACCAATCAGGGCGCCTGCTGCGGGTGTCACTCCCGCACCCGCTCCGCCCCTCTTCCGGAGGACGTGAGCGGGTGCGGGAAGACGACCCCCGGTGCTGGGGACCCCGATCCCCGGCGCCCCTGTTGGGATCGGGGCCCCAGGAGCAGCTGCGGCGGCGGGACTGACCTGCAGCGTCTGGATCGTTGGAGGTGAGTGACAGCCTCCTGCTGTTGCTTAGCAATTTTTTTTTACCTAACTCAGTGTTTCACGACCGGTGTGCCTCCAGCTGTTGCAAACTACAACTCTCAGCAGTCACCGTACACCATGCACCGTACATGCTGGGAGTTGTAGTTTTGCAACAGCTGGAGGCACACTGGTTGTGAAACACTGAGTTAGGTCACAAACTCCGTGATACATAACCAGTGTGCCTACAGTTGTTGCAAAACTGCAACTCTCAGCAGTCACCGACAGCCAACGGGCATGCTGGGAGTTGTAGTTATGCAACAGCTGGATGTCCCCCCCCCAATGTGAACGTACAGGGTACACTCACATGGGCGGAGGCTTACAGTAAGTATCCGGCTGCAAATTTGAGCTGCCGCAAACTTTCTGCTGCAGCTCAAATTGCCAGCGAGAAACTACTGTGAGCCCCCCGCCCGTGTGACTGTACCCTAAAAACACTACACTACACTAACACAAAAAATAAAATAAAAAGTAAAAAACACTACATAAACACATACCCCTACACAGCCCCCCTCCCCTCCCCAATAAAAATGAAAAACGTCTGGTACACCACTGTTTCCAGAACGGAGCCTCCAGCTGTTGCAAAACAACTCCCAGTATTGTCGGACAGCCGTTGACTGTCCAGGCATGCTGGGAGTTTTGCAACAGCTGGAGGCACCCTGTTTGGGAATCACTGGCGTAGAATACCCCTATGTCCACCCCTATGCAATCCCTAATTTAGGCCTCAAATGCGCATGGCGCTCTCACTTTGGAGCCCTGTCGTATTTCAAGGCAAGAGTTTAGGGTCACATATGGGGTATCGCCGTACTCGGGAGAAATTGTGTTACAAATTTTGGGGGGTATTTTCTGCTTTTACCCTTTTTAAAAATGTAAAATTTTTGGGAAAACAAGCATTTTAGGTAAAAAAAAAAAATTTTTTTTACATATGCAAAAGTCGTGAAACACCTGTGGGGTATAAAGGTTCACTTAACCCCTTGTTACGTTCCCCGAGGGGTCTAGTTTCCAAAATGGTATGCCATGTGTTTTTTTTTTTGCTATCCTGGCACCATAGGGGCTTCCTAAATGCGGCATGCCCCCAGAGCAAAATTTGCGTTCAAAAAGCCAAATGTGACTCCTTCTCTTCTGAGACCTGTAGTGCGCCAGCAGAGCACTTTTCACCCCCATATGGGGTGTTTTCTGAATTGGGAGAAATTGGGCTTCAAATTTTTAGGGGTATTTTCTGCTATTACCCTTTTTAAAAATAAAATTTTTGGGGGAAAACAAGCATTTTAGGCAAAATTTTTTATTTATTTTTTACATTTGCAAAAGTCGTGAAACACCTGTGGGGTATTAAGGTTCACTTTATCCCATGTTACATTCCCCGAGGGGTCTAGTTTCCAAAATGGTATGCCATGTGGGTTTTTTTTTGCTGTTCTGGCACCATAAGGGCTTCCTAAAGGTAACATGCCCCCCAAAAACCATTTCAGAAAAACGTACTCTCCAAAATCCCCTTGTCGCTCCTTCCCTTCTGAGCCCTCTACTGCGCCCGCCGAACACTTTACATAGACATATGAGGTATGTGCTTACTTGAGAGAAATTGGGCTACAAATACAAGTAAAAATTTTGTCCTTTTACCCCTTGTAAAAATTCAAAAATTGGGTCTACAAGAACATGCGAGTGTAAAAAATGAAGATTGTGAATTTTCTCCTTCACTTTGCTGCTATTCGTGTGAAACACCTAAAGGGTTAAAACGCTGACTGTCATTTTGAATACTTTGGGGGGTGTAGTTTTTATAATGGGGTCATTTATGGGGTATTTCTAATATGAAGACCCTTAAAATCCACTTCAAACCTGAACTGGTCCCTGAAAAATACTGAGTTTGAAAATTTTGTGAAAAATCGGAAAATTGCTGCTGACCGTTGAAGCCCTCTGGTGTCTTCCAAAAGTAAAAACTCATCAATTTTATGATGCAAATATAAAGTAGACATATTGTATATGTGAACCAAAAAAAAATGTATTCGTAATATCCATTTTCCTTACAAGCAGAAAGCTTCAAAGTTAGAAAAATGCGAAATTTTCAAATTTTTCATCAAATTTACGGATTTTTCACCAAAAAAGGATGCAAGTATCGATAAAAATTTACCACTATGTTAAAGTAGAATATGTCACGAAAAAACAATCTCGGAATCAGAATGATAACTAAAAGCATTCCAGAGTTATTAATGTTTAAAGTGACAGTGGTCAGATGTGCAAAAAACGCTCCGGTCCTTAAGGCCAAAATGGGCTCCGTCCTGAAGGGGTTAAGGGGTTAAAGGAGGTGTTCATAACAATCAGTCAGATCTCTTTAAAATAAAAATATGAAACAAAAAAAACACTTAGTTACTATAGGCTCATGCACCAGTTTTTCTATTTAAAGCCCATTATGAACACCTCTTACACAAAACAAGGCTCACATTATATTTTTACTTTGGCTGTTGCACCAGTTTTTCTATTTAAAGGGGTATTACAGGAAAAACTTTTTTTTTATATCAACTGGCTCCAGAAAGTTAAACAGATTTGTAAATTACTTCTATTAAAAAATCTTAATCCTTTCAATAATTATCAGGAATTGCACAGTCTCAGAAGAGTAGAAGAGGTTTGCTATGGGGATTTGCTTCTAAACTGGGCGGTTCCCGAGACATGTGTCATCAGAGAGCACTTAGACAGAAAAGAACAACTCAACTTCATCAGCTCATAAGTACTGAAAGGATTAAGGTTTTTTAATAGAAGTAATTTACAAATCTGTTTAACTTTCTGGAGCCAGTTGATATATAAAAATGTTTTTTCCTGGATAACCCCTTGAAAGCCCATTATGTACACCTCTTACACAAAATGAGGCTTGCATCATATTTTTACATTTTAATTGTTATGCCGTAGTATACAGAAATACAGGATTGATATGTTACTTAATGCTATAATAATTACCTAATCCATCCATTTAGGTTCAAGATAAGCTAAAAATGTATTAGAGTCTGTTCCGTTTTGTTCTAAAAATCTTAAAGGGGTACTCCGGTGGAAAACTTTTTTTTTTTATGAACTGGTGCCAGAAAGTTAAACAGATTTGTAAATTACTTCTATTAAAAAATCTTTACCCTTCCAGTTCCTTTTTAGCAACTGTATGCTACAGAGGAAATTCTTTTCTTTTTAAATTTATTTTTTGTGTTGTCCACAGTGCTCTCTGCTGACACCTCTGCCCATGTCAGGAACTGTTCAGAGCAGAAGAGGTTTGCTATGGGGATTTACTCCTGCTCTGGACAGTTCCTGATATGGACAGAGGTGTCAGCAGAGAGCACTGTGGAAAAGACACAAAGGAAATTCAAAACGAAAAGAATTTCCTCTGTAGCATACAGCTGCTAAAAAGATAAAGCTGCTACTGGAAAGATAAAGATTTTTTAATAAAAGTAATTTACAAATCTGTTTAACTTTCTGGCACCAGTTGATTTAGGCAGGAGATAATTCTAATAACATTTTTTATTATCTTCAAATTTATTTAATCAGATATCTGTTGACGAAACCAATCACTTTGGAGAAGAGGCCATAAACAAGAGGTCTGCTGACCGTCTCAAACTACAAGAGCTAGAGCAGCAGCGGAAACAAGAGAAAGAAATGGAGGAGGCTGAAAGGTGGGGACATTTCTGGTAAATGTATTCATGTAGTCAAAAAATTACTTTCTGTGCCATCAAAAATATTACAGTCAGTGGAAACATCTATTGTATATTATTTGGATATCACAGGGCATAGAAAAACTTTGTCCTTTCTTCTGTTCGAAACTTCATGATCGAGCTGAATAAAGGACTTGTTTTTTGCAGGACACGTTGTAGATTTAATTACCATTTTATTGTACACATAATTTATTTTAGCACATTTTATGGGGGGAAAAATGTGCATTCATGTAGCTTGTTTTTTTTTGTAAGATGTGTAGTATTGGTTTCTGCAGACGTTTGGGCTACATCTAATTTACTGTTTACCTTTTTTTTATTTTAAGAATTGTTATGGCTTCACCCTGCTGTATCTAGTGATCAGAGTTGGTCTCAGCACTGAGACCCTGACCAATCAAAACTGTTAAAATATCTGCATGACGTGTCAAAAGTTTTTCTATAATTATAGCAATGCTTTAAATTTTATTGATCCTTGAGTAACTTTTCTTTTCTTTCCCTAAATCCTTTGATAACTTACAACACTTTGAAAGTGTAGCATTATTGGCCCTGGTTTACTATTATATACCCGACCTGTTTAGTCGGGTTGTGCACCAAAATGTGTCGCATTGTGCCACAAATTGTGCCATATTTTCAGCCAAAATTCTAAACTGCCAACCAACTCGCCATTTTACCTAGAGAACCCAAAAAAAGGGGCGTGACCGCTGGGAAAAGGGTCATGGTCACCAAAATAGGGGGCGAATTCCTGACATTTTCCAATTATCCCAACATATTTTCACAGAAAATGGGGTGGATTTGAGTTAGAGCACCTGTAAAAAAAAAAAGCAAAACGTAGGAACAAGGGCACAAAGTTGGGAAACTTTTGTTAACACTATAGAAAATACTTGTAGGGTATTAAAACCCACAAAGAAAACAACACTTCACTCTTAGAAAATCAGGGCCAAATTCTTTTAGTGGGAGGCTGATCGTATCATGTTCAGAGCCTACATCAGATATATACTTCCCAATGTGTAATTCTGATAGAAAGCAGAGACATATCCCACTGTATAAAAAGGAGAAAGAATATATAATATATACATATATATATATATATATATATATATATATATCCTTTCTTCTTTTTTTTTTCCTGAAAATATACATTCACAGTATAAAAACTTCCACCATATCACAAATACAACATATTTGCCCTTCTATCCACCCCCTCCTCTGGAGAGGGAAAAAAAACAAAAAACCTCAATACCATTCAAAACAATTGGCCCCATATGTTTTTAAACTTTTTTTCATTAGATAGATTTCTAGTCCTATACCCTTTATATTCTTTTATCCTAATTCCAAAGGCCTTCCATTGTTCAACATTGGGGGGACCTGGGTCAAACCATTTACACATAATCAAATATTTAGCAATTATACTTAATTTCAGTAGTAGTTCTCTGTCTCGGACCTCTCTGGGAATATCTTCCCGTATAACCCATCTGATTGAGTAATTCCAATCAGTTTTTAACCGGTGCATTGCCATACCCATCACTTCTCTCCAGTATTTATTAACTACACTACACCTCCAAATCATGTGCATATAGTCTGCCTCTCGATCTCCAAATTTGGGACATGCCGAGTCTGATCTTATTTTTACCTTAAACAAGAAAGAAGTTGTAATTGTTGAAACTTTTTATTAGGTGAACAAGTTTTTACATTTTTGAGTATTTTTTCCCAGGACTCTTCTTCAAGAGGGCTCACTTCCATCTCCCATCTATCCTTAATTGTTCGCTGGAAACCACGATTTATTTCCCCCATAAAAAGTTTATAAAAATGTTTTAAAGGCGTACTCTAAAGCAAAACATTTAACTTCCATTAGCAATAATTTAGCAAGTTATACAATAGTGTAAATTACCTCTATAACCTTCCATGCAAGCATCCCTGTTTTTCACGTAATCCGGAACTTCATCCTCTGACTGTGAGCTATGACGTTCGTTCCGCATGTTCTGGCCGTCTGTCGCCATCTTTGTAACGAAACGTCATAATTTCTGGAATCCTCCCCGTAGTCTGCCGGCCCCAACAAGCCCGAGATGGTCCCTCCCCGTCTGAATATTCATAACCCCCCTCGTTTCCTCAGCCGGCATTCGCTCGGCTGAGGAAATGCCTCTCTTACCTCCCTCCTATCATGCTGCGATTCGCTCGCCGGCGCACTCAGCAGCATCCTCGGACCGGGCATTTGATTACTTGCGTCCAGTAATATAACTGATAGTTACGTCGACGTAACTATCAGTTATATTCACGAAGCAACTTACGCATAAAGTTGAGTGTAGAGAAGGCAGAGAGGCGCGTAGTGCTGAATATTATTAGGGGGGGTGGGGAGCTACAGTGAGAGAGGGCTTGAGAGCAGAGGGATAGGCGCTATGAATGCTGGGTAGCGTCAATTCTGACGTCACTTTGAGATGTACAGTACCCGGAAGTAAGCAAAATTACCGTGGGCTGTAACGGGAGAACTGCTGGACCGATTCTGGAGAACAACACCTCTATTTAAAGGTATTTAGATACCCTATTCTATGGTGACATTTGTTTAAAATCATAGTACTCCTTTAATGTCATCCGGTGATCATTGTGCTCTTTCATAGTGAGAAAAATGTTATGTGTATTCAAAACCAAATACGTGTAAATATCTGCATGTTTATATTGCATCTGCATATACCTATATTTAGTATTTTCCCCTAGTTGAAACCTTCCCTTTAATTCCTCAAAGTGGATCACTTTCCCTTGTGTGTACAATTGTGGTACGTATCTTATCCCTTTTTTTGTTTTCCTAATTTTTTTTTCTATTCCCCTATTAAATTCTACTAACCTTTTTATTATCCCATAATGGTGAAAATTGAAAACAACCTTCCTAACTTCCTTCCATATCTTCATATATACGGTACCTCTATATGTGAATATTTCCTTAGTGAAGGGTGAACAATCTTGTTACGCCGAGCGCTCCGGGTCCCCGCTCCTCCCCGGAGCGCTCGCTTCACTCTCGCTACCGCAGCGCTCCGGGCAGCTCCACTGACCCGGTGCGCTGCGATACCGTCTCCAGCCGGGATGCGATTCGCGATGCGGGTGGCGCCCGTTCGCGATGCGCATCCCGGCTCCCGTACCTGACTCGCTCTCCGTCTGTCCTGTCCCGGCGCGCGCGGCCCCGCTCCCTAGGGCGCGCGCGCGCCGGGTCTCTGCGATTTAAAGGGCCACTGCGCCGCTGATTGGCGCAGTGGTTCCAATTAGTGTGTTCACCTGTGCACTCCCTATTTATACCTCACTTCCCCTTCACTCCCTCGCCGGATCTTGTTGCCATTGTGCCAGTGAAAGCGTTTCTTTGTGTGTTCCTAGCCTGTGTTCCAGACCTCCTGCCGTTGCCCCTGACTACGATCCTTGCTGCCTGCCCCGACCTTCAGCTACGTCCGACCTTGCTTCTGTCTACTCCCTTGTACCGCGCCTATCTTCAGCAGCCAGAGAGGTTGAGCCGTTGCTAGTGGATACGACCTGGTCACTACCGCCGCAGCAAGACCATCCCGCTTTGCGGCGGGCTCTGGTGAAAACCAGTAGTGACTTAGAACCGGTCCACTAGCACGGTCCACGCCAATCCCTCTCTGGCACAGAGGATCCACCTCCTGCCAGCCGGCATCGTGACAAATCTGGGCTTCTAATACTTCCATAAAATTCTGATGGGTATCTTCATATGCACTACATCTCTTTCAGAATACCGTTTTTTCCCCAATTTTTTATCTCCTGCAGTTTGGCAGCTAAAAAATAAAACTTGAAGTTTGGCAGACTCCAACCTCCCTGACCTTCAGGGAGCGTAAGCTGACAATATTTCATATGCACCTTCCTCTCCCCCATACCAATCTATTCAAGACAGCCACCAGCCCCTTAAAGGGGTACTCCCCTGCTCAGCGTTTGGAACAACCTGTTCCGAATGCTGGAGCCGGCGCTGGAAGCTTGTGAAGTCATAGCCCTGCCCCCGCATGACATCACACCCTGCCCCCTCAATGCAAGTCTATGGGAGGGGGCGTGACAGCTGTCACACCCCCTCCTATAGACTTGCATTGAGGGGCGGGGCGTGACATCGTGAGGGGGAGGGACTATGACATCACGAGCTCCCAGCGCCAGCTCCAGCATTCGGAACAGTTTGTTCCAAACCATTTGTCTGGGATCCACTCAACTGCTGCTCTAACTTCATACAAGACTTGGGGTAGAACAATCATTTTCAGAATTATAACTCTATCAGCCTGGGATAGTGGCAGACTAGTCCAGTTTCTCTCGACAGGGAGAAAAAAAACAGACAGTCCTCCATTAATTATGATTTTGGTCTTTGGATTATTGTACAGCATTTTAATCCATTTAATTACATTTGTCCCAAAGCCAAATTTCTTCAATGATTCCCACAGAAACCCCCACTTCACCCTGTCAAAGCCCTTCATGGCATCTAAGGGCAGGATGGAACGGAGGGAGTGGCCATCAAATTGAATATTTACCCATTACTCTATGTATACTGTCATCTATTATCCTCCCAGGTACAAACCTACTTCGTCCATATGTATCAGTTCTTGAACAACTTTTGATATTCAAAAGGCCAGAACTTTAGCCATGATCTTTGCGTTAACGTTTAATAAAGAAATCAGTCTCAGGGTGGCAGAACCACACTCTCTTTTTTTAGGGATTAGGACTATGTGGGCTTCTAACATAGAGAGACTCATTAAGAAAGGGTTAATTAAATACTGTAAACAAAATAGGTATGAGACTCTCCTCCATTCTCTATATACCTCCCAAGGGAGACCATCGGGTCCTGGAGCGGAGGACCGTGATAATAATTTCAACGCTTTCTTTATCATTTCAAGGGTAATTGGAGCATCTATTGATACTCCCAATAACCGTGGAAGGGATACGTTATTGAGATATTCTTTAATCTTTTCCTCCAATGGGTCAATTTCGGAAAAATAAAGATTAGTAAAAAATTCAATCAGGCCTCTCGGAATTGCTTCACTTTCAGAAGCAATTCTGCCATCTGCCATCAACTGCTTTAATGATAGAGGATAGCAGCTTGCCGGGCCTACCTCCCTCTACAAACTGCCTACCTGAGAAAAAATGTTTGTGTTGCACCTTATTAGTAAGAAATTTAGCCAGAGCGTCTTGTTTAACTTTCATTTGATCAAAATTAAGTTGAGTTGTACCATTAGCATAGTCTCCTCAGCTTCTAGTACTGTACCTCGTTTTCTAGTTCCCTTTCTTTCCTATTAAATTCTTTCTTCTTGAACATAATTTCTTTTGAAATGATTCCCCTTAGGTAGGCCTTTAATGTGCCCCAGACTACTTGTACTGAGGCTGTATTATACTTTATCGCCCAAAATTCCTGAAACTGAAAGTTTATTTCAGCCTTATTTTTCAATAATATTTAACCAGTGTGGGTTAATTTGAAGGTTGAGGTGTCCATACATCTTCCCCCCGGGAGGCCTATATCCGCTACTAACATACAATGATCCGAAATGGACCTTGGGTGATATTTAAATTTTTAACCATCCGCAATCTCGGTTACAAAGGAGCAGGTCAATGCATGATGCCACTGAGTATGATGCAGAATAGCAGGAATACACTTTTCTCTCGGGGTACAATTGTCGCCACGCATCCATGCACCCCAGTTCTGAAACAAACTTTGACGGCGGTGTTCAAGTGTTCTTAATATTAGTTGCTATACTTCCATCCACTCTCCCTCTGTCTGTATAGTTATTCATAACATAATTAAAATCTCCAAAAATGAATAGCAGTAATTCATCTTTCCCTTTTAGGAATTCAATCAGTGACAATAAAGGAACCAGGCTGAATGGGGGAGGTATATAACAGAATGCCAGTACAAATTCTGTATTATAACTCCTAGCTTGCCAAAAATATAAATCTTCCACTTGAGTCTATACGTTGTACTAGAATTTGAAAAGCAAAACTTTTATGAATATATATGGAAATCCCTGAGGACTATCTGGAAAAAAAGAGTGTACCGTAATTTTAAACCAGTTTCTTACCATTCTCGGAACCACGTCAGATGTCACGTAAGATTCAATAAGACATATAATTGCAGGTAAGAATTCACTTATTCTAATAAAGATTGCCATCCTTTTTGTATCCTCCCCCATTACCCTCACATTCCAGACCACAACTTTAAGATTTATCATAGCTGTAAAAAAAACAAAATATCCCCCAGAGGAGTGTCCTTTCCCCCAACCCCCCCCCCCCATCCCTTACTGAACCACCAAACATTTGGTAGATCTCTAACCATATCATTTTGTCCCTCCCCCCACCACCACCTCCAAACCCCTAGTTTTCAAATACCCTCTCTTTCTAACCAGTCTCGTACTTCCGCTGAGTCTCAAAAAAAAAAATGTTTTTCCCTAATATGAGATTCTCATTTTTGCCGGAAAAATCGGTGTGGAGATTTTAGGGTCTACTAATTTCTTTGAAACCTCCTTGTTAGATGCTCTCTGAATCTGGGTTAACCTGGAAAAGTCCGAAAAAGCACATCATTTTTGAACCATTCGAAGAAATGTGGCCCAGCTCCCTCGCTCTATGCAATAACCAGTCCCGATCGTAGGAACTTAAAAATTTCATTAGAACAGTTCGGGGGGTCTGCCCGGCGGTGAATATTTAAAAGGGACCCTGTGTGCACGTTCTTGGGCAAACATCCCCGAACAACCCTCTAATCCAGTCTCTGTAATCCATTTGATACAGACAGCTTTCATGTCTTCCCCATCAGGAGTCTCTGGGAGCCCCACCAGTCTCACATTGTTTCGTCTTGCGCGACCTTCAAGATTTATAATTTTAGCTTTCAAAGTATCTATTTCTCTTTTTGATGATTTAGTTTCTTCCCTCAGAGCATATTTGGCCTTTTCAATCCCTTGCATTATTTTTTCCATTTGTAGAGTCCGATCTCTGATTTTATTAACTTCGTCCTGGACTATCATTACCTTGGTGGATAGTGAGCCCACTTGCATTGTGAGATTATTTATGGAGGTATTACAATGCTGCACTTCTTTACGTATGTTAGTCAGAACTTCAGAGCTACCATCCTGGTCCACCACTCCCCCTCTTTTATTCAACTCTCCCGCATCATCCACCTCAGCCAGGACCGAGAAGCGTGATCCTTCCAACATATTTGACCCTGGTGAATTTACTTTATTGCTGCGGGTCTTAGCAGCAACTGGAGTGGTCTTCAGAGATTTCTCAATCTTGTCTGATGACGTTGGCGGGGGTACCTTTGGTGGGCTATTTCCCCCAGAGCGTCTCTGGTACTGTTTTTTTGGTGGCATTTTACCTGAAGTACCGTCTCTGCTTTTTTTGTCATTCACCTATGTGAGTAAAGGACACATACCTCCAGTTATTAAATACTCTCACACTGGGACTGGGGATCAGTATCAAAGAAATAAGCATCATATGTATATCAGGGCGTTACCCACAGGGCGTTGTATATCACTCACAGTTTCATGGGTTTTACTCCAAGCAGGCTCTTAAGGGTTCTCAGTTTCTTCTGTAATTTATTGAGGCAATACTCCATAGCCAGGGTCTATAGGAGAAAGCAAGGGAACATAGGTATTTTTAGGGTCAGCCTATTCTGTGACTGTTCAATATCAACATAGAGTTTAATCCCCATCACTTCCATAGAGGCCCACCTCTCTCACAGGGGGGTCTCCACCAAAGGGGAAAATGAAGGGGGGGAAGTGGGGAATACCACAATACCCCCCCCCCCGAATTATATAGAAGCAGTGGTGCCCCCACGGAGGCCCGCTGCCGCTCCTATAGGCAGAACGTCCACTAACATTTAATTGCAGGTTCATTGTTTTCCCTCATTGGGCCCGTTACCTCCATCCTTCACAGAAGGTGAAATAAAGTTCTCACACAGTCTTGAAACGATCACAATTCCTTCACAGTTCATTAGTTACTCACAGTTCCCTCAGACAAGCATAGACCAACCCTAACAGTTTTCCCGAGGCTCTCTTCTCCCTGCGTCCCAGTGTGTGGGGACACCGGCCTGAGGGTCACATTGTTCCCACACATGACCCCTCTCAGCCAAAACCCTCACGGGTCATACCATTCAGCTCTCATCACGGAGGGGGGAACAGACGTTGAGGGACTTGGCTCCCAGCAGCATCTTCCAGATGGGTAAAGCTTCCGCATGGGGGCTTGCCAGCCCCCATCACTCTTTCTCATCGCTCTCTTTTCCTCCCACTGGCATCAGCGCACCCTCAATGGAATCCAGCTCAGCATCGGGGGCTCAGCTCTCCCTGCCCTGAGTCCAATGTTCCAGCGGCCGAGAATTCTCCAGGAGGTAGGCAGAGGCAAGGCAGAGAGAGGTGGGGGGGAACCCGCAACACGTCCTCACGCGTCCTGCGTCATGATCCATCCTTTCTTCTTTTTATTATATCTCTGTACAGATTTGTGCAGAGCACACTACAGTATTCCATGTCACATAAAAGGATATACCAACATACACCCTCTCAACTGACTATTCCATTCCACCAAAAATAAAAGGAATACCAAGGAATATCAGCCCAACGAAGGCCAAAAGAGTGATATCTAATAGTCAGTTGGACCCATAACATTAATATGTTTTTTTTTGTTTGTTTGTTTTTTGGGGGGGAGGGGGGATGGAGTCCTATGGATAAATTTGACATTTATGACTAGCATAGGCATTGAATGTAATATGAACAGAGCCTACAACTGGGAGGACAATGTTAGGAACCCAGCTGCCATAAAAACATAACCACCCCACAATTTTATTGCAGTTTTATATGGTCTGACAGAAGAACTCTTCTCCCTCTGTTAAACTTCCAAAGTCCTTTTGCATCATTGCAAAAGGACTTTGGTGCATCCAGTGGATGGTATGGGCTCTATCTGCCATGCCCATACCATCCACTGGATGCACCAAAGTCCTTTTGCAATGATGCATCCATTTGCAGGAAAGGGCATCCTAAGTTTCTGGACCCAATAGCATCTGCCATTCCTGATAAATACACCAATATGTATGGTCAAAATATTTATGCTTTGATTTTAATAGTTAATCCCATTGTATTCATTTTATTATTAATATTCCAGAAGCTAGTTAAATGTATGCTAAAGTGTTTCATATATTTTAGGCAGCCATTTTCTGAACAATTTTGCTTTACATGGTTGGTCTAAACTGGTAGAATAACTGCCCATGTGCAAGCTGCTAAGACTGCAACACAAGTAACACACTAAAATACAGTGCCTTAATAAACTTTATCAGAATTGAGCTTTACCAATTGTATAAACACTGTTATATGTGTGTTACCTCTACAAAACCTAAAGGAGCCAAAACAATTTACTCTTATCATCCGTGGGTGTCCCAGTGATTGGACCATCACCATTCATACATTAAAGTGGTTTTCCAAACAAAATTTATTGATGACCTATCCTGTAGATAGGTCAACAATTTCGGTGGGGTGCCAACATCCAGCACCCCCACTGATCAGCTTTTTGCCAGAGCTGGGCACCAGCATATAAGGGAAACATCAGGAAGTGGACAGCTCTGTACATTATGTATTGGCCAAGTTGGGTTACTACAGCTAAGTTACCATTCACTTCAAAGGGAGATGAGCTGCAGTAACCAAACAAAGCCAGTAAAGCAGCAAAGTACACAGCTATCTGCTTTCTCATCTCATTCACTGTGTATGGTGTGTGCTGTGGCTCTGAATGGCATCAACATCCCACTGATCTAATGCTGAGGACCTATTGTGCGCACAGGTCATCAATTAATTTTGCCTGTATAACGCATTTAATGGTATATCTAGAAATAGGATATTAATCTTTAAAAGCATGGTACCCCTTTAATCTACATCCAGATATGTCATTTAATTGGTAAAAACTCTGCAATGAAGTAATATCTAGTTATAGTCCCATAGACTGAAAACATGGATAACATATTATACTACTATGGTGCTTTTGTGGTCTCAAACAGTGTGAAACAATTTAGTGGAAGCTAATTTTATTACAGGAGAATGAAAATGTAAATGAGCTCTCTCATGAAAACAAAGCCTTGGTTATGTAGAAGATGGCCCAGCCGGGCCATACAGTAGAGTATATACAATCTTGACTATCTTTGGCAGTACCAAACATAGCTCCCCTTCTGCTCAATTTAAACAGGGGCCCCTTGGGTCTTTGTCCTCATAATTGTTAGGGATCCCAACATTTGAAACCCCACCAATCAAACACTTACCACTTATCCTGTGGATAGGTTATAAGTTGTTATTATCACCATTTAATTTTTTTTGCTTTAAATCCTGTTTAACTCCTTAAAAGGGGTACTCCACCACTAGACATCTTATCCCCTATCCAAAGGATAGGGGATAAGATGTCTGATGGCGGGGGTCCCACCGCTGGGGACCCCCGCTTTCTACCATGCGGCACCCACCTGTAACGGCTTCCGGAACCGCTGGAGGCCCTCAGGCTAATACCATCCCGACCACGAGAACGGAAGATCATGATGTCACGACTCCGCCCCCATGTGATGTCACACCCGCCCCCTCAATGCAAGTCTATGGGAGGGGGCGTGACAGCTGTTTTGGGGTAATTTTTGCATTTATTGAAAATAAACCACAATATTGCAACTTATAGGGGGTTCATTTTTACGCAGTGTACTTTATGGTAAAACTGACTTGTTCTCTTTATTCTGGGGGTCAATATTTACATAATTTTTTATTATTGTCTTACCTTTAAAAACAGTTAAACCTTTAGAAAAAAAAATCTAAGTATGTTATAAATTGTCCCATTCTGACCCCTGTGACTTTTTAATTTTTCAGTATACAGGGCTATATGACAGCTCATGGTTTGCGCCATGATCTGTAATTTTTGTTGGTACCATTATTGTTTTGACAGAACGTTTTGGTCGCTTTTTATTATTATTTTTCTGACCTATGATGTGACCATAAATTAGCAGTTCTGGTGTCTGCTATGTTATGTTTATTAGCGTGATCACTGATGTCTGCCATTATGGGTGAGTCTCCGGCTGCTATCATCCTGCTCCTGCGCTAGCTTCATAGTCATGCCTTAAATGTACACATGCTGTGTCCCATGTCCTTATGGGGTTACATTTTGACCATAATTGACCTGAACAACCTCTATATTGTTGAAATTGAGGTAAGTAGTGCCAGTAATGCATACTATGAATATGCATGTTTGTATGAATATAAATGTATGTTCGTATGAAAGCTAATGTATCTCTATTTATTTAGAAAAAGAAAACTTGAGGAAAGAAAGGCAAGAGCAAGGAAAAGAAGGGCCAGGCTGAAAAGGAAACTGCAGAAAGAGAGACGGCAGAAGGCGCTGCAGCAGCAGAAGGAGACTTGTCCTGAAGAAGAAGAAGAGGACACACAAGAATGGCAGGAGAGGAAGTTGCTCCTTGCTCACAGGCGACTTGAGTCCATACAGCTTCTTACAGCCATCCTGGATAAAGTTAATGTGAGTGTTCTCATAGAGTTCTGCAGGTGCCTGTGACAGTTATCAGCAAAATGTCAATCAGATGGTTGTCATGAAAAACACATCATGTGGTTTACCTTAGAGTTCTGATATGATCAGATGTCAGGCATGAAACTAATACCAAATACAGTGCAGATAATTGCAGGACCCTGCTTAGCTTCACTCGAATCACAACTTGAGAAGAATAAATATTTTCTCTGCACATTTCTTTCCTTTGGATCCCCTCCTGCTTGTGCTAAAAACAAAAGACAAAACATGCTCCAAAACTGCATCTGTGAATGCCGTCTTAAGGTTATGTTCACACATTGTATTTTTTTGTAACTGTAAAAAAAAATCTGTCTATTTCTTACTTACAGCTGGAAATAGTAAACATCTGCAAACATTTGATATAGCAGGGAGAAGCACATGGCCCCAATTAATCTAAACTTTGACAGATGAATACATTTTAATAAAAAAAATGCTTTACATTTTAGGGTTGAGTGTGATAAATTATAGTCCTTAAAGGGAATATATTGTAAGAAAATTACCTGTTCTTTAAACCAAGGTTTTGTATTTAAGTGTACCTGTCGTTAGCAAAAACTGTGTGTCTCTATGAGGAGACCAAATACAGGAAGTGAGGGCAGGACAAGCAGGGATCTGTGCAGGCTCCTGGCTTGTCAATCATCCTGCTGTGTGAGCCGGGGGTGTGTCATAGAGCCTTAGTGCACAGAGCCCTGCTTGTCCTCAGTACACAGTATCCTGCTTGTCCTCAGTGTACGGAGCCCTGCTTGTCCTCAGTACACAGTATCCTGCTTGTTCTCAGTGTACAGAGCCCTGCTTGTCCTCAGTGTACAGAGCCCTGCTTGTCCTCATTGTACAGAGCCCTGCTTGTCCTCAGTGCAAAGAGCCCTGCTTGTCTTAAGTACACAGTATTCTGCTTGTGCTCAGTGTACAGAGCCCTGCTTGTCCTCAGTGTACAGAGCCCTGCTTGTCCTCAGTACACAGTATCCTGCTTGTTCTCAGTGTACAGAGCCCTGCTTGTCCTCAGTGTACAGAGCCCTGCTTGTCCTCAGTGTACAGAGCCCTGCTTGTCCTCAGTACACAGTATCCTGCTTGTTCTCAGTGTACAGAGCCCTGCGTGTCCTCAGTGTACAGAGCCCTGCTTGTCCTATGTGTACAGAGCCCTGCTTGTCCTCAGTGTACAGAGCCCTGCTTGTCCTCAGTGCAAAGAGCCCTGCTTGTCCTAAGTACACAGTATTCTGCTTGTCCTCAGTGTACAGAGCCCTGCTTGTCCTCAGTGCAAAGTGCCCTGTTTTTCTTTTTTCTTTTTTTTTTTTAAGTAATAACTAAGATAGAACTAAAATTAGAAAGAGATTAGAAAAAAAAATAACATGTTTTAGTATCTGGCTCTAAATCTAGGTGACACATTTCCTTCAGGCTGTTGTACATAACGACTTTGGTCGCTCAACACAAAGATAGTTGCCCCGATGTATTAACCAATAAATTGAAAGCTTTATTAAGGTAACTATTTATTCATGTTTTGTCTTTGTTTTGAAGGATTTGGTTCAAGTCAATAAACTTGAGGAAGAGCAGATGAACTGTGAATATCTTGGACTGAGCGACTGTTCCGTGTCCACCTACTCAGAGAACAGTAAGGTTATGTCTTTACCTGTCTCGGATAAGGAGGAAATCAATCACCATGAAATAGGAATTAGCACTGAAGACAAGGTTGAAATTACAACATCCAAGGAAGACACTGAGAAACACCAACATGGACAAAGAAAGGACTCAATGACTGAAAATAGTTACCAGAACATAGCTGATCAGGAGCCATACTTTAAAAATGAAAGATATGAAGAGCAAGATACACAAAGTACTTTTAACAGTCAACGGCTTTTTAAACTATCAAAAGATGATCCCATTAACCAACCTTCTAAAAAAAGGAAAATATATGAAACTGATGAATTTATAAACTACTTGTTAAATTATTACCATTATCCAGAGTATGCAAGATTATTTTTAGAAACCAAAGAAAGTTCAAACAACCCATGGTGCCGGAGAGTGGTGCGCTGTAAAGGAAACAGCTTCCAGGTAAAACTCCAGAACCTTAATGGCCATTTTGCAGAGATGAACTTCATGCCTGAGTTGGAAGAAACAGAAGATGAAAATGGTAAATCAGAAGCCCCAGCTGAACAGTCAGATGGAAATCCACAAGTGCCTCTAGATCAAAGGAAAGATTCTACTGGTACTGAACCTTACAAACATCTGGTTGAAAGTGAACATGAGGTTCCGGTCCCGAGGAAAAAAACTGCAAAGCCATGTATGAGAAAGTCCTGTGAGCGGCCACATAAAAAAATGTGGGATGAGGACAATGATAGCCTTAGCTCAGTACCCAACAGTGAACTAAAAGAAGTGCTGGAAGCGATAAGTAGCACATCAGAATACTTTAGTGAGGATCTCAGCGAAATTTCAGGTAAACAAACTAATATCAGAAGAGCTTCAAGGAGGCAAAGAAGAATTAAACAGCTCAAGAAATTAAAACGCCACAATATTTCTTTGCATTCTCAGTTCTGCCACCATGATGATCTCTTAGACCACCTATTACATTCATATTGTCACCGATTAAAAAAACATTCAAAGTTTAAACTAACTCCTACACAGAGAAAAAAGCCCGCTTTACATCATCAATATGACTCTGAAACAAGTGAGCCTGAATCAGACTTAGAGGCTGAGGTTCGGGCAACATGCAAAAAAAAAAGACCAAGGTTAAAAAATCGCGTTTACCTTTCAGATGGCAAAAAAGTCAACAAGGAAATGTTCTCAAGCCCTGAAAGTGAGAGCAGCTCAAGTGATCCTTATCCGCACAAAGGAAACATCTGGCGACACCACCATAATAGCAAGCCAAAACGTAAGGCACCCAAGACAGAGGGTACAGATTCTGAAAAGAAAACCTCGAAACAGTTGGACTACTGTTTTGCAGAAGATGTTTCAGAGTCTATTGAACATGAAGAGTCACCATGGGATGCAGAGGAAACTCAGACTAGCGGTAGTCTAAGTTCTAGCCATCAACCACCAGGAAACAAGAAGCCTAAAGGCCAAGCAAAACGTTCTTACTCCGATTACTGGGAATGGGAACATCACTTCTATAAGGGGGATACATGTAAAAGTTAGAATTTATACATATTCAGAAAAATGTTCTAGTGCCTTATTGTTTAATACTAATATTAGCCAAAAACAAAATAACACTGGACTGACTAATGGTTCATAATTGTTGTGCAGTTGGTAGAAAAAGTTTATGGTTAGCATTTTTTTTTTAAATATGACCAAGCTGCCTGCATCAAAAACAAACCTTTGCTTATCTCTTGCACTTCCCTAGTGCCTCCAGTGTCGGTGCTCATAGCCTCCGATGCAATCACTTATCTGGTGCGTCACATTGAAGCTCAGTGAACCGCTTGCCACAGCAGTGTTCTTCTTGGCTGAGCAGCAATATAACGTGTTGAACTCCGGCACCAGAAAGAGGATTGCATCGAAGACGCTAGCAGCAATAGTGGAGAAGCGCTAGACAGGGCCGGATTAAGAGCATCATGGGCCTGGTGCTGAGAATTTTTCTGGGCCTTTTTATGAAAATATTTACATAATATATAAAATGAAAACGCAAAGCAATTTTATTACTCGGCCGCACAAAGATATCAGTGACTACAGCACTGATGGGACACAGTCAGGAGAATACACAGTGATTTAAGTGACTGACAGGCAGGGCTGGACTGGGACCAAAAATAGGTGTCACGATGCCGGCTGGCAGGAGGTGGATCCTCTGTGCCAGAGAGGGATTGGCGTGGACCGTGCTAGTGGACCGGTTCTAAGTCACTACTGGTTTTCGCCAGAGCCCGCCGCAAAGCGGGATGGTCTTGCTGCGGCGGTAGTGACCAGGTCGTATCCACTAGCAACGGCTCACCTCTCTGACTGCTGATGATAGGCGAGGTACAAGGGAGTAGACAGAAGCAAGGTCGGACGTAGCAGAAGGTCGGGGGCAGGCGGCAAGGTTCGTAGTCAGGGTGGATAGCAGAAGTTCTGGTACACAGGCTATAGACACACAAAACGCTTTCACTAGGCACAAGGGCAACAAGATCCGGCAAGGGAGTGCATGGGAGGAGGTTAGATATAGTCAGGGACCAGGTGGAAGCCAATTAAGCTGATTGGGCCAGGCACCAATCATTGGTGCACTGGCCCTTTAAGTCTCAGGGAGCTGGCGCGCGCGCGCCCTAGAGAGCGGAGCCGCGCGCGCCAGCACATGACAGCAGGGGACGGGAACGGGTAAGTGACCTGGGATGCGATTCGCGAGCGGGCGCGTCCCGCTGTGCGAATCGCATCCCCAACGGCCATGACAGTGCAGCGCTCCCGGTCAGCGGGACTGACCGGGGAGCTGCAGGGAGAAAGACGCCGTGAGCGCTCCGGGGAGGAGCGGGGACCCGGAGCGCTAGGCGTAACAATAGGCCCGGGCATTTTTAAATAAGATGCCCATTTTTATGGTGGGGGTCAGACTGCTGGGACCCCCACCAATCCCCTCGGTTCAAGTGGCTCTCCAGCTGTTGCTAAGCTGCTACTCCCATCATGTCTGAAGAGACTCAGGAATTAAGGAAGTTGCCGTTTTGAAACAGCTGCAGAGCCACAGAATGGGGTAAATTGTCACCCATCATCACTACGGAACTTACAAGTGACTGTAAGAGCTGATGGGACAGTCAGGAGATCACACAATTATATCAGTGACCTGAGTGATGTCTTCTCTGTTGTCTTTCCTTTCCTTCTTTATCTGGTCCAGATGCCAGGACTTCTTCCAGCTCCATCTTCTCTGCAGAGTCTGATGCCCGGACATCATAGGCTCCTCACATTGTCAGCAGATCCTCATCCTCTGTATAATTACAATATTCATAATAACACATTATAATTCTGCCAAATACTGTATCACCTGAATATAATACTGCCACGCACTGTACCCTCTAAATATATTATTGCAACACACTGTACCCCCTGAATATAATACTGCCTACCACTGTACCCTCTAAATATATTATTGCCACACACTGTACCCCCTGAATATAATACTGCCATGCACTGTACCCTCTAAATATATTATTGCCACATACTATACCCCCTTAATATAATACTGCCATACACTGTACCCTCTAAATATATTATTGCCACATACTGTACCCCCTTAATATAATACTGCCATACACTGTACCTCCTGAATAGAATACTGCCACACACTGTACCCTCTAAATATATTAATGCCACACACTGTACCCCTAAATATAATACTGCCACACACTGTACCCTCTAAATATATTATTGCCACATACTGTACCCCCTTAATATAATACTGCCATACACTGTACCCTCTAAATATATTATTGCCACACACTGTACCCCCTTAATATAATACTGCCATACACTGTACCTCCTGAATAGAATACTGACACACACTGTACCCCTGAATATAATACTGCCACACACTGTACGTCTAAACATAATACTGCCACACATTGTACCCTCTGAATATAATGCTGCCACACACTGTACCCCCTGCATATAATACTGCCACACACTGTACCCTCTGAATAAAATACTGCCACACACTTTACCCCCCGAATATAATACTGCCATACACTGCATACCCTTCATCCCATCTTCTGTCTTATCAACACCCCCACCCCATGCTTGGTTAGCTTATCATCCCAATGCCCCCTCCCCTCCGCCACATCCTCGCTATTCTCATGACTCCATAAACCCCACCCATCCTTAGCTCTTCACTCCCGCACTCCATATTATTCCCCCCCCCATCCTCAGTCTCATCATTGCAAACCCCACCCCCCATCCTCAGTCTCATCATTGCAACCCCCCCCCCGCACCTCATCCTCCTCCTCCTCATCATCATAATTGAACCCCCCATCCTCAGTCTCCTCATCATTCCACCCTCATCATCATCATCATCATCATTGCACCCCCCCCCCACCCCATCCTCAGTCTCCTCATCATTCCACCCTCCTCCTCCTCCTCCTCATCATTGCACCCCCCCACACCCCATCCTCAGTCTCCTCATCATTCCACCCTCCTCGTCCTCATCATTGCACCCCCCCACACACCCCATCCTCAGTCTTCTCATCATTGCACGCCCCCCAGCTTCCCCTCCTCCTCCTCATTATAATTCCATCCCCCCCCCCCAACATTCCATCCTCAGTCTCCTCATCATTCCACCCTCCTCCTCATGATCATCATTGCAACCCCCCCCACACACACACCCCATCCTCAGTCTCCTCCTCATTCCACCCTCCTCCTCATCATTGCACCCCACAGCATCCCCTCCTCCTCATCATCATCGCATTCCCCCCACCCCATCCTCAGTCTCCTCATCATTGCAACCCCCCCCCCCCCCCAGCCCCATCCTCAGTCTCCTCATCAGGGGCGTAGCTAAAGTCTTGTGGGCCCCGATGCAAGGTGTCAACCGCCCCCCCCCCCCATATCTTTTCCCACCACCAACCCACCAACAGCCGGCTAACTGTGGGATTCACCCCCAGTACAATAAAACCACAAACTCACCATGTACACATATATGTCACCATAAACATACACAAAGAGGAAAAAATCTTTGTAACAAATATTTTTTTAAATATTTAATCAGTCCCCTACCCCCTTAATCAGTCCCATGTCCCCCTTCACCAGTCCCCTGTCCCCCTTAATCAGATGCAGTATAGCTCCCCACATTAGGTGCAGTATAGCTCTCCACATTAGGTGCAGTATAGCTCTCCACATTAGGTGCAGTATAGCTCCCCACATTAGGTGCAGTACAGTTCGCCAACATTAGGTGCAGTACAGTTCCCCCACATTAGGTGCAGTATAGCTCCCTAACTAGGTGCAGTATAGTTTCCCCACACTAGGTGCAGTATAGTTTCCCCACACTAGGTGCAGTATAGTTCCCCACACTAGGTGCAGTATAGCTCCCCACACTAGGTGCAGTATAGCTCTCCACACTAGGTGCACTATAGCTCTCCACATTAGGTGCACTATAGCTCTCCACATTAGGTGCACTATAGCTCTCCACATTAGGTGCACTATAGCTCTCCACATTAGGTGCAGTACAGTTCCCCCACATTAGGTGCAGTACAGTTCCCCCACATTAGGTGCAGTACAGTTCCCCCACATTAGGTGCAGTACAGTTCCCCCACATTAGGTGCAGTACAGTTCCCCCACATTAGGTGCAGTACAGTTCCCCCACATTAGGTGCAGTACAGTTCCCCCACATTAGGTGCAGTACAGTTCCCCCACATTAGGTGCAGTACAGTTCCCCCACATTAGGTGCAGTACAGTTCCCCCACATTAGGTGCAGTACAGTTCCCCCACATTAAGTGCAGTATAGTTCCCCCACATTAGGTGCAGTATAGTTCCCCCACATTAGGTGCAGTATAGTTCCCCCACATTAGGTGCAGTATAGTTCCCCCACATTAGGTGCAGTATAGTTCCCCCACATTAGGTGCAGTATAGTTCCCCCACATTAGGTGCAGTATAGTTCCCCCACATTAGATAGGCAGTATGGTTCCCCCACATTAGATAGGCAGTATGGTTCCCCCACATTAGATAGGCAGTATGGTTCCCCCACATTAGATAGGCAGTATGGTCCCCCCACATTAGATAGGCAGTATGGTTCCCCCACATTAGATAGGCAGTATGGTTCCCCCACATTAGATAGGCAGTATAGTTCCCCACATTAGGTGCAGTATAGTTCCTCACATTAGATAGGCAGTATAGTTCTCCCACATTAGGTGCAGTATAGTTCCCCCACATTAGGTGCAGTATAGTTCCCCCACATAAGGTGCAGTATAGTTCCCCCACATTAGGTGCAGTATAGTTCCCCCACATTAGTTGCAGGATAGTTCCCCCACATTAGGTGCAGTATAGTTCCCCCACATTAGGTGCAGTATAGTTCCCCTACATTAGGTGCAGTATAGTTCCCCTACATTAGATAGGCAGTATAGTTCCCCCACATTAGATAGGCAGTATGGTTCCCCCACATTAGATAGGCAGTATGGTTCCCCCACATTAGATAGGCAGTATGGTTCCCCCACATTAGATAGGCAGTATGGTTCCCCCACATTAGATAGGCAGTATAGTTCCCCACATTAGGTGCAGTATAGTTCCTCACATTAGATAGGCAGTATAGTTCTCCCACATTAGGTGCAGTATAGTTCTCCCACATTAGGTGCAGTATAGTTCCCCCACATTAGGTGCAGTATAGTTCCCCCACATTAGGTGCAGTATAGTTCCCCCACATTAGGCGCAGTATAGTTCCCCCACATTAGGCGCAGTATAGTTCCCCCACATTAGGCGCAGTATAGTTCCCCCACATTAGGCGCAGTATAGTTCCCCCACATTAGGTGCAGTATAGTTCCCCCACATTAGGTGCAGTATAGTTCCCCCACATTAGGTGCAGCATAGTTCCCCCACATTAGGTGCAGTATAGTTCCCCCACATTAGGTGCAGTATAGTTCCCCCCACATTAGGTGCAGTATAGTTCCCCCCACATTAGGTGCAATATAATTCCCCCCACATTAGGTGCAGTATAGTTCCCCACATTAGATAGGCAGACAGCCATAGCCCCCCCCACATTAGCACAGGCCCCCCCAACATTAGCATAGGTCCCCCCACACAGATTGACACACACACACACAGACAGACGCACACATATACATACACATAGACCGGTGTTTCCCAACCAGGGTGCCTCCAGCAGTTGCAAAACTAAAACTCCCAGCATGCCCAGAGAGCCTTTGGCTGTCTGGGCATGCTGGGAGTTGTAGTTTTGCAACAGCTGGAGGCACCTGGGTTGGCAAACACTGCCCTAGGGCCTAACCCAGTGTTTCCCAACCAGGGAGCCTCCAGCTGTTGCAATAGTACAACTGCCAGCATGCCCGGAGAGCCTTTGGCTGTCTGGGCATGCTGGGAGTTGTAGTTTTGCAACAGCTAGAGGCTCCCTGGTTGGGAAACACTGGGTTAGGCCCTAGGGCAGTGTTTGCCAACAGCCAAAGGCTCTCCGGGCATGCTGGCAGTTGTAGTATTGCAACAGCTGGAGGCTCCCATACACCCCCCCCCCCCCCCCAATACACACACATACATACATATACACTTACCCTCCCGGCCCGTGCCTTGCTCCTTCTCCCTGGCGGCGGCTGTGAGTGACGTCACCGTCGGCGTCCCGTGCGGGTCGCAGACGAAATGAAGATTTGCGACCGGGACCTTGCAGCAGAGGAACAAGGTAATGTCAGACAGCGGAGCGGGCATGACCGGGGAGGGGAGGGTAGAGGGGGGGGGACATTGTTATCGGCGGGGTTGACTCTCGCCGGGGGGAGTTGCTATTGGCAACTTAGCTTACCTTACCATGCGCGCGCGTCTTCTTCCTCGCTGCTCCGCTCTGCTGTTGCTATGGGCGCACGCACGGGACGTCAGTGACGTCCCTGCGTGCCCTATCTCCCAGCGGCCCCTGCGTTTTTAAAGTTAACGCGGGGGGCCGCCGCAGAGGGGTAACGAGACATCTTTGTGTCCCGAAAAGATCTTTCGGGACACAGGGATGTCCAGAATGTGACGGCGGACCCTGCGGGCTGCTTAGTGGCGGCGGTGCCGGCCATCATATGATTGTGGCAAGGAGGCCCGCGCCGTTTGCAGGTAATAGTGCTGGCAGCGGTGGGCCCGGGCCGCGCCCGAGGTCTCTGCCTGTTGCTGCAGCATGTAGCGTAGTGTAGTGGCAGGGAGGGGGGCCGCTCCTCGGCGGCCTTTTTGGCGGCTGGCTGGGCCTATTTTACTGTAGGGGCCTGGAGCTGCAGCTCCATCAGCCCCTACATTAATCCGGCCCTGGCGCTAGAGGTAAGTAAAGGTTTGTTTTTTTTATAACGCAGACAGCTTGGTTAAATTTACAAAAAAAATATATATATGTTTTTAGCTGGATAACCCCTTGAAAGAGGCACTGTCAGATTCAAAAAACTTTTTATATGGTGTACATCTTGTCACAACATTAACCTCTCTAATATACTTCATAGGAAAATTGTAATTCCTTTTTATAGAAATCAGTAGAGATAACTCTGTCTGGCTGCAGCATCATCTCTGTCCCAGCTGAATCACAGGCTGAGACAAAATCCAGTAAGTGAGGGTGGGACTAGCACTACTTTGTGCTCACTCCTGTTCTATCAGACTCCTGTCTGAACACAGGGAGCAGAGGGTTACAAAGCAGCCTGCAGTGATTGGATGAAGAGACCCAGCACAGCAGACTTAGGGAGGAAGATAAGTCATGCTGAGTGAGGGCAGACATGCCCCCTCCAAAGCACAGAATGAAAAACTAAGTAAGCAACTAAAAGGTGAGAGAAATATAGGTGCTAGACACAAAATCATATGTACATGATAAGAATTAGGTACTGAATAACATAACTTTTTTGTGGTATATGACAGGTAAACTTTATGAAAAACGTACATGCAAATGCATCAAAAAAAAAAATACTACCATTTTATTTTGTAAAAACGGTGACAGAAATGGTGGTCGGGGGGTCACTATATTTCCCCAAGGTACCTGTCATATGTAGCTATAAAGTTTCAGAAAAGCATATCTAATCCATGGCTGAAATATGAGAAATCAATAAATAATTCAAAACCCACGCCTAGATTTTTATGGGATGAAAGGCAGGTTGGTAGTGAGGCTTTTTACCCCCTTCCTGGGCCAGTCCAGTTTTGCAGTGTGGCCTAACTCAGCATAGGTGCTGAACACAGCAAGTTACTGGGGTTTAAAAAAAAGGTGTTACTCAGTCTGCAAGCTGAGGCTGTGAGGAACCCACACCACTGATGAGAGTTTCTATCTGTAGGTTTGCAACATTAAAAAGCAAACATTGTGACATGTGTGAGTAACACATCTGTTGTCTACTTTGTTGGGTGGCTGGTAGTAAGCCACCTGTATAGACGTTTACTGCATAGTCAGTGCTAGACAACCAAGATTTATTTTGTTTGTTAACAAATAAAAAGCGGAGAAGCCCTGTTTAAACATGCCTTCCATGACAATGTTTATGACTTCTATTTGTCTGGCTCTATGGTGCTAATGCCCTACAGTGTATACAGCATATACTGTATGTACAGCTATATAAAAATAAGGGCGGACATTTCACATATTTACAGGTTCAATGTTTCTGGACTCTGGAATTGGGATTTCCATGGCAGAAACATCTGCTGTGGAATTTCCGCCGTGTGCACAGTTCAGCAGAATTCCATCTAAATGAATAGAACTCTGCTGCATCAGAATTTTCGATTTCCGCTTGGAAATTTTGCCACATGAACATGGCCGGAGGCTTCCCTTATATCATGTTTTTCCCTTATGTCTAACGTTTACATCGGGAAAGCTCCTTATGTACGTGCTAAGCATCTCTGTACAGGTTTATTGTTGGACAAAACCAAGAGTGTTTTTCTAGACAGTATGTGTTGGTATACCACAGAAATGAGAGAATGTAATAATGTAGTAGTGTTGCTCACGAATAGTCGCAATGCGAATTTTATTTGCGAATATAGCACTATATATTTGCAATACGAATATTCGTTTTTTTTTTTTTTTTTTTTCACAGTACACATCACAGTGATCACCCCCTCTCTGCTTCCAGCTTGTGGTGTAAAGAAGGCTCTAATACTAGTGTGTGAGACCGCTGGGCGAATTTTCGCATATGCGAAAATTAGCATATGCTAATTTTCGCTTGCGCAAATTTTCGTGTATGCGAAAATAAATCGTGAATATTACGAATATGCGAATTTAGGGAATATATGACAAATATTCGTCCATATATTCGCGAAATATCGCGAATTTGAATATGGCCTATGCCGCTCAACACTATAATGTAGCACACTAAACAATATTATACACTGGAATCATGTTTAAAAAAAAAAAAAGGATCCATTAAAGGGGTATTCCACTGGAAATTTTTTTTTTTTTTTTAATCAACTAATATAGATAAAAGTAAGAAAGATCTGCTGGAAGCTGTAAATCATGGGAGTTGTAGTTTTGCAACAACTGGAGGCACCCTGGTTGGAAAACACTGAAATAGACAGATATTTACAAGAGCTTCTTCAGGGTCCTGTACAGTACACGATATGTCCTAAAAAAAAAAGTAAAATGGAGCCGCCTTTCCTTGGTATCCAAAGGAGCAGCTAACATGGCATAGGTTAAAATTAGTACAGAACATGTAATACCTCCCTGTACTGTAGGGGGCGCTACCAGACAGGAATTCAGTGCATGTACTTTAGGAATACAGGAAATGCCCGTTCTGATTGGTCGGTTCTTCCAGCCATTGACACGTTTTGCAGATTCCATAGCATTGTATGTTGAGTCTGGTTTCAAGTTACAATGGTCCAGAAAAGACCATTGTAACTTAAAACTATTGTATGTTGAGGCCATTGTAAGTGGAGGGATCACTGTATTTTGTTGCCACCATTCTTGGAGCAACATTAGAGGAAATGAGCTAAATACATAGTAGGGCACATAATGCAGCCAAAATACAGTGTGTGGACACATAACGGTCAAGCTGTTGACCAAATGTTTGTTCAATCGGTTTGCATCTAGCACTGTCTGGAGGGGGAGTGAATATTGGTCTGTATATAGCGTTTCTTGCTTAGTCTGCCTCATGGTCCTGGTCTGGTTAGCAGTACATTTCTCTGAGTTCCGGGACACCCATCCGGATACACGAGCAGGAACGTGATGCAGTAAATTCAACACCATTGATATGAGATACTTTACAGAAGTCAGCCCCCTGCCTCAGTTATACCCCTGAGAACACCCTGCTTCAGTGAGTACATTGAGGGACAATTATCAATGTTTGCTTATGTATTTCTTTTTCTTAGTAATTTTTTCCTTACTTTCTTTTTGCTTATGTGTGACTTATTTATCAACTGGTTTCAGCCTGTTGATAATTTTCTTTTCACGTAAGCAATTTTTTACTTTGGTAGGGTCTTTTCCAGCTCCATGTTTTAGCTGGAGTAAATTTAGTAAATTTTTAACCTTGTTGCGACTTTTTTTTTGCGCAGTTGCGACTTTCCCAGTTGATAAATACCCGACTAAAGCAAATCTATTTTTGGAAAATTTACTGCGTAAGCAAGTTTGAATTTTCTTGCTTTTCTTGCTCTTCATGCAAATTGTCGCACGAAAACACACGTAGTCGCAAGTTGCGACAATTTTGTGACAATTCTAGTAAAGAAAACCTGACTAAACCCGTTGATAAATGTCCATCATTGTGATTGCACTAGAGGGTCACATGTCTTATTCACATATACGGAATCAAGGCGCAAGTCAGGCTACGATCTGATCAGGGGCCAATTCATGTCTTGGGGTAGACCTGACCACTGAATGCAAACTCCTAAAGAAAGTCAAAAAGTGTATAAAGCTACTGCTACATTGCAACAGACACCTCTCCTATGCATGTTACTTTAACTCTTGCAGTGCTGACAGCCTGCTACTGTGTGAAACACACTGTTCACTGCTGTTACATTTGAAAGTTTTGCAAGTAAAATTTCCTTGCACTTTCTCCACTTCTCCCTGTGTCTGCTTTACTGCACACACCATAACACCAAGGGCATCCTGACTAACACCACAAGTACACAGGAGGAGCCTGAAGGATTGCCACCAACACGTGCAGCCCTCTACTGACAAAGCTGTGCGCACCTAGGGCCGGGTTACATGAGACTGCCACAACACTCGCAGCACTGTTCACATAACTATTCTTTTTCCTGGGCATATCTTTCTGCCATGTGCACAGTGCAGCAGATTCCTATGGAAATTAATGGGACTGCAATGGAATTTTCAGTTGAAATATACTCACAAAATTCTGCCATGTAAACATAGCCTTTATATAGCTATATCGAGAGAAAAGCAACACTTTGAGGGTTGTTTACTAATGTGTTTGCAAATTTTTTTTTTGTCAGGTTTTGCAGCTAAATTTAGGCACGCGTCATGTGCGCCCAAAAAAAAAAAAAAAAAACTTCAAACATGACCATCAATCCATTTAAAAAAAAAAGACATATTTATTAAGGTTTCCACGTAAAATATGGAGGATTAGAGCTCTGGAAACCTGACAGTTTTGAACTGTTAAAAAAAAAAAGATAACATTTGTAAATACCCTGGAAAAATACCTGTCTGGAAAAAAAACACAGAAAACTATACTCCACTCTTAGTAAATCAACCCCTTTATTTTTATAGCATGGAAAATTTAAAAAGTGCCAGGTCCTTAAGACCTAAAATAGGCCTGGCCATTAAAGGGGTACTCCCGTGGAAAACTATTTTTTTTTTTTTTTAAATCAACTGGTGCCAGAAAGTTAAACAGATTTGTAAATACCTTTTATTAAAACATCTTAATCCTTCCAGTACTTTTTAGGGGCTGTATACTAAAGAGAAATCCAAAAAAGAAATGCATTTCCTCTAATGTCATGACCTCTGCTGTCCATTTGTCATGACCTCTGCTGACATCAGAGGAAATGTATTTCTTTTTTGGATTTCTCTTTAGTATACATCCCCTAAAAAGTACTGGAAGGATTAAAGGGTACCTCTCATCAAATAAACTTTTGATATATTTTAGATTAATGAATGTTGAATAACTTTCCAATAGCATGTTAATGAAAAATATGCTTCTTTCTATTGTATTTTTCCCGATCAGTCCTGTCAGCAAGCATTTCTGACTCATGCTGGAGTCCTAAACACTCAGAGCTGCCAGCCTGCTTTGTTCACAGCCAAACAGGCTGTGAACAAAGCAGGCTGGCAGCTCTGAGTGTTCTCCTTTGTGAACAAAGCAGACTGGCAGCTTGTAGTGTTTAGGACTTCAGCATGAGTCTGAAATGCTTGCTGCCAGGACTGGTAGGGAGACCCCTAGTGGTCATTTCTTCAAAGTGGAAAATTAAATAGAAAGAAGCATATTTTTTAATAACATGCAATTGTAAAGTTATTCTGCATACATTAATCTATAATATATCAAAAGTTTTTTTGATGAGAGGTACCCTTTAAGATTTTTTAATAGAAGTGATTTACAAATCTGTTTAACTTTCTGGCACCAGTTGATTTAAAAAAAAAAAAAAAAAAAAAAAGTTTTCCACGGGAGTACCCCTTAACCCCTTTAGGACCAAGGGCGTACAGGTATGCCTTTGCTCCCTGGTACTAAAGGACCAAGGGCGTACCTGTACGCCCGTGGGAATTTCGGTCCCTGCCGCACGCCGGGCGGGGATCGGACGGGGGTGACTGCTGATATCTATCAGCAGGCACCCCGCACAAATGCCCAGGGGGGGTCATCAGACTACCCATGTTGGCGATCGCCGCAAATCGCAGGTGAATTCACACTTGCGATTTGCGGCTATTCCGGGTCATATGGGTCAATGGTGACCCGGAATATAACGGGGATCGCGGTTGTCCATGACACCCATGATTCCCCTGAAGGCATAGGAGTGAGGTGGCAGGGGTGCCACCCCTCCTATCCCTGCTATTGGTGGTCTAGACACGACCACTAATAGCAGATCGGGGGCGGGGGGCTTTACTTTCGGTCTCCCCGTTCTGCCCACTCACAATAGGCCGGGCAGAACGGGGAACCGACAGAGGACCGGCGCCGATGTCCACTTACCCCGCGGGCGAGGCTGCGGGCGACCATCGGTGGAGGAGATTGGAGTCCGGCGATATCGTGCGGCTGGCTCCCTGGATCCGACGGAAGCCGGTAAGTTGCCTAGCAACATCTGGAGGGTACAGTTTGAGACCACTATACAGTGGTCTCTAAACTGTAACCCTCCAGATGTTGCAAAACTACAACTCCCCGCATGCCCAGACAGCTGTTAGGGCATGCAGGGATTTGTAGTTTTGCAACAGGTGGAGGGCCCCAGTTTAGAGATCACTGGCAGTGATCTCTAACTGTGGCCCTCCAGATGTTGCAAAACTGCAACTCCTAGCATGCCCAAACAGCAGTTTGCTGTCAGGGCATGCTGGGATTTGTAGTTTTGCAACAGCTGGAGGTCTACAGTTTGGAGATCTCTAAATTGTAGCCCTCCAGATGTTGCAAAACTGAAAATCCCAGCATGCCCACACAGCAAACAGCTGTCTCGGCATGCTGGGAGTTATAGTTGTGTACCTCCAGCCGTTTCAAAACTACAACTACAACTCCCAGACAGTGCATGCTGGGAGTTGTAGTTTTGCAACAGCTGGAGGCACACTGGTTGGTAAATACTGAGTTAAGTAACAGAACCTAACTGAAGGTTTTCCAACCAGTGTGCCTCCAGCTGTTGCAAAACTACAACTCCCAGCATGCACTGTCTGGGATTTGGAGTTGTAGTTTTGAAACAGCTGGAAGTTTGCCCCCCCCCCCCCATCCTCATGTGAATGTACAGGGTACATTCACACAGGTAGGTTTACAGTAAGTTTCCTTCTTCAAGTATGAGCTGCGGCAAATTTTTCGCCGCAGCGCATACTCCTAGCGGTAAGCTCACTGTAAACCACCGCCAGTGTGAATGTACCCTAAAAACACTACACTACACTAACACATAATAAAGGGTAAAACACAACATATACACCCCCTTACACTGTCCCCCCAATAAAAATGAAAAACGTATTGTATGGCAGTGTTTCTAAAACGGAGCCTCCAGCTGTTGCAAAACAACAACTCCCAGCATTTTCGGACAGCCACTGACTGTCCAGGTATGCTGGGAGATTAGCAACAGCTGGAGGCACCCTGTTTGGGAATCACTGGCGTAGAATACCCCTATGTCCACCCCTATGCAATCCCTAATTTAGTCCTCTAATGTGCATGGCGCTCTCTCAATTGGGAGCCCAGTCGTATTTCAAGGAAACAGTTTAGGGCCACATATGGGGTATTTTCGTACTTGGGAGAAATTACACTACAAATTTTGGGGGGCTTTTTCTCCTTTTACCCCTTAGGAAAAAGAAAAATTGGGGTCTACGCCAGCCTGTTAGTGTAAAGAAAATTTTTTTCACACTAACATGCTGGTATTGTCCTTTACTTTTTATTTTCACAAGAGGTAAAAGGAAAAAAAGACCCCCAAAATTTGTAACGCAATTTCTCCTGAGTACGGAAATACCCCATATGTGGGCGTAAAATGCTCTGCAAGCACACAACATGGCTCAGGAGTGAGAGCACACCATGTACATTTGAGGCCTAAATTTGAGGCCTAAAATCAGGTGGCTGATTTTACAGTGGTTCTGACATAAATGGCAAAAAATAAATACCCACATATGACCCCATTTTGCAAACTGCGCCCCTCATGTAATGTAATAAGGGGTGCAGTGAGCATTTACGCCCCACAGGGGTCTGACAGATTTTTGGAACAGTGATCCGTGAAAATGAAAATTTAAATTTTTCATTTGCACAGCCCACTGTTCCAAAGATCTGTCAAACGCCAGTGGGGTGTAAATGCTCACTGCACCCCTTATTAAATTCTGTGAGGGGTGTAGTTTCCAAAATGGGGTCACATGTGGGGGGGGGGTCCACTGTTCTGGCACCACGGGGGGCTTTGTAAACACACATGGCCCCTGACTTCCATTCCAAACAAATTCCCTTTTCAAAAGCTTAATGGCGCTCATTCTCTTCTGAGCATTGTAGTGCGCCAGCAGAGCACTTGACGTCCACACATGGGGTATTTCCATACTCCCCCCCCCCCTTACTGCTACAAATTTTGGGGGTAATTTTCTCCTTGTAAAAATGTAAAATTTGGCGGAAAAAACAGCATTTTAGTGAAAAAAAATTTTTTTTTCATTTACACATCCAACTTTAACAAAAAGTTGTGAAATACCTGTGAGGTGTTAAGGCTCCCTGTACCCCTCGTTACATTTCTTGAGGGGTGTAGTTTCCAAAATAGTATGCCATGTGTTTTTTTTTTTTTTTTTTTTTTGCTGTTCTGGCACCATAGGGGCTTCCTAAATGTGACATGCCCCCCAAAAAACATTTCAGAAAAACTCACTCTCCAAAATCCCACTGTCGCTCCCTCCCTTCTGAGCCCTCTACTGTGCCCGCCGAACACTTGACATACACATGAGGTATTTTCTTACTCGATAGAAATTGGGTTACAAATTTTGAGAGGATCTTTTTCCTTTTACCTCTTGTAAAAATTCAAAAACTGGGTCTACAAGAACATGCAAGTGTAAAAAATGAAGATTTTGAATTTTCTCCTTCACTTTGCTGCTATTCCTGTGAAACACCTAAAGGGTTAACACACTTAGTGAATGTCATTTTGAATACTTTGAGGGGTGCCGTTTTTATAATGGGGTCATTTGTGGGGTATTTCTAATATGAAGGCCCTTCAAATCCACTTCAAACCTGAACTGGTCCATGAAAAATTCCGATTTTGAAAATTTGGTGAAAAATTGGAAAATTGCTGCTGAACTTTGAAGCCCTCTGATGTCTTCCAAAAGTAAAAACATGTCAGCTTTATGATGCAAACATAAATTAGACATATTGTATATGTGAATCAAAATATAATTTATTTAGAATGTTTATTTCCCTTACAAGCAGAGAGCTTCAAAGTTAGAAAAATGCTAAATTTAAAATTTTTTCATCAAATTTTGGAATTTTTCACTAAGAAATGGTGCAAGTATCGACAAAATTTTACCAATAACATAAAGTAGAATATGTCATGAAAAAACTATCTCGGAATCAGAATGATAGGTAAAAGCATCCCAGAGTTATTAATGCTTAAAGTGAAAGTGGTCATGTGCAAAAACGCTCTGGTCCTACAGTGAAAATTGGCCTGGTCCTTAAGGGGTTAAAGGAAAACTGTCACATATTTTCTCCCGCACTATCCACAGGTATTGGTGGATAGTGCGGGAGACGCTGACTAAAACGAGCCCTACCTTGGTCTGATCCGCGCCGCTGTTCGCCCGCAATTATAGTTTTAATCTCTGTGTATATCCTGCTGTAACTGGCAAAGGCGGGGCTTCTGCGGGCTAACGGACACTGACGTCAGCGCCGCTCGCGCCGCTCATGAATATTCATCCCCCCCTCTGGTTAGGAGCGGCGAAGAGAGGGAGAACAGGAGGGATGAATATTCAAAGCCCAGCCTTTGCCAGTTACAGCAGGATATACACAGAGATTAAAACTACAATTGCGGGCAAACGGCGGCGCGGATCAGACCAAGGTAGGGCTCGTTTTAATCAGCATCTCCCGCACTATCCACCAATACCTGTGGATAGTGCGGGAGAAAATATGCGACAGTTTTCCTTTAAGGGTTAAAAAAAAAACATTTGCAAGGTACCCTAAAAAGCCAGTAACATTCTGAAAGGAAATCTGTTTAATAACAGTTTTTGGTACATATTTACAGATAAACAGAATATAACAGTGTTCTTATTAGCATGTGTGAAGCTTTTATTGACTTTGTAGTGTCATGTAACCTATCATGGCTGATCAGTGTATTTATAAAGGTTTTATAACCTGTAAACCATCTTCCCAATATTGTGCAGGTTCCCCTTGTGTCATCAAAACTGTGTTAAATGTGTCCTGTGGTACCTGGCACTAGATGTAAGCAGCAGATCATGTCCTGTAAGGTGGGGCCTCCATGGATTAGACTTGTTTTTCCAGTGCAACCTACTGATGCTCAATCAGTTTAACACCTTTCAATTTAACACCTTTAAAGGAGTAGTCTACTGAAAAGTAACTTCATTCTGTTGTGCCCGGGCTGCAAAAACAAAAAAAACTAACACCTTCTTCCGTTCCCCTGTAGCGCTGCTACAGTTGTTCGGTCCTCCGTTCCAGTCTTCTTCCATGTGCACTGATCATCACCCTACGCTTAGCTTATCACCGGCCAAGGCGGGACATTGATCAGTGTTTTCGGTGATCCATTGCTACAACCTATCATGGATGGCTGCAGGACAGGAGTGCCAATCGGACAGTGAGGAGGCAGGTAAGGGACTCCGGCCATTTTCTCAGCATCCCTGAGTTACTGGAAACCAATTTTCAGGACATTTAGACGCTGCAATCAACTTTGATAGCAGTGTCTATAGGGTTAATGCCAGACATATGCCCAATCGACGATTAGGCATTAGCCACGGGTCCCAACCGGCTATGACATGCGCTTCATAGTTAAGGAGGGGGCGCAGGGTGTAAATTTATGCCCTACTTTCTTGAGGTTTAAAAGAGGCCTGAAGAAAAAAACGAAATGATCCAGCACTGATGAAATTCCCAGCTTTATGTGCTCCTATACGAGAGCACAAGAGATTTCCTACAGCTGTATGAGATGGACGGACATCTTGGTGTCTCCTCGATATCAGAGTTTATAGAGTCCATAAGCCACGAGTGCAGCACATCCAGCAATTCCCACAGGGACAAATGGGGACTCCTTGGATTTCTTAATCAGCTTTGATGTCTGAGCTCAAAACGCGTCGAGTTCACAGACCTTCTAAAGTGTGTGTTGCCATGCTGTTTTTAAAGAGGATTGAATAAAGCTGGGAATTTCGTCAGTGCTGGGTCATTATGTTTTTTCTTCATTGTTGAACACACTGAGCCGAGAGTGAGGATCCGTGCACGATTCTATGTGGGTGAGCTGGACTTTCACTTATTATCTTAAAAGAGGCCTCCATTCTTAAGCAATACAGCTGCCACAAAGGTGTGTAAGTTGTCTCCAGCAAGTATGTGGTACAAGTCAAAGCAACATCCATGTGCTTGCCAAGACCCAAGATTTTCCAGCAGATCATTGCCAAAAGCATTATGGTGCCTTAACAAACTTTGCCCCATGCATCATGTATCCTGAACAATCTCTTCACCAGGTAAGTGATGTACATGAACATGGCCATCGACCCAATGTAAAAAAAAAAAAAAAAAAAAAAAAAAAGATTAGTCAAAAGGCAATCTTCTTCTATTGCTCCATGGTCTGTTCTGAACAGTTCTTATTAGTAATGGACATAGGTTAGCATTGATACTCGACTGGCATGTGGTTATGCAGCCCAATTTCTCCCTCATCAAAGTCACTTAGATCCTTGTGCAGACTTCTTCTTCCTGGAGTAAAAGCATTAAAGGTATTGTCTGGGGAGCAAAAAAGATAGTACCTGTTTTGCTCTCTGACATTCAACTTCCATCCTCGGGCATCTAAGACATATACCTCCCAAGACACATGGGAGAACGTACCAATTCGCGAAACTAGGCCTGCATGTGATCTACAATAGATAATACCTTTTTAACTTCAATAACTAACTGCTCGCTTGTTGGTGAATATATCCTGCCTGTTGATCAAAGCAATTTGGAACAAGGCCTGGTCATCAGTGCTTGACTAGCCTGGGTGAGAGTATTTTACTGCCAACCTTGTCAGGATTTTCTTGTGCAATGGCAGACAACCAGTTTTGGTGCTTGGGGAAACAGAAAGGCAAGCTCTGGTGAGCAAAACAGCCCAGAACTGGATCACTAAACAGTGGAAAACCATTACCTGGTTAGAAGAGCATTCATTTTTAACATAAATTTGTTTTTCCTTAGTCCTAACAGCAGCACAAGTGGGGTGTTTCTGCCCCTGTGAAGCTGGCAGGATGATGGAATTTTTAATTACGCCCAAGTAATTAAATAAATTAGGCCCCCTATATATGGCCCTTTTAGGACAAAGGGAAAACAAATTTACGTTAAAAATTAACGCCTTCCTGTTGTCCTAACCAGCAGCACAAGTGGGGACTTAGCAAGGAATAACACAAAATAGGGAGGGACGGAGGAAGAGCGCACTTAGGATGGATTTCCCAATGGCCAACTCTACCAAACATCTGGCATTAAAGGGGTATTCCAGGCAAAAACTTTTTTTTATATATCAACTGGCTCCGGAAAGTTAAACAGATTTGTATATTACTTCTATTAAAAAATCCTAATCCTTCCAATAGTTATTAGCTTCTGAAGTTTTCTGTCTAACTGCTCAATGATGATGTCACGTCCCGGGAGCTGTGCATGATGGGAAAAAATACCCTTAAGAGCTGGACAGCTCCCGGGACGTGAGTCATCAGAAAGCAGTTAGACAGAAAACAGAAACTCAACTTCAGAAGCTAATAACTATTGGAAGGATTAAGATTTTTTAATAGAAGTAATTTACAAATTTGTTTAACTTTCCGGAGCCAGTTGATATATAAAAAGTTTTGGCCTGGAATACCCCTTTAACCCTGTAATTATTAATAAACGTATTCATGCTCCAGGAGGAAGCAGCGCAAATTTGTTCCAGAGGAACAGCTTTCCTCTCCGCAAAAGAGGTAGCAACTGCCCGGCTAGAATGGGCAGTAACAAAAAGGAAGGAGGAGTTAAATCCTGGGCTACAAAATTTTCCCTGATTGCCTCCTTGACCCATCTACTCAGACAGGGTTAAGAGGCTTTAAGTCCTTTGTTCTTCCCTGAAAAAGCCACTAAAAGGTTCTCAGATCTTCTGAATTCTCCAGTTCTTGTAATATAAATTCTGAGGGCTCTAGAAATGTCCAAGGTATGATCTGCAACTTCCTTGGGAGAGGACGGGTTAGGACACAAAACTGGTAAAGAGATGACTTGATTGATATTTGGGAAAGTTGGAACTTTGGGAACAAAAAGGTAGGTAAGTATCTCAACAGGACTGGAGAAAAAAAGTGTAAAGGCTCAAAAGCCAAAAGGGCCTGAAGCTCGACAATCCTTTTGGCTGAGGTTATGGCCAATAAAAAAGTGACTTTAAGGGATAAATACCT
The DNA here is from genome assembly GCF_029499605.1 of Hyla sarda. Lineage (NCBI taxonomy): Eukaryota > Metazoa > Chordata > Amphibia > Anura > Hylidae > Hyla > Hyla sarda. Next base: position 104,484,586 of record NC_079197.1, on the reverse strand, counting down.
AAAGTCAACCTCCTCCAAGGGTTCAAAGGGGGAAAGAGCATAACCCCTTAAGAACAATAGACAAATCCCATTGGGGAATAGGTTTGAGAACACTAGGCTTAAGTCTTTCATCTCCTTTCAGGAACCTTCTGATTAGGGGGTCTTGAGACAAAGATCTGCCTGGAGGATGAAGGAATTGAAGTAATGCAGAAAGAGGAGGATCTGAGGCTACAACCTCTTTCATAGTGCACCATTGAAGGAAAATCCGATTTATCCTAGAATAAGCCTTGTTGTTTGACTTTGCTCTAGAGTGTGGAATAGTTCTCAAGACCGAAGAAAGCCCACTACCTAGTAGGGTTCTGTCAATCACCAGGCTGTCAGATTGAGTCTCCTCAGATCTAGGCCAGAGCCTGTGTTGTGATACACAAGGTTCTGCACAGGGGGAAGCCTCCAATAACACCCTTGACTTGTCCGCATGAGCTAGGTGAACCAGGACCTCTTCGGCCAAAATGGCATGATGGCAATCACTCAGGCCTGGTCTTGCCTGACTTTCACTAATACCCTCGGTATCATGGAAAGTGGAGGGAATATATAGGTCAGAATAAATAGGTCAGCAAAACCTGCTCACCTTGGCGTTTAGACGAGTTGCCATGATTTCGATCTCTGGCACACCCCACCATACAGTTATCTTCTTGAAGATGCCCTTGTTCAGGCACCATTTGCCTTGGACTGGTTGAGAGCCAGACGAACCGCACTCAGCTCTCTCATGTTGAAAGAGAGAAATCTCTCCTGAGGAGTCCAAGTACCCTGTACAGGATTTCCTCTAGATGGGTTCCCCAGCCTAGAAGGGAGGAGTCTGTGGTCAATGTGATCCAACAAGGTTGAATCAAGGACTTTCCATCTGTCAGATTCGTCCACCATCTGAGAGATGCACGGACTTCGGCAGACAGAGAGTACTTCCTGTCCAATCCTCTGGGGTTGCGATTCCAGGCATTCAAGACCTGATCTTGAAGTGGTCGGAGATGCCATAGGGCCCAGGGAACTGCCTCCGCAGACGCTGACATGTGACCCAACATCTTCATCAGGGTTCTGATGGAAACCCTTCGAGGGACCATCAAAAACTCGGCGGCTCTTATAACCCGGTCCCTTCTCTCCGGAGTTAGAGACAAAGTCATCGAAGAGAAGTTGACTACAAAGCCCAGGAATTTCCTGGAAGTGGAAGGGACAATCTCGGACTTCTCCCAATTTAAAATCCAGCCTAAACGCTGGAGATAATCTAGAGCCAGATGAAGATGAGATTATAGATGTCTAGAGTAGTGGATTTTAGAAGCCAGTCGTCTAGATAGGGGATGATCTCTAGACCTTTTAGTCAGAGCAGCAACAACCGGAGCCACCACCTTTGTAAAGGTGTGGGGAAAGGAAGTGATCCTGAAGGGCAAAATGGCAAACTGAAGATGCTTTACCATACCTTTTATGGTGACAGCAACCCTCAGGATCTTCCTATGAGCAGGATGGATAGGGATATGAAGATAGGCATCCTTCAAGTCGATAGTGACTGTTAGATCTTGAGGGTCCAGGATGCTGATAACTGACGGGATGGTTTCCCTTCTGAATAGTCTTTTCCTTATAAAGCGGTTTAGGAAACGTAGGTCTATGATTATGCGCCAATCGCCCGAGGGTTTGGACACTAGAAATAGAGGGGAGTAGACTCCCAAACCCCTCTTATTGGTGGGGGGGGGGGACATCTTCTAGCGCATGTTTTTCTATATACTGGAGAACAGAGTGCTCCAGTCTTGGCTGAGGAAGTAATGTGGTGAAAACAAGTTTCCTTGGTGGAGGGCAAATTACATTTATCTTGTACCCCGACTTGACCACATCTAGAACCCTAGGGTCCTGGATTTTTTGCATCCAGGTGTTTAGAAACAAACTTAAGCGACCTCCTACTGGAGGAGGATTGGCAGACAATCTTTCTTCCTGAAAATTTAGAAGGGAAGGGAGAGTGGAAATGTTGGTGGGACTTAGTGAAAATGTTGGTGGGACTTAGAGGAAAGTCATAGTTCAGACTTGCGGTCTTTACTACGGCCGCAACCAGCACCACGCTTTTGGTTTGACTGGCGCTTCTGAGATCTGGAACAGCCTTGGCATTTTCCTCCTCTACCTCTGCCATGAAAGGCTTGCACAAACAAGCATTTGCCTTTTTTTTTTTTTATCAGCCATTATGCAATCTAATTCAGATTCGAAGAGCTGACCAGGTTCATAAGGGAGCCCACAAAGATCAAACATAGAAGTGTTATCAGCCATCCAGGGACATAGGCACAACAGACGTCTACTTGCGGACGAAAGGCCCACAGATTTTGCAGCAAGTCTGAGATGTTATTGGGATGCCTCACAAAGAAAGTCCATACTTAGAAGTGTCTTGAACATATACAGAATGTCCTTTCTGGCGACATTTCCTTCAATAATCAGACTGAATGCGGAGAATACGTTCTTTGGCAAAGTTTACGACTTCAGAGGAAGCTACGCCAACATTAGCGGAGACTGAAGCTGCAGAATAATTGCGTCTCAGCAATGAATCCATTTTTCTATCCAGGGGATCCTAAAGATTACTGCAGTCATCAGCAGGGACTAAAACCCTTTTGAACAACTTAGTGACTGCCATATAAACCTTAGGGGGTGGAACCCAGCCTTCCGACTCATTATCGGGAAGCGGATACATTAGCTTAAATCTTCTGGGGAGAACAGGAGGTTAATCAGGATGTTTTGAAAACCCTCAATTTCCTAAGAGAATCATCCACTTTGAAAGCCCTAGGCCCTCTAGAGTTGGATATTGAAGCTTGCCCTTGTCAACATTCTGATTGCATGATCGGATGGAGTGAAGCAATCTCTGTGTTTTCTCCATGGGAAAAAGAGACAGAACAACCACTTCCTCAACAGACTGTTCAGACCGGTCTCCTACGGACATAAGAGAACCCTCAACCATAGAGGCAGGGCTAGAAGAAATTCTAAAAAGAGGTGTTCCGCACTCTGCACAAGTGAGATGGCACTCTTAGAAAGGTGGAGTAGACATCTCTGAGAAGAGAAAAAGTTAGAAGTATATAAATACACAAAACACTTAGTTGCGGTGTGACGACAGCCACTACCTAAAGAGAGAAAGAATGCACCAGCAGCAAGGAAAACTAGAACCGTATGAATTCTAGCAACCCAGAATATAGGAAAAACAAAAAAGAACAAAACATTTTAGTTAATAAACAAAATATAAAGTCCTACCCAGCAGCGAGGGTCAAATACAGAAGAGTGAATGCATATTTAACTGCCTAAGCCTTGGAGGCGAAACCAGAAGTAGTCAGATGATGCAATTCCGGTTTTGCGGAGCTCCGGAATGCTGCCCGTAGGACCGGCAGGGAGAACAGAGGATGAAACAAAAAAAACTTTCACTGAAAAAAAAAACAACATTTCATGCAAGGTTCATAGGTTATAAAAAAAAAAAAAAAATTTAATTACTTGAGCGAAATTAAAAATTCCACTGTCCTGCCAGCTTCACAGGGGCATAAACACCCCACTTGTGCTGCTGGTTAGGACGACAGGGAAATCCAGATTTTTGTTTCACCATGCTGATGGATCAGATTATGGTAAAAGTAGCAAGAATTGATGGATCCTTTCTGTAGCTCCTCAACAGTTTAGGCTACTTTCACACTGCCAATGAGCACCGCTAAAGGCAGTTCCATTACAAAATGACAGAAGTTGAGCGGAGAAAAAATGACTGCATGCCCGGTATTTTTTTTTCCGCTGAACTCCTTCAAAATAACAGACACCCAACAGACCCCCATGGAAAGTCAATGGGATCCATAGGGTCTTGGCGGTGCCCGCTGTGCTTCAACCCATTCAGAGTCCGTCAAGCGGAAAAAAAAAAAAGAGCCTAACAGACTCAACAGGACAGGGCATAGTGGCAGTGTGAAAGTAGCCTTAGGCTGGTGGAGCAAAGAACAGGAGAAAAAAAGACAGAGATGGCGCTATTATAGTGCAATTAATCCTGGTTAGAGAAGCTGGACAGTGTACCCGCAATAAGAGTATTGCTTACTTGTACTTGTTGTGCGAGCAGGCACAACACTGGTGAAGCGCATGAAGTTAGTTTCGGTGTCAGGAGGCAGCCGGCCGTCGGTCCCACAATGCCAGCGGTGAGGATATAGGAGAAACAGCTGGTGCTGGGATAACCTGGCGAGGTTTCCACAGTACTCAGGCAGAAAAGTCCGATATCGGCTAAGAGGCGCACACCCAAGGATAGTATGCACAATTGCAGTCTTTATTGAGTCACAAAACAGGTAGTTCAGACAGGAAAATGTACATCCTTCTTCAGGTCCTGAAGAAGAATGCACAGGGGCCCTCTGCTATCTGTGTCCGCCCCTGGTCCCTAGGATGAGGTTAAACATGCTGTTGCAGGATGTCAATACTGTCATCCGTGGGAAGCTATTCTGTTCACATGGGCCTACATCCCTGCAGAATTTCATCCTAGTGCAGTGTTTCTCAAGCGCGGTCCAAAATCCCGTTTTAGGATTTTCTTAGTCTTTCACAGGGGATATAACTGTGGTGATGCCTGATACACTGACCATAATTATATCACCTGTCTAAGGAAATCCAGAAAACATTACCTGTTGGGGGTACTTGAGGACAGCGCTTGAAAAACACTGTACAAGATGGGTGTCTCATGTGCCCAGTGTACATATACACAGATGATATCTTCTCTTATTTAATTTCAATACGTCTAAAAAATGTTTACACCCATTGGGTGAGAATCACCTTGGAGAAGCAGACATGGCCCCCATTGTTGCAGTGGATGACAGATGTGCAAAGCCTCATCCCACCCTAGCCTTTCCAAATAGCCATCAGTTGACCAGCCTGCTCCTGCTGGAATATATGAAGGAAGTCATTCACATTAATCCTGGTAAGCCCGAGTCCATCAGAACAAGAGCTACTTCTATAGAGAGGCTCTCTATTCTAGCTCAAAAGAAGGATCTCCCCTAACTTGGTCATATCCCTAATGGGAGAATAAGAGGTGTAATTTGAAAATGCTTCTGGATAAACCTGCACCCACTTAACCCCTACAGTATCGCCACTATCTACAATACCTTGTTGTATTATTTCACACTTTAAGGCCCACTCTTAATTGGCTGGACCTGCCATGTCCAGCTTTCATGCCCTCTCTGTTCCAATATTGCATTTCAATGTAACCATGCAGCAGAACCACACCCAACCTAGAGACAGATGGGAAGTGGTTTTTGAAAGAAATTAGCTCTATTTTCTACTCCTGGATAACCCCTTTAAGGATCTATGAATATTCATGTGGTGGGCAGGCATATCAGAGCAGAGGGAATGGAGGCAGGAAAGCTGGGTATGCCAGCTCCCGCCTACATTGCGCAAAGCAGACCATTTACATATTAGCAACAGAGGCTAATACACCGCAAATCACAGAAACGAAAGCACCGATCTTGTCAGCTGTCAGTTTCCCTTAAAAAAAAATACATAAAAAAATATATTATAATAAATACAGTGACCCCCCCCCCCCAACCTATGATGGCCCCGACATACGATCATTTCAACATACGATGGCCTCTCAGAGGACATCGCATGTTAAAGGCAGCATCAACATACGATGCTTTTGTATGACGGGGCCATCACATAAATGTCAGACTGCTTCAGCCGCCGCTGGATAGCCGTTTACGATGCCCCGTGTGGTCCGCTGACGATCACTTACCCGTCCTCGGGGCTCCGGCGCGTCCTCTTCGGGATCCTCTGCATCGTCGGCGCTCTCCATCGTCGTCATAACGTCGCTGCGCACGCTGTCCCGTCATCCAATAGGAGTGCCGTGCATAACGATGTGATGGCGGCGACGGAGAGCGAGGATGCCAGGGAAGCAGAGGCCTTGTCGTAGCGTCGAGGACACCCCGGGGACGCAGCGACAGCGATGGAGCGCAACATCCAGGGACGGAGCAGCGGGGACAGGTGAGTACAACTTCCTCTACCAGTGGTCTTCAACCTGCTGACCTCCAGATGTTGCAAAACTACAACTCCCAGCATGCTCGGACAGCCGTTGGCAGTCCGGGCATGCTGGGAGTTGTAGTTTTGCAACATCTGGAGGTCCGCAGGTTGGAGACCACTGTCCTATACTTTACATTGCACGGATCCCTCAACATACGGTGGTTTCAACAAACGATGGTCCATTTGGAACGGATTACCATCGTATGTTAGGCACCACTGTGTATTATATTATATATATATATATATATATATATATATATATATATATATACACACATACATACACACACACACACACACGTATAATTTTGGAAATAAGAGGGTGGGGATATTTATCTAGACTGGCATCTCACTTGTCTAAATCAATCCCTCGCCAGTACAGGAGTTCGCCACGCCTTTTGATAAGATTAGTAGGAATTCTTTGCTATGTCTGAGTCGGCAGTGATTTCCATCAAGCTTGCATAAAATTATGTAAATTTTAGCCATTTTCCTAATGATAAATTCCCCTAGAACGTGTGAAGTAGAATGCAAAAGGAACACACTCTAGTCCATCTCTCTGATAAAACATCAGCCAAACAATTATGAAAGAGCATTTTATTAACCAAACATGCACAGAATGTACATTGCGCTTTACATCTCAATAGTCACATAAGGTGTGATGGCTTTTTTTTTCTCCATTCCTGTATCTTTTATATGAACATACATCACAATCCCAGATGTGCAGACCATATGATACATATCAACATATCAAACCTGAAATTAGCCCTACCTAGTTTATATACTTTCACTCCCCAGCCTTCTAAAATATAACTGGGTGAAATGAAAGAGGTTAGGCTCTGAGACCCTTGCAGATCAGGTTTTTAAAGGGGATGCAGTGCGGCTCTTCTACTGTACTGTTACTGTTCACACCACGTTTTGTAGATACGAGTGCCGGATCCAGCGGGGGGAGGGGCAAACCGGGGGCGCTCCCGTACCCCGGCCGGATCAGCCTGTGACTCCATTTACTTTAAAGACCCGACCGGAGTCAAACGGTGACTCCGGTCGGCTCAGTTTTGACCCGTATGCCGTATCCTGACTGGACCTAAAACCATAGTTTACTACGGTTTTAGGTCCGGTCCAAAACCGCATATGGGTCAAAACTGAGCCGACCGGAGTCACCGTTTGACTCCGGTCGGGTCTTTAAAGTAAATGGAGTCACAGGCTGATCCGGCCGAGGTACGGGAGCGCCCCTGGTTTGCCCCTCCCCCCCGCCGGATCCGACACTCGTATCTACAAAACGTGGTGTGAATGCAGCCTTACCAGGCACATCTTCATACTTTTAGCAGTGCCTGAAGAACCACAATTAAAAAGTCTAAATAATTTTATGGACTGGAATGACACAAATATATCATTCCATCTATTTGTTCGAGTAAAGTCAGTAAAAAAAACTGCCTCAAAAAGGTACTGAAATGTCAATGTTCATTAAAACAGGCACAACAATTCCATTAAGACGCCTAGAACAGAAATAGTTCTAATACAACTGAAAGGGTACAGAAACACAAGGCAGATTTGCTGTGTAATGTAATTTATTAGCATAATCTGCAGTGTTTATAGTAGCAGCAATGGGATACAGTTTAAAAAAAAATCTCAACCACATGTTGTGGGAAAAATCTGGGTTCACACGTCAGAGAGCGTTGGGGCACGATCACAGAATCTGTCCAAGACTGGACAAAGGAAACACAGCGGTCTGTCACTCTCCCTCCCATAAACATGAATGGAGGGGATGTGGCGTGATGTCCCGAAGGGGCATGGTGTGACATCACGACCACGGCCTCACAAACCCAGCGTTCTGAACATAAAGTTCATGGAGATCGTGGGGGGGTCCCAGCGGTTGGACCACCGTGATCAAACATCTTATCCCCTATCCTTTGCATAGGGGATAAGATGTCAGCGGTGTACCCCTTTAAATCCAGTCAAATGACAGACACCATACTAGAAACCCAACAGACCCCAATAAAGCCAATTGGGTCAGTTGGCATCCATTGTGCAGTGGATTTGCCTGCTGCTTTTTCTCATTTTGCTCCAGGATTAAGACGATATCCAGTAAAAGCAACAGAACTTCAAATGCACATGTGAACTTAAAGGGGTACTCTGCTGCTCAGCGTTTGGCGCAAACTGTTCAAAACGCTGGAGCCGGGAGCTTGTGATGTCATAGCCCCGCCCCCTCGTGATGTCCCACCCCTCAATGCAAGTCTATGGGAGGGGGCGTGACAGCCGTCACGCCCCCTCCCATAGACTTGCATTGAGGGGGTGGGGTATGACGCCATGAGGGGGCGGGGCTATGACATCACAAGCGCCCGGCTTGTTCCAAACGCTGAACAGCGGAGTACCCCTTTAACTTTAAATGAGTTATGAAGGAATGCAACTGATTTCTTCCAAAAACAGCCCCATGCCTGTTCTCTGGTTGTGGTATCACAACTTGGCTTTATTCACTTCCGTGGAATGGAGCTGTAATACTACACAGGAAAGGTTTGGTGCTGTTTTATGAAGAAATCCGCTATTTTTCTAATGCAGGATAACCACTTTAAACTGTATTAAAATATGTTTTCTGTTTCCTTTTATCTAATAGTCTGTAAAAAAACAAAAAAAAAATATATATATAAAAAAATAAAAATGGGAAAATGGATGTCACAAATATAGCCTGAAAGATAGAACAAAACTAAACAGAACATCTTAGGCAGTCACTTACTATGACAATTTAGAGGAAGCGAATGCATGGCCCATGTCCGCATGCTGGGGTCTACTGTTTCACACAGACACATATGCATTGGTCTGATGACCCAAACTGACAGCTGTCTGCTCGGGTCATCAGAAATGTGGTCAGGCCAGAATTCGAGCCCAAAATACAGATGAAAGCAAGAGCATGTAATATGCCTGGGCATGATATAAATGTAATATAAGATTTCTCACAGTTTTTAACATACTGTATAGTTTGTAGGCATTTTGCAACACGACAAACACATTGGGAGCTCTGGGTGTTGATGTGCAGGGTTCGTGCCGGGTGCATGAGCCTTTCATGGCTAGAATGAGTTTGCATTGCTATAGGCAGACTAATACTAATAGTGATAAACACTGCAAATAAGGTGCATAGTATTGTTTTACATACATAAGATCTGCAGGTTCTAAATCAAGTTCTTGGCCGTAAAAAAAAAAAAAAAAAAAGAACAAATATTTTTTGGATGAGTATTTAAACCTGCACAGAAGTGAAGTAAGGCACCTGCTGTTCTTTTTTTGTGTTAGGCCTCATACTGGATGCGATCCCTTATCAATTACTGACAATATTCTTTCAACCTTTCACAATTTTATAGCTTTTAAATGTAAATTGTAAGATGCGATTTCCCATAGACTCAGCGGCTCTTAGGAGTATTATTTCAAGCATATTATGTAAGTAGTGTATATTATTTTTCTTTCTAAAATGTGAAATATATTTCTAATGGATTCGCTAACCATAACTAGATCCTAAAAAGCTGGGAGGCAGCTTATACGTTACAGCTCCAAAGGGCTTTGTTATTCAGCTCTTTCAGAAGCAGATAAGTGGCTGCTTACATCACGTTTCGGCAATACGTCAGGCATAACCAAAATGTTCAAAAAACCCAACTTAGTCTACATGCGCCTATGTTTGGTCTGTTTTTACAACAGTATAAGTTCTATTGATGGAACACAAGTGTGATAGATTGTGCTTGTGTGTCATGCAAACGTATATGGACATGAAACATACTAAGACTAGTAACAAGCGGACAATGTTGGGTCTATGGCTATGCCTTGTAAATGTTGGAATGGCTATTTGATGGTATCCTGATATAAACCAAACTACTGAATGAAGAACTTGCTAAAGAAAAATCGGATTTATACTTGGATGATAATAATAATAAACACTGCTTCCCAGTACTTCTCAGGTTATTGCTAACAAGAGGGTGTAAGAAGATTTTGCTTCTCTTGGTCATCTATTGTACTGCATTAGGTATTAGCATTAGATAATGTTCTTACTTATAAGAATCCTTGGAATTAAACAGGACTCCCTTTAAGAGGGATACAATAAAAGGTTGTGCCCAGAAGGTGCTGCAATAACATTCCCCATCAGGACTGCTTGCAGTTACATGTGCACATATTATGGTGGACCAAAGTTAAAAGGAAAACTGTCAGCTTGCTCCCCCTCCGCCCCTACCAGTGGTACTGGCTGCCAGTGCAGGGGGCGCTGATCAGTTTGATGCCTACCATGCCCGGATCCGCCTCGCCGTTCGGCCGTAATCTTTGATTTTCGGTATATGCTAATAAGGTGCTAACAGGGGGAGGGAGGGAGAGGCGGACACGGTAGGCATCAAACTGATCAGCGTCCCCCGCACTGCCAGCCAGTACCACTGGTTAGTGCGGGGGGAGCAAGCTGACAGTTTTCCTTTAAAGGAATTACAATGCGTGCTTTGGAATGTTAAGGGTTACGCTAAAACTGGTTCCCTTAGTTTGTCTTCTTCTGTCCTGTAGAATCTTTTCCGTCCTCTTCATCATTGTATTCTGTGGGCTCCTCTCCATCTCTCAGAAGCTTTCCAACATGATGGTATTTAACTGGAAAACAGGGCAGAGGAGACAGTAAAGACAAATTCCCATAGAATTAGACGAGATGATCACACAGGGGGCTGTATAGTAGCGCACATCACCGCTCTGTCTTATAAAGAGTTGTGAGATCATAGATTTTCATCCACTGCAAGGACACAATAAAGGACCTCAAACACAGGGCATTGATTAAAAAAAACAATATTACAGAAAACCAGAATCTTTCACTATTCAAATTTTAACTTTTCAGAAAGATTTAAAATAAAGGATATTTGGCCTGAGTAACTTTGATTTTACAGGATCTGCCATAACGTCACATTAATGGGGGTTCACAACCCTATCCGGCCTGGGAGGTGGTCGCTGCATGTGCATTGCTTACTCCATACTCCTCTATGGAAGCAGCCAAGCAGATGTGCAATTTGCAATGTGACCAAATATCTATTTTCACACGACCACAAAATCGATATTGTATTTAAGGTTTGTACCAGTTCTGTAAGGGTTTTGATTATTACAGGTCAAGATAAGAGATATATTCTATGAGTAATGTTTAGGCCTCGTGCAACCACACAGTGTGATCTATCCCGCACATCAAACAGAAATAAATTATAGAAGGATAGTATTAAAACTTAACTTGTAATGTTCTATGTTGTAAAATGTAATTTACGCTACTAGTAAACAGTCACCATGAGCTAATGATACACCATATAGTAGGTATACAGATTTCATGGACATGAAATACACCACGTTCTTGGTATATCAAATTACCTAAGAGTTGTGCTACTCGGGATTTACAAATATTCTTCTGCATAAAAAATAGTAAATATACTCAGTCTTCACTACAAGTGCACTATCTCAGTATGTAGACAGCACTTCAACATATAAACGTCCCTCCATCAACGCTAATGATGGCTGATGTCATCAGGATGGCTGTGGGCTACAGTATGGACTGCATCGTATAGTAAATATTGCCTAAGAGAAAGCAAAGGGCCTGCAGGAAAAATGCCGGTTCATAGACTGGTCCTAATAGGCCTGTAAATAAAGATAATGCATATGTACATGTAACCTGCAAGAAAAATACATATATCCACAAGAGCTTGTTCCCTGCACACAATCTGGAGGGATTCCTCATGAGTATTCAACTCCAGCAAGAGGTGCGATCATGTCGCTCAATCTCCCAGCGCCGGGCAGAACCTGTAAGTGTGGAGGGAGCCGCGATTCACTGGCTACTGCTGGTCAAGGTAAGAGAAATAGGGCCAGATGTAAATAGTTACTTCAAAACAAATCTCCACACAGCACTGAACTCTCCGCCTGTCAATCCCTTCTCAGTGGTTTTCAACCTGCGGACCTCCAGATGTTGCAAAACTACAACTCCCAGCATGCCCAGACAGCCATCGGCTGTCCGGGCATGCTGGGAGTTGTAGTTTTGAAACCTCTGGAGGTCCGCAGGTTGAAGACCACTGTGGCCTTCGTCATCATCCAGACCCCCCCTTTAGTTTTCTACTCGCCTCCCCTCGGTGGGAAGGAAGGGTGAGCTGGTCCAGGCCATCTATGCTGCAGGGCCCGTCTGGTGGGGAGTGTTAGTCGTTCCGGGCTGTCCATTTTCACCGGGGGGCCCCCTCTTCTCGCGCCTGCCCGGACTAGTGACGTTGCCTTGACGCCACCGCACAGGGACGTTCATTCGCAGGCTGCGCATGAACGTCCCTGTGCGTCGTCCTCAAGGCAACGTCACTAGTCCAGGGCAGACCCGGAGCACGGAGAAGAGGGGCCCCCCGGTGAAGATGGACAGCCCGGAACGACTAACACTCCCCACCAGACGGTCCCTGCAGCATAGATGGCCCGGACCAGCTCACCCTTCCTTCCCACCGAGGGGAGATGAGTAGAAAACTAAAAGGGGGGGGGGGGGGGGAGAGGGGGTCTGGATGATGACGAAGGCCGCAGTGGTCTTCAACCTGCGGAGCTCCAGAGGTTTCAAAACTGCAACTCCCAGCATGCCCGGACAGCCAATGTCTGTCCGGGCATGCTGGGAGTTGTAGTTTTGCACCATCTGGAGGTCCGCAGGTTGAAGACCACTGAGAAGGGATTGACAGGCGGTGATGATGATGGGGGGGGGGGGAGGGGGGGAATGGTGTATCTCCCACCCTAGGCTTATAGTCGAGTCAATAACTTTTCCTGGGTTTTTGGGGTGAAATTAGGGGCCTCGGCTTATATTCGGGTCGGCTTATACTCGAGTATATTCGGTATGTTGGTGCTACAAAAGTAACAGGAAATTAATATTTGGTATGTTGGCCTCAGAACAGATTTGCCCATCTGTTACTTCTAAAAGCCAATCATTGTTCTATCCACAGGGCTTTCACATCAAACAAATACATGTATAACTTACAGGTAAACTGTGATTCCCAGTCACCGAGAGTCTCTCTCTGGGAAGCGGTCAGATCTGACAGATCATCATAGGTGTCTGACAAGGCTTCTTTATCAAGGCAGAAGGTGGCAAGGCCTCGTGAAGCATCACGTCCAGCAAACACGCCATAAGGTCCCTCTGAGAAAAAGAAGAATTAGATGTAAATCACTTTGATGCATTATACAGCAAGTAATATTGGGGGAGATTTATCAAAACCTGAGCAGAGGAAAAGTTGCCCAGTTGCCCATAGCAACCAATCAGCTTGCTTCTTTCATTTTGCAGAGGCCTTGTTAAAAATGAAAGAAGAAATTTAATTGGTTGTTAAGGGCAACTTTTCCCCTGCACAGGTTTTGACAAATCTCCCCCATTGCGAGAGTCACTTTTGGCTCTTGACTTTATTACGTACAGTAACTTATTTTTGGGTAGTCAGCAGGCACTTTATGTCTAGTTTTATGATGTCCTGTTGCAGATATTGGAGAGAGTAAACCTACGATATGTTACACTGCCAATCTGAAAAAGGGGTGTATAACCCCGAAATGCGTTACTGACATACATCAATAAAGCTGCTGATCATTTAACCTCTGCGTTTTAGCAGTGCTGTTTCTATTGGATACTTGAGTGCCTGTTGCCAAGGCTTTTTCTCCATTCTTCATCTCACTTTGATATGTTGCGGCCCTCAAGGTTTCAGATTCTCGCATACATAGTGCATCGCATATGTATATCAAATTTAATACTACTTCCAAACTGAAACCAACAGGATCAACAGAAGTAACAAGGCTAACGTGTCCTTCCATCTGGACACAATGATGAATATCTCATGTGCACGAATCAAGAAATAGGGTCAATATTTTGACCTAGCATTGTAATAGTATGTGGGCTTGTGCAGGGAGGTGGCGGCACAATGTCAGGGGCCCACCCAGCTGGACAACCCAGATACATACTGTATTTTTCGTCCTATAGGACGCACCGGCATATAAGACGCACCCAATTTATAGGTGCAAAATCTAAAAAAAATAAAGATTTTGAACCCAATAGTGGTCTTCAACCTGCGGACCTCCAGATGTTGCAAAACTACAACTCCCAGCATGCCCGGACAGCCGTTGGCTGTCCGGGCATGCTGGGAGTTGTAGTTTTGCAACATCTGGAGGTCCGCAGATTGAAGACCACTGCATAGGAGGTAATACTCGCGTGTCCCCACTGCTCCGGACCCATCACCGTTGCCCTGGATGTCGCTCCATCGCTGTCGCCGTGTCCCCGTCGCTCCGGAACATCTCTGCTGCCGGCCGGGTATCCTCGCTCTCCGTCGCCACCATCACGTCGTTACGCACGCTGACGCACGTATGTGATGACGAGGAAGGAGAGCGCCGGCCATACAGGGGATCCCTGAACGGAGAAGACACCGAGGAGACAGGCAAGGTGCCTCCTGGTGTCCTGTAAGCACTAACCCGGCTATTCAGTCGGGCTGTTTGGGACCGCCGCGGTGAAATCGCGGCGGTCCCGAACAGCCCGACTGAACAGCCGGGTTAGTGTCACTTTCCCTTCAGACGCGGTGGTCAGCTTTGATCGCCGCGTCTGAAGGGTTAATACAGGGCATCACCGCATCACTTTTTCCCCCCAATTTCTTATACGGCAAAAAATACGGTACATAATCCTAAAGGTATGATATTGCCTTATTGGCTGGCATTCTGTTTCATGGTATTTTACCTATATACATAAACATATCACTTGTAAGAGAAAATGCTGGTGAATACATTTTATGTGCATTCCTGTCTATATATCTATGTGCACATCTAATCTAATCCTCAATATTTTCCCCTCATAACATGAGAGCACGTTATCTGTAATTGACTTGTAATGTCTGCACATTGATCCTGCAGTAGAAGGCTGCAGTTCAATTAGTAGAGATAGAGGCTAGCTGTAGCATTGCCTCCCTGTATTCGCGAACCTGCCTGGCCGTGCACGGCATCCCTGGCCGTGCACGGCATCCCTGGCCGTGCACGGCATCCCTGGCCGTGCACGGCATCCCTGGCCGTGCACGGCATCCCTGGCCGTGCACGGCATCCCTGGCCGTGCACGGCATCCCTGGCCGTGCACGGCATCCCTGGCCGTGCACGGCATCCCTGGCCGTGCACGGCATCCCTGGCCGTGCACGGCATCCCTGGCCGTGCACGGCATCCCTGGCCGTGCACGGCATCCCTGGCCGTGCACGGCATCCCTGGCCGTGCACGGCATCCCTGGCCGTGCACGGCATCCCTGGCCGTGCACGGCATCCCTGGCCGTGCACGGCATCCCTGGCCGTGCACGGCATCCCTGGCCGTGCACGGCATCCCTGGCCGTGCACGGCATCCCTGGCCGTGCACGGCATCCCTGGCCGTGCACGGCATCCCTGGCCGTGCACGGCATCCCTGGCCGTGCACGGCATCCCTGACCGTGCACGGCATCCCTGACCGTGCACGGCATCCCTGACCGTGCACGGCATCCCTGACCGTGCACGGCATCCCTGACCGTGCACGGCATCCCTGACCGTGCACGGCATCCCTGACCGTGCACGGCATCCCTGACCGTGCACGGCATCCCTGACCGTGCACGGCATCCCTGACCGTGCACGGCATCCCTGACCGTGCACGGCATCCCTGACCGTGCACGGCATCCCTGACCGTGCACGGCATCCCTGACCGTGCACGGCATCCCTGACCGTGCACAGCATCCCTGACCGTGCACAGCATCCCTGACCGTGCACAGCATCCCTGCTGCAGGTTCTGAGGACCAGTTTCACACAAGCAGATAGAATTGCCTGACCCAATACATGACAAACGTTTATAAGATTACTCAAAAAGAGTACATATGTGTTACCCTACTCCCCCTCTGTTAATAGTACCATCCTTGCACTTACCTAGTTAATTTATTCTGCTGTGTTTCCTGGCAAGCATGATGTCAGCCATCACCTGGCGGGAACCCTTCCTCTGCATCACTATATAGATTGTGCAGTCAATCAGCGCAGGCTGCTAGCTAATATGCAAGTCCTGTCCAAACTTCTAGAGTCTACTTGCAACGATACTTAACTAGCAGACCATGGTCCTGATCCGCTGCAAATCATCCAGACCTCAGGCCAGTTCAGAGGACTGGCCACAGGAGGCATGTGCTCTCCCGCATTTATTTATACCACTGTCTTTAAAGGGGTACTCCGGCGCTTAGACATCTTATCCCCTATCCAAAGGATAGGGGATAAGATGCCTGATCGCAGGTGTCCCGCCGCTGGGGACCCCCGTGATCTTGCACCCCAGTTAAAATCAGTCCCCGGAGCATGATCGCTCCGGGTGTGATTACCGCCGACCACGGGACCGGCGGCGTGATGTCACGCCTCCGTGTGACGTCACGCTCCGCCCCTCAATGCAAGCCTATGGGAGGGGGCATGACAGCTGTCATCCTTTGGATAGGGGATAAGAAGTCTAAGCGCCGGAGTACCCCTTTAAGCCACCAATACAAATAAGCTGAGGGGTGTCAGAGTGAAGGAACCCTCTGCTCCCTGCCCGGCCGCCTGGTGTTTCCCTATGAGGCAGGCAGTGCATCATTCTGCTCTGCCTGAAAAGAAGAGACCTGAGCAGCGAAGCAATGCAGGGACCTGGGACAGGTGAGTATATTTTTTTGTGTTCTCGAACCTTTAGCTCTACTGTTGTTGCAAAACTACAGCTCCAATCATGTCCTTCTGTCTATTGCATAGTTTATATAAGGGCATAGTGGTACAGTTCATATAGGGGGGGGGGGGGGCATAATGGTGCTGTTCATATGGGGCACAGTGGCACAGTTCATATGAGGGCTCAGTGGCATCATTCATTGAGGGGGCACAGACACCACATGTTTTAAGGGACATAGAGGTATAATTCGGTTCAGGGCTCAGTGTTTGACAATATTATATTTGGGGACCCAGCATGTGGCAGTATGATATTCATGGGTACAGTATGTGGCAGTATTATATTTGGGGGCACAATATGTGGAAGCATTATATTCAGGGTCACAGTGTGTTGCAGTATTCTACTCTGGGGGCACAGGGTGTGATAGTATAATACTAAGGGGCACTGTGTATGACATTAATATATTCAGGGGTGGCAGTATTCTACTCAGAGACACAGTGTTTGGCAGTATTAAGGTTATACAGTAGAGTTACACCCTTTACTTTTTAGTCCCTCATTTTACCTTTTGAGTTGACTTATTAATAATAATGATCTACAATAGACAGCCCCTATTTCTTGCATGGCACTCTGGCTGCTAAATGTGAACCAGTTGAGTACCCCTGATCTAGGGGACATATTGCCATGAATACATTAACAGAATATCAATAGCCTCCCCTATTCGCCTGCAATACAGGGTCCCCTCAATAAGACACAGAAGTCGCTAATAAAAGAGAAGGAAAACCTACCATCCTGTGCTGGAACCTATTCTCCAAACATGAAGACAAAACAGGAACTACAATACGCTATGTGAAATATAATGTAAGCAGGAGATCCTATTTCCTACTGGGATAGGCCCAGATAAGGTAGCCAAAGCTTAAGACCAGTGTTTCCCAACCAGGATTCCTCCAGCTGTTGACAACTCTCAGCCTTTGGCTGTCCAGGCATGCTTGGAGTTGTAGTTTTGCAACAGCTGGAGGCACCCTGGTTGGGAAACACCGATTATGATGGTACGAGATCACAAACTGTCCTGCACTACAGCCATTTGAAAGACGCATTATTCAGAAAAATAGGCCCTAAACAAGGGAGGTAAAATTGGGGATCTGAGCATAACATAATATTAAAGGAGAGAACTTAAATGGTCATTCGTAGATATAAAAACTTTCTATATGTTTTTCATCTTGGCAAAACAATAGTTTTTCTAAATATACTTCTTTAAAAAACTGCCTTTGAAAATTGCATCACTAGGGGTCCCCATACCTCCTGGGACACTGATGAGTCCCACAGCAGCATGAGCGTGTCCAAGGGTCATGGACATGAGATGACTGACTGACAAGGCTGCAGGAGGAACACAGCCTTCAGCAACACTGCTGTAACAGTTTTACAAAACATGTGCCTCCAGCTGTTGCAAAACTACATCTCCAAGCATGCCTGGACAGTCAAAAGGATGTCTGGGCATGCTGAGAGTTGTAGTTTAGCAAAAGCTGTAGGCGTTAACCATTAACCACTTAGACTACTCATAACACAATCTCCTCATAATACCTGTACCAACATTATGTTACAAAGTTCAAAGTTCTCCGTCATTCACCATTTCGCAAATCACTTCAATGTCCAACTAAACGTTATGAAATCGCTGTCCTTATCACTGCACCGGCTTATGAACTGCTCCATGGGAATTTATAAGAATATTTCTAGACATAATAAAATATATATAGTAACAACATTAGGATTTAACATGGTCATCTGTCACAATGACAACTGCTGCGCCCGGCCCCCGCACTGTGTAGGGAACTACAGCGTGGCCCCATCCCTTCACATCTGGGTTAGGGATCGACCGATATCGATTTTTTAGGGCCGATACCGATAATCGGTGGAGGTTAGGGCCGATAGGCGATAAGTTATACCGATATTCCGGTATAAGTTATCGGCTATTTATCCCCCCGCGACACCGCTGCAGATCATTGATTTAAAGTGGGCGCTTTATATCAATGAACTGCAGCGGCTTTTGCGCCGCCACCCGCTTCTCTCCCCCTGCCTGTCCGGGGGTCCTCCTGAGACAGGGGCACAGAGTTGTTATTCCATTCAGTGCAATGTTTAGCAATAACATTTTCGGGGGCATGGTCCGTGGCAGTATTCGAGGCAGGAGTGCAGTGCGTGGCAGTATTTGAGTCAGTGGCACAGTGTGTGGCAGTAATCGAGTCAGTGGCACAGTATGTGGCAGTATTCGAGTCAGTGGCACAGTGTGTGGCAGTATTCGAGTCAGTGGCACAGTGTGTGGCAGTATTCGAGTCAGTGGCACAGTGTGTGGCAGTATTCGAGTCAGTGGCACAGTGTGTGGCAGTATTCGAGTCAGTGGCACAGTGTGTGGCAGTATTCGAGTCAGTGGCACAGTGTGTGGCAGTATTCGAGTCAGGAGGACAGTGTGTGGCAGTATTCGAGTCAGTGGCACAGTGTGTGGCAGTATTCGAGTCAGTGGCACAGTGCGTGGCAGTAATCGAGTCAGTGGCACAGTGCGTGGCAGTAATCGAGTCAGTGGCACAGCGTGTGGCAGTATTCGAGTCAGTGGCACAGCGTGTGGCAGTATTCGAGTCAGGAGGACAGTGTGTGGCAGTATTCGAGTCAGTGGCACAGTGTGTGGCAGTATTCGAGTCAGTGGCACAGTGTGTGGCAGTAATCGAGTCAGTGGCAGTGTGTGGCAGTATTCGAGTCAGTGGCACAGTGTGTGGCAGTATTCGAGTCAGTGGCACAGTGTGTGGCAGTATTCGAGTCAGTGGCAGTGTGTGGCAGTATTCGAGTCAGTGGCACAGTGTGTGGCAGTATTAGAGTCAGTGGCACAGTGTGTGGCAGTATTCGAGTCAGGATTACAGTGTGCGGCAGTATTCGAGTCAGGAGGACAGTGTGTGGCAGTATTCGAGTCAGGAGTACAGTGTGTGGCAGTAATCGAGTCAGTGGCACAGTTTGTGGCAGTATTGGAGTCAGTGGCACAGTGTGTGGCAGTATTCGAGTCAGTGGCACAGTGTGTGGCAGTATTCGAGTCAGTGGCACAGTGTGTGGCAGTATTCGAGTCAGGAGGACAGTGTGTGGCAGTATTCGAGTCAGGAGGACAGTGTGTGGCAGTATTCGAGTCAGTGTCACAGCGTCTGGCAGTATGCGAGTCAGTGGCACAGCGTCTGGCAGTATGCGAGTCAGTGGCACAGCGTCTGGCAGTATGCGAGTCAGTGGCACAGCGTCTGGCAGTATGCGAGTCAGTGGCACAGTGTGTGGCAGTATTCGAGTCAGGGGCACAGCGTTTGGTAGTATTCAGGTCATACAGGGAATAGTTGATTTACATCCTTCACACTTCAGTTGCTTGTTTTACCCTGTGACTTATTAGAGTAATAATAATGTTTAACAACAGGCAGTGCCTATTTCTTGCATGGCAGTGCGGCCACTTTGTGTGAACCAGGTCTTAGTGTTCAGCTGGGACCTTTACCGGATGGCAGACCTGGATAAATGGATCCATACTAAAATTAGTTAAGAACCCCTGTCGTAGACTGTATAAATGTATGTATAAATGTCATCAACAGAGGAGACTAGACTGGGGCTGCACATGGAATTCGTAGTGTCCCAGCTCCCAATACACATTAAAAGTCAACTGAACCCACCGGCTTCGGCTAGACTACCTGGCTAACTAATATGTATAAAGGCCTCTTGGTTCTCCCCCAACAGATGATGTCGGTGACCCAACTGTTTTTAAAGAGATAAGCCGTAGCCAGTGGCTTACTCCTCCTCACTCCACTGAGAGCACATAAAGGTTTAGCTATGCTCAAATGTGTTGAGGAATCGGGAAAGAATTCTGTTAGCCGAACAAATGTTTGGCCAACAAATATTGAATGTGTGTGGGCGCCTTAATATTCAAACGCACAGTATTCTGCGCAGATCAAGCTGTGTTCTGTCAGTTTACATTAACATTTGCAGCAGAAAATCCTGAGCATGGAATCTGCGCAGAATACTGTACGTGATAATGCACCCTAACTCTGCCTGTCCACATTATATAATGAACTGCATGTAAGTGCCGATACCAAGAACAATTCTCCAACAACATTAAACTGGCTGAACAAGTTATTGCCAAGACTATGAAACATGACCCTTAAGTATTTCTGTAGTAGAAGCTCCAAGCAAATAGTGACTAAGACTTCTCACTGCCAGTAATCGTGTGAAGAAATAATAGAGTCACCTGAAGATTAACAACAAAAGAATTGAATGGTCTTTACCAGGAGTGTACTTTACAAGGTACTCCTCTTATCTTAAAGGGGTATTCTGGGCAACATCAAGGAGAGAACTAGTGGGTGTCTGACCAATGGCACCGATTCTGGGAGCAAATATCCTTCGAATGAATGGAGCAGCAGAGTGCATGCATTGTCAGCATCTTAAAGGGGTACTCTACACCCCTAGACATCTTATCCCCTATCCAAAAGGATAGGGGATAAGATGTCAGATTGCCGGGGTCCCGCTGCTGGTGGAAGGTGGAAGTCATACAGGTGGGTGCAGCAGCCGAGATCCCGGGGGTCCCCAGCAGCGGGACCCCGGTGATCTGACATCTTATCCCCTATCCTTTGGATAGGGGATAAGATGTCTAGGGGTGCGTAGTACCCCTTTAAAGGGATGCCTTGCCTTTAGACATCTTATACCCTATGCAAAGGATAGGGGTTAAGATGTCTGATCTTAGGGGGTTGCCTCAAGAACACAGGGGTCCCAGCAGCCGGACCCCCTGCGATCAGACATCTTATCCCCTATCCTATGCCTTTGGGCAGAGTACCCCTTTTAAAGGAGATCTGCAGCCTTAGACACTTATCCCCTATCCGCAGGAAAGGGACTAAATGTCTGATTGCGGGGGGTCCGAACGCTGGGACCCCCGGCGATCTCCTGTACGGGGCCCCAGCTCTTCCGCGTGACAGCATGACACCGCAGCCGACATGCCCCCTTCATTTATCTCTATGGGAGGGGCAGAAATGCAGTGTTCGTGGATCCCCGCCTCTCCCATACAGCTGTATGAAGGGGGGCGTGCCTTCCCCCTCAGTGAGGTCGATGACTCACACAATAGTTGCGCCAAGCCGCAGCAATGTCGGGTCCCCATAAGAAAGAACTTCCGCGGCAGAAAACTCTGCAGCGGAAATTCCGGACTCCTCAGGAAGAATGTTCATTTCAGGGGAATCCTCTCGGAAATTTATTGCCGTCTTGAGATTCTAATTGCTGACTTATTTGTGGGTCCCTGCTGCACATAGAGTGTCCACCCAGAATTTTCTCAGGCAGATATCCTGCCATGTACATGGGCCCTTAGGGTATGGGTCTAATGTTGCAGCTACTGAACACAAAAAACTATACCCAAATGTGGTGGCCAATGGTCATATAATCTTGTCGGTAAAACTAGGGTGTTACTGTCAAAATAGTGTAGTCATTAGCCTTTCCATGCGGAGTGTAGTTTCGTCTGATTTGGTCGGTGCAACACAGGACCATGACATCATATATTTCTATTACTGGAAAAACTATTATTTAATTATAAGGTGGGAAAATAATGAAGTTCTTCCAAGCGGCAGCCTGTCATACGACAAGTTATTTTATATTCCTGTGCACAATACTGGCTGCCACAGATAACAGCTGCCATACTGCCGACCGTATGACTGCGAGATCACAGGGGTAATGCTACCCTGCTCTATAATACAGGGTGTTCAGAAAGGGTTAAACATGCAATTCCCAAATACACATACAGTCATGGCCGTAAATGTTGGCACCCCTGAAATTATTCTAGAAGATAAAAGTATTTCTCATAGAAAAGGATTGCAGTAACACATGTTTTGCTATACACACGTTTACTCCCTTTGTGTGTATTGGAACAAAACCAAAAAGGGAGGGAAACCAAACTCCAAAAATGGGCTGGACAAAATTATTGGCACCCTTTCAAAACTGTGGAAAATAAGATTGTTTTAACATGTGATTCTCCTTTAGGGTACGTTCCCAGACGGCGTATTTTGCTGCTGCGTATTTTCCTACCCATTGACTTCAACAGAGAAAATAAAATACGCAGAAGCAAATACGCCGTGTGGGAATGTACCCTTAAACTCCCCTGGGACAAGTAACAGGTGTGGGCAATATAAAAATCACACCTGAAAGCAGATAAAAAGGAGAGAAGTTCACTTAGTCTTTACATTGTGTGTCTGTGTGTGCCACACTAATATACAATACAATATACAATATACAAGTGTAGGATTACCAGAGTTGGACCAATTCTTAGGGTGCATTCACACCACATTTTTGCAATACAGTTCCTGTATATACGGTTCCATCCGGTTTTTGACTTTGCACAGTTTTTTTTCTTGAAATTTCAATCAAACAAGTAAAATTTTATTCATAATGGAGTAAAAACGTATACTATACGTATACTATTTTACTCATCTACCCTGTTCCCCCTTAGCTGCTGTTCCCAGTTTCTACCTGGATCCCATGACAAATAGTCCCCAACAGAAGTCCCTGCTCCGCCAATCACTGACCACAGTGGTGTCACTTTTGTAATTTTTACACCACCTATAAAGATTATATCTATTTACAAAATATTGTAGGTAATTCAGGTGTCTACCCACCAATAATATATACAACTCTCAGCAATTAAATTATTTAAAAGTGTGGGGGTACCACTGATAGTGGTAACCTGCTGGGCAAGACACAATCCACATCACTTACAGTCAAATACAAGTAGAATAAAATGCTAAAAAGCATCAAGCCAAAGACACTGTTACACCAATCACTCTCCTGGTCCTACGTGTTTCGAAACACAGGTATCTGTGACCTCATCAGGGGCTAGATAGGGTGTATATAAACAGATATCAAGTAGTTACAGATCATCATCACAAATAATCGGCATCAGATAGTTTAGTACAGCATAGAGGGCCACCGATACAGAATCAGCCCCCCATAGTATGATGTGGCTAACCTGCTATATCTATTTGAACAGTAAATACGATTTGTCACGAACTTCTCGGCTCGGCAGTTGATGACTTATCCGGCATAAATTATTTCAGCTTTCCGGTGCTCCGGTGGGCTGGAAAAGGTGGATACAGTCCTAGGAGACTCTTTCTTAGGACTGTATCCACCTTTTCCAGCCCACTGGAGCACTGGAAAGCTGAACTAATTTATGCAGGAAAAGTCATCAACTGCCGAGCCGAGAAGTTCGTGACGAATCGAATTTACTGTAAGTTTGCTCATCTCTAGTTATATCCTCAGACAAGCTGGTTATACCATTGTGAGGACAAGACTATTTCCTAATAAGTATTCAAAAAACTATATGTTGTTCTAATATATGCCCAACCAACAATGGCTGTCTCTATAATCTAAAGACAAACAGAGCGTCATATCAGAGACGATCCTCACAGCTAGAAACTTATTTACAGCACCCGGTATCTTCATGATCATAGACGGCACCCAGGCTAGGTATGTAGGGCACAGGTGAAGGAACCTGAATGTAGTGCAGCCGTACAAAGGGGCAGAGGTGATAGTCATATATACCCACCAACATCCTTTATACCAGTGGTCTCCAACCTCCGGACCTCCAGATGTTGGAAAACTACAACTCCCAGCATGCCCGGACAGCCGTTGGCTGTCCGGGCATGCTGGGAGTTGTAGTTTTCCAACATCTGGAGGGCCGCAGGTTGGAGACCACTGCTTTATACTATGTGGCTATGCTGGTTTTCAGCAAAAATGCTGACAGTGGCAATTTCCGTAACCATAAATAAGTGCTGTACAGGATGCACATCGCTTCCCAAATTATTGATAGTGTATATTTACATAGATATTGTAGGGTTTTACTTTGTCATTGTTACCATAAAACCAGAACCCGCCTTCATCCAGCCTCAAGGACCCTTTTATTCTAGGATGGCTTTTAGCCCATATTTCCTGTAGTCACGTGAGAGGAGTCTGAAAGTTCAAGGCTGTAAGTGGTGCACACGAGCTGCGGAGCAGTCATCTCAGGCGTCTGCCAACAGCACCGCCGTGGGAGCTGCCACACACCGGTTATCGGCTGTACCACGTTATTGGGAGACGTTCTGCGTGTAAAGCCCCATTTAAAATGGTGGAATTTCCAGCCAAAAAAAAGAAAAATCAGCCCGGAAATTCCGCAGGCAGCAGGACTGGTCGGAAATGCGCCTTCTCCATAGACGACAATGCATTCCTGATCAGATTCCGCAGAACGAGTGAACATGTCCGGAATCGGAATTTCTGGACGTTCTGCCGCGTGCACGGTGCAGCAGATGCCCATTGAAAACAACAGGAGTCTGCCGCAATGGAATTTCCGAGCGGAACTTTTCCACCGGATTCAGCTCGGAAATTAAAAGGGGTATTCCAGGCAAAAACATACATACATATATACATATATATATATATATATATATATATATATATATATATATATATATCTCAATTGGCTCCGGAAAGTTAAACAGATTTGTAAATTACTTCTATTAAAAAATCTTAATCCTTCCAATAGTTATTAGCTTCTGAAGTTTTCTGTCTAACTGCTCATTGATGATGTCACGTCCCGGGAGCTGTGCATGATGGGAGAATATCCCCATAGGAACTGCACAGCTCCCGGGACGTGAGTCATCAGAAAGCAGTTAGACAGAAAACAACAACTCAACTTCAGAAGCTAATAACTATTGGAAGGATTAAGATTTTTTTTTATAGAAGTAATTTACAAATCTGTTTAACTTTCCGGAGCCAGTTGATATATAAAATAAAGTTTTTGCCTGGAATACCCCTTTAAGCCATGTGAATGGAGTTTCGTCTCGTATATGGAATAGTGTGGTCTACTCTACTAATCCAAACTTCATTTTTGCAGCATACTGATGTATACCAGGTCGATGGGGTCCAAAAGGACACCCTAATGGCCTCTGTCAGTGATATAAAAGACATCTTTAGTGTCAGTATACAGTGGTCCCTCAACATATGATGGTAATCCGTTCCAAACGGACCATCGTTTGTTGAAACCATCGTATGTTGAGGGATCCGTGCAATGTAAAGTATAGGGCAGTGGTCTCCAACCTGCGGACCTCCAGATGTTACAAAACTATAACACCCAGCATGCCCGGACTGCCAACGGCTGGAGATCTGCAGTGTGAAAACAACGTTTCTATACATATCTAATACAGTCTGATAATCCAGAATATTTCATATTCTAGCTTCATCAGTGCTGTATTAAAAAGGCTCGAAGTTTTTTGGGTAAATGCCCACTACACAGATTTTCTATTTTAGGGTCTATTCACACGTACATTATTCTGTGCAGATTTGAGGCGCGGGATTTCAAGCTGGGCTCAGTCATTTTGGTTTACACTGAAATCTGCAGCAGAAAATCTGCGCAGAATATTGTGCGTGTGAATAGACCATTAGGGCGGAAAATTGCACTTGCACCCCAGCAGCAGATGACTGCGCCGGTAAAGCGGATGCGATTTTTTAAACCACATCTAAATAGAGTCAATTTATCCGTCGCTGTAATATCTGCGCCAAATCCTCACCCGATCTAAAATTCTGGGCAGATTTGTTTTTCCCCCTTGATGTAATCCATAGTGTGCATTAGATACCCTGTGGTACGTCTTACCCGGTCCATAAAACTTCTTGCCCCTTGTCACGTCGAACACCTTGCCGTTGATGGCCATGAGGATGCGGGGGTTCTGCGTCCCATCGTACTCCTTCAGCTGTGCCAGGGTGAAGTCTCTCCTCTTCATCTTGGGCAGCTGCTCCTCCTGAGGCTCCTCGGGTTGGGGTTTGTCGCCCCGCAGGATCTTGTAGAGCAGGTACAGGCACAGGCACAGCAGGCAGATGTTAAGGGGGGAGGTGAAGATCTCGTGCAGGATGCCCCCCTCAGCCACGACCACCTCTTCAGCCATGTCCACCTCCTCAGCCATGATCACCTAGGGATCTCCTGGTCACAGTGAAGATCAGATCCTGACACCTGCAGAAAGAGACACAGAGTGATCCCAGGAGCCTACTACTACCCACATAACAACACATGGCTCCACAACAGGCACATTGTTCCTAGGGGGGAATTCACACAAGCCGCATATTTCACTAATCCGGCGTGTGTGAGTCCCGTCTACACAAGAACCGCAGACGTCCACAGCCCGCACTCACCCGCTCCGTGCAGCACGCACACTGACGCTCCTGCCCTCCTCCCACCAGCAGTGGGCGCTCTGCTCACACGGGCGGGATTGGCCTGCGCTGCACAGGAAGAGGAGGCTGCTTCCTGCTTCTCTACCCACTCGTGTTCCAGGTCAAATGTCGCTTCACTGTGTACACACTGCCGCGCGGATGGGAGTAGTTGTTCTTGCGTCTTTATTTCAGCATTTATTAGAGCAGTGTTTCCCAAGCAGGGTGCCTCCAGCTGTTGCAAAACTACAACTCCCAGCATGCCCGGACAGCCGAAGGCTGTCCGGGCATGCTGGGAGTTGTAGTTTTGCAACAGCTGGAGGCACCCTGACTTGGAAACTCTAGTAGAGGGAAATCCCCATTCATTATAGGGGCGACCGTAATGAAAACAAGAAGGATACCTGACACCCACCGGCTGCAGTTTCCTGCATTAACCCCTTAAAGGGATACTACCGTGGAAAACTTTTTTTTTTTTTTTTTTTTTTTTTTTTTTTATCGACTGGTGCCAGAAAGTTTAAACAGATTTGTAAATTACTTCTATTAAAAAAATCTCAATCCTTCCAGTACTTATTAGCGTCTGTATACTACAGAGGAAATGATTATCTTTTTGGATTTCTCTTCTGTCACGACCACATTGCTCTCTGCTGTCCATTTTAGGAACTGTCCAGAGCAGCATATGTTTGCTATGGGGATTTTCTCCTGCTCTGGACAGTTCCTAAAATGACCAGCGGAGGTCAGCAGAGAGCACCGTGGTCGTGACATCAGAGAAATCTAAAAAGATAAACATTTCCTCTGTAGTATAAAGCCCCTAAAAAGGACAGGAAGGATTGAGATTTTTTTAATAGAAGTAATTTACAAATCTGTTTAACTTTCTGGCACCAGTTGATTAAAAAAAAAAAAGTTTTCCACGGTAGTACCCCTTAACCTCTTCAGGACATAGGGCGTATGGATACGCCCTGCATTCCGAGTCCTTAAGGACCGAGGGCGTATCCATACGCCCGTGGGAAATCCGGCCCCCACCGCTAGCCGGAGGGGCGCCGGAGCCGGATGCCTGCTGAAATCGTTCAGCAGGCATCCCGGCATATCGCCCAGGGGGGTCATTATGTCCCCCCATGTCGGCGATCGCAGCACATCGCTCATCAATTCAGATGAGCGATGCGCTGCGATTCCGTTCCCCGCCGCTCACCGGGCGGGGATCGGAGCCGGATGTCTGCTGATTTCTATCAGCAGACATCCCGGCAGTGTGCCGGAGGAGGTCCGGAGGACCTCCTATACCGGCGATCGCTGCAGGACGCCGGTAACTACTAACCGGCGTTCTGCAGCGGTTCCGGGTCCTCAGGGTCACGTGTGACCCTGTTACCCGGATATAGATGGTGACTGGTGGTGTAGTATACACCACCAATCACCATCCGTACTGTACTGGGGGCTGGCATTGTGGCCACCCCCCTCAGTACAGTTGTGATTGGGTGGCCAAAGTGGCCACACCAATCACAGTGTAATGGGAGGGGATGGTGGGGGGTAGGAGCACGTTGCTCCGTTCTGCCCACCATTCCACAGAGATCTGGTGTGCAGGACGGAGCCCCGTGCTGCCCACCATCCCCTGAGTCCAAAAAAAGTGCCCCTTGCCCCCTTTCTGTGGCCCCTTGGCACAGAAATCCCCAGGGATAGCTTTAGATTTAGGTAGGGACAGGTTAGGGTTAAAAAAAAAAAAGTTTTCTTTTTTTTTTCTTTTTTCGGCGTACCTCAGTGGGTGTCCGTGGGTCCGTAGCACCTTTAGCTGCGTGACCCCGGCCCTGCTGGGTCGCTGCGGTCTGCCGCCAGCCTTTTTTTTTTGGCGCAGATCTTTTTTTTTTTCTTTTTTCCCTAAGCGTGTGTGCGGACCCTCTTAGTTATAAAAGAGCGGTCCGCCACCGTTTGTTAAAGCCCACCCGCCGCTGATCAGTCCCGTAGTACTGATCAGCGTTTTTTTTTTGTGGTGCCGGCGCTTTTTTACGCGTTTTCCAGCGCTTTTTTTGCACCCATAGGCGGTCCGTGCCACCAGTAGCAGGCGTGTACTGTGTGGACGGACCGTACCTGTGTGTGCAGCCTGTCCCACCGCTGTCAGTGATTTATCACTGATCAGCGTTTTTTTTTTTGTTCAGGCGGGTGCATTTTTTCCGGGGTTAAGCGTTTTTTTATTTTATTTTTCGGGTTTTTTGTGTGGGGGTCTGAGTACAAGCCACCAGCCACTGTTCTGGGCTGAGTGGCCGGACCCCCCTCTGACTTCTGCGCCCCTTGCCGCCACAAGCGCTAATCAGTGCGCACACCACTGATTAGATAAACGCTTATTTTTTTGGCGCAGGGTTTTTTTTGCGCTAGAAGTCCCCCCTTTTTTTTTTTAAAAGTCCCCTTTTTATTTTATATTTTTTTCTGTTAGGGCGGGTTAGTTTAGTTAGGTTAGGTTAGGGCGGGTTAGGGCGGGTTAGGGAGGTAGTATCGCACCACACCACACGCAGCACACACACCAATAAAGTTTCCCCCCCCCCACACACACACATACCCGTATCCCCATTAGAGTAGGGAAATGGCCCGCAGAGCGTTTTCGGCGGAGGAGGCATATGCCATAATTGCCTCCGACACCGAGAGCGGCTCAGAGGACGATGAAGACCCCACCTTCCTTATTTCATCGTCCTCCTCATCATCTAGTTCAGATGATGAGCCACCAAGGTGGCGGAGACGCCGCCGTGCGGTGCCGCAAACCTCCTCTGCCCTTGACCCTGTGCCCCATGCTAGTATGAGTCCCCCTGGCGCTCATACTAGTGAAGCCCCCCTGCCAAGGTCACTGGTACCTCGTACCGGAGAACTTGTCTGGGCTGAGCCAGCGGACCACGAGCCTGTGATTCCTGAGTTTGTTGGCGACTCAGGAATCAAGATTAACATCGCCGGGTTCACTGAAAAGGACTTTTTCGGTCATTTTTTCAGTGACGACTTTGTTAATCTAATGGTTACACAGACGAATCTGTATGCCCAACAGTTCGTCGCCGCTAACCCGGGCTCACTTTTAGCTAGACCCGGCGGCTGGACTCCAGTCGATGCAGCCGAAATGAGGACCTTTTGGGGCCTTGCGCTGCATATGGGTCTAGTTAAAAAACCCTGTGTCAGGCAATATTGGAGTGGGGACGTCTTTTACCAGACACCCCTCTACAGTATGGCCATGGCACGTTCCCGGTTTGAGGCCATTCGGAGATGTTTGCATTATGCTGATAATGCGGCATGTCCCCCCCGAACTGATCCCGCGTATGACCGCCTGTATAAAATCAGGCCGGTCATCAATCACTTCGGGGCCAGATTTTGGGAGGCCTATGTCCCTGGAAGGGAGGTCGCTATTGATGAGTCGCTCATCAGCTTTAAGGGGAGACTCAGCTTCCGGCAATACATCCCTACCAAGCGAGCGCGGTATGGCGTGAAGATGTATAAACTTTGCGAGAGTACCTCCGGGTACACTTGCAAGTTTATGGTGTATGAGGGACGAGATTCCTGCATTGAACCCCCAGATTGTTCCCCCACTCTGGGTGTTAGCGGGAAAATCGTTTGGGGCCTTTTGCACCCATTGCTAGATAAAGGTTACCACCTTTACGTGGATAACTTTTATACTAGTATCCCTCTCTTCACATCCCTCGCCGCCAGATCCACGCTCGCTTGTGGGACAGTCCGGAAGAATCAAAGAGGCCTTCCTTCCTATCCCCTGCAGACTCCTATCCCCCGGGGTGAGTCCCGTGCCCTCACCCATGATAACCTGTTGTTGGTCCGGTATAAGGACAAGAGGGATGTCCTTATGCTCACCACAATTCATGGGAATGGCAGCACCCCTGTCCCTGTGCGAGGTACCGTGGGACCGGTCCTCAAGCCCGATTGTATTCTGGACTACAATCGGTATATGGGGGGAGTTGATCTTTCTGATCAAGTCCTCAAGCCATATAATGCCATGCGGAAAACAAAGATATGGTACAAAAAAGTTGCGGTCTACATGGTACAGGTTGCCATGTACAACTCTTTTGTACTGTACAAGAACGCTGGCAACACAGGGACATACCTGGAGTTCCAAGAGGAAGTTCTAAAGGCCCTCATCTATGGTGACCGCCAAAGAGCGGGTCAGAGCACCTCTGTAACTTCAGGTCCCCGGATCGTCCCCGGCCAACACTTTCCATGTGTGATCCCCCACACTGGAAAGAAGGGACGATCTCAGAAGAAATGCAGAGTGTGTCGCAAGAGGGGGATTCGGAAGGACACCACCACTCAATGCGACACTTGCCCCGATCATCCGGGCCTCTGCATAGGCTGCTTCAGGGAGTATCACACTTCCATGGAGTACTAAATTTTCCGTAATTTGCCCTAATTTTAATTACCCACAATTCGACTCCAATGTACCAGTCCAGGGTACACTGTCTTCCAAATTTTATACCAAACCCCCCCCCCCAAAAAAAAAAAATAACCTTTTTCTCAATACCCCCAATATCTTTTTTTTTTCTTCCCCCTAAAAATGGGTCATGGGACACAGAGTCAACAGCATTGGAGGTTTGCAGTTGCCTCAAATGCGCAACGCTCTCTCTCCCCACCTGAGCGGGTTGCGCATTTGAGGTAACAGAATAGGGACGGCCCCACCCATCCCCTTCCCAGAATGATGATTCAGAGTATAGGGTTTGGGGCGGGCATCCTTTTTACTTTTGGCTGTACTCTGGGTCATCATTCTGGGAAAATAATTGGCATATCAGTTCTAAAATTGCAATTTTCTTCCCCCCATAGTACACTTCATCCATTCCTGGAAAATAAATGAAGGGAACACCCATCTGTTCCAAATCTCCACTTCACCCTATACACCTTCCCTAGGGGGTGTACTGTTTGTAATAATCTCACATATGGGTGTTCCTTTCTTGTATTTTCCTCTGAATGTATGTAACTGTTAGGTCCGTAACAAACATCCGCCTCAAATGCAAAGAGTTCTCGCTGAACTCTGTCGTATTTCCAGGCGACAATTCAGAGTCACATGTTAGTTGTTCCCAAAAAGATGAAGCAGAGCATAGGTTGAAAATTGCAATTTTCAAAAGCTACCCTTCATCCATTCCTGGAAAATAAATTTAGGAAACCCCTGTGCGTTAGAAATGTCCTCTTTACCCCTATACCCATTCCTCAGGGTGGGTACTTTCTGTAATGGTGTCACATGTGGGTGTTTCATTTTTGTATTTTCCTCGGAATGTATGTAACCGTCAGCTACTGATATGCCATAGGCCACAAATACAAAGTGACCTCTATGACTTCTGAGCCTTGTTGTGCGCCCGCCCAGCACGTTACCCCATATGTGGATGGATTTTTATAGTCACGGGAAAAAGCCCTCCAAAATTTGTAACCCAATTCCTCATATTACCCCTTGTGAAAATGTTAAAAATTGGGTAGACCCAGCATTTTAGTGTAAAAAAATCAAATTTTTCAATTTAGGCCCACTTTTCAAAAAAACTGTGAGGTGTAAGAACTCACTGTAACACTGTTACGTTCCCCGAGGGGTCTAGTTTCCAAAATGTAATGCCATGTGGTTTTTTTTCTGCTGTCCTGGCACCAAAGGGGCTTCCTAAATGAGGCATGCCCCCAGAGCAAAATTTGCTTCCAAAAAGCCAAAATGTGACTCCTTCTCTTCTGAGACATGTAGTGCGCCAACAGAGCAGTTTTTACCCCCATATGGGGTGTTTTCTGAATCGGGAGAAATTGGGCTTCAAATTTTGGGGGGTATTTTCTGATATTACCCTTTTAAAAAATGTAAAATTTTTGGGAAAACAAGCATTTTAGGTAAAAAATTTTACTTTTTTTTTACATTTGCAAAAGTCATGAAACCCCTGTGGGGTATTAAGGTTCACTTTACCCCTTGTTATGTTCCCCAAGGGGTCTAGTTTCCAAAATGGTATGCCATGTGTTTATTTTTTGCTGTCCTGGCACCATAGGGGCTTCCTAAATGCGGCATGCCCCCAGAGCAAAATTTGCTTCCAAAAAGCCAAATGTGACTCCTTCTCTTCTGAGACCTGTAGTGCGCCAGCAGAGCACTTTTTACCCACATATGGGGTGTTTTCTGAATCGGGAGAAATTGGACTTCAAATTTTGGGGGGCATTTTCTGCTATTACCCTTTTCAAAAATGTTAAATTTTTGGGAAAACAAGCATTTTAGGTAAAAAATTTTACTTTTTTTTTACATTTGCAAAAGTCATGAAACCCCTGTGGGGTATTAAGGTTCACTTTACCCCTTGTTATGTTCCCCAAGGGGTCTAGTTTCCAAAATGGTATGCCATGTGTTTTTTTTTTGCTGTCCTGGCACCATAGGGGCTTCCTAAATGCGGCATGCCCCCAGAGCAAAATTTGCTTCCAAAAAGCCAAATGTGACTCCTTCTCTTCTGATACCTGTAGTGCGCCAGCAGAGCACTTTTTACCCCCATATGGGGTGTTTTCGGAATCGGGAGAAATTGGGCTTCAAATTTTGGGGGGTATTTTCTGCTATTACCCTTTTCAAAAATGTAAAATTTTTGGGAAAACAAGCATTTTAGGTAAAAAATTTTACTTTTTTTTTACATTTGCAAAAGTCATGAAACCCCTGTGGGGTATTAAGGTTCACTTTACCCCTTGTTATGTTCCCCAAGGGGTCTAGTTTCCAAAATGGTATGCCATGTGTTTTTTTTTTGCTGTCCTGGCACCATAGGGGCTTCCTAAATGCGGCATGCCCCCAGAGCAAAATTTGCTTCCAAAAAGCCAAATGTGACTCCTTCTCTTCTGATACCTGTAGTGCGCCAGCAGAGCACTTTTTACCCCCATATGGGGTGTTTTCGGAATCGGGAGAAATTGGGCTTCAAATTTTGGGGGGTATTTTCTGCTATTACCCTTTTCAAAAATGTAAAATTTTTGGGAAAACAAGCATTTTAGGTAAAAAATTTTACTTTTTTTTTACATTTGCAAAAGTCATGAAACCCCTGTTGGGTATTAAGGTTCACTTTACCCCTTGTTATGTTCCCCAAGGGGTCTAGTTTCCAAAATGGTATGCCATGTGTTTTTTTTTTGCTGTCCTGGCACCATAGGGGCTTCCTAAATGCGGCATGCCCCCAGAGCAAAATTTGCTTCCAAAAAGCCAAATGTGACTCCTTCTCTTCTGAGACCTGTAGTGCGCCAGCAGAGCACTTTTTACCCCCATATGGGGTGTTTTCTGAATCGGGAGAAATTGGGCTTCAAATGTTGGGGGGCATTTTCTGCTATTACCCTTTTCAAAAATGTAAAATTTTTGGGCAAACAAGCATTTTAGGTAAAAAATTTTACTTTTTTTTTACATTTGCAAAAGTCATGAAACCCCTGTGGGGTATTAAGGTTCACTTTACCCCTTGTTATGTTCCCCAAGGGGTCTAGTTTCCAAAATGGTATGCCATATGTTTTTTTTTTGCTGTCCTGGCACCATAGGGGCTTCCTAAATGCGGCATGCCCCCAGAGCAAAATTTGCTTCCAAAAAGCCAAATGTGACTCCTTCTCTTCTGAGACCTGTAGTGCGCCAGCAGAGCACTTTTTACCCCCATATGGGGTGTTTTCTGAATCGGGAGAAATTGGGCTTCAAATGTTAGGGGGCATTTTCTGCTATTACCCTTTTCAAAAATGTAAAATTTTTGGGCAAACAAGCATTTTAGGTAAAAAATTTTACTTTTTTTTTACATTTGCAAAAGTCATGAAACCCCTGTGGGGTATTAAGGTTCACTTTACCCCTTGTTATGTTCCCCAAGGGGTCTAGTTTCCAAAATGGTATGCCATATGTTTTTTTTTGCTGTCCTGGCACCATAGGGGCTTCCTAAATGCGGCATGCCCCCAAAGCAAAATTTGCTTCCAAAAAGCCAAATGTGACTCCTTCTCTTCTGAGACCTGTAGTGCGCCAGCAGAGCACTTTTTACCCCCATATGGGGTGTTTTCTGAATCGGGAGAAATTGGGCTTCAAATTTTGGGGGGCATCTTCTGCTATTACCCTTTTCAAAAATGTAAAATTTTTGGGAAAACAAGCATTTTAGGTAAAAAATTTTACTTTTTTTTTACATTTGCAAAAGTCATGAAACCCCTGTGGGGTATTAAGGTTCACTTTACCCCTTGTTATGTTCCCCAAGGGGTCTAGTTTCCAAAATGGTATGCCATATGTTTTTTTTTTGCTGTCCTGGCACCATAGGGGCTTCCTAAATGCGGCATGCCCCGAAAGCAAAATTTGCTTCCAAAAAGCCAAATGTGACTCCTTCTCTTCTGAGACCTGTAGTGCGCCAGCAGAGCACTTTTTACCCCCATATGGGGTGTTTTCTGAATCGGGAGAAATTGGGCTTCAAATTTTGGGGGGCATTTTCTGCTATTACCCTTTTCAAAAATGTAAAATTTTTGGGAAAACAAGCATTTTAGGTAAAAAATTTTACTTTTTTTTTACATTTGCAAAAGTCATGAAACCCCTGTGGGGTATTAAGGTTCACTTTACCCCTTGTTATGTTCCCCAAGGGGTCTAGTTTCCAAAATGGTATGCCATGTGTTATTTTTTTGCTGGTTTGACACCCTAGGGGCTTCCTAAAGGTGACATGCCCCCCAAAAACCATTTCAGAAAAATGTTCTCTCCAAAATCCCCTTGTCGCTCCTTCGCTTCTGAGCCCTCTACTGCGCCCGCCGAACAATTAACATAGACATATGAGGTATGTGCTTACTCAAGAGAAATTGGGCTACAAATACAAGTAACAATTTTCTCCTTTTACCTCTTGCAAAAATTCAAAAATTGGGTCTACAAGAACATACGAGTGTAAAAAATGAAGATTTTGAATTTTCTCCTTCAGATTGCTGCTATTCCTGTGAAACACCTAAAGGGTTAAAACACTGACTGAATGTCATTTTGAATACTTTGGGGGGTGTAGTTTTTATAATGGGGTCTTTCATGGGGTATTTCTAATATGAAGACCCTTCAAATCCACTTCAAACCTGAACTGGTGTCTGAAAAATAGCGAGTTTGAAAATTTTGTGAAAAATTGGAAAATTGCTGCTGAACTTTGAAGCCCTCTGGTGTCTTCCAAAAGTAGAAACTCATAAATTTTATGATGCAGACATAAAGTAGACATATTGTATATGTGAATAATAAAAAAAAAAAAATGGAATATCCATTTTCCTTACAAGCAGAGAGCTTCAAAGTTTGAAAAATGCAAAATTTTCAATTTTTTCATGAAATTTTGGGATTTTTCACCAAGAAAGGATGCAAGTTACCACAAAATTTTACCACTATGTTAAAGTAGAATATGTCACGAAAAAACAATCTCAGAATCAGAATGATAACTAAAAGCATTCCAGAGTTATTAATGTTTAAAGTGACAGTGGTCAGATGTGCAAAAAACGCTCCGGTCCTTAAGGCCAAAATGGGCTTGGTCCTGAAGGGGTTAAGGACCCAGACCATTTATACCTTAAAGGGGTACTCCGGTGCTTAGACATCTTATCCCCTATCCAAAGGATAGGGGATAAGATACCTGATCGCGGGAGTCCCGCTGCTGGGGATCTTGCACGCGGCACGTTTGTAATCAGTCCCCGGAGCCTGTTCGCTCCGGGTCTGATTACCGGCGACTACAGGGCGGGCGGCATGTGACTTCACGCCTCCGCCCCCCCCCCCCCGTGTGACGTCAGGCTCCGCCCCTCAATGCAAGTCTATGGGAGGGGGCTTGACAGCTATCACGCCCCTTCCCGTAGGCTTGCATTGAGGGGGAGAGGGTGATGTCACACGCCGCCCGCCCACCCTGTGGTCGCCGGTAATCAGACCCGGAGCGAACATGCTTCGGGGACTGATTACAAATGGGGTGCCGCGTGCAAGATCACCGGGGTCCCCAGTGGCGGGACTCCCGCGATCAGGCATCTTATCCCCTATCCTTTGGAATTTATTAAGGGCTGCAGTGAGCATTTACACCCCACTGGCGTTTGACAGATCTTTGGATCAGTGGGCTGTGCAAATGAAAAATTCTGTCATCTGTCAGACACCTGTGGGAGGTAAATGCTCACTGTACCCCTTATTACATTACATGAGGGGTGTAGTTTCCAAAATGAGGTCACATGTGGGGGGGGGGGGTCCATTGTTCTGGCACTATGGGGGCTTTGTAAATACACGTGGCCTTCAATTCCGGACAAATTTTCTCTTCAAAATCCCAATGGCGCTCCTTCTCTTCTGAGCATTGTAGTGTGCCAGCAGAGCACTTTACATCCACATATGGGGTATTTTCTTCCTTCTTTTTTTTTCTTCATTTTCCCATCCAACTTTAATGAAAATTCGTCAAACACCTGTGGGGTGTTAAGGCTCACTATACCCCTTGTTACATTCATTGAGCGGTGTAGTTTCCAAAGTGGGTACACATGTCGGTATTCATTTTTTTGCGTTTATGTCAGAACCGCTGTAAAATCAGCCACCCCTGTGCAAATCACCAATATAGGCCTCAAATGTACATAGTGCACTCTCACTCCTGAGCCTTGTTGTGCACCCGCAGAACATTTTACGCCCACATATGGGGTATTTCTGTACTCAGGAGAAATTGCGTTACAAATTTTGGGGGTCTCTTTTTGCTTTTACCGCTTGTGAAAATAAAAAGTATGGGGCAACACCAGCATGTTAGTGTAAAAATGTAAAGTTTTTTTACACTAACAGGCTGGTGTAGCCCCCAACTTTTCCTTTTTATAAGGGGTAAAAGGAGAAAAAGCCCCCCAGAATTTGTAGTGCAATTTCTCCCGAGTACGGAAATACCCCATATGTGGCCCTAAACTGTTTCCTTGAAATACGACAGGGCTCCAAAGTGAGAGAGCGCCATGCGCATTTGAGGACTACATTAGGGATTGCATAGGGGTGGACATTGGGGTATTCTACGCCAGTGATTCCCATACTGGCTGCCTCCAGCTGTTGCTAAACTCCCAGCATGCCTGGACAGTCAGTGGTTTTGCAACAGCTGGAGGCTCCGTTTTGGAAACACTGCCGTACAATAAGTTTTTCATTTTTATTGGGGGGACAGTGTAAGGGGGTGTATATGTAGTGTTTTACTCTTTATTATGTGTTAGTGTAGTGTAGTGTTTTCAGGGTACAGTCGCACTGGCGGCTTTACGGTGAGTTTCCCGCTAGGAGTTTGCGCTGCGGCAAAAAATTTGCCGTAGCCCAAACTTGAAGCAGGAAACTTACTGTATACTTGCCCGTGTGAATGTACCCTGTACATTCACATGGGGGGTCAAACCTCCAGCTGTTTCAAAACTACAACTCCCAGCATGTACTGACAGACCATCCATGCTGGGAGTTGTACTTTTGCAACAGCTGGAGGCACACTGGTTGGAAAACCTTCAGTTAGGTTCTGTTACCTAACTCAGTATTTTCCAACCAGTGTCCCTCCAGCTGTTGCAAAACTACAACTCCCAGCATGTACTGATCGCCAAAGGGCATGCTGGGAGATGTAGTTATGCAACAACTGGAAGTACGCAACTACAACTAGCAGCATGCCGAGAGAGCTGTTTGCTGTTTGGGCATGCTGGGATTTGCAGTCTTGGAACATCTGGAGGGCTACAGTTTAGAGACCACTGCACAGTGATCTCCAAACTGTGGCCCTCCAGATGTTGCAAAACTACAAATCCCAGCATGCACAGACAGCAAACTGAGTTGTGGTTTTTCAAGATCTAGAGGGCCACAGTTTAGAGATCACTGCAAAGTGATCTCCAAATTGCAGCCCTCCAGCTGTTGCAAAACTAGAAATCCCAGCATGCCCAAACAGCTGTCTGGGCATGCTGTGACTTGTAGTATTGCAACATCTGGAGGGCTACAGTTTAGAGACCACTGTATAGTGGTCTCAGACTGTAGCCCTCCAGATGTTGCTAGGCAACTCACTGGCTTCCTTAGGATCCAGGGAGCCGCATCGCCGTCCTCTTCTTCCGCAGATCTCTGCTGCCGATCGCCACCCGCAGCCTCCGCCGATGGGTAAGTGGACTTCGGCGCCGGTCCTCTATCGGTTTCCCCATTCTGTCGGGCCTATTGTGAGTGGGCAGAACGGGGAAACCGAAAGTTAACCCCCCGACCCCGATCTGCTATTGGTCGTCGCTCTAGATGACCAATAGCAGGGATAGCACCTCACTCCTATCCCCTCAGGGTGATCGTTGGTGTCTTGATCAACCGCGATCCCCCTTATATTCCGGGTCACCATAGACCGAGTATGACCCAGAATTGGCGCAAATCACACCGGCGATTTGCGCAGATTGCCGACATGGGGGAGTCTGATGACCCCCCTGGGCATTTGCGCGGGGTGCCTGCTGATCGATATCAGCAGTCACCCCGGTCCGGTCCCCGCCAAGCGTGCGGCGGGGACCGAAATTCCCACCGTGCTGACAACTTATCCCCTATCTAAAGGATAGGGGATAAGTTGCCTGATCTCGCACGCAGCACCCCCTCTCATCAGACATCGCTCCGGGTCTGATGACTGCCGATCACGGGGCCGGAGTATCGTGACGTCACGGCTCCGCCCCCTCAATGCAAGTCTATGGCAGGGGGCGAGACAGCTGTCTCGCCCCTGCCATAGACTTGCATTGAGGGGGCGGAGCGTTACGTCACACGGGGGCAGAGCTGTGACATTACGATCACCGGCCCCGTCATCAGACCCGGAGCGGATGTTCGCTCCGGGGCCTGATGAGAGCGGGGTGCTGTGTGCGAGATCGCGGGGGTCCCCAGCGGTGGGACCCCACGCGATCAGGCAACTTATCCCCTATCCTTTAGATAGGCGATAAGTTGTCAGCACGGTAGTACCCCTTTAACCCCTTCATGACCCAGCCCATTTTCACCTTCATGACCTGGGCATTTTTTGAAAATCTGACCACTGTCACTTTAAACATTAATAACTCTGGAATGCTTTTACTTATCATTCTGATTCCGAGATTGTTTTTTCGTGACATATTCTACTTTATGTTATTGGTAAAATTTCACTGATATTTGTATCCTTTCTTGGTAAAAAATCTAAAAATTTCATGAAAATTTTGAAAATTTAGCATTTTTCTAACTTTGAAAGTCTCTGCTTGAAAGGAAAATGGATATTCCAAATAAATTACATATTGATTCACATATACAATATGTCTACTTTGTGTTTGCATAAAAAAATTGACAAGTTTTTACGTTTGGAAGACACCAGAGGGCTTCAAAGTTCAGCAGCAATTTTCCAATTTTTCTCAAGATTTTCAAAATCGTAATTTTTCAGGGCCCAGTTCAGGTTGGAAGTGGATTTTAAGGGTCTTCATATTAGAAATACCCCATAAATGACCCCATTATAAAAACTGCACCCCCCAAAGTATTCAAAATGACATTCAGTAAGTGTTTTAACCCTTTAGGTGTTTCACAGGAATAGCAGCAAAGTGAAGGAGAAAATTCTAAATCTTCATTTTTTACACTCGCATTTTCTTGTAGACCCAATTTTTGGATTTTTACAAGGGGTAAAAGGAGAGAAATCACCCTCAAATTGGTAACCCAATTTCTCTTGAGTAAGGAAATACCTCATATGCGTATGTAAAATGTTCGGCGGGCGCAGTAGAGGGCTCAGAAGGGAAGGAGCGACAATGGGATTTTGGAGAGTGAGTTTTTCTGAAAGGGTTTTTGGGGGGCATGTCCCATTTAGGAAGCCCCTATGGTGCCAGAACAGTGGACCCCCCCCACATGTGACCCCATTTTGGAAACTATACCCCTCATGGAATTTAATAAGGGGTGCAGTGAGCATTTACGCCCCACTGGCGTTTGACAGATATTTGAAACAGTGGACTGTGCAAATCAAAAATTTTATTTTTCATTTTCACAGACCACTGTTCCAAAAATCTGTCATACACCAGTGGGGTGTAAATGCTCACTGCACCCCTTATTAAATTCCGTGAGGGGTGTAGTTTCCAAAATGGGGTCACATATGGATATTTATTGTTTTGCGTTTGTCAGAACTGCTGTAACAATCAGCCAACCCTGTGCAAATCGCCTCAAATGTACATGGCGCACTCTCCCTTCTGGGCCTTGTTGTGCGCCCCCAGAGCACTTTGCGCCCACATATGGGGTATCTCCGTAGTCGGGAGAAATTGCGTTACAAATTTTGGGGGTCTTTTTTCCCTTTTACCTCTTGTGAAAATGAAAAGTATAGGGCAACACCAGCATGTCAGTGTAAAAAATTTATTTTTTTACACTAACATGCTGGTGTAGACCCCAACTTCACCTTTTCATAAGGGGTTAAAGAAGAAAAAGCCCGCCAAAATTTGTAAGGCAATTTCTCCCGAGTACGGCGATACCCCATATGTGTCCCAAAACTGTTGCCCTGAAATACGACAGGGCTCCAAAGTGAGAGAGCGCCATGCGCATTTGAGGCCTGAATTAGGGATTTGCATAGGGGTATTCTATGCCAATGATTCCCAAACAGGGTGCCTCCAGCTGTTACAAAACTCCCAGCATGCCTGGACAGTCAATGGCTGTCCGGCAATACTGGGAGTTATTATTTTGCAACAGCTGGAGGCTCCGTTTTGGAAACAGTAGCGTACCAGACGTTTTTCATTTTTTGGGGGGAGGGGGGCTGTGTAGGGGTATGTGTATATGTAGTGTTTTTTACTTTTTATTTTAGGTTAGTGTTAGTGTAGTGTAGTGTTTTTAGGGTACAGTCACATGGGCAGAGGTTCACAGCAAGTTTGACGCTGGAAGTTTGAGCTGCAGCGCAAAATTTGCGCCATCTCAAACTTGCAGCACTCACTGAAAACCTCCGCCCATGTGAGTGTACCCTGTACATTCACATTGGGGGGAGGGGGCAAACATCCAGCTGTTGCAAACTCCGAGCATGCCCTTTGGCTGTCCGTGCATGCTGGGAGTTGTAGTTTTGCAACAGCTGGAGGAACGCTGGTTTGGAAACACTAAGTTAAGTAATAAACTTTCAAGTGTTTTGCAACCAAACTTAGTGTTTCCAAACCAGTGTGCCTCCAGCTGTTGCAAAACTACAACTCCCAGCATGCATGGTCTGCCAGTGCATGCTGGGAGTTATAGTTTTGCAACAATTGCAACAGCTGGAGGCACTGAGGTAGGAAACGGACAATGTTTCACAACTAGTGTGCCTCCAGTTGTTGCAAAACTACAACTCCCAGCATGCCCAGACTGCCCAGGCATGCTGGAAGTTGTAGTTTGGCAATATCTGAAGGATCAGATGTTGCCGAACTACAACTTCCAGCATGCTTGGGCAGTCTGGGCATGCTGGGAGTTGTAGTTTTGCAACATCTGGAGGTCCACAGTTTGGAGACCACTGTATAATGGTCTCCAATCTGTGCTCTTCCAGATGTTAGAGAACTACAACTCCCAGCATGCCTGGACAGACTGAGCATGCTGAGATTTGTAGTTTTGCAACATCTGGAAGAGCACAGATTGGAGACCATTATACAGTGGTCTCCAAACTGTGGACCTCCAGATGTTGCAAAACTACAACTCCCAGCATGCCCAGAAAGCCAAAGGCTGTCTGGGCATGCTGGGAGTTGCAGTTTTGAAACTTTCAGAGGCAGCAGTGAGATCGCTTTACGGCGATCTCACTGCTGCCAATGAAGATGCCGCACTGCTGCCGGAAACTCACCTCCGGGACGCAGCGCAGCCGGGACCGCATGGAGGACGCCGGGACCGCCGGGACCGCTCGGGACACCGCTCGGACGGGTAAGTGACGCCGGGGGACGGGTAAGGGACACTTAGCAGAGCGGTGTGTGTCCCGATCCCCGTGATCCGGACTCACACACCGCGCTGCTAAGTATTTTCATAGCGAAACGCTGCTATCAGCTAGTCAGATTTGACCAGCTGATAGCAGCGATCGCTGGGGGGGTGGGGGATGAAACCCCCCGTGGTCGCACGGTAAGATGGCTGGCTATCAGTGATAGCCACCATCTTACCGGGCGCTGCGGGATGCCGCGAGTAGCGGCAGTAATGTTCATGACGTACCTGTATGTCATGGGTCGGGAACACCTTGCCACCCATGACGTACAGGTATGTCATAGGTCGG
The DNA here is from genome assembly GCF_029499605.1 of Hyla sarda. Classification (NCBI taxonomy): domain Eukaryota; kingdom Metazoa; phylum Chordata; class Amphibia; order Anura; family Hylidae; genus Hyla; species Hyla sarda. The sequence continues at coordinate 104,441,705 of NC_079197.1, read as the reverse complement.
GAAGGGGTTAAGGACCAGACCAATTTTATTTTTGCATTTGCGTTTTTTCCTCCTCACCTTCTAAAAAATCATATCTCTCTTATATTTCCATCCACAGACCCATATGAGGGCTTGTTTTTTTGCGTCACCAATTCTATTTTGTAATTACATAACTTATTTTACCATAACATTTACGGCGCAACCAAACAAATATTATTTATGTGGGAAAATTGAACAGAAAACCGCAATTTAGCAAATTTTGGAAGGTTTTGTTTTCACACTGTACACTTTCCGGTAAAAATGACATGTTTTCTTTATTCTGTGGGTCAATACGACTAAAATGATACCCATGTTATATGCTTTTCTATAATTGTACCGCTTAAAAAAAATCTCAAACCATTTTAACAAAATTAGTATGTTTGAAATTGCCCTATTTTGACCACCTATAAGTTTCTCATTTTTCCGTATACGGGGCGGTATGAGGGCTGATTTTTTGTACCATGATCTGTAGTTTTTATCAGTACCACATTTGCTTAGGTTTTATATTTTATAAATTTTTTATTAATTTTTTTTGGAATAAAATGGGACAAAAAAGCTGCAATTTTGGACATTTTGAATTTTTTTACATTTACACTGTTCACCATATGGGATAATTAACAATATATTTTAATAGTTCAGACTTTTACCCATGTGGCCATACCAAATATGTGTATTAATAATTTTTTTTACGCTTTTTGGGGGGTAAAATGGGAAAAACTGACTTTTTACTTTTTTATTGGGAGAGGGGATTTTTGAAATATTTAAACTTTTTTATTTTACATTTTTTTACTTTTGTTTTTTACACTGTAATAGTCCCCATAGGGGTCTATTTATAGCAGTCATTTGATTGCTAATACTGTTCAGTGCTATGCATAGGATCTCGATCTCAGACCAGAGCAGAAGACCCCGGGAGACGGCCGGAGCCAGGTGAGGGGACCTCCAGCTGCCATGCTGGATGATCAGATCTCCGCGGCAGCGCTGCGGGCGATCCGATCATCCATTCAAGGTACCGCACTGCCGCAGATGCCGTCATCTGTATTGATCACGGCATCTGAGGGGTTAATGGTGGACATCCGCGCGATCGCGGATGTCCACCATTACCAGCGGGTCCCTGGCTGCTGATAGCAGCCGGGATCTGCCACGCATGACGCGAGCACCGGTCCGGTGCTCGCGGTCATGGCGGCGCGTAAATGTACGTCATGGTGCGTTAAGTACCATGGCACCATTTACGTCCATTGTTGTTAAGGACACGGGGTTTTTCCGTTTTTGCACTTTCATTTTTTCCTCGTCACCTTCTAAAAATCATAACGCTTTCAATTTTGCACCTAAAATTCCATATTATGGCTTATTTTATGTGCCACCAATTCTACTTTGCAGTGACATTAGTCATTTAACCAATAAATCCATGCCGAAACGGAAAAAAAGTTCATGTCACGATGCCGGCTGGCAGGTAGTGGATCCTCTGTGCCAGAGAGGGATTGGCGTGGACCGTGCTAGAGGATCGGTTCTAAGTCACTACTGGTTTTCACCAGAGCCCGCCGCAAAGCGGGATGGTCTTGCTGCGGCGGTAGTGACCAGGTCGTATCCCCTAGCAACGGCTCAACCTCTCTGGCTGCTGAAGATAGGCGCGGTACAAGGGAGTAGACAGAAGCAAGGTCGGACGTAGCAGAAGGTCGGGGCAGGCAGCAAGGATCGTAGTCAGGGGCAACGGCAGGAGGTCTGGAACACAGGCTAGGAACACACAAGGAAACGCTTTCACTGGCACTAAGGCAACAAGATCCGGCGAGGGAGTGAAGGGGAAGTGAGGTGATATAGGGAAGTGCACAGGTGTAAACACTAATTGGAACCACTGCGCCAATCAGCGGCGCAGTGGCCCTTTAAATCGCAAAGACCCGGCGCGCGCGCGCCCTAGGGAGCGGGGCCGCGCGCGCCGGGACAGAACTGACGGAGAGCGAGTCAGGTACGGGAGCCGGGGTGCGCATCGCGAGCGGGCGCTACCCGCATCGCGAATCGCATCCCGGCCAGAGGCGGTATCGCAGCGCCCCGGGTCCGTGGAACCGACCGGAGCGCTGCAGTGAGAGGAGTGTAGCGAGCGCTCCGGGGAGGAGCGGGGACCCGGAGCGCTCGGCGTAACAGTACCCCCCCCCTTGGGTCTCCCCCTCTTCTTGGAGCCTGAGAACCTGAGGACCAGACTTTTGTCCAGGATATTGTCCTCAGGTTCCCAGGACCTCTCTTCTGGACCACAACCCTCCCAATCCACTAAAAAGAAGGTTTTCCCTCTGACCTTTTTAGATGCTAAAATTTCCTTGACGGAGAAGATGTCCGAGGAGCCGGAGACAGGAGTGGGGGGAACAGATTTGGGAGAGAAACGGTTAATGATAAGTGGTTTAAGAAGAGAAACATGAAAGGCATTAGGAATACGAAGAGAAGGAGGAAGAAGAAGTTTGTAAGAGACAGGATTAATCTGGCGCAAAATCTTGAAAGGACCAAGATAGCGTGGTCCCAACTTATAGCTAGGGACACGGAAGCGGACATATTTGGCGGAGAGCCATACCTTGTCTCCAGGGGAAAAAATGGGAGGAGCTCTTCTTTTCTTATCCGCGAATCTCTTCATGCGTGAAGAAGCCTGTAAGAGAGAATTTTGGGTCTCTCTCCATATGATGGAGAGATCACGAGAAATTTCATCCACAGCGGGCAGACCAGAGGGCAAGGGGGTAGGGAGGGGGGGAAGAGGGTGACGGCCGTACACCACGAAAAACGGGGATTTGGAGGAAGATTCAGAGATTCTGAAATTATACGAGAATTCGGCCCAAGGTAGAAGATCTGCCCAGTCATCCTGGCGGGAGGAAACAAAATGTCGTAAATAGTCACCCAAGATCTGGTTAATTCTTTCTACTTGTCCATTGGATTGAGGATGGTATGCAGAAGAAAAATTTAATTTAATCTTGAGTTGTTTACAGAGAGCCCTCCAGAATTTAGACACAAATTGGACGCCTCTATCCGAGACGATCTGCGTAGGCAACCCGTGAAGACGAAAAATGTGTACAAAAAATTGTTTAGCCAACTGAGGCGCTGAAGGAAGACCAGGAAGAGGGATGAAATGTGCCATTTTGGAGAATCGATCAACGACCACCCAAATAACAGTGTTGCCATGGGATGGGGGTAAGTCAGTAATAAAATCCATACCAATCAGAGACCAAGGTTGTTCGGGAACAGGCAGAGGAAGAAGAAAACCAGCGGGCTTCTGGCGAGGAGTCTTATCCCGGGCACAGATAGTGCAGGCTCGCACAAAGTCCACCACATCAGTCTCTAGAGTCGGCCACCAATAGAAGCGAGAGATGAGTTGCACAGATTTCTTGATGCCCGCATGACCTGCGAGATGGGAGGAGTGACCCCATTTGAGGATTCCGAGGCGTTGGCGTGGAGAAACAAAGGTCTTTCCTGGAGGAGTTTGCCTGATGGAGGCTGGAGAAGTGGAAATCAGGCAGTCAGGAGGAATGATGTGTTGAGGAGAGAGTTCAATTTCAGAAGCATCTGAGGAACGAGAGAGAGCATCGGCCCTAATGTTCTTATCAGCAGGCCGAAAGTGAATTTCAAAATTAAATCGGGCAAAGAACAGAGACCACCTGGCCTGACGAGGATTCAGCCGTTGGGCAGACTCGAGGTATGAGAGGTTCTTGTGATCGGTGTAAATAATAACTGGAAATCTTGATCCCTCCAGCAGATGCCTCCATTCCTCAAGTGCTAATTTAATGGCTAGAAGCTCTCGATCCCCGATGGAGTAGTTCCTCTCCGCCGGAGAGAAGGTCCTAGAAAAAAACCCACAAGTAACAGCATGCCCGGAAGAGTTTTTTTGTAGAAGGACAGCTCCAGCTCCCACTGAGGAGGCATCAACCTCCAATAGGAAGGGTTTAGATGGGTCAGGTCTGGAGAGCACGGGAGCCGAAGAGAAGGCAGACTTGAGTCGTTTAAAGGCGTCTTCCGCTTGAGGAGGCCAAGACTTGGGATCGGCATTTTTTTTGGTTAAAGCCACAATAGGAGCCACAATGGTAGAAAAATGTGGAATAAATTGCCTGTAATAATTGGCGAACCCCAAAAAACGTTGGATGGCACGGAGTCCGGAGGGGCGTGGCCAATCTAAGACGGCAGAGAGTTTATCTGGATCCATTTGTAGTCCCTGGCCAGAGACCAAGTATCCTAGAAAAGGAAGAGATTGGCATTCAAACAGACATTTCTCAATTTTAGCATAGAGTTGATTGTCACGAAGTCTCTGAAGAACCATACGGACATGCTGGCGGTGTTCTTCTAGATTGGCCGAAAAAATTAGGATATCATCAAGATATACAACAACACAGGAGTATAACAGATCACGAAAAATTTCATTAACAAAGTCTTGGAAGACAGCAGGGGCGTTGCACAGGCCAAAGGGCATGACCAGATACTCAAAGTGTCCATCTCTGGTGTTAAATGCTGTTTTCCACTCATCCCCCTCTCTGATGCGGATGAGGTTATAGGCGCCTCTTAAGTCCAATTTAGTAAAGATGTGGGCACCTTGGAGGCGATCAAAGAGTTCAGAGATGAGGGGTAAGGGGTAGCGGTTCTTAACCGTGATTTTATTAAGTCCGCGGTAGTCAATGCAAGGACGTAGAGAGCCATCTTTTTTGGACACAAAGAAAAATCCGGCTCCGGCAGGAGAGGAGGATTTACGGATAAAGCCCTTTTTTAGATTCTCCTGGACGTATTCAGACATGGCAAGAGTCTCTGGGGCAGAGAGAGGATAAATTCTGCCCCGGGGTGGAGTAGTGCCCGGGAGGAGGTCGATAGGACAATCATAAGGCCTGTGAGGAGGTAGAGTCTCCGCTTGTTTTTTGCAGAAAACATCCGCGAAGTCCATATAGGCCTTAGGGAGACCGGTTACTGGAGGAAGCACAGAGTTACGGCAAGGGTTACTGGGAACCGGTTTTAGACAGTCCTTGGAACAAGAGGGCCCCCAACTCTTGATCTCCCCAGTGGACCAATCCAGGGTTGGGGAATGAAGTTGAAGCCAGGGAAGTCCAAGGAGAATTTCCGAGGTGCAATTGGGGAGGACCAAAAGTTCAATCCTCTCGTGATGAGATCCGATGCTCATTAGAAGGGGCTCCGTGCGGAAACGTATGGAACAGTCCAATCTTTCATTGTTTATACAATTGATGTAAAGGGGTCTGGTGAGACTGGTCACTGGGATGTTGAACCTGTTGACGAGAGAGGCCAAAATAAAATTTCCTGCAGATCCAGAGTCCAAGAAGGCCACAGAAGAGAAGGAGAAGGCAGAGGCAGACATCCGCACAGGCACAGTAAGACGTGGAGAAGCAGAGTGGACATCAAGGATTGTCTCACCTTTGTGCGGAGTCAGGGTACGTCTTTCCAGGCGGGGAGGGCGGATAGGACAATCCCTCAGGAAGTGTTCGGTACTAGCACAGTACAGGCAGAGGTTCTCCATGCGGCGTCGTGTCCTCTCTTGAGATGTCAGGCGAGACCGGTCGACCTGCATAGCCTCCACGGCGGGAGGCACAGGAACAGATTGCAGGGAACCAGAGGAGAGAGGAGCCGAGGAGAAGAAACGCCTCGTGCGAACAGAGTCCATATCTTGGCGGAGCTCCTGACGCCTTTCGGAAAAACGCATGTCAATGCGAGTGGCTAGGTGAATAAGTTCATGAAGATTAGCAGGCATTTCTCGTGCGGCCAGAACATCTTTAATGTTGCTGGATAGGCCTTTTTTAAAGGTCGCGCAGAGGGCCTCATTGTTCCAGGATAATTCAGAAGCAAGAGTACGGAATTGTACGGCATACTCGCCAACGGAAGAATTACCCTGGACCAGGTTCAACAGGGCAGTCTCAGCAGAAGAGGCTCGGGCAGGTTCCTCAAAGACACTTCGAATTTCCGAGAAGAAGGAGTGTACAGAGGCAGTGACGGGGTCATTGCGGTCCCAGAGCGGTGTGGCCCAAGCCAGGGCTTTTCCAGACAGCAGGCTGACTACGAAAGCCACCTTAGACCTTTCAGTGGGGAACTGGTCCGACATCATCTCCAAGTGTAATGAACATTGGGAAAGGAAGCCACGGCAAAGCTTAGAGTCCCCATCAAATTTATCCGGCAAGGATAGTCGTAGTCCAGAAGCGGCCACTCGCTGCGGAGGAGGTACAGGAGCTGGCGGAGGAGATGGTTGCTGGAGCTGTGGTAGTAACTGTTGTAGCATAACAGTCAGTTGAGACAGCTGTTGGCCTTGTTGCGCAATCTGTTGTGACTGCTGGGCGACCACCGTGGTGAGGTCAGCGACAACTGGCAGAGGAACTTCAGCGGGATCCATGGCCGGATCTACTGTCACGATGCCGGCTGGCAGGTAGTGGATCCTCTGTGCCAGAGAGGGATTGGCGTGGACCGTGCTAGAGGATCGGTTCTAAGTCACTACTGGTTTTCACCAGAGCCCGCCGCAAAGCGGGATGGTCTTGCTGCGGCGGTAGTGACCAGGTCGTATCCCCTAGCAACGGCTCAACCTCTCTGGCTGCTGAAGATAGGCGCGGTACAAGGGAGTAGACAGAAGCAAGGTCGGACGTAGCAGAAGGTCGGGGCAGGCAGCAAGGATCGTAGTCAGGGGCAACGGCAGGAGGTCTGGAACACAGGCTAGGAACACACAAGGAAACGCTTTCACTGGCACTAAGGCAACAAGATCCGGCGAGGGAGTGAAGGGGAAGTGAGGTGATATAGGGAAGTGCACAGGTGTAAACACTAATTGGAACCACTGCGCCAATCAGCGGCGCAGTGGCCCTTTAAATCGCAAAGACCCGGCGCGCGCGCGCCCTAGGGAGCGGGGCCGCGCGCGCCGGGACAGAACTGACGGAGAGCGAGTCAGGTACGGGAGCCGGGGTGCGCATCGCGAGCGGGCGCTACCCGCATCGCGAATCGCATCCCGGCCAGAGGCGGTATCGCAGCGCCCCGGGTCCGTGGAACCGACCGGAGCGCTGCAGTGAGAGGAGTGTAGCGAGCGCTCCGGGGAGGAGCGGGGACCCGGAGCGCTCGGCGTAACAGTTCATTGTGCAAAATTGAAGAAAAAATGCCATTTTGTAAAATTTGGGGAATTCCGTCTCTACGCAGTGCATTTTTCGGTAAAAATAACACTATGTGTATTCGGTAGGTCCATACGGTTAAGATGGTACCCTACTTATATAGGTTTGATTTTGTCGTACTTCTGAAAAAAATCATAACTACATGCAGGAAAATTTATAAGTTTAAATTTGTCATCTTCTGACCCCTATAACTTTTTTTATTTTTCTGCATACGGGCCGGTATGAGGGCTCATTTTTTGCACCATGATCTATAGTTTTTATCGGTACCATTTTTGTTTTGATCAGACTTTTTGATCGCCTTTTATTCATTTTTTTTGTGCTATAAAAAGTGACCAAACATACGCTATTTTGGATTATGGAATTTTTTTGCGTGTACCATGCGGTTTGATTAACAATATATTTTTATTGTTCAGACATTTCCGCACGCCGCAATACCACATATTTAAATTTTTATTTACACAGTTTTTGTTTGTTTTTTTAAATGGGAAAAGGTTACTTTACATTATTAGGGAAGGTGTTCATCATTAGTAACTTTTTTTTCAACTCTTTTTTTTTGCTATGTTATAGCCCCCTCTAGTGGCTATAATATGCATTACATTGATTCCTAACACTGATCATCGGCATAGAACTATATGCAGATGATCAGTGTTATCGGGGCTTGACTTCTCCTGCCTAGATCTCAGGCATGGAGAAGTCAATCGCCGATCGGACACGCCAGAGGCAGGTAACAGACCCTCCGCTTGTCCCGATCAGCCCGACTGAGCTGCCGGGATTAAATTTTTTCAACTTTAGACGCAACGATAAACTTTGATCGCCGCGTCTAAAGGTAACACGATCGGTGCTGCACGCTATTAGCCCAGGGTCCCGGCTTTCATTAGCCGCCGGGACCGACCTGCTATGACGTGGGGTCATGGCGTGACCCCGCGTTATAGACCGGGATCGGGCGCATGGCGTACAGGTATGCCCTGCATCTCAAACCTCTCTGAATACGCTGCGTTATCACTGAAATACGCTGCGTTATCACTGTGTGGGACCGTACCCCTAAGGGTACGTTCACACATACGGGATCCTGCGCATATTTGATGTGCAGGATTTTCTGCTGCAGATTTCAATGTAAACTAAATAACTGAGCACAGCTTCTAATCTGCAGTTACAAATTCTTGAGCAGGATCCTGTACGTGTGAACGTAACCTTAAGCATTAATGTAACATAAACTCTTGATTTATGTCCAGACACGTGAAAAGTTTAGATTGCAAGGGATTAGTCGCAAGTAATAACCGGTGGGAGTATGCAGCAGTGCGCTTCTCTACCAGGCCACCGCCTGACCAAAAGTTATATATCATAGTCTATGGAGTGAATGACTATATAGTGGTAGATACCAGCTGTGATTTAGGCCCATATAGTGGTTAGGCCCCTCTGTGCTACCCATGTAGTAGTTAGCCCCCTCTATGCCACCATATAGTAGATAGGCCCCCTCTGTGCACCAATGCATTAGTTAGGGTCTTAAGCTGTCACCATATACTATAAGCATACTATTTGAAAACTACACCCCTCAAGGAATGTAACAAGGGGTACAGTGAGCCTTAACACCCCACAGGTGTTTGATGACTTTTCGTTAAAGTCGGATGTGTAAATGGGAAAAAAAAAAAAATTTCACTAAAATGCAGTTTTTTCCCCAAATTTTACATTTTTACAAGGGGTAATAGGAGAAAATTTGTAACCCCATTTCTTCTGAGTATGTAAATACACCATGTCTAAACGCCAAGTGCTCTGCTGACACACTACAATTTGGAATTTGGTTGGAATAGAAATAAGGGGCCTTGTGCGTTTACAAAGCCCCCCGTGGTGCCAGAACAGTGGACCCCCCCCCACATGTGACCCCATTTTGGAAACTACACGCCTCAGAGAATTTAATAAGGGGTGCAGTGAGCATTTACACCCCACTGGCGTTTGACAGATCTTTGGAACAGTGGGCTGTGCAAATGAAATATAAAATTTTTCATTTTCACGGACCACTGTTCCAAAAATCTGTCAGACACCTTTGGGGTGTAAATGCTCACTGCACCCCTTATAACATTCCATGAGGGATGTAGTTTCCAAAATGGAGTCACATGTGTTCTGGCACTATGGGGGCTTGGTAAACACACGTAGCCTTCAATTCCGGACAAATTTTCTCACCAAAAGCCCAATGGCGCTCCTTCTCTTCTGAGCATTGTAGTGCGTCCGCAGTGCACTTTACATCCACATTTTCGGTATGTTCTTGCTCAGAAGAAACTGGGTTACAAATTTTGGGGGGCTTTTTTTCCTATTTTCGTTGTGAAAATGAAAAATTTAGGGTAACACCAGCATTTTAGTAAAAAAATGTTTTTTTTTTTCATTTTCCCATCCAACTTTAACAAAAATGTGTCAAACAGCTGTGGGTGTTAAGGCTCACTATACCCCTTGTTATGTTCAGTGAGGGGTGTAGTTTCCAAATTGGGGTCACATGTGGATATTTATTTTTTTGCGTTTATGTCAGAACCGCTGTAAATCAGCCAACCCTGTGCAAATCACCAATTTAGGCCTCAAATGTACATTGTGCGCTCACTCCTGAGCCTTGTGCGCCCGCAGAGCATTTTACGCCCACATATGGGGTATTTCCGTACTCAGGAGAAATTGTGTTACAAATTTTGGGGGTCTCTTTTTCCTTTTACCTCTTGTGAAAATAAAAAAGTATGGGGCAACACCAGCATGTTAGTGTAAAAGTTTTATTTTTTTACACTAACAGGCTGGTGTAGACCCCAACTTTTCCTTTTCATAAGGGGTAAAAGGAGAAAAAGCCTCCCAAATTTTGTAGTGCAATTTCTCCTGAGTACGGAAATAGCCCATATGTGGCCCTAAACTGCCCTCGATCTGCTATTGGTCGGTTGCTTCTGCCCGACCAATGGCAGGGATAGGAAGGGTGACACCCCTGCCACCTCACTCCTATCCCTTCAGGGGGATTGTGGGTGTCTTAGACATATATGACCCGCCGGCGATATGTGGCAATCACTAACATGGGGGGTTCTCAGGACCCCCTTGGGCATTTGCACGGGATGCCTGCTCATAGATATCAGCAGTCATCCCGGTCCGGTCCCTGCCTGGTGCGCGGCGGGGACCGAAATTCCCATAGGCGTACAGGTACCTCCTGGGTCCTTAAGGGGTTAAAAAAAATCATTCTGCTCCCCACAGCTCTTCCTCTGTGAGCCCCTGGTGTATGCAGCATTATACAGAGACGCAGCCACTAAGAAAGTCCTAGCTGAAGTGACAGGACAGGACAAATAATGTGTGCATCTTAAAGAGATGTGTCCCAATTCCACAGAGGGTCCTCCCTTCCCCTGCAAGCCTGGTCGTTACGCCACTAGTGCTTGGCGAGTATGTGGTGGGCTCAAGCTGGCTTGCTTCGTACACAGTGAGTAATAGCTGTTATCAGCAGCTTACACTCACCATCCTTGATCAACATCAAAGATCCCTCATATGAATCTGTACATAAAAAAGTAGAGAGTCATGGCTCTCAAAGGCGAGAATAAAAAAAAGAGTAAAGTAAACTACTCCTTTAGGCGAAGCTCTGGGGTTTCTATTAATCTTTGACTGCTATTTAAAGCAGCCTCATGGATCCTATAAAAACATTAACCATCATGCCAGTATAATGGCAGTACATAGCCCACAGCCCAGCCCACATATCCTGGTAAAATACCAAACTACTTATAGTGATGATAGTGGAATTCATTGAATTAAAACATTCTATTGCAAACAAACAAGTACACTCTCCTTAGTCACTGTGGTTGGTCCAATATTCCAGTATTTATACTTTTATGGTAACGAACATGGTGACTGCTAACAGATCGGACTAACCACAGTGACTAAGGAGAGTGGAATTGTTTATTTGCAATAGAATATCCACAAACTAAAAAATGTACGTATGTGTGAACAGTGGCATGGAGAATTAACTGCTACACATGAATTCTAGTTACCAACCCCAGAATGAATGTAGTCAGATACAATGAATAAACAGAGTTACATGTGAACAGTGACATAAATGAGAACATATTGATACATAAAGGAATTTATGTCATGTAACAAACTCAAGTTTGACTGAGAACAGAAGATAAACCTGGACTTGTTGGAATTTTTTGTGTAAATATCTTGTGTGTCTTTATACACAGTTTTTTCATTTTATATGGAGTTTATCCTGAGAGACTACGTATATACAAGTGCAATAAGATAAATGTGGGCTAATCCATAGGTGACCGGTGGTGGCCTGTATATTTTGTAGTGTAAGTCGATATTTTATTGGAACGTAATAAAAGGTATATTTTATCATATGGAAGGTCCCTATTCAAATCAGTGTCCATATTATTAATGTACTGGGAGACCCACCATTTTAACCTAAGTGTTAATACCTACCTACCAAGCTAGCTAACAACCTACCTACCTGGTTGCCTACTTCCCTGGCTTTCTAACTTCCTGGCTACCTATGTAGCAAGTTAGCTGCCTGTCTACCAACCTGGCTATCTAGCAACCTGAATACCTACCTAGCTACCTTCCTAGCTATCAATCTACCTAGCAACCTAACTACCTACCTATCTATCTATCTACCAAGCAACCTAACTACCTGGCTACCTACCTAGCTAGCTAACAACCTACCTAGCTCGTTGCCTACTTGGCTACCTAGCTAACTACCCACCAACCTTGCTATCTACCTAGCAACCTAACTACCTACCTGTATGGCTATCTACTTAGCTAGCTAACAATCTACCTAGACACCTAACAAGCTATCCACCTATCTAGCTAACAAAAAACCTAGATAGAGCAGGGAAGCAGCACTCCGGAGTAAGAAAAGGTGCTCGGGTGCCTACTGTGTCGGGTCTTGGTTGGGGACCCCTCCAAGATACAGAAAAATTGAATGAACAGTGGCACACCAGGTGTCAGCAAAAAAAAGGGTGGTTTATTCAAAAAAAACGTGTTAGGCAACGTTTCAGCTGGCTCACCCAGCCATTTTCAAACAGCCATTAACAAAAAACCTAGCTATAAACATACCTAGCTACCTACGTAGCTAGCAACCTACCCATGTAGCTAGCTACCTGCTTACCTGCCTACCTCCTATCTAGCTAACAACCTACCTACTTTCTGACGTATTTATCTACTCGGGGGGGGTCTATGGTGGGGGATAGGCCTACTTAATGGGGGACCTACTATCCTTATAATGAGAGAGCAGTGCACTGGAAAAATACAGTGTCTAACATGTTTTTCCGGCAGATGCTAAAGAGACGGTTTTTGGCTGGAAGAAGTTGACATGTCAGTCTGATGCCGAAGAAAAGGAAAGAGGACATCGGTGATCAGAAATGATGTTACCTGTGAGTCCCTAGATGTAACTATAATCACCAATATGGTGTACAGATCCTGTGTACAGCTGGTATTTACCTTTTATATGGTCCTGGATACAATCACTTCTATAGTATACAGGTCCTGCAACAAAGTCCAAGACCACAGCACCAAAAATTATAAACTGATATGTGCAAAAGAGCTGTAGTTTATTGGTTCCCCAAAAGCTTTTTTTTTTTTTGAGGAACCAATAAATTATAGCTCTTTGGCATTTTTGGTGCTGTGGTCTTGGACTTTCTTTCATGTTTGGTATCCGGATTGGCTATCTGGATGACTACGGGGACAATGGATTTATCTAGTGCTGTCTTCTACTGCTTCTGTGTACAGCTGGCATCTACTTCTTTATAAGTCCATAAAGCAACAAATTAGACCACAGGTGTGCACATGTGGGTGGCTTCCCTATGTCTCATTCAGGGCTCCTTCTCCTGAACAAAAGTCCAATATAGAAAAAAAGAGACATACTCTGGGAATTGCAGCAATGTTCACTTTTATCTCACTTATTCACAAAGTCATAACAACAGAGAAATGAACATATTCACCCGGTGCAAAAAACAATGCAGAGATCCTCTCAGCGCAGTGTCTTAAGAGCGGTTCATCCTGTGCTTGCTGTTGCAGGACGATTCACTCCTGGCCGCATGGAGACGCTGATCCCGAGGGCCTACATTACCTAGATGTAGAGGTCAGTGTTAAAAATGGGAAGTTTGAGACCACCTTATTCTCAAAAGAAAGTGACAGAAATAACCTGCTACACAAAAAGAGTGGACATGCCCCCCTAAACATTTAAAGGAATCCTGAAGGGTCAATTAATAAGAGCAAAGAGGATCTGTAGTACAGATGAAGAGTTTACAAAAAATAATTAAAAGATCATTGAAAAATTTGTAGAGAGGGGCTATGAAAGAGCGGAATTAATAAAAGTAGGGGAAGAAGTAGAACAGATTCCTAGGGAAGTCTTAAGTAGTGTTGCTCGCGAATATTCGCAATACGAATTTTATTCGCGAATATCGCATATTCGCTAATTCACGAATATTCGCGAATTTAGCGCTATATATTCGTAATTACGAATATTCGTTTTTTAATTTTTTTTTTTTTTTTTCACAGTACACATCACAGTGATCATCCCTCTCTGCTTCCAGCTTGTGTGGTGTAAAGAAGACTCTAATACTACTGTACAAGACTGGTGTGCGAATTTTCGCATATGCGAACATTTGCATATGCTAATTTTCGTATATGCGAATTTCAGTTTATGCAAATTTTCGCATATGAAAATCTTCGCATATGTGCATTTTCGCATATGCGAAAATAAAACGAGAATATTACGAATATGCGAATATTTGCGAATATATGACGAATATTCGTCCATATATTCGCGAATATTCGCGAATTCGAATATGGCCTATGCCGCTCAACACTAGTCTTAAGCAAAAGAAGTAAGAAAAACGATAATAAAAGGGGTTTCACATACTTGTCAACTTATGATGGTCATGCGAAATTAATTAGGAGAGTAGTGAACAAATATTGGATTGTATTAAAAGCCGATGAAAAATATGGGCATTTATTTAAACAGAAGCCAAGATTCATTTACCGAAAGAATAAATGAATAGCTAACCCTTTGATACGAGCAGACATCACAGAGAAAAAAAGAGTCCAAACAAAAATGTCTGAAAACACCAAAAATAGGGACGTTTCCATATATGTCCTGTGAAAATTGTAGCAGCATAATAAAAGGGGATTATGTCGCACACCCGACCCAAGGTAATAAAATTCAACTCAAAGGGTTCCATACCTGCAATTCCAAGCAGGTCATCTACGTGCTTAAATGTCGGACAGACATGCCTTATGATAAAAGGGAGACTAAATGAACATAGAAGCTCCATTAGGACTTACAAGAAAAAGTTAGAAGAAAAAGAAAATGGAGCCATGGATAAATATGGTGAAACCAGTCTCGCCAGGCATTTTATTGAAAACAGACATCAAACTAGTGATCTGATGTGATTAATACTGGAGGAGATTAAGGGTTCGAACGTAGATGAAATAAAAAGGAGATTAGATCAAAGGGAGGTATATTGGATACACCACCTGAATACTGTGACACCAAGAGGCATTAATGAACAATGTCATTTTAATGTTTTCTTATAAAATACTGCTGCTATCCTGAATCATGTATATTTATATGTTTTATACTGTTTTATATAGAAATTAAATCTCGCGAGAATTCACCTGTATCAGTAGATGGTGATGGGTCCACGGCAGGGGCAGACATATCGCCTGTGCAGCCATTTCAGCTGCACAGGGGCCCAGCGTGAGAGGGGGCCCGCTGCCCTCTCCAGGTCCGGCCCCAGAGGCGAGCATTAGGCCACATACCACCGCATACTCCCCGACCACAGCAAGTTTGACAGCACCCAGATGGACGCTGCGTTCAACCACCCCTGCAGCCAGTGGCGTTTCTGGGGGGGGGGGGGTTAGGGGGGCCAGAGGGGGCCACGGCCCCCCCCCTACATCATGATTGCGCCCCCCCCCTTGTGCCACCCCTAGCAGCAGTAGGTCACTAGCAGCTCTCATGGCCACCAATAAGGGGCCCGAGCCCCCGCTGCACCCCCCGCCCCCCGGAGCCATCTACTCCGCCATCCTTTTTTATATAAATCTTCAGCCTGCAGCCCTGTCACCCCGCAGGGGCCGCGCTATGCAGACTGGGAAGAGCAGACAGGAAGCTCCTCCCCCTCTCTCACTCCCCTGTATGCTGGACCTTGTGGAGCAGGCCCGCTGTGTGTATACAGGCCCGGACACCACCAGTATGGAAGACTTACCTGCCCAGTGCCCACTGCTGATGCTGCCCTTTTAAAGTAAGTAACTTGCTTGGGGGAGAAGGGGAAAGTTGTAGGAGACAGTGGGAGGTAGTTCAGTCTTTCCCAACCAGGGGGCCTCCAGCTGTTGCAAAACTACAACTCCCAGCATTCCTTTGGCTTTATGAGCATACTGGGAGTTATAGTTTTGCAACAGCTGGAGGCCCCCAGGTTGGGAAACACTGATCTATCTATCTATTATATATCTATCTCCTATCAATCTATCTATCTATCTATGTATCTCATATCTATCATCCATCCATCTATCTATATCCATCTATTTATGCATCTATCTATCTATCTTTCTCATATCTATCTATCTATCTATCTATCCTCATATCTATCTCCTATCTATCTATCTATCTATCTATCTCATATCTATCTCATATCTATCTATCTCATATCTATCTCATATCTATCTATCTATCTCATATCTATCTCATATCTATCTATCTATCTACCTATCTCATATCTATCTATCTCATATCTATCTCATATCTATCTCATATCTATCTATCTATCTATCTATCTCATATCTATCTATCTCCTATCTATCTCATATCTATCTATCTCATATCTATCTATCTATCTCATATCTCATATCTTAGGTGCTTGAAAAAGGCCGCATGTGCGGTTGAAACGTAGCAATTGGAATGAAATAAACCACATGTCACTACTCTGTGTGCTGCAGCAAATTTGTTCTTCTAGCGATACGGACCCGGGACCTGGGACCAGCCGCTGCGTGCACCTACCTCCGCACATTTTTGAGGTGCAGCCCACCCTGTTTTTTCTATCTATCTATCTCATATCTATCTCATATCTATCTATCTATCAATCTCATATCTATCTATCTATCTCATATCTATCTATCTCATATCTATCTATCTATCTATCTCATATCTATCTATCTATCTCATATCTATCTATCTCATATCTATCTATCTATCTCATATCTATCTATCTCATATCTATCTATCTATCTATCTCATATCTATCTCATATCTATCTCATATCTATCTATCTATCTCATATCTATCTATCTCATATCTATCTATCTCATATCTATCTATCTCATATCTATCTATCTCATATCTATCTCATATCTATCTATCTATCTCATATCTATCTCATATATATCTATCTATCTCATATCTATCTATCTATCTCATATCTATCTATCTCATATCTATCTCATATCTATCTATCTATATCATATCTATCTATCTATCTATCCATCTATCTATATCCATCTATTTATGTATCTATCTATCTTTCTATTTATCTATCTATCTCATATCTATCTCAGATAGATGAGAGATAGATGAAAGATAGATAGATATGACAGATAGATAGATGATATATAGATATATAGATAGATATGAGATAGATAGAAAGATAGATTAATAGATGATAGATAGATAGATGATAGATATGATATAGATAGATGATAGATAGATATGATATAGATAGATAGATAGATAGATAGATAGGAGATAGATAGATAGATGATTGATAGATAGATAGAGCAGTGTTTCCCAACCAGGCCTCCAGCTGTTGCAAAACTACAACTCCCAGTATGCTCATAAAGCCAAAGACATGCTGGGAGTTGTCATTTTGGAATAGCTAGAGGCCCCCTGGTTGGGATACACTGATCTATCTATCTATCTATCTCATATCTATTATCTATCTATACATCATCTATCTATCTATATATCATCTATCTATCTATATATCATCTATCTATCTATCTATCTACAAAACTAAAGATCCAGTGGCACTCCCAGATAAGGTGCAAAAACAAAGTGTTTTATTCCCCCATGTATGTGTGACGTTTCGATAGCATCCCGCCAAACTGTGACATCACTGCTTCATAATAAACTGTGACATCACTGTGCTTCATAATAAACTGTGACATCACTGTGCTTCATAATAAACTGTGACATCACTGTGCTTCATAATAAATTGTGACATCACTGTGCTTCATAATAAACTGTGACATCACTGTGCTTCATAATAAACTGTGACATCACTGTGCTTCATAATAAACTGTGACATCACTGTGCTTCATAATAAACTGTGACATCACTGTGCTTCATAATAAATTGTGACATCACTGTGCTTCATAATAAACTGTGACATCACTGTGCTTCATAATAAACTGTGACATCACTGTGCTTCATAATAAACTGTGACATCACTGCTTCATAATAAACTGTGACATCACTGTGCTTCATAATAAACTGTGACATCACTGTGCTTCATAATAAACTGTGACATCACTGTGCTTCATAATAAACTGTGACATCACTGTGCTTCATAATAAACTGTGACATCACTGTGCTTCTTAATAAACTGTGACATCACTGTGCTTCATAATAAACTGTGACATCACTGTGCTTCATAATAAACTGTGACATCACTGCGCTTCATAATAAACTGTGACATCACTGTGCTTCATAATAAATTGTGACATCACTGTGCTTCATAATAAACTGTGACATCACTGTGCTTCATAATAAACTGTGACATCACTGTGCTTCATAATAAACTGTGACATCACTGTGCTTCATAATAAACTGTGACATCACTGCGCTTCATAATAAACTGTGACATCACTGTGCTTCATAATAAACTGTGACATCACTGCGCTTCATAATAAACTGTGACATCACTGTGCTTCATAATAAACTGACATCACTGTGCTTCATAATAAACTGTGACATCACTGCACTTCATAATAAACTGTCATCACTGTGCTTCATAATAAACTGACATCACTGTGCTTCATAATAAACTGTGACATCACTGTGCTTCATAATAAACTGTGACATCACTGTGCTTCATAATAAACTGTTTAAATATTGAAAAAATCGACCTGGCATCAGGCGCTCGGGGATCCAAAGAGATCTCACAACCAGTTCATGGAGGTGGATAGGGATTCAAGCTTTATTAGAATACAACAACGCGTTTCGGGGTTAGCATACCCCTTCTTCAGATTGACAGATTTGTACAGTACAGTGCAACAGAGAGCTTTTTATACACACATTGATTGAGAAACAAAATGGTGGCAAGGTCACAGGTTCAGGGTGGGAGGTACAATAGTAACAATAGAAACGCAAAAAAACTGGGAACTTTATCTTTAGATTGACTCATGTACTTTGTAACTATATATGGGGATAACAGTAACTTCAAATAAAGAAAGGAAATGTGCTTTATTAGAAGATGTAAAGCAAGGTATAATACTTAATCCGGTTCATGTATTAGATAGAGGCTTGGTGCGCACTCATTGCGAACGTTGCCGTGCGCTCCACGGCATGTAAACAACAGCCGCATGTCCCCGCTCTGTTTATAAACAGAGCGGAGATGCGGCGTGTAGGTTGCTACGGACGCGTCGCTGGGGAGCGTGTCCTGGAGAAATGATATGTTACAGAGCAAGCGCATGGTTTAGCGCTGCTCTGTGTGAATCGGGTAAAGGGAACTATGTGGAGCATGATTTTAACGGCACAGTTTGGCTTAGTATATAAAGAGATGAGTGTATTACATGAAAGTTTGGTACATTTTTAACAAAAATATTATTATTATAGAATAGGTTTGTATCAACAAGAATCAATAGGGTGCGTAAGTAAAAAAATGGGATGAATCAGTTAATATGAAAACACGGGCTGGAAGTATATAAGCAAATAAATAAATAAATAAATATTTAATGTATAAAAATATGTATAAAAAGTGATGAATAGGAATAATTAAATGGTATAGGGGACTTCGTGTAGAAATGTATAAAACAATGATAATATGATAATATGAGAAAATATAAAAAAGTATATAAAATTCTATAAAGATCTATAAAAACCGCACATTAGTCCAAAAAATAAATATATGTACAAATCTATACATATATATATATAAATATATATATGTACATACATCACATGGGGTACGGAAAAACAGAGGGAGCCCTTATATAAAGGGAGCCTTTATACAAAGCTCTCTACTTACGCACAGCCATATTCACAAGTTACTCTCAATAAATTCATTTAAACCAAGGGGCTGAAGTGTGCGTAATTTGAATATCCAAAAATTTTCACGTTGCCTGAGTGTATTAAAACGCTGGGGAACGTCTTTGTTAATCTGTTCTATGGCAGATATCTTGAAGGCCGAAAAATCGCCCTCATGGTATAACGAAGCATGGCGTGACACACTGTGTGACACACTGTGAAGCTGGTACTTGAGGGTTACATTGCTACGGTGTTTGTTGATCCGGTTTCTCAAACACTGTGTGGTGCGGCCTACGTATTGCAGGCCACACGGGCACTGTAAGAGGTATACAACATATTGGGAGTCGCAAGATATATGTGATTTAATAGAAAAGATCTCTTTGGTGACCGCAGAGTGAAACTCTTTTGCCATATGCATTAAATTTACACAACATTTGCAGCGCGCATGGTTACACTTAAAACAACCATTCTTTTGTAAAAAGTTGGAAGGTTTCTTTTGTAGAGTTTTTAAATTACTGGGGGCGAGTATGTTTTTTAGAGAGCGTGCTCGCCGAAAGGTGACTTGTGGTTTTGGAGGGAGAATTTTTTGTAGAAAAGGATCATTTAGAAGAATGTTCCAATGTTTGGCAAGTATAGATCTAATATCTTTATTATTATTAGAAAAGGTGGTAATAAAATTACAACATCGTTTATCTAATGGTGTATCTACTGTCAGAATTTTTTTGGTAAGACAGTCAGATTGTGTCAGTTTGTTTGCTCTGGTTTTAGCAGAAATTACAATTTTTTTCGGGTATTTCTTTGCTTGAAATCTACTAACCAGTAATTTGCTCTGTTGGACATAGTCTGTATTTAAGGTGCAGTTACGGCGAATGCGCTTAAATTGTCCAAACGGTACGTTCTGGAGCCATTTCTTATAATGACAGCTTCTAAAATCTAAATAACTGTTGCTGTCCACCTTTTTAAAAAAGTCTTTGTATTGAGAGTGTTATCTTCAGTATAAAAAACGCACACATCTAAAAATTCTGCATGATTGGAGTAAGATTCATGTGTAAAAGTGAGTCCCCATTTGTTATTATTGAGAAAATGTAAAAACTCTGAAAGGTCAGAGCGAGAGCCATCCCATATGATAAAAATGTCGTCGATGTAACGTTTATAGTATGTGCAGTGGTTAAAAAGTGGATGTGTGTACATTTCAGTTTCTTCAAAGCGTCCTACAAATAAATTTGCGAAACTTGGCGCGAAGCGCGTGCCCATTGCGGTGCCTCTCTGTTGTAAATAGATATGATTTAAAAAAGTAAAATAGTTATGAGTTAAAATAAACTCTATTCCTTTAAGTATAAAAGTTTTTTGTTCGGCCGGTATAGTTGTATCGTTTTCCAAATAAAAGGAGATGGCATTCAAACCTAGTTGGTGATCAATGATTGTATATAATGAAGAGATGTCCATTGTCACAAAAATAAAATGTTTTTGCCATTTTAGTGGTAAAATGGAAGAAATTAAGTCTGTTGTGTCTTTTAGATGGGATTTTAAAGTAATGACATATCTTTGTAGTATGATGTCAATATAATGCGACAGGTTTGAGGTAATGGAATTAATGCCAGAAATGATAGGCCTTCCAGGAGGGTGAACTGGGTCTTTATGTACTTTTGGAAGGTAATAAAAGATGGGGAGGGCGGGTTCTGGAATTAAAATGTACTCCATCTCTTGCTTGGTGAGAATATCCTTATCAAAATAAAAAGTAACTAGGTCTTTTAGTTCGGCCGTAAATTTAACAGTAGGGTTAAAGGACAGTTGTTTGTAAAAATTAGTGTCTGCTAGTTGTTTTAAAGCTTCAATAATATAATCGTCTCTATTTAAAATGACGATTCCACCCCCTTTGTCAGCGGGCTTGATAACTATATCATTATTAGTAGACAGTTGTTTTAGGGCATATTTTTCTTTTCCAGAAAGGTTGGGGTTGGTATTTTGTGGATACACGCCGCATCTCCGCTCTGTTTATAAACAGAGCGGGGACATGCGGCTGTTGTTTACATGCCGTGGAGCGCACGGCAACGTTCGCAATGAGTGCGCACCAAGCCTCTATCTAATACATGAACCGAATTAAGTATTATACCTTGCTTTACATCTTCTAATAAAGCACATTTCCTTTCTTTATTTGAAGTTACTGTTATCCCCATATATAGTTATAAAGTACATGAGTCAATCTAAAGATAAAGTTCCCAGTTTTTTTGCGTTTCTATTGTTACTATTGTACCTCCCACCCTGAACCTGTGACCTTGCCACCATTTTGTTTCTCAATCAATGTGTGTATAAAAAGCTCTCTGTTGCACTGTACTGTACAAATCTGTCAATCTGAAGAAGGGGTATGCTAACCCCGAAACGCGTTGTTGTATTCTAATAAAGCTTGAATCCCTATCCACCTCCATGAACTGGTTGTGAGATCTCTTTGGATCCCCGAGCGCCTGATGCCAGGTCGATTTTTTCAATATTTAAGCTCATCCACAGGATCTCCCCATTGGATCTATCCTGAAGACCTGTAGGCTTGCACGGAATCCTTCATTACCTCAGACTGAGGTTACATGCGTATTATTATACGCTCCAGGTGAGCGGCCATTCATTAGACCCCTTACGTTTCCCCACTCTACGTGGGCCTCTGTATAAATTTTTAGGGTAATGCACTAGGCGCCTCTTTGGGCCTTCTTTCTTTTTTCTATTCATTTACAGGTTTCATAATAAACTGTGACATCACTGCGCTTCATAATAAACTGTGACATCACTGTGCTTCATAATAAACTGTGACATCACTGTGCTTCATAATAAACTGTGACATCACTGCGCTTCATAATAAACTGTGACATCACTGTGCTTCATAATAAACTGTGACATCACTGTGCTTCATAATAAACTGTGACATCACTGCTTCATAATAAACTGACATCACTGTGCTTCATAATAAACTGTGACATCACTGTGCTTCATAATAAACTGTGACATCACTGTGCTTCATAATAAACTGTGACATCACTGTGCTTCATAATAAACTGTGACATCACTGTGCTTCATAATAAACTGTGACATCACTGTGCTTCATAATAAACTGTGACATCACTGTGCTTCATAATAAACTGTGACATCACTGTGCTTCATAATAAACTGTGACATCACTCTGCTTCATAATAAACTGTGACATCACTGTGCTTCATCATAAACTGTGACATCACTGCTTCATAATAAAGTGTGACATCACTCTGCTTCATAATAAACTGTGACATCACTGTGCTTCATAATAAACTGTGACATCACTGTGCTTCATAATAAACTGTGACATCACTCTGCTTCATAATAAACTGTGACATCACTGTGCTTCATCATAAACTGTGACATCACTGCTTCATAATAAACTGTGACATCACTCTGCTTCATAATAAACTGTGACATCACTGTGCTTCATAATAAATTGTGACATCACTGTGCTTCATCCTGTAATTTGATGTCACTGTGTATAACAACCCTGTAGTGACATCACAGTTTATAATTCTTGAATGTCGACTTCACTGTGTATATTTTCCCGGTACAATGACATCACTGTATAGTTACCCTCTACTGTGACAACACTGCGTTTATTAACCCTGTAGTGGCAAAACTGTTTATTGTCCCTGTACAGAGACATTACTGTTTATATTAACTCTGAACTGTTATGTCACTGTGAATATTTACCCTGTATTGTCACTCGCAGTGCAAGGTAAATAAGTACAAAGGCATTAGGGTATACAAGCTTAATATATACAGTGATGTCACAGTGCAGTGTAAGTATCAACAGTGATGTTGCAGTATAGAGATAACACACAGTGATGTTATAGTTCAGAGATAATATACACAGTGATGTCACAGTACAGGGATAATACACACAGTGATGTCACAGTAGAGGGATAATACACACAGTGATGTCACAGTACAGGGATAATATACACAGTGATGTCACAGTACAGGGATAATATACACAGTGATGTCACAGTACAGGGATAATACACAGTGATGTCACAGTACAGGGATAATACACAGTGATGTCACAGTACAGGGATAATACACACAGTGATGTCACAGTACAGAGATAATACACACAGTGATGTCACAGTACAGGGATAATACACACAGTGATGTCACAGTACAGGGATAATACACAGTGATGTCACAGTACAGAGATAATACACACAGTGATGTCACAGTACAGGGAGGGATAATATACACAGTGATGTCATATTACAGGGATAATACACAGTGACGTCACAGTACAGGGATAATACACAGTGATGTCACAGTACAGGGATAATACACAGTGATGTGACAGTACAGAGATAATACACACAGTGATGTCACAGTACAGGAATAATACACAGTGATGTCACAGTACAGGAATAATACACAGTGATGTCACAGTACAGGGATAATACACAGTGATGTCACAGTACAGGGACAATACACATTGATGTCACAGTACAGAGATAATACACAGTGATGTCACAGTACAGGAATAATACACAGTGATGTCACAGTACAGGAATAATACACAGTGATGTCACAGTGCAGGGATAATATACAGAGTGATGTCACAGTACAGGGATAATTTACAGAGTGATGTCACAGTACAGGGATAATACACAGTGATGTCACAGTAGAGGGATAATACACACTGTGATGTCACAGTACAGAGATAATACACACAGTGATGTCACAGTACAGGGATAATACACACAGTGAGGTCACAGTACAGGGATAATACACACAGTGATGTCACAGTACAGGGATAATACACACAGTGATGTCACAGTACAGGGACAATACACAGTGATGTCACATTACAGAGATAATACACAGTGATGTCACAGTACAGGGATAATACACAGTGATGTCACAGTACAGGGATAATACACACAGTGATGTCACAGTACAGGGATAATATACAGAGTGATGTCACAGTACAGGGATAATATACAGAGTGATGTCACAGTGCAGGGATAATACACAGTGATGTCACATTACAGGGATAATACACACAGTGATGTCACAGTACAGGGACAATACACAGTGATGTCACAGTACAGAGATAATACACAGTGATGTCACAGTACAGGGATAATACACAGTGATGTCACAGTACAGGGATAATACACAGTGATGTCACAGTACAGGGATAATACACAGTGATGTCACAGTACAGGGATAATACACACAGTGATGTCACAGTACAGAGAAAATACACACAGTGATGTCACAGTACAGAGATAATACACACAGTGATGTCACAGTACAGGAATAATACACAGTGATGTCACAGTACAGGGATAATATACACAGTGATGTCACAGTACAGGGACAATACACAGTGATGTCACAGTACAGAGATAATACACAGTGATGTCACAGTACAGGGATAATACACAGTGATGTCACAGTACAGGGATAATACACACAGTGATGTCACAGTACAGGGATAATATACAGAGTGATGTCACAGTACAGGGATAATATACAGAGTGATGTCACAGTGCAGGGATAATACACAGTGATGTCACATTACAGGGATAATACACACAGTGATGTCACAGTACAGGGACAATACACAGTGATGTCACAGTACAGAGATAATACACAGTGATGTCACAGTACAGGGATAATACACAGTGATGTCACAGTACAGGGATAATACACAGTGATGTCACAGTACAGGGATAATACACAGTGATGTCACAGTACAGGGATAATACACACAGTGATGTCACAGTACAGAGAAAATACACACAGTGATGTCACAGTACAGAGATAATACACACAGTGATGTCACAGTACAGGGATAATACACAGTGATGTCACAGTACAGAGATAATACACACAGTGATGTCACAGTACAGGGAGGGATAATATACACAGTGATGTCACAGTACAGGGATAATACACAGTGATGTCACAGTACAGGGATAATACACAGTGATGTCACAGTACAGGGATAATACACAGTGATGTCACAGTACAGGGATAATACACAGTGATGTCACAGTACAGGGATAATACACAGAGTGATGTCACAGTACAGGGATAATACACAGAGTGATGGCACAGTACAGAGATAATACACAGTGACGTCACAGTAAAGGGATAATACACAGTGATGGCACAGTATAGAGTTATTACACAGTGATGTCACATTACAGGGATAATACACAGAGTGATGGCACAATACAGAGATAATACACAGTGATGTCACAGTACAGGGATAATACACAGTGATGTCACAGTATAACCATCTCACAGCCGGACCACCATGTAATTTCAGCAGAAAATAAAGCAGGGCCTCATGTTCAAGTTTCGCCTAAGGCCTCACAAAGTCTAGAGCCGCCTCTGGTTGGCCCTACCATGGGACCCGGTGGGACCATAAGTCCCAGGTGGCACTTTTCAGGGGCGGCATTTTGCTGCCCCCTTTTTTTTTGTGCCTAGTAGGTTCATGGTAGGGTTGGCGCCGCCGCTGCTCACTGTTCTAAAGCAGCTGCGGGGTATAATAGCGCAGCGGGCACTTTAGACAGTGAGTCTGCCTTCTGGCCGACCGGCGTCTGACGAGGGACGTCGCACAAGTGACGTACTTCTGAAAGACCCGCTCAGGAGGACGTCAGTGACGTCACTCGTCAGGCCGCTGCCGGAGAGGAGAAGCGCTGTGCAGGGCAGGTAAGTGTGTCTCTGTGTGTGTCTGTGTCTGTCTGTGTGTTTGGGGGGGCTATGGCTACCTAATGTGAGGAATCTATGCTACCTAATGTGGGGAAACTATGTTACCTAATGTGGGGAATCTGTGCTACCTAATGTGGGGAAACTATGCTACCTAATGTGGGGAAAGTATGCTACCTAATGTGGGGAAGCTATGCTACCTAATGTGGGGAAACTATGTTACCTAATGTGGGGAATCTGTGCTACCTAATGTGGGGAAACTATGCTACCTAATGTGGGGAATCTGTGCTACCTAATGTGGGCAAACTATGCTACCTAATGTGGGGAAACTATGTTACCTAATGTGGGGAAACTATGCTACCTAATGTGGGCAAACTGCTACCTAATGTAGGGAATCTATGCTACCTAATGTGGGGAAACTATGCTACCTAATGTGAGGAAACTATGCTACCTAATGTGGGGAATCTATGCTACCTAATGTTGGGAATCTATGCTACCTAATGTGGGGGGCTTGAATGAGCTGCGGCATATGGGAGGCCTTAATAAATAATTAGAAACTGATACAGCAAGTGACATATGGGGGTCCACCTGAGTAAGTGACACATGGAGAACAATTGATGTTTTGAGGGGGGGGGGGGGCACAGGCACATTCTTTGCACAAGGGCCCTCTGCTGTCTGTGTCCGCCCCTGGGTAGAGAATAAGGGGTAAAGTGGAACATAGAACAAATGCAGTTATTTTTTTCTTAATTTTTTTTTAATTAAGATAAAGGTAAGCAATGACTTTTCCTCAGTCTGAAGTGCGGTCCTCATCGGCAGGAAGCAGTGAGGAGGAGGAGGATGACGGAGGTTCTGATTCCATCTCTGCTTCTTTTTCGTCCCTCTCTATATATAGGGCCGTGGCCATGAAGAAGGCCCCTCCGATGACTGCCATTATGGTGCATGTCATGAGGGCATACTCCAGGCTGCGGTATTTCAGAAGAGGGGATTTGGCATATCCTCGTTCGTAGGTGTCAGATATCAGGCCGATGAGGTACGGGCTGCCGGCGTCACCTAGGAGGTGATAGATTGTCATCTGCACGGCCAGGGCTGAAGATCTCCTCCACGGAGTTACTACTTTTAGTATAATGTCAGATATGAGGGTGAAATTTACTGACAGAAGCGTCTCTCCGATGAAGATGAAGATGTTGGTGGCAACGAGGCTGATGTTGCCAAAAGTCAATGCCAACAGAAGAAAAGGGGCGGAGAGCATCATCGCGCATCCACACACAAGCGGGTCCGCCCGTGGGTTGGATTTGCGATATCTTTTACTTATCTCCGTCCCTGCTACAACTCCCAGAATGCCGGAAACGACTGTAACCACACCAAATATTAGGATGTCGTGATAGTCACACGGTTCAGCAGGGCAAGGGTCCTTCTCTTGTAGGAGTGTTCGTGCGTGGGTCAGGTATGACGGACCCCATACACCTATGGCTCCCACTATGAAGGATACAGCCGTCGATCCCATGGTGGTTAACATGAAGCTTCGATTTTTAAATAGTTTTTTCAGATCTGTCGCCCATTTGGCAAACTTCTGGGATTTGTTGTTCTTCTTCCCGTTTCTAGTCGTTCTTGGAAGCTCCTTTGTGACCAAAATCATCAAAGCCACAGCTATGAGGCCCAGGCCAGGGGTGACCCGAAATGCCCAGTGCCAATCGCCCCTTGCTGCATCAGTCACTTTGGGCCCGATGATGTATCCTAGTCCGCAGCCCACAGGTATGACGGAGTAAAACACGTTCAGCATGCGGGTCCGCTGGTCACTTGTAAAAAGGTCTGCAATGATTGAGGGGGCGATGGTGCAGAAAGTCGCCTCTCCGGCTCCAACCAGCCCACTCGTCAGCAGGAAGAGCAGGAAATACCCGTCAGGGATGAATGACAGGGTAAGTGTCATGCTCAGCCAAACGATGACTCCTGCGCAAACAGTATATTTCTTATTACAGTGGTCGCCCAAATATCCGGCAATTGGTGCGACCAGCACGTAGCTTCCAATGAACAATGTATTCAATAAGCCGGACAGACTAGCATTGGTGTCATATGCTTTCTGTATATAAGGCAGCACCCCCGCCACGCTGGAGCGATTTGCATAGATGAGCAAATTAACAAAGGCGAGGATCACTACGGTGATGATGGAACGTGCGGT
Source organism: Hyla sarda (assembly GCF_029499605.1). Lineage (NCBI taxonomy): Eukaryota > Metazoa > Chordata > Amphibia > Anura > Hylidae > Hyla > Hyla sarda. Next base: position 104,413,459 of record NC_079197.1, on the reverse strand, counting down.
GGACATCACGCTTAGAGATGGCAGGTTCTGCCTCTCAGGGATATCGCCCTTTTCTACATCCATATCACTATGGTCCACCATTGCTTCTTCCTCCTCCTTCAGCAATGGGTCTTGTGGAGAGGCCATGGTCACAGGTCAGAGCCTGAAAACACTAGAGAAAGAGAGAGATAAGTGAACACATTAGACAACATGTCATCATTCCTGTCATTATACAATAGATCCTTCATACAGAGCAGAAATGTCCAGCACAGAACCACAAGATAACACTAAAACCATCGCAGCCTCAGAAGAAGACGCTTCTCTATAAGTGTTTTATATGGAGATGTCTTCCCTGAGGTTACCAATGTCTGATAACCCTGAACCTGTCCGGTTCTAGTAATATCTGATAACCCTGAACCTGTCCGGTCCTAGTCAGGAATGTGGAAATCCTATCGCCCGACACCCGGGACAAGTAGTTTTGGGTGCCGGGCAGGTGAATTGTTTATAGATTTAGCCCTGTATCGGGCAGGGACAGACAGACTTCCCCCTTATTTTTCTTTAATGTCGGTGTGAGGCGCAGGAGCTGATGGAAGTCTACACCTCACACCGGCACTCAGAGTGTATGGAGGGGGCGGCGGCCTCCAGCTGACTGCAGAGCCCCCTTATCTCCCCTCCCGGAGGATGGACGGAGCTCAGAAGACACAGCAGGGGGAGAGAGAGGACGTAGACAGCTCCGTGCACAGCTCCATCCCCCGCACACAGCTCTATCCCTCCCCCTCCCCTGCTCTGTCTAGACAGGACCTAATCCACCACAGGGCGGTTGCTTGTTTGCACGGGGAAAACACAGAGCAGGGGGGAGGGGAGGACGGAAATTTCACCTCACACCGGCCGGGACTACAGCTCTGATGTCCACTCATGGCGGCTCAGGTGAGTTGACAGAATGCAGGCGGCGGCAGGAAGGGTGGTTGTATATGTATGGTGTGAGTGTATGTGTGATGTGTGTATGTAATGTATGATGGGGGGGGCAGCGGCAGGTGTATGTATGATGTGTCCATATGTATGGTTGGTGTATATCAGTGTTTCCCAACCAGGGTGCCTCCAGCTGTTGCAAAATTACAACTCCCAGCATGCCCTGGGCATGCTGGGAGTTGTAGTTTTGCAACAGCTGGAGGCACCCTGGTTGGGAAACACTGGTGGATATGTATGGTGTGAGTGTATGTGTGTATGATGTCTATGTGTGATGTGTATGTAATGTATAATGTGTGTATAATGTCTAAGTGTGATGTGTGTATGTATGTAATGTATGATGTGGGGGGGGGCAGCGGTGGGTGTATGTATGATGTGTGCATATGTATGGTGTGAGTGTATGTGTGTATGTAATGTATAATGTGTGTATAATGTCTAAGTGTGATGCGTGTGTGTGTGTATGTATGTAATGTATGATGTGGGGGGGGCAGCGGTGGGTGTATGTATGATGTGTGCATATGTATGGTGTGAGTGTATGTGAGTATGTAATGTATAATGTGTGTATAATGTCTAAGTGTGATGTGTGTGTGTGTGTGTGTATGTATGTAATGTATGATGTGGGGGGGCAGCGGTGGGTGTATGTATGATGTGTGCATATGTATGGTGTGAGTGTATGTGTGTATGTAATGTATAATGTGTGTATAATGTCTAAGTGTGATGTGTGTGTGTGTGTATGTGATGTATGATGTATGATGTGGGGGGCAGCGGCGGGTGTATGTATGATGTGTGCATATGTACGGTGTATATGTATGGTGTGAGTGTATGTGTGTATGTAATGTATGATGTGGGGGGGGGCATTGGCGGGGGTTGTGTATGGGGATATGGGGGCAGTGGCTGGTGCATGTATGATATTTGTATGCATGAATGTTTTGTATAGGAGCGGACTGTCACGTCGGGCATTAGGGCAGTTGTGCCATCTAATTTTATTTATTTTTAGTTGCACCCGCACTAAATTATACCCCCAGAATCCCCCCCCCCCCCCCTTCATACTCACCCGCCAACCAAGAGCCCCACGGATGTACACAAACACGCCCGAACCAAAACTACAACTCCCAGCATGTTGGACCATAATCTAAACTGTAGAACTATATAGTGTAACATGCTGGGAGTTGTAGTTTTGGTTCGGGTCAGCTGCAGAGCTATAGGCTGCATCAGGGCATGCTGGGTGTTGTAGTTACTAACTGCAATTCCCAGTATTCCTTGACACAGACTATGGCTCTGCAGCTGACACAAACCAAAACTACAACTCCCAGCATGTTACACAATAACCTTAACTGTACTATACAGTGCAACATGCTGCAACACCCACACAACCATAGGCTGTATCAGGGCATGCTGGGAGTTGTAGTTATCTAGTAACTAAATGCAACTTCCAGCATTTTCTGACACAAAATGCACCATATAAACAGGAGAAGCAGAACACCCCCCAGTAACACATAAGTCCCTATGAAGACTGAAAAATAGTGATTAAAATATTTTAAAAAGTGCGTATACATGTGAATAAGCCCCTTTCCTAATAAAAGTTTCCAATTTTCTTTAAATAAAAATAATGTACAAAAATAAACCAATAAAGTGGTATTGCTGCATGTAGAAATGTCCAGACTATTAAAATATAATGTTAATTAAACCGTACGGTGAACGGTGTAAATGTAAAAAATAGTCCAGAATCGCTCATTTTTGGTCACTTCATATTAGAATTTTTTTATAAGGTGATCAAAAAGTTACATCTAGACTTATCTGGGCTCGGGTATAAGAGGAGCTACAGCTCTCCGGCCGCTAATATCCTGGCATACTGCGATCGCCTATTAAACCATTAGATCACCGCTGTCAGCAGTGTCTAAAGGGATCTTATATCCATCCCTGGTGGTCTAGTGGGGGGGGATCTTACTATTTTGGTTGAAATTATTTAATCAACCAGGACAAGTGGATTTTCTTGAGGGACAAGTAGATTGTGTTCCGCTTTAGTCCCTTGGACAAGTAGTTTTTTTTAAATTTCCACACCCCTGCTAGTAATATCTGATAACCCTGAACCTGTCCGGTCCTAGTAATATCTGATAACCCTGAACCTGTCCAGTCCTAGTAATATCTGATAACCCTGAACCTGTCCGGTCCTAGTAATATCGGATAACCCTGAACCTGTCCGGTCCTAGTAATATCTGATAACCCTGAACCTGTCCGGTCCTAGTAATATCGGATAACCCTGAACCTGTCTGGTCCTAGTAATATCTGATAACCCTGAACCTGTCTGGTCCTAGTAATATCTGATAACCCTGAACATCTCCGGTCATAGTAATATCTGACAACCCTGAATCAGTCCGGTCCTAGTAATATCTGATAACCCTGAACCTGTCCAGTCCTAGTAATATCTGATAACCCTGAACCTGTCCGGTCCTAGTAATATCTGATAACCCTGAACCTCTCCGGTCATAGTAATATCTGACAACCCTGAACCTGTCCGGTCCTAGTAATATCTGATACCCCTGAACCTGTCCGGTCCTAGTAATATCTGATAACCCTGAACCTGTCCGGTCCTAGTAATATCTGATAACCCTGAACCTGTCCGGTCCTAGTAATATCTGATAACCCTGAACCTGTCCGGTCCTAGTAATATCTGATAACCCTGAACCTCTCCGGTCATAGTAATATCTGATAACCCTGAACCTCTCCGGTCATAGTAATATCTGATAACCCTGAACCTCTCCGGTCATAGTAATATCTGATAACTCTGAACCTGTCCGGTCATAGTAATATCTGACAACCCTGAACCTGTCCGGTCCTAGTAATATCTGATAACCCTGAACCTGTCCGGTCCTAGTAATATCTGATAACCCTGAACCTGTCCGGTCCTAGTAATATCTGATAACCCTGAACCTGTCCGGTCCTAGTAATATCTGACAACCCTGAACCTGTCCCAGTAATGGCGGATTATAAGGGCTTGGCTGTATGGTCACTGGGCCATGTGAACTTCATACTGTAGATACAATTGTGCTATCCCGCTATATACATTTACTAATAATGAACCTACCCCATCTCATTAGGATCTATCGTACCCTATATGACTTTCTGCCACTAGTTGATTTGAAAATGTTCCCTTTCGGAGTACCCGGAGTATTTCTATTGTTAGTACATACAGAATTCTATTATATAATATTATATTTCTGCCCTAATCTTTCTGTTATTCTTTTACTACACCACCAAATCTTTCTCATAGACTTATATCTTTTAGAACTTCATGAATTTGGACTCTTTTTCTTGGGGGCTTTTTTGGGCATAATTGCATTTTAGCAGTTTTGCAAGAAAAAGCTCTGGTCATGATACTATCTGTGCATTTTATTATGTTTAATGCCTAAGCCAAGTACTGTCACAATGCTATGAGAAATATAACTTTTGTTATTTCTTTTGGAAATTAATTTCTTGTTTTTTTTTTTGCTAAAAAAAAAAGCGACAACAATAAAAAAAAACTGTCAAACAAAAAGCCCTGTGTATGTATGAATAGAAGAGGCTGAGACTTACCTTGTGGTTCTCTCTTCAGACAAGGAACGGTCAAAATCTTGAATTCTCTATCGCAAATAGAAACTCTCTAACAAACACTTTGCACCACAGGTTGTGAATGCAAAACACACTGAAGAGACTGCAGCCGGCGCGCACCTCCTTGTACAGCTTACGGTGACATCATCACAAGCATGTGTGACATCACAGGGTTCTAAACCATCTTCAGGTATGTGTATATCTGTATAGTAAATGTGAGTAGCCATATTAGTCCAGTGACGCAGATTGTAATACCTTTTTTATTGGACTAACAGAATTTTGTAGAGACAAACTTTCGGGATTCCTCCCTGATAATTTATAAAGTCCTTTGATCATTAGTCCTTGACTATTGGACTTGATAAAGGGAGGAATCCTGAAAGCTTGTCTCTACGAAATTCTGTTAGTCCAATAAAAAAGGTATTACAAGAGACTGCAACATATTTTTTGATTTGTGTGTGTGTGTGTGTATATATATATATATATATATATATATATATATATATATATATATATAGTTCCAAGCGTGAGTAGGTGCCTCCAGCTAGGGTCCGTGTCCAGGATCCTGCATACGTAGTTCCAAGGAAAATGCTGTGGCACTCAAGGTATGGTGAAAAAATGAAAACAATTTATTCATCCCAAATGTGCAAAGAGCAACGTTTCAATGGTCTCACACCATCATTATCAAGCCACTTGATAATAATGGTGTGAGACCATTGAAACGTTGCTCTTTGCACATTTGGGATGAATAAATAGTTTTCATTTTTTTACCATACCTTGAGTGCCACAGCATTTTCCTTGGAACTACGTATGCAGGATCCTGGACACGGATCCTAGCTGGAGGCACCTACTCACGCTTTAGGAGTGCTGCTTTCTTCTTTGACATATATATATATATATATATATATATATATATATATATATATATATTAATATACACCTAGAAATACATCAAGTACATAAAAACATCTTTTAGAAAAATATTTCTCCAGGCCTGCCGAGGATATCCCCAGTATTTCACAGTGTCTTCTTAGTTTATATATTTTAATCTTTTGACCTTTTAACCCCACTAGGACCAAGGGCATCCTCGGACTTAAAGGGGTATTCCAGGCCAAAACTTTTTTATATATATCAACTGGCTCCAGAAAGTTAAACAGATTTGTAAATTACTTCTATTAAAAAATCTTAATCCTTTCAGTACTTATGACCTTCTGAAGTTAAGGTTGTTTTTTTCTGTCTAAGTCCTCTCTGATGACACGTGTCTCGGGCAATGCCCAGTTTAGAAGCAAATCCCCATAGCAAACCTCTTCTAAACTGGGCGTTTCCCGAGACAGGTGTCATCAGAGATTACTTAGACAGAAAATAACAACCTTAACTTCAGAAGCTCATAAGTACTGAAAGGGTTAAGAATTTTTAATAGAAGTAATTTACAAATCTGTTTAACTTTCTGGAGCCAGTTGAAATATATAAAAAAGTTTTTGCCTGGAATACCCCTTTAAGATTGAACCGATTATTATTGATATATGTCATGAATGTATCAACGGTCAGATGGTCGGACGACCAAATGATGACCACATCGTCTACATACCTCCCATACCATGCGAGGCATGTGGAAAATGGATTGGTGTCAGAAAAAACAAACTGCTCCTCCCACCAAAAAACAAAAAGCTTAGCCCGAGCTGGGGATGACTTTGCTCCCATTGAAGCACCCGTGCGCTGCAAATAAAAATTGTTACCAAACATAAAATAATTGTGTTTTAACACAAAATCTACCACCTCAATAATGTAATGTCTCAAATCCACAGAATATTTAGAAAATCTCATCAGTATATCCGAGATAGCTGATAATGCCAGGTTTTTCGGAATACTGGAATAGAGCGATTCAATGTCGCAAGTAAGCCACGACAGAGAATCGCTCCATGTGAATTTAGTTCTTCTGACAAGGAGTTTACTGAAAATTTAGATTGTTCAGATACCACGGACACTAGCGGGGACTCAGAACCGCAATATGTGAACACTCACAAGAATCGCAATGCGAGAAGACAGACAAGCGTAACAAGGACAAACAGAAAAAGTAATAAAAGAGGATTTTCAAGTCATTAACATTTCTGCACAAATCATTACAGATGAAGAAACCTCGGTCCTGTGGAAAGGACTGGGTTCCTCTCCTACACATCATTTTGATGTTTATCGGACAATTTTGGATATAAATAAATTTGTGAGAACTTTAACAGTTAAGAAACATTTTTTTGTGGAAAATGCTGATGAACCATCGGACCCACCTGAACTTTCTATAAACCCTGATTTACCACTAATGCATACGTTAGCAGAACAAATTGCTTTTAGAGATCTCTGTCTCCTTGAAAATAGTGGGATATCAATTTGTGATGAAGTAAATACTGCACATACCTTCTCCACTAAAAACCAACATTTTTACCCCATACAGACCAGACCAGCAATTTTTGATTGGTTCCAGGACCTTATCATGAAAGATTTGGTTAATCTACAATCAAAAGTAATGTCCAATACAACTCGTCCTAATTTGAATAAAAAGAAGGCTGCTGCCATAAAGAAATGAAAGAAAAACAAAAATTTGACGATCCGATCCGCCGATAAAGGCGACTCGATAGTATGTATGGACACGGGACTGTATATCAATTTAAATGAAAATCTACTATCTGATGATAAAACTTACCTTAAACTTTGTGGGGATCCCACTGAACCTTTTAAAAAAGAACTGTTGACTCTGTTGGAAGAGGGGAAAGCCAGATCTATTTTGACCCAAAAAGAAGTGGATTATATTTTCGTGCCTGCTCCAATTATTCCTATCTTCTACTCGCTACCCAAGCTGCATAAGGACCGATTCCCGCCGCCGATGCGTCCAATCGTGGCGGGGATCAGATCCCTTAACGAGCACCTATGCGAGTGGTTGGACTCAGTACTGCAACCTCTGGTTATGCAAGGCCCAAGTTTTATCAAGGACACTAAGCACTTGCTAAAAATCATGGATGAATTCACATGGAGCGATTCTCTGTCGTGGCTTACTTGCGACATTGAATCGCTCTATTCCAGTATTCCGCAAAACCTGGCATTATCAGCTATCTCGGATATACTGATGAGATTTTCTAAATATTCTGTGGATTTGAGACATTACATTATTGAGGTGGTAGATTTTGTGTTAAAACACAATTATTTTATGTTTGGTAACAATTTTTATTTGCAGTGCACGGGTGCTTCAATGGGAGCAAAGTCATCACCAGCTCGGGCTAAGCTTTTTGTTTTTTGGTGGGAGGAGCAGTTTTTCTGACACCAATCCATTTTCCACATGCCTCGCATGGTATGGGAGGTATGTAGACGATGTGGTCATCATTTGGTCGTCTGACCATCTGACCGTTGATGCATTCATGACATATTGTTACGCCTAGCGCTCCGGGTCCCCGCTCCTCCCCGGAGCGCTCACGGCGTCTTTCTCCCTGCAGCGCCCCGGTCAGTCCCGCTGACCGGGAGCGCTGCACTGTCATGGCCGTCGGGGATGCGATTCGCACAGCGGGACGCGCCCGCTCGCGAATCGCATCCCAGGTCACTTACCCGTCCCGGTCCCCTGCTGTCTTGTGCTGGCGCGCGCGGCTCCGCTCTCTAGGGCGCGCGCGCGCCAGCTCTCTGAGACTTAAAGGGCCAGTGCACCAATGATTGGTGCCTGGCCCAATTAGCTTAATTGGCTTCCATCTGCTCCCTGGCTATATCTGATCTCCTCCCTTGCACTCCCTTGCCGGATCTTGTTGCCTTGTGCCAGTGAAAGCGTTTAGTGTGTCCAAAGCCTGTGTACCTGAACTTCTGCTATCCATCCTGACTACGAACCTTGCCGCCTGCCCCCGACCTTCTGCTACGTCTGACCTTGCCTCTGCCTAGTCCTTCTGTCCCACGCCTTCTCAGCAGTCAGTGAGGTTGAGCCGTTGCTAGTGGATACGACCTGGTTGCTACTGCCGCAGCAAGACCATCCCGCTTTGCGGCGGGCTCTGGTGAAAACCAGTAGCCTCTTAGAACCGGTCCACTAGCACGGTCCACGCCAATCCCTCGCTGACACAGCGGATCCACAACCCGTAAGCCGAATCGTGACACATATATCAATAATAATCGGTTCAATCTTACGTTTACCCACACATGGTGTAAAAGTGAAACCGCCTTTTTGGATGTCATATTACGTGGCAACCCTGATACAAATAAAATTGAGGTTGATCCTTACAGAAAAAAGATATCAGGCAATACCATCCGAAGGGCGAATTCATGCCATTCCAAACAAACAGTAAGAGCCCTACCAGTAGGTGAACTTATACGAATTAAGCGGAACAGTTCTTCCGCCGAGGTGTACCGCAGGGAAGCTGATGCAGCATGCACACGCCTGGCAGCTCGAGGTTACCCTGGATGGCTCTTGAAAAAAGCTTGGTCGAGAGTGGATCCTATGGATCGAAAATCCCTTTTTACAAGTAAGCAACCAACTGAATCACAAGATTGTCCTACATTTGTCACCACGTACAGTCCAGAATTTAATGACATCAAACGCATTGTAATTAAACACTTACCTTTGCTATCAACAGATCCCACGGTAGGGGAGATTATAAAGTCAGGTGTGAGATTTGCAGCGAGGCGGGCACCTACTCTATCCAATCTCCTTGTTCCCAGTATGGTGGACACGGCTAGTGTTACCACCCAGTGGATTAGCACCAAGGGCTTCCACAAGTGTGGTAAATCGCGATGTGTGGTATGTCCCTTTGCCGAAAAATGCCAGAAAATAGAAGGTACGGTGGATGGCAAATGCCATGTCATTCACAACTTTATAAACTGTGATAGCACTTTTGTTTTATATAAAATCATGTGCACACAATGTCACTTAACATATGTGGGTTCCACCAAAAGGTCCCTTAAAGGGCCAGCACATTAGACATGCTGCTGGCCCTTTAAGCTCGAACATTTCTAACATATGGGCTGAGAGCTGCACTACAGGACATAGACTGGGGGGAGGTGTTGTCAAATACTGATACAGAAGGTAAATGGGACATCTTTAAATCAACTCTAAATAACTATACAGCTAAATATATACCAAAGGGGAACAAATATAAACGATTAAAACTAAATCCTACATGGCTGACAAATTAGGTTAAAAGAGCAATAAACAACAAAAAAATAGCCTTCAAAAAATTCAAATCTGATGGGTCAGCGATAACATTTAAACAGTACAAGGAGCTTAATAAAATCTGTAAAAATGTAATAAAAACAGCAAAAATTCAAAATGAGAGACAGGTGGCCAAAGAAAGCAAAACTAATCCTAAATATTTTTTTAGATATATAAATACAAAAAAAAAACAAGGACAGAGCATGTAGGACCCCTTAATAATGATAATGAGGAGGTTGTCACGGGCGATCAAGAGAAGGCGGAGCTACTGAATGGGTTCTTTAGTTCTGTATACACTATGGAAAAAGGAGCTGACATTGGCCAGGTCAGTGCTGGTAACACATCATGTAATGTACTGAACTGGCTTAATGTAGAGATGGTACAAGGTAAGTTAAGTAAAGTAAATGTAAGCAAATCTCCAGGGCCGGATGGATGGTACCCAAGAGTTCTTAGAGAGGTAAGTTCAGTAATATCTGTACCCCTGTTCATGATATTTAGAGATTCTCTGGTGTCTGGTATTGTGCCAAGGGACTGGCGCAAGGCTAATGTGGTACCAATCTTCAAGAAGGGCTCTAGGTCTTCGCCAGGCAATTATAGACCGGTAAGTCTAACGTGCATTGTGGGTAAATTGTTTGAAGGACTTATAAGGGATTACATACAGGAATACATAGGGGATAATAGTATTATAAGTGATAGCCAGCATGGGTTTACTAAGGATAGAAGTTGTCAAACCAATCTAATTTGCTTTTATGAAGAGGTGAGTAGAAGCCTTGACAGAGGAATGGCTGTGGATATAGTGTTTCTGGATTTTGCTAAAGCGTTTGATACTGTCCCTCATAGACGTCTGACAGGTAAGTTAAGGTCTTTGGGTTTGGAAATTTTAGTTTGTAACTGGATTGAACACTGGCTCATGGATCGTACCCAGAGAGTGGTGGTCAATAATTCGTACTCTGATTGGTCCCCGGTTATTAGTGGTGTACCCCAAGGTTCAGTACTGGGCCCGCTGTTGTTTAATTTATTTATCAATGATATAGAGGATGGTGTTAACAGCTCTGTTTCTATCTTTGCAGATGACACCAAGCTTTGTAGCACAGTACAGTCTATAGAGGATGTGCATAAGTTACAGGATGACTTGGATAGACTAAGTGTCTGGGCATCCACTTGGCAAATGAGGTTCAATGTGGATAAATGTAAAGTTATGCATCTGGGTACTAATAACCTGCATGCATCGTATGTCTTAGGGGGGATTAAACTGGCAGAGTCACTGGTAGAGAAGGATCTGGGTGTACTTGTAGATCACAGACTACAGAATAGCATGCAATGTCAGGCTGCTGCTTCCAAAGCCGGCAGGATATTGTCATGTATAAAAAGAGGCATGGACTCGAGGGACAGGGACATAATACTCCCCCTTTATAAAGCATTGGTACGGCCTCACCTGGAATATGCTGTTCAGTTTTGGTCGCCTGTTCATAAAAGGGACACTGCAGAGTTGGAAAGGGTGCAGAGACGCGCGACTAAACTAATATGGGGCATGGAACATCTTAGCTATGAGGAGCGATTAAAGGAGTTACAATTGTTTAGTCTTGAGAAGAGACGTTTAAGGGGGGATATGATAAACGTATATAAGTATATAAATGGCCCATACAAAAAATATGGAGAAAAACTGTTCCAGGTTAAACCCCCCCAAAGGACGAGGGGGCACTCCCTCCGTCTGGAGAAGAAAAGGTTTAGTCTAAAGGGGCGACACGCCTTCTTTACCGTGAGGACTGTGAATTTATGGAACGGTCTTAAGGGGGGATATGATAAACGTATATAAGTATATAAATGGCCCATACAAAAAATATGGAGAAAAACTGTTCCAGGTTAAACCCCCCCAAAGGACGAGGGGGCACTCCCTCCGTCTGGAGAAGAAAAGGTTTAGTCTAAAGGGGCGACACGCCTTCTTTACCGTGAGGACTGTGAATTTATGGAACGGTCTCTTCTCAAGACTAAACAATTGTAACTCCTTTAATCGCTCCTCATAGCTAAGATGTTCCATGCCCCATATTAGTTTAGTCGCGCGTCTCTGCACCCTTTCCAACTCTGCAGTGTCCCTTTTATGAACAGGCGACCAAAACTGAACAGCATATTCCAGGTGAGGCCGTACCAATGATTTATAAAGGGGGAGTATTATGTCCCTGTCCCTTGAGTCCATGCCTCTTTTTATACATGACAATATCCTGCCGGCTTTGGAAGCAGCAGCCTGACATTGCATGCTATTCTGTAGTCTGTGATCTACAAGTACACCCAGATCCTTCTCTACCAGTGACTCTGCCAGTTTAATCCCCCCTAAGACATACGACGCATGCAGGTTATTAGTACCCAGATGCATAACTTTACATTTATCCACATTGAACCTCATTTGCCAAGTCCTCATTTGAACCTCATTTGCCTCAGGAACTGGTCACAGCAGGAACAATTAACAGCTTTAAAACAGGGTTAGATACATTCCTGGAACAAAATAACATTAATGCTTATGCAGAATTATAAAACTACATCCCTTTCCCTTATCCCCTTACACCCTTCCCTTCAATTCCCTGGTTGGACTTGATGGACGTATGTCTTTTTTCAACCATACTATGTAACTATGTAACTATATCTAAACATTTTCTAATATATCATAATTCAGACACCACTTCCCTCAGGTTCTCAGGCATTGAGAAGGTGAAGCTAAATAAAAGGGGAGGTGACCATATTCGATCCCTCCACAATAGGGAAATCATGTGGATTTATCTTTTGAATTGCATTCAACCCCATGGTCTAAATAGCAAAACAGATTTTATATTACATTACTGATATGTCTCCGAATAATTTATCTGTGTTTGGTCCCATGTTTTTGTTTTAATCACGCGCACATGTGATGTGGACCTGTCCCTCCCCTTCCTGTGGGAATGGGGAAAATGCCCTGGAGTATATAAGGGTGCCTCATTTGAGGATCTACAGGCTATGAGTAAGGATCGATAGATCAGAAACGCGTCAGCCATGCTTGGGACCCCCCTCTGTTTGTGCAATATTTAATATTTTTGATATGTTCACGGTTTGTCTGCCACCGTGAAGGCTTTTAAGGAAGAACCCTGAATAAAGACGGACGTTTTACTTCTACTTGCTGGCTTTTTTAGTATTTTATTTTAGTTTTATCCACTGTGCCAGGGATGAAAATCATTCCAAAAGAAACTAACTCAACTGTCTATGTTCCCCCGTTGCTCCAATATTGGTGTCCCGTTCTCTGTTCGCCGCCTTCTGCTTTTCCTGCAGGTCAGTGAATCACGGTGCGCTCAGTGTCATCATTGTTTCAGCACCAGTGTTTACAAATAAGTGTGCCTCCAGCTGTTGCAAAACTATAACTTCCAGCATGCCTTGACAGCTAGAGACTGTCCGGGAATGCTGGGAGTTGTAGTTTTGGACCACCTGGAGAGACATTGTTTTGAAAACACTGCCTTAGTCAGTATTTTCCAACCTGGGGAATTCCAGCTGTTGCAAAACTACAACTCCCAGCATTCCCCTGACAGTCTTTAGCTGTCCAGGCATGCTGGGAGTTATAGTTCTGCAACAGCTGGAGACACTCAGGTTTGGTAGGTAGGCCCTTAGTCCATTGTTTTCCAACCTGGGTGCCTCCAGCTGTTGAAAAACTCTAACTCCCAGCTTAATACTGTCCGGGCATGCTGGCAGTTGTAGTTTTGCAACAGCTGGAGGCCCCCAGGTTGGGAAACACTAACTACGGCAGTGTTTTCGAAACATTGTCTCTCCATCTGTTGCAAAACTACAACTCCCAGCATGCTCGGACATTCTTAAGCTGGAAGTTAAAGTTTTGCAGCAGAAGGTGGCATTTTGGTGGGTAGTTGGGCCCTTAGTCCAGTGTTTCCCAACCTGAGTGCCTCCAGCTGTTGCAAAACTACAACTCCCAGCATGCCCAAACAGCCAAAGCCTGTTTGGAAAACACTGGACTAAGGGCCTACCTACCAAATGTAACGTGGCCACCCACCTACCAACCAAACATATACCTGCCTACCTACCAACCAGTGAAGGAGGAGAAAATCGGAAGCTGAGATCGCGCTGTTGCAGAAAGGTTCAAGGATACTGGTGGAAGTCTTAAATTCTTTTGTTCTATTCACACAACGCGTTTCTGGATATTAATAATCCTTTCTTCAGGCGCCTGAAGAAAGGATTATTAATATCCAGAAACGCGTTGTGTGAATAGAATAAAAGAATTTAAGAAAAGAATTTAAGACTTCCACCAGTATCCTTGAACCTTTCTGCAACAGCGTGATCTCAGCTTCTGATTTTCTCCTCCTTTATTGTCTCTTACACGCCGGTGGATCCAGCGTGGGAAGCCGCAGCAGTTGCTTTACTAAGCCCACATCAGCGTTGTGCCTGGAATATGCACAACCCGACCAGGTGAGTGCGTTCCTCACTCACCCACATAATCCGACCTTGCCTGGAAGATCGCACACAGAAGCGCTCTGTTGTCTTTTGTCTTGTACCTACCAACCAAACATATTACCTACCTAGCAAATGCTTTTCCTGCTTACCTAACAAACGTATACCGTATATACTCGAGTATAAGCCGAGTTTTTCAGCACGATTTTTCGTGCTGAAAACACCCCCCTCGGCTTATACTCGAGTGAACTCTCCGCCCTCAGTGGTCTTCAACCTGCGGACCTCCAGAGGTTTCAAAACTACAACTCCCAGCAAGCCCGGGCAGCCATCGGCTGTCCGGGCTTGCTGGGAGTTGTAGTTTTGAAACCTCTGGAGGTCCGCAGGTTGAAGACCACTGCGGCATTCGACATCATCCAGCCCCTCTCACCCCCTTTAGTTCTGTACTCATCTCCGCTCGGCGCTGGTCCGGTGCTGCAGGACTATCCGGTGGGGAGGATGTCCGGTGGGATAGTGGTTCCGGGCTGCCATCTTCATCGGGGGGGGCCTCTTCTCCGCGCTTCGGGCCCGAAATAGTCACGTTGCCTTGACGACGACGCAGAGGTACGTTCATTACCAACGTCCCTCTGCGTCATCGTCAAGGCAACGCCTCTATTCCGGGCCCGAAGCGCGGAGAAGAGGCCCCCCGGTGAAGATGGCAGCCCGGAACCACTATCCCACCGGACGACCTCCCCACCGGACAGTCCTGCAGCACCGGACCAGCGCCGAGCGGAGGTGAGTACAGAACTAAAGGGGGTGAGAGGGGGCTGGATAAAGGGGGTGAGAGTGGTCTTCAACCTGCGGACCTACAGAGGTTTCAAAACTACAACTCCCAGCAAGCCCGGACAGCCGATGGCTGCCCGGGCTTGCTGGGAGTTGTAGTTTTGAAACATCTGGAGGTTCGCAGGTTGAAGACCACTGTATCAGACATTGACAAGTGGTGATGATGATGACATGTGGTGATGATAACAAGGGGATGATGAAGGGGGGGGGATTATGACAAGGGGATGAAGGGGGTGTGTGTGGGATGATGACAGGGGGATGATGAAGGGGGGGTGTGGGATGATGACAAGAGGATGATGACAAGAGGATGATGACAAGGGGATGATGAAGGGGGGTGAGGATGATGACAAGGGGATGATGACAAGTGGATGATGACGGGGGGTGTGGGATGATGACAAGGGGATGATGAAGGGGGGGTGTGGGATGATGACAAGGGGATGATGAAGGGGGGGGGTGGGATGATGAAGGGGGGATGATGACAGGCGGTGATGATGAAGGGGGGATGATGAAGGGGGGATGATGACAGGGTGATGATGACAGGGTGATGATGATGAGGGTCTGGATGATGACAGGGGGGGATGATGTATTTCCCACCCTAGGCTTATACTCGACTCAATAACTTTTCCTGGGATTTTGGGGTGAAATTAGGGGCCTTGGCTTATATTCGGGTCGGCTTATACTCGAGTATATACGGTAACCTACCTACCTAGCGGCAAACCTTTTACTTGCCTTCCTGCCAACTGAACTTACTACCTGCCTAAATAACTTGTAAACTTACTACTTGCCTACCTACTTAGAGAATGTTCAACTTACCTAATTTACTACTTGCAAACGTACTACCTGCTTACCTAGCAAACATATTACCTGGGTGGGGGGGGGGGGGCCCAGGCATATTCTTTGCACAGGGGCCCTCTGTTGTCTGTGTCCGCCCCTGGTCCATGGAAGTTAGGTTGAGAAACGGCAGGGACTCCTGAAACGTTCCTCCAGCTGCTCGCACGCCAGCGAGCTCTTCCATGCCCTCGGGATCAGCGTCTCCATGCGGCCAGGAGTGAATCGTCCTGCAACAGCAAGCTCAGGATGAACCGCTCTTAAGACACTGCGCTGAGAGGATCTCTGCATTGTTTTTTGCACCGGGTGAATATGTTCATTTCTCTGTTGTTATGACTTTGTGAATAAGTGAGATAAAAGTGAACATTGCTGCAATTCCCAGAGTATGTCTCTTTTTTCTATATTAATCTACTTCTTTATAGTCAGGGAGCTACAGGTCTGTATACAGCGGTTTTATTCAGTAACAGTATGATGCATTAGTCACTGTGTGATGTGAAGTGTGTTCCTGATGAGGCAGTATTATTTGGTCCTGGTATTGTTTATATTCTGGTATGTTTATAGTGGATTCTACTCAGTATGGTGGTATTTTCCAGTCTTTTGGTACAATTTGTTCCATGTATCAGAAATCAGCAATTCAGGACTTGGTATTTTTTTTAATGTTTACACCATTCACCATGCAGTTTCATGAACGTCATATTTTAATAGTTCGGACATTTCCACATTCGGCGATACCAAAAATGTTTATTTTGGTTTACACTTTTATTAGGGAAGGGACATAATCACTGATGTACGACATTAGCAGTAAATGAAGAGCGTTCAGCTGGTAAGCGCTCTTCATACACCCAGACTGCTACCACAGCATACATGTACACCATGGTTCATCAAGGTGTTAATGGTGACTACAATAACCCCTCGTCCTGAACACACACACACACTACCTCCCACAGTCCTGATGAGTCCCTATCTCTTTTATTCTCTGCTCTCTGAAGGTACCTGTGCTGAGGAGCCTGTATTGTCATGCAAAATTAAGTGGTTATGCCCTTTTGGTCCCTCCCCTTTTATGGCTCCGCCTTTTGCAAAGCCACATCCAATTACAATGCTCTCCCCCCAGATTTGTGGGGGTTCCCATGCCCCTGGCTGGAGGCGTGCTGGTTGGGAAACACTGCATTAGGGTGTGAGGAATATGGCAGGTCTGCCGACTTCTCACTGTGTATGGTCACTTTTTGTCATGCACAAGACCAGTGGTTTCCAAACTGTGTCCCCCCCAGATGTTGCAAAACTACAATTCCCAGCATGCCCGGACAGCCAACGGCTGTCCGGGCATGCTTGGAATTGTAGTTTTGCAACATCTGAGGGGGCCACAGTTTGGAGACCAGTGCACAAGACTAATGCCTCCCCATAGTGAGGACCTCACTGTCCTGTCTTCTACTGTCACAATGTCCAGCTCTATAGATCACCAGTGGAGCCCTCTGCTTGTGGCTTTTCTGTACTACACAAAATAAAAAGCAGGCACCATGACATAGTTACAATATGTACGTCTCTATGCCATAAAGATCTGTCTGTGGAAAACCCCGTTCACACACTGCAGTTGTGTCAGTTTTTACCATATTTCCGATTAACCTTTTAAAGACGCCGGGTGTATTCATACGCCCTGCATCCCGAGTCCTTAAGGACGTGGGAATTCCGGTCCCCGCCGCTAGCCGGTTGGGGACCGGGATGCCTGCTGGAATCATTCAGCAGGCATCCCAGCACATCGCCGAGGGGGGTCCTGAGACACAACCCCCCCCCATGTCGGCGATCGCAGAAAATCGCATGTCAATTCAGACATGCGATTTTCTGCTATTCCGGGCTGATCGGGTCTCTGGTGACCCGATCACCCGGAAAATAGGGATGATCGGAGCTGTCAATGATAGCCCTGATCATCCTGAGGGATAGGAGCGAGGTTGCAGTGCTGCGATCTCCTCCTATCCCCTGCCATTGGTCAGAACTGATTCTGACCAATGGCAGGGCAGGACAGTGGGTTGCCATGGCAACCACCGTTCTGCCCACCCCTGGATGTCGAGGGGAACATGGGGAGAAGATGGAGGCCGATACCTGGAGGAGAAGATGCCTGGGGACCCCGGATCGTCGCTGGAGACTGCTGGATCCTGGCTCAGGTAGGGAAACCACGGGGGGGGGGATGGGGACACGACGGAATGAAAGAGAAAGTAAAGTGATCTTTACTGTGGCAACCACTAGGAAGGCCAAACTGCAATTCCCAGCATGCCCAGACAGCCAAAGGCATGCTGGGCATGCGGGCATTTGCAGAGAGTTGTAGTTTTGCAACATCTGGAGGGTCACAGTTTGGTGCCCAAACGGTAGCCCTCCAGATGTTGCAAAACTACAACTCTCAGCATGCGTAGACTGCCCAGGCATGCTGGGAGTTGTAGTTCTGTAACATCTGTCCCTTCAGATTTTGCATTTTTCATGAAATTTTTAAAATTGCTGCTCTACTTTGAAGCCCTCTAATTTTTTCTAAAAACAAAAATATGTCCATTTTATGATGCCAACATAAAGTGGACATATTGTATTTGTGAATAAAAATAGAATTATTTGGAATATCCATTTTCCTTACAAGTAGAGAGCTTCAAAGTTAGAAAAATGCTACATTTTCAAAGTTTTCAAGAAATTTTGGGATTTTTCACCAAAAAAGGATGCAAGTAACGCCGAAAATTTACCACCAAAATAAAGTAGAATATGTCACGAAAAAACAATCTCAGAATCAGAATATTCGGTAAAAGCGTTTGAGTTATTAATTCGTAAAGCGACGGTGGTCAGAATTGCAAAAAAGGGCTCAGTCCTTAAAGGGGTCACGCTGCTGTCACGCCCCCTTCCCATAGACTTTGGTAGAGGGGGCGGGCGAGACGTCACGAAGGGGCCGGGCGTGACGTCACGACCGGCGGCTGCTAACACGGAAGCCCGCACACAGCGTTTGGAGTAATGAACTTCCGGACGCTGTGAGCGGAGCTCCGAACAACCCCTTTAAGGTGAAAAAGGGCTGCGTCCTTAAATGGGCACTGTCACCAACTTTATTTTTTGATATGTTGTAGTACTTATGTACTACAACATATCTCTAATATACTTTTATTATTTTTTTTTAAATTAAAATAGTTAAATTTACATTTGAAAACTGGCCACTAGGGGGTCTCCCTCCTAGTGGCCGGCTGCAGCCTGGCGTGACGTCACGCCTGAAAAAGGACCGATGCGGCCGGGCATCGGTCCTTTTTCATTCAGCCTGCGGTCGCTCCCTGCCTGTCAATCAGACAGGCAGGGAGCGAGCGCATTGGCTCCCCGGCCACTGGCTGGGAGGCCACTCCTCCGCCTCGTCGCCGCTGCTGTCCCTGCACGCCCGGGCTCTGCAGTAAGTGTAATGGGGGGGGGGGCTTTGGGGGGTGTTGTGATGGAGGGAACGGGGTATGGCACCGGGGGGGGGGGGGGGAGGAGACGGAGGGGACGGGCTAGTGCCGCATGTAACTAATAGTTTATCTATACAGGGTGCCTCCAGCTGTTTCAATACTACAACTCCCAGCATGCCCTGACAGCCAATAGATGTCGGGGCAAGCTGGGAGTTGTAGTGATGAAACAGCTGGAGGCACCCTGTGTAGATGAACTAAGGGCGGAAGTTCCCCCCAGCAGGCATCAGTGACGTGGTGCCTGCTGGGGAAGTCTGCCTGGTATTGAGCACACTGCCAGGCAGACAAAAAGCATTTTAATATAGTAACAATAAAAATTAAAGGCGGGGAGGGGGTTAGGGATAGATGGGCAATAGGCAGGGACAGAAAAAAATAGGATGGTGGGAGCTACTCTTTAAGGGGTTAAATCAATGCAAATAACAACAACAAAAAAGCTGCGGTTCAACAGCAATTTAGGAAACCGCAAAATATGACCACGACCATACGTATTTTAACATCAATTATAAAGAACCGTAATGCAGAGCGCAGGAAGTTACTCCTTTCCCAAAGTCACAACAGTGAAGCCCAACATGAACCAGAACCGTGCAGCGGTCCGAACAGAACCAGTATACACCCGAGGAGCACGATATAGCCAGCGCCTCATCTCATTGGATAGGGATAGTGGAAGGGGTGGTGCTTATTACTACATTGTCCAATGAGAACAAAGAGAACGGACAACCAATCAGACGCATGTACTGGAAGTAGATCTGTCAAGGATATAGTAAAAGAAGCGCAGAGTGTGCGGCCCCGCCGCCGGCTGTACGGCCCAGTGCTCACTGTACATGGCGACTCTGCAGCGGGACTCCCGGCTCACCTCCTGGCAGAGCACACTATGTGGGGGGCTGGCGGGGGTGCTGAGCCGCACTGCTACCGCTCCGCTGGATGTGGTGAAGATCCTCACACAAGTGGGCACCTTCCACTCCAAAGAGGGCTTCCTGCGCGCCTTCCCGCTGCTGTACGGGGCCGAGGGGCTGAGGGCTTTCTGGAAGGGGAACCTGACCGCCTGTGTGCGCCTCTTCCCGTACAGCGCCGTGCAGCTGTCCGCCTACCACAAGTAAGTGCGCCCCCTATTGGTAGATTCTACACATTCTGCTATGGTCCTCACCTGCACCCCCCGGGCTGTGCACACTGGATGACTGAGTATGATCCCGAATGTACTTCTGTATAGGAATGTGCCTCCACATGGACGTCATATAACCTGCTGTAATATACACACAGACCACTCTAAGGAACACCTTGCTACCACCAGTTTGGGCCCCTTCTGCCTTCATTATTGGTGGCAAAATTTCTACAAGGTGCTGGAAACAGATAAGGATATACGAGGACATGATGACATCACACGGTTCCTCCATATGGACATGATGACATCACACGGTTCCCCCATATGGAGATGACATCACACGGTTCCCCCATATGGAGATGACATCACACAGTTCCTCCATATAGACATGATGACATCACACAGTTCCCCCATATGGAGATGACATCACACAGTTCCCCCATATGGAGATGACATCACACAGTTCCCCCATATGGAGATGACATCACACAGTTCCTCCATATGGAGATGACATCACACAGTTCCTCCATAAGGAGATGACATCACTCAGTTCCTCAATATGGAGATGACATCACTCAGTTCCTCCATATGGAGATGACATCACTCAGTTCCTCCATATGGACATGATGACCTCACTCAGTTCCTCCATATGGAGATGACCTCACTCAGTTCCCCCATATGGACATGATGACATCACTCAGTTCCTCCATATGGAGATGACATCACTCAGTTCCTCCATATGGACATGATGACCTCACTCAGTTCCTCCATATGGAGATGACCTCACTCAGTTCCTCCATATGGACATGATGACCTCACTCAGTTCCTCCATATGGACATGATGACATCACACAGTTCCTCCATATGGACATGATGACATCACACAGTTCCTCCATATGGACATGATGACATCACACAGTTCCTCCATATGGACATGATGACATCACACAGTTCCTCCATATGGACATGATGACATCACACAGTTCCTCCATATGGACATGATGACATCACACAGTTCCTCCATATGGACATGATGACATCACACAGTTCCTCCATATGGACATGATGACATCACACAGTTCCTCCATATGGACATGATGACATCACACAGTTCCTCCATATGGACATGATGACATCACACAGTTCCTCCATATGGACATGATGACATCACACAGTTCCTCCATATGGACATGATGACATCACACAGTTCCCCCATATGGACATGATGACATCACACAGTTCCCCCATATGGACATGACATCACACAGTTCCCCCATATGGACATGATGACATCACACAGTTCCCCCATATGGACATGATGACATCACACAGTTCCCCCATATGGAGATGACATCACACAGTTCCCCCATATGGAGATGACATCACACAGTTCCCCCATATGAAGATGACATCACACAGTTCCCCCATATGGAGATGACATCACACAGTTCCCCCATATGGAGATGACATCACACAGTTCCTCCATATGGAGATGACATCACTCAGTTCCTCCATATGGAGATGACATCACTCAGTTCCTCCATATGGAGATGACATCACTCAGTTCCTCCATATGGAGATGACATCACTCAGTTCCTCCATATGGAGATGACATCACTCAGTTCCTCCATATGGAGATGACATCACACAGTTCCCCCATATGGACATGATGACATCACTCAGTTCCTCCATATGGAGATGACATCACTCAGTTCCTCCATATGGAGATGACCTCACTCAGTTCCTCCATATGGAGATGACCTCACTCAGTTCCTCCATATGGACATGATGACCTCACTCAGTTCCTCCATATGGACATGATGACCTCACTCAGTTCCTCCATATGGACATGATGACATCACACAGTTCCTCCATATGGACATGATGACATCACACAGTTCCTCCATATGGACATGATGACATCACACAGTTCCTCCATATGGACATGATGACATCACACAGTTCCTCCATATGGACATGATGACATCACACAGTTCCTCCATATGGACATGATGACATCACACAGTTCCTCCATATGGACATGATGACATCACACAGTTCCTCCATATGGACATGATGACATCACACAGTTCCTCCATATGGACATGATGACATCACACAGTTCCTCCATATGGACATGATGACATCACACAGTTCCTCCATATGGACATGATGACATCACACAGTTCCTCCATATGGACATGATGACATCACACAGTTCCTCCATATGGACATGATGACATCACACAGTTCCCCCATATGGACATGATGACATCACACAGTTCCCCCATATGGACATGATGACATCACACAGTTCCCCCATATGGACATGATGACATCACACAGTTCCCCCATATGGACATGATGACATCACACAGTTCCCCCATATGGACATGATGACATCACACAGTTCCCCCATATGGACATGATGACATCACACAGTTCCCCCATATGGACATGATGACATCACACAGTTCTCCCATATGGACATGATGACATCACACAGTTCCCCCATATGGAGATGACATCACACAGTTCCCCCATATGGAGATGACATCACACAGTTCCCCCATATGGAGATGACATCACACAGTTCCTCCATATGGAGATGACATCACTCAGTTCCTCCATATGGAGATGACATCACTCAGTTCCTCCATATGGAGATGACATCACTCAGTTCCTCCATATGGAGATGACATCACTCAGTTCCTCCATATGGAGATGACATCACTCAGTTCCTCCATATGGAGATGACATCACTCAGTTCCTCCATATGGAGATGACATCACTCAGTTCCTCCATATGGAGATGACATCACACAGTTCCCCCATATGGACATGATGACATCACTCAGTTCCTCCATATGGAGATGACATCACTCAGTTCCTCCATATGGAGATGACCTCACTCAGTTCCTCCATATGGAGATGACCTCACTCAGTTCCTCCATATGGACATGATGACCTCACTCAGTTCCTCCATATGGACATGATGACCTCACTCAGTTCCTCCATATGGACATGATGACATCACACAGTTCCTCCATATGGACATGATGACATCACACAGTTCCTCCATATGGAGATGACATCACTCAGTTCCTCCATATGGAGATGACATCACTCAGTTCCTCCATATGGACATGATGACCTCACTCAGTTCCTCCATATGGACATGATGACCTCACTCAGTTCCTCCATATGGAGATGACATCACTCAGTTCCTCCATATGGAGATGACATCACTCAGTTCCTCCATATGGACATGATGACCTCACTCAGTTCCTCCATATGGAGATTACATCACTCAGTTCCTCCATATGGACATGATGACCTCACTCAGTTCCTCCATATGGAGATGACATCACTCAGTTCCTCCATATGGACATGATGACATCACACAGTTCCTCCATATGGACATGATGACATCACACAGTTCCTCCATATGGACATGATGACATCACACAGTTCCTCCATATGGACATGATGACATCACACAGTTCCTCCATATGGACATGATGACATCACACAGTTCCTCCATATGGACATGATGACATCACACAGTTCCTCCATATGGACATGATGACATCACACAGTTCCTCCATATGGACATGATGACATCACACAGTTCCTCCATATGGACATGATGACATCACACAGTTCCTCCATATGGAGATGACATCACTCAGTTCCTCCATATGGAGATGACATCACTCAGTTCCTCCATATGGACATGATGACCTCACTCAGTTCCCCCATATGGACATGATGACCTCACTCAGTTCCCCCATATGGACATGATGACATCACTCAGTTCCTCCATATGGAGATGACATCACTCAGTTCCTCCATATGGACATGATGACCTCACTCAGTTCCTCCATATGGAGATGACCTCACTCAGTTCCTCCATATGGACATGATGACCTCACTCAGTTCCTCCATATGGACATGATGACCTCACACAGTTCCTCCATATGGACATGATGACATCACACAGTTCCTCCATATGGACATGATGACATCACACAGTTCCTCCATATGGACATGATGACATCACACAGTTCCTCCATATGGACATGATGACATCACACAGTTCCTCCATATGGACATGATGACATCACACAGTTCCTCCATATGGACATGATGACATCACACAGTTCCTCCATATGGACATGATGACATCACACAGTTCCTCCATATGGACATGATGACATCACACAGTTCCTCCATATGGACATGATGACATCACACAGTTCCTCCATATGGACATGATGACATCACACAGTTCCTCCATATGGACATGATGACATCACACAGTTCCTCCATATGGACATGATGACATCACACAGTTCCCCCATATGGACATGACATCACACAGTTCCCCCATATGGACATGACATCACACAGTTCCCCCATATGGACATGATGACATCACACAGTTCCCCCATATGGACATGATGACATCACACAGTTCCCCCATATGGACATGATGACATCACACAGTTCCCCCATATGGAGATGACATCACACAGTTCCCCCATATGGAGATGACATCACACAGTTCCCCCATATGGAGATGACATCACACAGTTCCCCCATATGGAGATGACATCACACAGTTCCTCCATATGGAGATGACATCACTCAGTTCCTCCATATGGAGATGACATCACTCAGTTCCTCCATATGGAGATGACATCACTCAGTTCCTCCATATGGAGATGACATCACTCAGTTCCTCCATATGGAGATGACATCACTCAGTTCCTCCATATGGACATGATGACATCACTCAGTTCCCCCATATGGACATGATGACATCACTCAGTTCCTCCATATGGAGATGACATCACTCAGTTCCTCCATATGGAGATGACCTCACTCAGTTCCTCCATATGGAGATGACCTCACTCAGTTCCTCCATATGGACATGATGACCTCACTCAGTTCCTCCATATGGACATGATGACCTCACTCAGTTCCTCCATATGGACATGATGACATCACACAGTTCCTCCATATGGACATGATGACATCACACAGTTCCTCCATATGGACATGATGACATCACACAGTTCCCCCATATGGACATGATGACATCACACAGTTCCCCCATATGGACATGATGACATCACACAGTTCCCCCATATGGACATGATGACATCACACAGTTCCCCCATATGGACATGATGACATCACACAGTTCCCCCATATGGACATGATGACATCACACAGTTCCCCCATATGGACATGATGACATCACACAGTTCCCCCATATGGACATGATGACATCACACAGTTCCCCCATATGGACATGATGACATCACACAGTTCCCCCATATGGACATGATGACATCACACAGTTCCCCCATATGGACATGATGACATCACACAGTTCCCCCATATGGACATGATGACATCACACAGTTCCCCCATATGGACATGATGACATCACACAGTTCCCCCATATGGACATGATGACATCACACAGTTCCCCCATATGGACATGATGACATCACACAGTTCCCCCATATGGACATGATGACATCACACAGTTCCCCCATATGGACATGATGACATCACACAGTTCCCCCATATGGACATGATGACATCACACAGTTCCCCCATATGGACATGATGACATCACACAGTTCCCCCATATGGACATGATGACATCACACAGTTCCCCCATATGGACATGATGACATCACACAGTTCCCCCATATGGACATGATGACATCACACAGTTCCCCCATATGGACATGATGACATCACACAGTTCCTCCATATGGACATGATGACATCACACAGTTCCCCCATATGGACATGATGACATCACACAGTTCCCCCATATGGACATGATGACATCACACAGTTCCCCCATATGGACATGATGACATCACACAGTTCCCCCATATGGACATGATGACATCACACAGTTCCCCCATATGGACATGATGACATCACACAGTTCCCCCATATGGACATGATGACATCACACAGTTCCCCCATATGGACATGATGACATCACACAGTTCCCCCATATGGACATGATGACATCACACAGTTCCCCCATATGGACATGATGACATCACACAGTTCCCCCATATGGACATGATGACATCACACAGTAACTGTAGATTTGACGCTGCACATCCATGATGGGAATCTCATCACATCTCAAAGGTGATCTATAGGATTGCGATCTGGTGACTGTGGGATCATTGGAGTACAGTGACCTCATTGTCATGTATGAGATGATGTGACATGCTGCATTATCCTGCTTAAAGGGGTACTCCGGTGCTTACACATCTTATCCCCTATCCAAAGGATAGGGGATAAGATACCTGATCGCAGGAGTCCCGCCGCTGGGGACGCCCGCGATCATGCACGTGGCACCCCGTTTGTAATCAGTTCCCGGAGCCTGTTCGTTCCGGGTCTGATTACGGGCGACCACCGGGCCGGCGGCGCGTGACGTCACGCCTCCGCCCCCATGTGACGTCACGCTCCACCCCCCCAATGCAAGCCTATGGGAGGGGGCATGATTACAAACGGGGACTGATTACAAATGGAGTGCTACGTGCATGATCACAGGCGTCCCCAGCTGCGGGACTCCCGCGATCAGGTAGGGGATAAGATGTGTAAGCACCGGAGAACCCCTTTAAAGGGGTACTCTGGTGGAAAACTTTTTCTTTTTAAATCAACTGGTGCCAGAAAGATAAAAACAGATTTGTAAATTACGTCTATTAACCCATCTCTGACATCTCTGTCCATTTTAGGAACTGTCCAGAGTAGGAGAAAATCCCCATAGAAAACATATGCTGCTCTGGACAGTTCCTAAAATGGACAGAGATGTCAGCAGAGAGCACTGTGCTCATGATGTCAGCAGACAGCTCTGTGTTCCAAAAAGAAAATAATTTCCTCTGTAGTATTCAGCAGCTAATAAGTACTGGAAGGATTCAGATTTTTTAATAGAACTAATTTACAAATCTGTTTAACTTTCTGGCACCAGTTAAAAAAAAAAAAAAAAAAAAAATTCCACCGGAGCACCCCTTTAAAGTGTCATCAGAAGATGTGTACACTGTGGTCATATAGGGATGGACATGGTCAGCAACAATACTCAGGTAGGCTGTGGTGTTTAGACCAATGCTTGAATGGTACCAAGGAGCCCAAAGTGTGCCAAAAACATATCCTCTACACCTGTTTTTCCCAACCAGGGTGCTTCCAGCTGTTCCAAAACTACAACTTCCAGCATGCCCGGACAGCCTTTGGCTGTCCGGGCATGCTGGGAGTTGTAGTTTTGCAACAGCTGGAGGCACCCTGGTTGGGAAACACTGCTCTAGACCATTACACTACCAACAGCAGCCTGAAGGTTGATATTAGACAGGATGAATCTATTCTTTCATGTTGTTCACTCTAAAGTCTGACCCTGTCATCTGAATGTCCCAGCTGGAATCACGACTCCATTACTATCACTGTGTATCTTTGGTAAGCCTGGGTGCATTGCAGCTACAGTTTTCTCGTCTTAACTGAAATGGAATGGCACCCGTTATGGTCTTCTGCTGCTGTTGCCCATCTGCTCAAGGATTGATGTCTTGTGCTTTTCAGAGATGTTATTCTGCACACCTTGGTTGTAACAAAAAAGTGGGGGAGATTTATCAAAGTTGTCTATTTCCCGCACCAATATAGACCAACCTACAGAGGGTTAGGGAGGTCTGTTGTGTGCCTAATTTATCAAAAGTCGCACAGCTCTCTTGATAAATTCTGCGCATGGACTTCGGGATCTATGCTTTAGACTGTATTTAAACCTGTTCCAGTATGGTCTGACATTTCAGCGTACTTTCGGCCGAAAAGTCGCTTGTGATAAATTCAGCACCAATGCGTTTTTCTGTCTAAAATAGACTAGAATGCATCATGTTGTTAAAATCCTCTAGAGCAAAAGTCGCAAAAAAGTTGCACATATTTAGACTGCGACTTTCTGTGCAACAAATTTAGACTGGAAAAAAACTGTCTAAATCCTTTGATAAATCTCCCTCATTGAGTTTGTTGCTTTCTGTCATCTCAATCCAGTTCTCCCGTTCTCCTCTGATATTAGATAAGGAATTTTTTGTCCACCCATCTGCCAAACACTGGGTATTTTCCTTTTACCAGACCATTCTCTGTACACCCTAGAGTTGGTTTTGTGTAAAAATCGCAGATCAGCACTTTTTGAAATACTCAGACAAGCCTGTCTGGCACCAATAACAATACCACCTTTAAAGGCACACCAAGGAGAACTGTGGCGTACATTTTTTTTTAAACTCCCCCTGTGCACAGGCTGCAAAAAACCCTAAAAAAACAAACTTCATTTGATTTAAACCTTCTTACGTTCCCCTGTTGCGGAGATATTGGTGTCCAGTTCCTCCGGTGCTTCTGGCTCCTTAGGCTCGAAACATCACAGTGCAGGCAATGTACCGCTGGCCGCAGGAATGTCCCGCCTCGGCTGGTGATAGGCTGAGCGCACTGTCATGTAAGGAGCCCGGCAGCAGAGAGAAGGCGGAGCCCAGGTTCCTTACCTGACAGTGCGCTCAGCCTATCACTGGCCGAGGCGGGACATTGCTGCTGCCGGCGGTACACTGCCTGCACTGTGACGTTCCAAGCCTAAGGGCCTATTCACACTGCAGAATTTCCGCTTGCGTAATTCTGCCTTAAAGGGGTACTCCGGCCCTAATACATCTTATCCCCTATCCAAAGGATAAGGGATAAGATGTCTGATCATGGGGGTCTTGTCGCTGGGTACCCCTGCAAACTGTCATTCTGCACCCACCTTTGTGAGCTCTCCGGAGTGCTGGAGACTCAGTGTGAAGCGTGACGACCACGGGGACGGAGTATCATGACGTCACAACTTCGCCCCCCCCCCCCCCCATGTGACGTCACGCCCCACCCCCTCAAAGCAAGTCTATGGGAAGGGGCGTGACATCACGATACTCTGGCCCTGTGGTCGTCACTCTTCACACTCAGGGCCTACAGCGCTGCAGAGAGCTCACAAAGGTGGGTGTGGAATGTCATTGTGGGGGTCCCCAGCGGAGGCCATACATCTTATCCCCTATTCTTTGTGGAAATGGAAAACCTAATAAACTTCTATAAGATTCCACACCTTTGAATTTCCACATGAATTCCACACAAGCCAGAAACCACTCGTGGAATTGGTGCCGAAATTCTGCCCGTGTGAATAGACCCTAAGAAGCCAGACGCACCGGAGGAATGGGACTCCGATATCTCTGCAACGGGGGAATGTAGGAAGGTGAGTTTATTTTTTTATTTTAGCAGCACGGACACAGGGGGACATAAAAAAAATGATGCTGCAGTTCTCCTTTAAATCTCCTTTCTTCTGATGCTCATTTTGAACTTCAGTAAGTTGTCTTGACCTTGTCTGCATGCCTAAATGCACTGAGCTGCAGTCATGTGATTGACTGATTAGCTATTTGTGTTAACAAGCTATTGAACAGGTGTACCTAACAAAGTGGCAAGTGAGGCTATAGACTGTACAGTAGTCCCTCAAGTTACAATATTAATTGGTTCCAGGACGACCATTGTATGTTGAAACCATTGTATGTTGAGACCAGAACTCTATGGAAACATGGTAATTGGTTCTGAAGCCCCCAAAATGTCATCCAAAATAGGAAAAAGTGAGGATTAAAGATAAATAAGTAGATAACTAATATAGATGAAGCAAATCCTTACATATAAAAGTAAGAAAGAGCTGCTGGGAGCTGTAAATCACTGTCTATGTCAGTGTTTCCCAACCAGGGTGCCTCCAGCTGTTGCTAAACTACAACTCCCAGCATGCCCGGACAGCCAACGGCTGTCCGGGCATGCTGGAAGCTGTAGTTTAGCAACAGCTGGAGGCACCCTGGTTGGGAAACAATGGTTTATGTAGAGGACAGGAGCTTCTTCAGGGTCCTATACAGTGCACACAGTGTCCCAAATGGAGCCACCCTTGGTGTCCAAAAGAGCAGCTAACCCTGGCACAGGTAAGGAGTAGTACAGAACTTGTAGTTCCTCCCTGTACTCTAGGGGGCGCTACCAGACACCAGTCCATGCTTGTACTTCAGTAATAGAGGTGATTTACCAGTAAAATGCCCATTCTGATTGGTCAGTTCCTCCAGGTGTGACACGTTTCACAGATCTGGACTGTCTGTAGCATTGTATGTTGAGTCTGGTTTCAAGTTACGATGGTCCAGAAAAAAACATTGTACGTTGAAACTATTGTATGTTGAGGCCATTGTACGTTGAGGGATCACTGTATATACAGCAGATTGACTACATTAATATGGTGATAAATACGGTCCCTGTGTAGTACATTAATATGGTGATAAATACGGTCCCTCTGTAGTACATTAATATGGTGATAAATACGGTCCCTCTGTAGTACATTAATATGGTGATAAATACGGTCCCTCTGTAGTACATTAATATGGTGATAAATACGGTCCCTCTGTAGTACATTAATATGGTGATAAATACGGTCCCTCTGTAGTACATTAATATGGTGATAAATACGGTCCCTCTGTAGTACATTAATATGGTGATAAATACGGTCCCTCTGTAGTACATTAATATGGTGATAAATACGGTCCCTCTGTAGTACATTAATATGGTGATAAATACGGTCCCTCTGTAGTACATTAATATGGTGATAAATACGGTCCCTCTGTAGTACATTAATATGGTGATAAATACGGTCCCTCTGTAGTACATTAATATGGTGATAAATACGGTCCCTCTGTAGCAGCTGCCTCCAGATCGGTCCTCAGGGTCTGACTATTACAATGTTCATGGCCACATCTCTATAAAATGATCAATCCCTTTAATAGTTTGTTGGGGTTTCTATGTCACTTGTCAGTGTTTGTTGTTTGCTCAGTCTATAGTGCATTGTTCCATGGAAGTATGTGTGTGTTAGTTGTCATGCACCGTTCTTTTTGGTGTTTATTTAGATGCATTGGTTCCAGTGTGAACAGGTGCTGATGTGCGCCCCTTGTAGGCTATGTTTATCTGTTTATCTCCTCCGTGATCTGGATTACTATAGGGTAAACCTGTGGGCAGCACTGAGAACACCCTTCTCTCCTCCAATCCTGATCAGACGGGTCATATGAGGGAGATGACACCCAGCATGGTAATGCCGTCTTCCTGGTCATGTGGTATGGGAAGGAATTTCTTGTATGTGTAGTAATGTGGCTGACTGTTATGACTAGGATTTACAATATACAAATCTACAGGACCTTCTCGTACACAGACACACAGCATGCAGCAGCGCACCTTCCCCACTTATTCTAGTCATCAGTTGCGGTTTTATGTTGTCAGGTATATTTTAGCCTGAATACAAAACTTAGCGTGAACCAATCCTATTTATTGTAAGGGAACGTGAATAACATTCACCCACCTTTCTTATCTGCTGTTTGGAAAAGGAATCCACATATATATGATGTTTCTATGATAATATGAATTGTCTCTGCTGAACATTACAAGCCTTCAGAAGAAGTGCTCAATGAGTATAGTGCTCATCACCAGCTCTTGTACATGCACTTGCCTGAATGAGTTGAGGATGAAATAACAATATGATATGAAAAAGTCCCTTATTTGGTACAAAATGTTATAACTTTGTGTTAAATTAACCCCTAAAAGTTTGCCCTCTGCAGCCTGGCAGAGACAAAAGTCAGGAAATGCAGGTGGGACCTCAGCTCAGCACAGTGTATATCAGGGGTCTCAAACTCCCGGCCCGCGGGACAAAATTTTGTGGCCCACACCAGGGATCTGGAATTTGTATCGCCTGACGGGCAGGTGATTTCTTCAGGCATTTAGCCCTGCTTCGGGCTTCACACACTTCGGCAAACACTGCTACATGGGACCATGTGCATGAATGACGGGGCAACCAGTCTTGCCCCGTCACTAAACTGCTACTTACATCTGCCTGCGGGGACTTCCTGGAGGAGGTGCGGGCAGTGAGTGACATCATCGCAAGCACCGCGCAGAGACGCTGATGTCCTGTGCAGCGCATGCCATGATGTCACTTATAGCGCACATCTTCACCAGGAAGTCCCCGCAGGCAGATGTAAGTAGCGCTGTCCAGGTGGGGAATCTGTGCTAAGGCTACATAATGGGGGGGGGGGGGGGGAATCTGTGCTAAGGCTACCTAATGTGGGGAAACTGTGCTGAGCTACCTAATGTGGGGAAACCTGTGCTATGGCTACCTAATGGGGGGAAACTGTGCTACCTAATGTGGGGAATCTGTGCTAAGGCTACCTATGGTGAGGAAACTGTGCTGCACTACATAATGTGGGGAATCTGTGCTAAGGCTACCTAATGTGGGGAATCTGTGCTAAGGCTACCTATGGTGAGGAAACTGTGCTGCACTACATAATGTGGGGAATCTGTGCTAAGGCTACCTAATGTGGGGAATCTGTGCTAAGGCTACCTAATGTGGGGAATCTGTGCTAAGGCTACCTAATGTGGGGAATCTGTGCTAAGGCTACCTAATGTGGGGAATCTGTGCTAAGGCTACCTAATGTGGGGAAGCTGTGCTAAGGCTACCTAATGTGGGGAAGCTGTGCTAAGGCTACCTAATGTGGGGAAGCTGTGCTAAGGCTACCTAATGTGGGGAAGCTGTGCTAAGGCTACCTAATGTGGGGAAGCTGTGCTAAGGCTACCTAATGTGGGGAAGCTGTGCTAAGGCTACCTAATGTGGGGAAGCTGTGAAAAAGAAGTGAAAAATCCCCTCCCCCAATAAAAATGTAAATTGTCCCTTTTTCCCATTTTACCCTCATAAAGCTTAAAAAAATACATTAATAAACATATTTAGTATCGCCGTGTGCGTAAAATGTCTGAACTGTCAAAATATAATGTTAATGATCCCGTATGGTGAATGGCATAAAAGTTAAAAAAAAAAAAAGTCCAGAATTGCTGCTTTTTTGTCACATCATATTCCCCCAAAAAATGTATAAAAAATGTGATAGATACGCAAATGTGGTATCAATAAAAAGTACAGATTACGGCGCAAAAAATGAGCCCTCATACTGCAATTTATACGGATAAATGAAAAAGGTATAGGTCATCAGAATAGAGGGATTTTAAACATACTAATTAAAAGTTTGAGATTTTTTTTAAAGTGGTACAATAATAGAAAAGTATCTAGTCATGGGTATCCTTTTAATCATATTGACCCACAGTCATTTTACTGTAAAGTGTACAGCGTGAAAATGAAACCCTCCAAAATTACCTAATTGTTGTTTTCATTTAAATTTCCTCACAAAAAAAAATAAAAAATTTGGGGGGTTCGCCGTACATTTTATGGTAAAATGAGGTGTCATTACAAAGTACAATTGGTCATGCAAAAACATATGGGTATGTTGGTGGAAATATATAAGAGTTATGGATTTTAGAAGGCGAGGAGGAAAAAACAAACGCTTAAAGGGGTACTCCACTCCTACACATCTTATCCCGTATCCAAAGGATGGGGGATAAGATGTCAGATGGCCGCGGCTGGGCGCCACCGCTGCTGGGGACCCCTGGGATCGCCGTTGCGGCACCACGCTATCATTGCTGCACAGAGCGAGCTCGCGTAATGACAGGCAATACAGGGGACAGAGCAGCGTGATGTCATGGCTCCGCCCCTCATGACATCACGGCCCGTCCCCTTAATGCAAGTCTATGGCAGGGGGCATGACTTGTATAGAGGGGGGTGGGCTGTGATGTCATGAGGGGGCGGAGCTGTGATGTAACTATGATCCGGCCCCTGTATTGCCCGTCATTACGTGCAGAGCGAATTCGCTCTGTGCAGTAATGATAGCGCAGTGCCGCAGCATCGATCC
This sequence comes from Hyla sarda, assembly GCF_029499605.1. Lineage (NCBI taxonomy): Eukaryota > Metazoa > Chordata > Amphibia > Anura > Hylidae > Hyla > Hyla sarda. The sequence continues at coordinate 104,379,293 of NC_079197.1, read as the reverse complement.
CGGGACTCCCCAGCAGTGGGACCGCAGCGATCTGACATCTTATCCCCTTTCTAGGGGTAGAGTACCCCTTTAAGTAAAATTGGCTTGGTCCCTAAGGTAAAAAAAAAGCTTGTTTCTTAAGGGGTTAAAGGGGTATTCCAGTGGAAAGCTATATATATATATATAATTTTTTATTTTTTTTTATAAACTGGTGCCAGAAACTTACAAAAGAGATTTGTAGGTTATTTCTATTTAAAAATCTTAACCCTTTCAGTACTTTTTAGCTGTTGTATAGTTCTTTTCTGTCGGACCACAGTGCTCTCTGCTGACACCTCTGTCCATGTTAGGAACTGTCAAAAGCAGGAGCAAATCCCCATAGCAAACCTATCCTGCTCTGGACAGTTCCTGACATGGACAGAGGGGTCAGCAGAGTGCACTGTGTCACAGACAGAAAAGAACTGTACAACTTCCTCTGGAGCATACAGCATCTGATAAGTACTGGAAGGATTCATATTTTTAAATATAGTAATTTACAAATCTGTTTAACTTTCTGGCACCAGTTGATAAAAATAAAATAAATGCTGTGCACTGGAGTACCCCTTGAACCTCAGCAGGGCTTCAGATGATGTAACGGCTGCTGAGGAATGCCCCTTCCCAGCCTGTGGAGATTAGTGAAACAGGGACGGTTTATCATGATGGAAGGGGTGGTGAACTGGGAGCATTATAAATATTATCAAAATCATTACAGGTACTCTTTAAATGTCATCTGTCAGGCTTACCATTGGAGTCTGTTATGGGAACAGACCTCTTAAAGGGGTATTCCAGTTATAAAAACATATTGCCTATCCACAGGATAGGGGAGAAGTTTCTGATCGCTTATTATCTGACTTCTCCGATGCCCATTGTGAAAATTGAGACCTGACTCTCCCCACAGAATGGCGCGGCAGGTCCGCGCACGCACCATTCATTCCCTATAGAGCCGCTGGAGATGGCAGACCTCTGTACTTCAGCACATGTATAGGTATGCAGATGTATACATATGAACATGCCCATACTCCACTGTTTTAATCTTTTCTTTTTCTCTGGTTCTTTTCTAGGTTAACGGTAATGTTCATGGATGACTTGGGGCAGATCTCACAATGGCAGGCCATTGTTGCTGGCAGCGTGGCTGGAATGTTGGCGGCCGTTGTTATCTACCCGACTGATGTTGTCAAGACTCGTCTCATTGTCCAGAACAGCATGGAGCCCACATATAGAGGCATAATACATGCTCTGTGCTGTGTGTATTATCAGGAGGGATTCCGCTCTTTATATCGAGGAGTTTCCCTTTCAATCCTTGGTAAGGAACAAGCATGCACCACATCCACAGTCCTCAAAGTTATATGATAAAAAATAAGTTGGTATTTATTTTATAAGTACAAATAAAATATGAATATTGGGACTAATAGACTACAGGGTCCTTGTGTTCAGTGCAGTCACAAATATATACATATATACACACTATAAACAGGTATGCCTTAAAATTGACAAAGTAAAAAAATTTAAAAAAAAATTAAAAAACATGCCCACCTTCAGTGTCCCTGTAACTTTAGACATGTCAAAAATGAAGTCTATGGGGACATCCAATGAAGCAGGGGGTTCTGGGTTGTATTCCTGACCAGTGGGGGGCTCAAAACTTTTTTTGAAATGAATTCTGTTTTGCTTGTTTCGCTCGTTACATGATGGCCGGATGAAGCTCGTGTAACAAGCGAAACAGAATCTGTTGCCTATTACTTACCCCCCCCCCTGCACAGATCCCTCTCCCTGACTGCATTTCATGTTGTGAGTATGTACTAATAAAGAAGCAGATTTCAGAGAAGACCGGTGAGTGCCGATTATTTTCTAACTCTCCACTGTATTGAAGATTTGTAAATTGCTTCTATTTAAAAATCCTAATTCTTCCAGTACTTGTCAGCTGCTGTATGCTCCACAGAAAGTTATTTTCTCTTTGAATTTCTATTCTGTCTGACCACAGTGCTCTCTGCGGACACCTCTGTCCATGTCAGGAACTGTCCAGAGCAGAAAAAAATCCCCATAGCAAACCAATCCTACTCTGGACAGTTCCTGACATGGACAAAGGTGTCAGCAAAGAGCACTGTGGTCAGACAGAAAATACATTTAAAAAGAAAAGAACTTCCTCTGTATTATACAGCAGCTGGTAAGTATTGTATGGAAGGATTAAGATTTTTAAATAGAAGTACCTTACAAATCTGTTTAACTTTCCGGCACCAGTTGAATAAAAAAAGTGTTTTCCACTGGAGTACCCCTTTAAAAAGCCATTTCTCAGTCATGCAAAGAGGAATGAATGCTCTCCCCTTCCCAGTGTTTATATAGGGCTATCAGCAGTTTTCCTTCAGACAGCTATTGGGTAAATCCTCATTTGGCTGACATCTGTTGTGCCCAACCTCCAATACTTTGCACATTTGCTAAGCGTGCACGTGTTCCTAATGGGGAGAGTGGAGTATGCTGGTGCATGTAGATGTGACTCCTTTATCAAAACCTGTATAGAGAAAAGGTGGTGCTCTACACAGGTTGTCCCCCATTGTCCCTGAGAGCAACAGGGTCAGGCATGTTGAAATCAAACTCGTATGATTCTTCTTTCCCCCAATATCTGCCATTGGGCAACAAAGGGGAGGCGCAGGGGAGAGACTAACCCTTAAAATCCAGCTTTAAGGCTTCTCTCATCTGTGTGCCAGTATAACATCCCTATGCTAGAGGGTTTTAGCTAGAGAGACAGATGGTTTATTAGGACAAGCCCTTTCCTGAACGAGGCCAGTGCTTATCTGCTTTTCAGTATGTTAGAGATAATGTATCAGTTGTTGGAAATCACAATCCGGAAATATAATGCTGTACTCCTCTTTGGCTTCCTAACCCCTAGTATACTCGTAAAGATACATTTGTAGCAAACACAAATACATAAGGACCAGCGTTTTTATATGATTGACTATGGTCTACAATGATTCTTTTTATCATCACTACACATCTGATATTATACTACATTAACCCCTATTTTCTTTTGCTTCACATTGAGGATAAGGTATATGTAACAATTGTTGTTTTCAGGAGCCGTTCCATTCTCAGCTGGTCTGTTCTTCATGAATATGAGTTTGGATAAGATTTGGCAGGAGCCTGGTGACCGCTTATCTCCAGTCCAGAATTTTATAAATGGATGCCTTGCTGCAGGAGTGGCGCAGACAATGTCATTTCCCTTTGAAACTGTCAAGAGAAAGATGCAGGTAAAATGATTTTGTCTGCTTGTTCTGTGTCCGATATGATGTAGATCAGTGCTTGGCTGTCTGGGAATTGTAGTTTTACAACCCCTGGAGAACCACAGGTTGGAAAACCCTGATGTAGATAAACAGTCTATACCTTCAGTGGCTTAAAGCAGATGTCATTTTACTGGTCTTTCGATCTAGAAACTAGACATAGCCCGATTCAGATTCATGAACAGAACAGAAATTAAATTAATTCCAGGATTTTTTTTTATTTGACTATGCTACAGGGGCTGTAAAGTTAATGTAGTTCATAATATTGTGTCTGTACCCGTGTGTGACGGTTTTCTCACAATTCTTCTGTGATTCTAGGGATCGACCGATATTTTTTTTTTTTAGAGCCAATACCGATAACCTGTGAACTTTCAGGCAGATAGCCGAAAACTTATACCAATATTCCGTGCATTTTAATTCCCTCCCCACCCCCAGGTGTGTGATAAACTGTTTCTGGCCCCGCAGAAGCCGCTGCAGATCAATGATTTAAAGCAGGCACCAGAGACCGCAACCCCCACCTGCTTCTCTCCCCCCTGCCTGTCCTGAGTCCAACCACCGCCACTGCCAAATTGCCTCCTTCTGCCCAGAGACTGCCACCGCCACCCGCTTCTCTCCCCCTGCCTATCCTGAGTCCAACCACTGCCCTGCGGCGGCTTTTTTGCGGGGCCAGAGACCACCGCCACCCGCTTCTCTCCCCCTGCCAGTCCTGAGTCCAATCACCGCCAATTGCCTCCCCCTGCCTATCCTCTGGCCAGAGACCGCCGCTGCCCCATTGCCTCCCCCATCCCCGGTTTTATAATTACCTGTTCCCAGGGTCCGCGCTACTTCTTGCTCCAGTGGCGTCCTGAGCTGTCACTGTGCGCCGGGTTGTGGACGTTACTCGTCATTGCACAGCAACAGCGCAGGATGCTGCAGGAGCCAGAAGTAGCGTGGACCCCGGGAACAGGTAATTATAAAACCAGGGATGGGGGAGGCAATGGGGCAGCGGCGGTCTCTGGCCAGAGGATAGGCAGGGGGAGGCAATCAGCAGTGGTTGGACTCGGGATCGGCAGGGGGAGAGAACGGGGTGGCGGTGTCTGGCCAGAAGATAGGCAGGGGGAGGCAAGCGGCGGTGGTTGGACTCAGGACCCCAGGACAGGCAGGGGGAGAGAAGCGGGTGGTGGTCTCTGGCCCCGCAAAAGCCACTGCAGTTCATTGATTTAAAGCACCTGCATTATCGGCAAGGTGATCGCCGATACTGAAAACGTAGAAAATCATGAATATTGGCCAAACAGATCAGGTTAAAAATAAATATTTGAGTCGATCCCTAATTTTCACTCCAATATTTATTTTTAACAGCATACAAAATGACTGTTGTCTCAGATTTTTCCCAGCTTGCAATGTGGCTGAGACCTGACTCACTAGTCAGCTGATGACAGGGAGCCTGTCTGCTTCAATGGGTGGAGGGATCAATCTGCAACTAATGCAACAGCTGTAGGCACCCTGATTGAAAACCACAGGTCTTTAGAATGGATGCAGCTCATTTATGTTTCAATGTATGGGAGGGAGGTAAAATGGAATTATGGAATTTGTAGGCAAAAGAAGACAACTCAAACAGGAAATACCAATTCACAAAAAAGCTAGCCACAGTGTTATGGTAATCTCACAACATAGCCATTTAGCCCCAAGACAAGCGCAGATCCTTCCTAAGCATGTCCATTACTGCCTGCCAGGTACATACTAAAATCATCTTATGGTGAAGAAGCGTCATATTGATAGCTATATGCTATGGATGCTCAATTCCATCTTGTGTCTACAAATATTCTCAATTATAGAAAAAATGAGCCGGAAATATTTTTTTATTTAAATTTTTGAAAGAAAATAAAACAAACTATTCTTGTGTAAGATACATGTGAAGTGTTCTTTTCATGTTTAATGGGTCTGTCAGACATAGGAAATAATGACTTTCATTTAACAGCTATGTCATGAAAACTACTAAAAAGCTCAAGACGTGTGCGTTTAATTGATGACTGTGACAGATGCCATACTTGGGCACCAGTCATCCGAAGTATGATATTGTATCTGTTTATCCTTTTTTTGTTTTTTTTCTCGTACTTGAATCAACTTGTTACGGGTTTGATTCCAGCCCCCCCCCCCCCCTTCTTACTTGCTTTGTTGTACTATTGGTAGCAGTGGTGCTAGATACTTTGGTGTTGTCCCATTCAAATAAATGGGGCAATGCTGCAGTACCTTGCACCGCTACTGAATAAAATGTTGTAGTCTAGTTTGGTGCACTGACATATATACCAGCAAGTAAGAGCCCAAGAGGACACCCCTCTTGGCTTCCCTACCTGATAGTATAAAGTAATGGATATGTTTATCATGTATAGCGGGAACTTTCCAGACATGTATGCTAAATAAACATCACAAATGTAAAGGGGTATTCCAGGAAAAAACTTATATATCAACTGGCTCCTGAAAGTTAAACAGATTTGTAAATTACTTCTATTAAAAAAATCTTAATCCTTCCAATAATTATCAGCTGCTGAAGTTGAGTTGTTCTTTTCTGTCTGGCAACAGTGCTCTCTGCTGACATATCTTCTTGTCTCGGGAACTGCACAGAGTAGAAGAGGTTTGCTATGGGGATTTGCAGTCCCCGAGACAGGTGTCATCAGAGAGCACTTAGACAGAAAAGAACAACTCAACTTCAGCCGCTCATAAGAACTGAAAGGATTAAGATTTTTTTTATAGAAGTAATTTACAAATCTGTTTCTGGATATATATATATATATATATATATATATATATATATATATATATATATATATATATATATATATATATACACATATATATACACATATATACACATACACATATATACACACACACACACACACACAGTGGTCCCTCAACATACGATGGTAATTCGTTCCAAATGACCCATCATTTGTCGAATCCATCGTATGTTGAGGAATTCGTGCAATGTAAAAAGTGCATTTAATACTCACCTGTCCCCGCCGCTCCGAACCGCGTCCTCACCGCTCCCGATGCTGTCCCAGGGGCTCCCGATGCTGTCCCGCTGCTCCGGCGTCTTCTTCGAGATCCTCCGGCTTCTTCCGCATCTTCTGCAGGGTCCGGGCCTCGCTTTCTGGTGACATTATTACGTTGCTACGTATTACGTCGCAGCGACGTAATAACGATGCCGGAAAGCGAGGCCCGGACCCTGGAGAAGATGCAGAAGGCGCCAAAGTGGACCCGGAGCAGTGGGGATAGGTAAGTGAACCTGTCCAGAATGCTTATACTGCTATCCGACAGCAGCTTAAGCATTTTGCGCTGTCGGATAGCAGTTAATGCGATGGCCCCGACATATTTTATTTATTTTTTTGTAAAAGGTTGAAAAGGGCCTTCCTTTTGTGGAATGGGCTATATTTGGTTTAGTCAGCATTGTGTTCTTTCAGTGCTTCTATAAGCTGAACCCCCACCCAAAAAAATTAAATACAATAAAATAAATAATTGTAGCTATAATATGCTGCCTTAATAAATGTTGTTGCTAATAAACAAACCCAAGGTACAGCCTTCTTGTATGAAAGTTTACAAAGGAAGAAAAAAAAAAAAAAATATATATATATATATATATATATATATATATATATATATATATATATATATATATATATATATAGTATGTGTGTGTGTGTGTGTGTTAGTCCTATTCTTGTGTGGCCTTTGTATCTATAGTAAATGTCAGTCATAGGACACATGATGTCGCTGTAGTTGTGTTCAGTGCTTTCTCTTTCTAATCCCTGACTGCCCTAAGGTGACAGCTTGAGGGAGAACATGAACTGGCCACTAGATGGCGCTGATGGAGAAGAAAGGTGCGTGTCATTCCTAGTGCCCTTGACAGCTGTCGACCTTACAGTCAGTGCTTTCTAGTCCTATACTCTCTTTTTAGCACACCCCTTTTACTCATGTGTTCAGGTCTGTATCTGGTTACTAGTAGAATAAACAATTGCCAAGATTAATGAGCCCACGTTAACCCATTATGGACAGATAAAAAAAAAAGTACAAAGTTCCTAAATACAGAAATTTGTAAATAAAAAAACATTATTACATTCATGCAGTATACAAGTATTGCTGTTTGTCCATATACCACAGTATGTTACAGTGGCAGCAATGTGGAACGTTTATCCATAAGCTGCTGGAAAACAATTGTACAGAAACGTATCAATGTGCAGAGCTTAAAGGAGTTGTCTGGGGATAATGTAAATATAGAAGACTCACAGGCACGTTTTCTTTCTTTAATGATCAAAAGGCAAAGTACTAGCTATACAACACGTATGGGCAGCATTATCACGTAGCAGCAGTAAGCAGTGCTGGTGCACACATTGTGGTGATCGGCCAATGCATCTCTATACAGCAGCCAAACTGTATACATCTTTGGCTAACTCGTCTCTTACGCTTCTCTTGGTTACGTTTTTCATAGCGATATTTACACACTGTATGTTGGACTTTATAAAAGGGTCTGTCTGTGGCTCCATGTGACAGGCCGAGCTGTTTACAAACACACATTGAGCAGGCGGTCTGACATTTCACAAATGTTCAGGATGAGCCTCCTGGGAATGTGAACCGTTCTGGACTTTGGTCAGGACAGGAGGCTACTCTTCCCATGTCGTCTGTGTACAGACCCCACTCCTGCCAATAGGTCTCTTCTTGCATCATACCCTGCATCTCTATTCAATATCAAATGCATCTGTGCTGAAATTACATTGTAATGTGGTAAAAGTGACAAATAACAGGACTTTTAAATAACTATTTCATGGATCTTGACATGGGTTATAAATCTATTATAAAGCATGCATGACACAGAAGGAAGCAGAGCACTCACACGATCACAGCTCGTCAATTCAGGCTGCAATAACGGAGGTCCGGATCTTGGTGACTTCTGCAGGGAGGTGAAGGTGGAATTGGGGGGAGGGAGCTCAGACGGCAGCCACGGTCCGTATCGCGCCCATTGGCGCGATACGGACCGTGGCTGCCGTCTGAGCTCCCCCAATTCCACCTTCACCTCCCTGCAGAAGTCGCCAAGATCGGGACCGCGTTGTTGTAGACTGAATTGACGACCTGTGATCGTGTGAGTGCTCTGCTTCCTTCTGTGTCATTATGCCTACTTGTTTCTTGAGACATAATACACCACCACTGATCCACGCTCCTCTCTATCCACCTGGACATTTATGTGTTATTTATTCTCCAGTGCCAATTTTTTTTCACTATTTTTCCTTTTGTACTTTTTTCTCTGGTTGTATATTAATCTATTATAAAGGTTTATCCTGTATTACTCCAATTACATTTTACCTATTACCAAACTAACAATTGCAGTTATAACTAGAAACTCCCACATTATGCGGTTACTAGAGATGAGCGAACTTACAGTAAATTCGATTTTGTCACGAACTTCTCGGCTCGGCAGTTGATGACTTTTCCTGCGTAAATTAGTTCAGCCTTCAGGTGCTCCGGTGGGCTGGAAAAGGTGGATACAGTCCTAGGAAAGAGTCTCCTAGGACTGTATCCACCTTTTCCAGCCCTCCGGAGCACCTGAAAGCTGAACTAATTTATGCAGGATAAGTCATCAACCGCCGAGCCGAGAAGTTTGTGACGAATCGAATTTACTGTAAGTTCGCTCATCTCTAGCGGTTACCTTCATTATAAAATATCGCCATATGCCATCACTTTAAGTTTGAAATGCCCCTTTTAAATGTATTTAATAAATAGGGGAACCTGTCAGGCAACATGAAACAGGGACAGGCTTCCACATTTCGGCCAGCTAGGATTTACTGAAATGCTGCGGTATTTCAGGGAAACAAGCCCAATAAAGGAGAAGTTATGCTGAATCTTTTCCCACAAAATGATGTATCAAGGTAACAGGTACCCTTTAAGAAGAAATGTATGGGTGTATGTCTGTTTTGTTATTGGGATAGGTCTCTTCTGGCCTGTCCATCTGCTTGCAAAGCCATTTTTAGCCCTCTCTCTCTCTCTCTGGAAGTTGTAGGTGGTTCCATCGAGCTAAAAGTCATGTTCACCTTTGATCAGACTATGTCAGCATGAACCTTACCACCCTGCCACTGAAATGTTAATGTACCGCAAAGTGGATAGTAGAGGAATGCAAAGAGACAATAGAAAAGTAACTTTTCATATACCGTACACATTTACAAGACAACATTTACTGTGGAGTTGAGATGGAAAGTGTTTAGCAGAATACTATACAAAGATTTGTTGCAGTTTTCTCATTGACTTCAATGGGGAAGTTTAAATTTGAGTTTATTTTTTATTTTATTTTTTTGTTCTATTTTGTTACTTTTGAAGGTTTGCTTATTATAGGAAATCCACAGGAAATGCTGCAGATTTCACTGCGTCAATTCCACAATTAAAGACCGGTCTTTACTTTTGCGGAATTCAGTGGCAGAATCTCATTGAATTTCAGCAGAATTCTGGGTTTTGCGAACAGAGAATACAGCTGGAATTCCGGAAGAATTACACAATTCCATTCAGTAAACTTTGCTAATCCCAATTTGTGCAGGATTGTGGTATATTCCGCCTTAGGCTATTTTCACAAGGCAGAATTTCAGTGCTTCTGCTCAGATTCTATTATGCCAGGCTGGCAACAGATTTTTTTTGCAATTTTACAGATTCCATGCAAAATGTATGCAGAATTTCTTATGCTCAATGGGACACTTCCACCGAATTCCGCATGCCATGTTCATTCTTTTTGTGGAATCTGGAATGCAGAATTTTTGCAGCAGAAAATCTGCTGTGTGAATGGGACAGCGGAAATTCCATTTACCACCATGTTAACATCATGTAACTCAATTTCCGAGCTGAATTCTGCTGGATTCCGTACAAAAAGTTCACCATGTGAACATGGCTTTAATACGACATGTCTTTCCTAGAGCAGTGAACCTTCAGCTGTTGCAAAACTACAAATCCCAGCATGCCCGAACAGCCGTTGGCTGTTCGGGCATGCTGGGATTTGTAGTTTTGCAACAGCTGGAGGTCCACAGTGTGGAAACCACTGTCCTAGAGCATGTATTTCAATCAGCAGATATCTGAGGAATGCACTGAAATATTTACTGCAGATGTGCATTTTAAACCCCCTTTTACTAAGACCAGCACCGCGTCCCCTTTATTATGTTCACACTGCGGAATCTCCCCTTGCAGAACAATTTTAGCAGCGGAATTGTCCACCGCTAAAATTCTGCAGTGTGAACGGGTCTCACGGAGACCCATTCACACTGATGGCACTGTACTGCTCGGAGTTCCGTAGTGTGAAGGTACAGTTTTTCCGATGTGCAGTGGCACCCCAGCCACCCCCTGTGCAGGGAGCTGCAGTACAACCCTATTCTATTTGATGGCCTGCACAACCACGTGGCTCGGAGCACCATCTTTATTCTTTCGAATAGTGGGAGCCCCAGAGGCCAGACCTATTGTTAATGGATGGTATGTCCTAGCAACATGCCATTACTTTGAGATGAATTTAAGTGCTCATACCTTGGCAGAACTTTATGTTGCATTGATTTTTTTTTTTTTAGTAATGTAGCTGATGGCAAAGTATTTCTTCCCATCATCGGTTTCACATTAGAAAAACACTGACTGCAGTGTATTCAAATAAGAAGGCCAGACAAGAAGTCTGACATGGGTTGTCTTAATTTGAAATACTTGAATTCATGCTGTAATATCGTGTGTGGTACAAGGAAGTCCTACAGGCAGGGCTGGAAATAACATCCGTCACCATGCAAATTAAAAAGTCTTCTCTTGTCAACCAGGTTTTGCACCCTGTTATTTGCGGAATTGGTAGCACCCATCAGGCGAATATTTATAGCCAAAGTCATCCTTTAAAACCAAATCTGCATTGCTCTAATGCATCTAAATTAAAGGGACTTATTGGTTCTTTTATGCTGCAATCTCTGCAGTCAGTATGGTGTAGTGTCAGGGTTACAAGCTGCAGCATTGTCTTCTATGGAAAAATAGCCTGTATTTTGGCTAAAGGGGTACTCCACCCCCAGACACCTTATCCCCTATCCAAAGGATAAAAGATAAGATGTCTGACCGTGGGGGTCCCGTTGGGGACCACCGCAATCTTTCCTGCAGCACTCTGGTATATCAGCAGTATGGAGCTATGTTTGCTCCGTGGCTGATGACGGGCGATACAGGGGCTGGAGTATTGTGATGTCATGGCCCCGCCCCTTGTGACACCAAGCCCCGCCTCCTCAATGTAAGTCTATGGGAGGGGTGTGGTTTGGTGGCCATCACACCCCCTCCCATAGGCTTGGATAGGGGAAAACAGTATATTATTTACAGCATTAATGTACTTGAAATGGTAAAGACCACCATAGAACATCACTGGAAAAAAAAACGCATACGGTTGATTATTTTTTTTTTTTTTAATATGTTCACAACGGTTTGGTCCGTTTTTCAGCCATACGGTTTTAGTTAAAAAAACCTTATTGAAAACAGTGTGGCAAAAACGTGGAGCCAACACACAGGGAACCTCGTCAGGACTTCAGACTGTAAATTGTTGTGGACCTGAGGAAGGCGTGAGTGTGCGCCGAAACACGTTGTCCTGTACCATTTTGACTTTTTGAATAAAAGCCAGCCCTGTGTAACGTTTGGCGTACATTGAAATTCTTTCATCTCTGTATGCAGTAGTGCTCTCAAGAATCCCTTCATTTTGCATGTTCTTTCTCGCTACACGTTCTCTGTACCCTCTGGGATTACGGATAAAAAAGGGGTCAGAGCAGCAAACGGTCTTCCAATACTCGCACACACCCTGAAACCTCATGGCATTAGGTGTATTTGCCTCATTGTATTTCCACAGAAGGTTAGTACGACACCTTGGGTGTTGGTGGGTATTTGCAGCGTTTATCCATCCTATTTGTTTTTAAATTCTACACAAGGGAGCGCCCCGTATTTTTTCCTATTTTTCTCCCTCCCATCCGAGTGGAAAGAAGAGTGACGTCACTTTTTGACATGGCACTCCGTTGGATACACAGAAGGCAAATTAGTCCTATTGTGCAAAATCGCTGCAAAATATTAGGCATGCAGGAGCTAAATCTGCGGCGTGAGCATGCACTTAGCACCATAAAATGTTTTTTTTTTTTTTTTTTTCCCTGTAAATACACTTACGGTGTATATAGAGAACAGACATTGTTGTTTATCATGCATGTGGTAGCCCTTCTTGATTCCCATCACATCACATGTAAACATTTGCTTTTAGATCATATGTGCATCATTACTATAGTCCACTGCATACAATGATACATACATAGTGCCCAATCTGCCTCTATCAACACAGGTTAGCACAGACATCCCCACAGTAACTATCAGCTTGGAATAAATTTGGATCACGTGTGTGTATATAATAAATATATAGCTATAGCTCTGGAAAAAATGAGACCATTATCAGCTTCTCTGGTCTTACTGTTCATAGGGTCCGTTGTATTGTATTTTGGTCTATATTTTAAGGCATATTTTAGACCATTTTCTGAAATGCCTTCTTTAAACTTTTTTTTTCCCCATACGTTTTTGACCTTGGCAAAATAGCTTAAAAGAAAAATTATTGCAAAAAATAAATACTTTTTGTGATGTGTATATCTCAAACTAGGTGCCACAATACAGACTTGTATGCCTGTAACAAGTACAAACATAAAATTGACTAAGGCCTGGTTCACTTTGCCGTCAGACTCCGCTATTCTGAGTTCCATCGGCAATCCGGCCAGAAGAACGGAAGTTTAGCGGAGAAATAAATAGTGCAAGCAGTATTTTCTTTTCTCTGTTAAATTCCTGTAAAATTCCCGAATCACTGACAGACCCCATGCAAGTGAATGTGTCAATCAGGACCTGATAGTAGTCGTTTGCATCCGACCCGTTTTAGGGTCAGATTGGAAAAGAGCTGATGGGACCCTTAACTGGTCAGATAAGAATGGCAGTGTGAACCTAGCCTAAGATGTTTTAATACTGAATTTAGTGGTAAAAAAATAGACTTTCCTTCAAAGTTCAGAGTGTGTCTCTGGATTCATAATCGAATTGTACAGCAATTTAATACTAGATCTTATTCTCGCTATAACAACTAACCAACCTCGGGTCATCCATTAACTTTACATCCTTGCAGATATTCAATGCCGTCTTATTCATTATAGATTGAGGTTCGCTCCTCTGAGATCCACACATGTAGTTATTTTGCATCTGTCTATAATATTAGAGTCTGAACAATACATACTGGATTGCCATTAGTGTGTAAATTCATCCCTCCCTTTTTGCAGTCATCCATGTGTACCTCAAATGCCCTCATTTTGCCATTGTGACAACCCTGGCTGTCCACATTGGGGACTGACTGCACAGCCTATGTCCCTCTCCATAGACTTGCAGCTTTATGTCAGAATATGCAGCTTGCTCGAAGCGGCTCATGAATACCTTTTAATATGAAATGTTGTTTCCTCTTAACCCATAAATTGTTGAATTATAACATTCTACATCCTTCTTCATTAGGGGTTATAGACTTCTCCTAGACCCTTTGTACTAACACAAGTATTGTAAATGTTAGACACTAGAAATTTATTTTCGAAATACTATGAAACTGTTCGATTTTAATCTTTTAGTACATTTAAACTAGCCAATGTTCTATACAAACACGTTAATAACAAATTGTAACACTATATGTCATAGGCCATTACGGTAGACACCATATAATATCCTTTATTGTTGGTCTTCCCTATGCTAATGTGAGAATACCCTGAACAGAACAGCAGAAATCGTGTTAATCTCCAATGGACCTAGACCTCCATAATGGTCCTGAAACCCCAATATTATTATCTCTATGGGGGCACATTTAACTGGTGGGCCAACAATATACAAATTAAGCTGAATGTGCCCCCATAGAGAGAATCATCTTGGGTTTTGGGGAACATTATGGAAGGCAATGGCGATCCACGTTAGACCAGTTCAGTATCTTCTGTACTGTCTAGGGTATTCTCACATTAGCATAGGAATGTACATATCTGCCCCAACTAAACTACTGGTTTACAGAGCTGCATTTATCTCCTCACAATTGCTTTATTTCCCTGCTGACTGTTCACTTTGGTTGGAATATAACTTCATAGTTTTACTCTTAGGTTCTTATCTAGGCCTGTGTGTTGTGTCCTGCTGCTCTTAAACAAGAATTACCTGTTCTGGGTGTAGTAGACGAACCAGGTTGGTTAGACACAAGACAATACAGAGGGGCAGAGCTCAGTGCAGCCTTACATTTATACACTGTACCATACTTTATCAGGTTTATGCTTTTTAAGTGACTTTATGTAAAATACATTGATGCCACATACAGAAAATTCAGTCATTCTTCAGTTAGTAGAATAACAGATATAATGGATTAACCAAAAAAGCATAATAGTTTATCATCAATGATAAGTAAAATTACAGAAACCTCACTCGCATTGAGCATTTATTAGTTTAGTTTGGCCAAGCTAGTTCCACTTTCAAAGTGCTTTGGTTGCTTACAGACTCCCAGGACTGCATCCATCTGTTCCCGGCAATCGGAATACTTACAACTGAACTAATTTGACCTGACTAAACAGCTGATCCATCAGGTTTGGTTTTGGGCGAGGTTACTGTAGTTTCTGTGCAGCTCTAGTTGTCATTGGGCAGTGTGAGGGTGCCTATACAACTTGCACCAAATTCAGCTCAACCCACTGCCACCATTAGGTTTGGCTAACTATTTAAGATGTGTGGCAGACCCCCGACTCTCCACGGACAGATGTCAGTGCAGAGAAGGGTCTGGCATGATGGATTATCGCTGCCAGTCCCTTTTGTTCCAGGAAGGAAAAGACTGTGGCAGAGCTGTCTGGCAGTAGCTTACCCCTCCCATCCCTAGGGGAAACATGAACGTTTGGCTGTCAAACAATCATGTGTATGGGAAGGCTGGGAGACAACTGTTAGACGAACTAATGTTTGGCTGACAGTTATTGAAAATGTAGGGCCACCTTAAGTCACTAACCAATAGTGAGGAGGCTGGGGGTCTTTGCTTATAAATACAGATGACCTCTAGCCCACTGTATTCCTTCTTAGAAACCATTGGGCTGTTTTAACAATAGCAGTCTTGTTGGGATGTTAGTTTTACCTGTCATGAATTGGGCACCATTATATTGCTCAAGATATTGCTCTGGTTCCTTAGTGTATAGTGGCACCCATCTGTATATAATTGCATTATACCTTCATATAATAGTTATGTTTCTTTAACAGGGGTTTTAAGTAAATTAAAGACTGCAACGGTACATAGACATTTACAGGAGTCTGTGGTATATCTTGAAGGGTCCAATCCATACCTTACAAAATGGATTGAACAGTTGAACTTTAACACTGCATGATTATGGGGGGGGGGGCTCATGTACATTGCGTGTTTGGGTATGGCTAGCTAATGTGTATGGCTAGCTTTAGCCTCTCATTACAGTGAATGACTTTGCATTGAAGACCTCCAAGCCTTTGTTTTTTATGAATGTAAATGTTCTTATTGTTTTATTTTCACAGGCACAAAGCCAGATTCTTCCACATTGTGGGGGGGTTGATATCCATTTCAATGGCGTGCTTGATTGCTTTAGACAATTGGTGAAAACAAAAGGTGTGCTTAGTCTTTGGAATGGACTAACTGCAAACTTGCTTAAGGTAACTATATTGTTTCATTGTTTCTTAATTTTGTAGCACTTAAAATGCTTTCTTTAGCTACTTGACATATACTTTGTTTCCTATTGATATAATATTCTAATATAGCACATGCAGGGATATCTGTCAGTCTCGTATAGGTAAATGACATGCCCAACCCTGGCGCTCCATTTATACTGGGAAAACAAGGTAGGAGGGGGAATGCTAGCTGCACCCTACTCTACATCTGTGAGGAGAAGTGGGTGCTATTTGGGAAGCACAGTAGGTCCGTGCATTCTATGGAAAGCCACATTCTGTTAGGAGTACCTGTCATATCCCACAAAAAATGTTGTTACTCAGTACCTATGTGTCTAGCACCTATATTTCTCTTTAAAAAAAAATTTGTTGCTTGCTTTGGAGGGGGCATGTTGGTATCTTGTTCTCAATCTGTGTGAATTTCTCCCTGAGTCTTCTGTGCTGGGTCTCTTCATCCAGTCACTGCTGGCTGCTCTGTAACCCTCTCCTCTCTGCTGCAGTCTGATAGGACAGGAGTTAGCACAGTGGAGTTCTAGTCCCACCCTCACTCAGAGGACTTTATCCCAGCCTGTGCTTCAGTTTGGACAAAGATGATGCTGAAGCCAGCAATGATTGTGTTCTGGTGGTATGGGGACCCCTAGTGTGTATTTATTTACCCGTATTTATCGGCGTATAACATGCACTGGCGTATAACACGCACCCCAATATTTACAGTTAAATTTAAGTTAAAAAAATAAATGTAAAATAAATGACTTGGACTAAATGCCACATCATCCCCCCCCCCCCAACTTTGATTTCCCCTGCACCTCAGATTGGTCCCATCCCCCCCAGTGGCACATCATTCCCTGTGCCACAGTTACCCCTCTCATCCCCCTCTCATCATTTCCCCCTGTCTCATCATCCTCCCCATCATTCCCCACCCTCATCGTTCCTCCTATGCCATTCTTTCCATGCCTCATCATTCCCCTTTCCCCTGCTTTTTTATAGTTTTTTTTTACTTTCCTTAACTGGCTGCGCTTCGACAGGCCAGGTCAGGCGGTGGGTCTTGCTGGTTGTGTAGTCAGGGAAGCAGATGAGTGACGTCCTTTGCCGGCTCCTCTGCGCGGCATCAGTGATGTCACTTTTCATTTCCTGTGACCGCAGCTGAGCTGCTGAACTTAAGCCGCCGGCACTTCGGCCACTCTGACTAGTGGGGGCTGCAGAAAATGTAAAGTGACGTCACCCACAAGACCCGCCGAAGCACAGCCAGGTAAGGAAAATAAAAGATAAAATAAAAAAGCAAGGGAAAAGGGGGAATTATGAGGAAGTCTCAGCCAGCAGGAGATGCCGCTTGTCACTGATTTAAAGTGTCCACCGTCAGGCTGCTGATCCTTAACAAGCAGCCGCCGCTGTGGCCACTTTAGATCAGTGACCAGCACATTTATCGGCGTATAACACGCAGGCAGGCTTTTTGCCTTACATTTAACTTTTAAAAGTGCGTGTTATACGCCGATAAATACGGTATTTATTTTTTATATTGGCCATGATTTCTATAAAAAGGAGAACATTTTAATGCAGTATAGAAAGTTTTAAATGTTTTGCCAAGTTGTACAACATATATAAAAAGTTTTTTAATCTGACCGTATCCATTTAAGGCAATATGCATGCTAACCTCCCCCTATTTATTAGAAATGAACTTGTGCGCAAAACTTGCTTGGCATCATATGGGTGCCTCTGCAATGCTACCACCCAGTGAGGACCTGTGTCTCTCTACCCCTGTCTCTCTACCGCTGCAGTTTTTAGGCCAAAGCTAGCAGTGGATCCAGCAGGAAGAAGTTATACTTCTCATTCCTTATCAATCAACTCTTGGAAGTCTTTTTGGAAACCGCCACTGCAGTTTTTGAGCCAAACCTGGAGTGGATTCAAAAGGAATAGGACATATAAAGGAAGGATGTATTCTTCTTCTTCCTGCTGGATCCACTTTTGACTTTGGCTTAAAAACTGTACTAGTGACATTTAAAAAAAAAAACTAAAAAAAAACTTCCAAGTGGAAACCCAGGTACAATTAGAACAATGTAGTACCGTATATACTCGAGTATAAGCCGAGTTTTTCAGCACGATTTTTTGTGCTGAAAACACCCCCCTCGGCTTATACTCGAGTGAACTCTCCGCCCTCAGTGGTCTTCATCCTGCGGACCTCCCAGATTTTTCAAAACTAAAACTCCCAGCAAGGGCTTTCTGGGAGTTGTAGTTTTGAAACATCTGGAGGTCTGCAGGTTGAAGACCACTGCGGCCTTCGACATCATCCAGCCCCCCCCCCCCCCTCTCACCCTCTTTAGTTTTGTACTCACCTCCGCTCGGCGGGACGTTGGGGTGCGCTGGTCCGGGCCATCTGTGCTGCAGGGACCGTCCGGTGGGGAGGGATTGTCGTTCCGGGCTGTCCATCTTCACCGGGGGGGCCTCTTCTCCGCGCTTCGGGCCCGGCCCTGGAATAGTCACGTTGCCTTGACGACGACGCACAGGGACGTTCATGAGCAACGTCCCTGTGCGTCGTCATCAAGGCAACGTCTCTATTCTGGGCCCGAAGCGTGGAGAAGAGGCCCCCGGTGAACATGGACAGCCTGGAATGACTATCCCTCCCTACCGGACAGTCCCTGCAGCACAGATGGCCCGGACTTGCTGGGAGTTGTAGTTTTGAAACATCTGGAGGTCCGCAGGTTGAAGACCACTGTATCAGACATTCACAAGCGGTGATGATGAAGGGGGGGGGGGCTGATGACTTGTGGTGATGATAAAGGCGGAGTGTGGGATGATGACAAGGGGATGATGAAGGGGGGGGTGTGGGATGATGAAGGGGGGGTGTGGGATGATGACAGGGGGATGATGAAGGGAGGGGATGATGACAGGGGGATGATGAAGGGGGGGGGGGTGTGGGATGATGACAAGGGGATGATGAAGGGGGGGTGGGATGATGACAAGGGGATGATGAAGGGGGTGGGATAATGACAAGGGGATGATGAAAGGGGGTGTGGGATTATAAGGGGATGATGACAGGCGGTGATGATGAAGGGGGGGGTAGGATGATGACAGGCAGTGATGATGACGGGGGGTGGGATGATGACAGGCAGTGATGATGACGGGGGGGGGTGGGGATGATGACGGGGGGGATGATGACAGGTGGTGATGAAGATGAGGGTGTTAATGACGGGGGTCTGGATGATGACATGGGGGGATGATGTATTTCCCACCCTAGGCTTATAGTCGAGTCAATAACTTTTCCTGGGTTTTTGGGGTGAAATTAGGGGCCTCAGCTTATATTCGGGTCGGCTTATACTCGAGTATATATGGTATATAATAAGTTTAAACAATTCTCCCTTTTGTTCAACAGAGGGCAGGTAAATCTCAAAAACTGTACTAAGATCACCACTGACCTCACCTATATGTATCCCAGTGATTTTGTTGTTTTGGTTTGTTTTCTTTTTTTACCTTTTTAGCTCCTCCTCCACAACAAACCCACATATTAAGTTTATATATGTGAATTTTACTGCGGAAATGCTGTGTATTTGCAGCAGAATACACAATTGTAGATTTCAAATTCCTAGATGTATTTACTTACGTACACTTTTGTATTCTGCATTTAAATCCGTATGATTTATTTGCGGTTGCTTCTGTGCTGAGAAAGTTATGTGGCATTTTCATCCTGTGTAGCTGTACAAAATGTTGCTATGCAATGCTTTGCTTTTGGGTTATTTTTGTAACTTTTTTACAACAACCTGCTGATGTAACATGGCTAAAAAGCATCTCAGTGATTCATGCCAGCAGTTGGGTTATGGACAAAGTGGCAAAGGCAGTAAAAACAATAATTCTTTATGTAAAAAGTACCGAGCATAAACAGTGTGTGCATTGTGAATGCTAGAAAACTATGGGGGGTATTTATCTAAGGATTTATGTGGGGTTTTTTTTCATGTAACTTTGGCGCAGTGTCTTTTTGTGCCAAGGTTTGGCGCATCTTCTCCACTGTCATTTTTACAACTTTCTCAAAATCACACGGTCCTGTGTGTGATTTTAACTTTAGTCAGTAATTCATCATTTGCGCCAATCCTGTCTTTTTTGGTGCAAATCCCCGCCAAGAAATTTTGCACATGGAAAACATACATAGTAATGTCAGAAAATGTAAAGGCTTCAAAATACATTAAAAAAATTTTTTTTGTGAAAGCATCGACGCCTCCAGGGCTGCTCAATACTATCCTGCGACATAGTTGTCTCTGAGGAACCTTCACCCTCCCTTGAGCCAGCGTTGGACATGGCCACACAGGTTCAGGAAAGGTAAGCACTAAAACAGTGGTCTCCAATCTGCGGACCTCCAGATGTTGCAAAACTATAACTCCCAGCATGCCCGGACAGCCAACGGCTGTCCGGGCATGCAGGGAATTGTAGTTTTGCAACATCTGGAGGTCCGCAGGTTGAAGACCACTGCACTAAAGTAACAAAAACTAAAAAAACTACCCAAGTTGAAAATAAAATCCATTTCACATGGTGGCTATAAACCTCACAAAAGAAAATAACTCTTGTCGCTTGCTGATATACTGCAGGAGGGACTCCGAAATGGCTGCTCTACAGGGTAAAATACGCGTCCTCTGTGGGGATAAGTTCTGTGTAAGAGGCGCTGTGAACAGCTGATTTCAACATTTCAGCCAAATTACTAACAACTTGCACCAAATGATAAATTTGGTGCATGTCCACGAAAACCAAAGTGAAAAAAAAAAAAAGGGTAAAAAGAAACTGTCAACAGGCAAAATTGATAAATACCCCCCCTATTTTCTTTTGATAAAGCTAATAACTTCTCTAGATACTGCTCACATGAATCCATGATTTTAGAATACAGAATTTCATTTTTGGTTGGCTTGCAGTGGGATGAAAATGTCTCATAATGATTTTGTATAAACAGAATTATAACCTGACATTATTTCTAGAGATGAGCGAACTTACAGTAAATTCGATTCGTCACGAACTTCTCGGCTCGGCAGTTGATGACTTATCCTGCGTAAATTAGTTCAGCTTTCAGGTGCTCAGGAGGGCTGGAAAAGGGGGATACATTCCTAGGAAAGAGTCTCCTAGGACTGTATCCACCTTTTCCAGCCCTCCGGAGCACCTGAAAGCTGAACTCATTTATGCAGGAAAAGTCATCAACTGCCGAGCCGAGAAGTTTGTGACGAATCGAATTTACTGTAAGTTCGCTCATCTCTAATTATTTCAGCAGCAGGGCTAGAAATATCATGTGCAACATTGCACTGGAGCCTAGAAGGTGAAAAGGGGGGCTTCATTTCATGCTGCGTAATCCACTAATGCCAGTTACCTTTTATTTCCTAGGTTGTTCCTTATTGTGGTTTGATGTTCACAACATTTGAGTACAGCAAGCGGTTCTTCCTTTATCGAAACGGTTACATTGTTTCCCCGTTGAGCAACCAGCTGACACCAGGGGTGGACCAGAGCCTCGGACCCCGAGAACTGGAGGAGCTGCGCAAGTTTTTAAGACATAAGAATTTTGCTAACAGGAATCCATCTCTAAAGAGCTGAATATGGGGAAGAGGAAAATCGAATATACAATATTGTGTTTAGATCAATGAATTGGTATAAAATTCTTACAAATTTTATTTTTTTTACTAAATGGCTATAAGACTGCATTGTTCATAAGAAAATTGTCTAGTCAAAGATCATAGTTAAATGGGTAACTCTTGTGATGTAAAATTCGCTATTGTTGTCCTGTTCATAGGTGGTTATGTTGACTGCCAGTTTGTCGCTGGTATCACACGTCCATTTTATACAGCTGTTTTCAAAGGATACAGGATATACTGTACAAGACAAAATAGAAGCACAGCACTTTTATTAAAATTACGTACGAACTGAACCCCTTTATGCAGAGTTCATTCTGAGCATAGCACATCAAAAACACATGCCTCTGGTTTTCTAAACGTGTTTTGGTGTATTATATTTGTTTTCTTTTTAAGTCCAATCCAAAAACCTTTTGAACGACTGGAACAAAAGTTTATACACTTAACTTGCTGCCTTCTTGAAAGTTAAGATGCTGAGCTCCAAAAAGGTTTTAGGTGTAGAAATACAGTGATCCCTCAACATACGATGGTAATTTGTTCCAAATAAACCATAGTCACTTGAACCTAGAGATGAGCGAAGTTACAGTGATTTGATTCGTCACAAACTTCTCGGCTCGGCAGTTGCTGACTTTAGCCTTCATAAATGAGTTCAGCTTTCAGGTTCTTTGGTGGGCTGGAAAAGGTGGATACAGTCCTAGGAGACTCTCGGGTGCAATAGTAATATAGAATGTTATACTTACATATCCCCGCTGCTCTGGACCATCACTGCTGCCCTGGATCATCGCTGTCATCACATCCCCGGGGTGTTCATGCCGCTCTGGACCATCACTGCTGCTCTGAGAGGCCACCGTATGTTGAAATTATCGTATGTCGGGGCCATCTTAGGTCGAGGGATCACTGTATTAATACAGTGTATTAATATGTTCCTATAGACCAGTGCTTCTCAAATAGTGGGGCGCGAGGCTCCATAAAGGGGGGGCCCGACTCACTCGCAAGCAGCGTCCCACACAGGGGTGACGTGACCTCACGTCTAAGCGCAGCAGCCCACCATGTCGGAGTTCACTGTGCCACCGAGCAGTGCGTCCGCCGCCCTGCTCTCTCTCGTACAGGCCCTGCTTGTCCTCAGGTACAGATCCCCCGCTTGTTAGTGTACAGAGCCCCGCTTGTCGTCAGTGTACAGAGCCCCGCTTGTCGTCAGTGTACAGAGCCCCGCTTGTCGTCAGTGTACAGAGCCCCGCTTGTCGTCAGTGTACAGAGCCCCGCTTGTCGTCAGTGTACAGAGCCCCGCTTGTCGTCAGTGTACAGAGCCCCGCTTGTCGTCAGTGTACAGAGCCCCACTTGTCGTCAGTGTACAGAGCCCCGCTTGTCCTCAGTGTACAGAGCCCTGCTTTTCCTCAGTGTACAGAGCCTCATATACGTTAATAAGGATACAGTGTTAAGCAGAAGTGTACTTATAACAATTTTATAGACAAATGATACTATTTACAGTCGCGCGAAATGTTTTTCTTCTTCCTAGGGGGGGCATGACAGAAAATAATTGAGAAACACTGCTATAGACAAACAGCAAATGGCTAAGAAATGTTGGCTAAGAATTTTGTTTTTAAGATTGATCATCCATGCGTTACTTTGATAGCTGACTATACAGCTGCACTACCAGAACGGTTTTAACTTGCCTACAGAGTTGCGAACATACTCTAATGCACCCTATTAGAACTTAGTTGAAGGGTTTGTCTTTGGAAGACAACTCCTATTCATATACCCTATTGCAGCTTAAAAAGTACCTGTCGCCAAATAAACTTTTCTAAACTAACTCAGGCTATGTTCCCTAACTACTCCTAACACCCCTCCCACCCAAAAATGTCAGAGTTTTAAAAAGTTCTATATTATACCTTTTTTCTTGTTCACATAGTTCAATCTCCCAGCAGGAGAAAGTGGGCGTTTCAAAGCAGGCGTGACATTACTGAAGCCTGCTGGGGGACCACTTCCGCCCTCACATTGTTGCAGCACTGTGATGAATAGAAAACCTCAAACTCTGTGTATCTTTCAGTGAGGCTCTGTGCAGCTGTAAATCAAGCTTGGTTGAGAGAAACTGACTGCCAGGCTGGTAGGAGACCAAACTCACTGTGTTAATTGCTGCAGGGAACAGAACAGAGCCACCTAGTGGTTGATTTTCTATTACATTTTAAACATATTTATGTTGATAATTTAAAAGAAAGTGAATGGGAAAGTGTCTGCTAATTACACAAGGAACACTTTATAGTAAAAATTTTATTTGGTGACAGGTACTCTTTAACCCCTTAACGACGCAGGACGTATATTTACGTCCTGCGCCGGCTCCCGCGATATGAAGCGGGATCGCGCCGCGATCCTGCATCATATCGCTTCGGTCCCGGCGCTCATCAACGGCCGGGACCCGCGGCTAATACCACACATCGACGATCGCGGCGATGTGCGGTATTAACCCTTTAGAAGCGGCGGTCAAAGCTGACCGCCGCTTCTAAAGTGAAACTGAAAGTATCCCGGCTGCTCAGTCGGGCTGTTCGGGACCGCCGCGGTGAAATCGCGGCGTCCTGAACAGCTGATCGGACACCGGGAGGGCCAGGCAGGAGCAGTCAAGCGCCGATAATGCTGATCACAGGCGTGTTAATACACGCCAGTGATCGGCATAGGAGATCAGTGTGTGCAGTGTTATAGGTCCCTATGGGACCTAGAACACTGCAAAAAAAATGTAAAAAAAAAAGTGTTAATAAAGGTCATTTAACCCCTTCCCTAATAAAAGTTTGAATCACCCCCCTTTTCCCATAAAAAAAAAGTGTAAAAAAAAAAAAATAAACGTATGTGGTATCGCCGCGTGCGTAAATGTCCGAACTATAAAAATATATCATTAATTAAACCGCACGGCCAATGGCGTACGTGCAAAAAAATTCCAAAGTCCAAAAAAGCGTATTTTGGTCACTTTTTATACCATTAAAAAAATGAATAAAAAGTGATCAAAAAGTCCGATCAAAACAAAAATCATACCAATAAAAACTTCAGATCACTGCGCAAAAAATGAGTCCTCATACCGCCCTGTACGTGGAAAAATAAAAAAGTTACAGGGGTCAGAAGATGACATTTTTAAACATATACATTTTCCTGCATGTAGTTATGATTTTTTCCAGAAGTACGACAAAATCAAACCTATATAAGTAGGGTATCATTTTAACCGTATGGACCTACAGAATAATAAGGTGTAATTTTTACCGAAATATGCACTGCGTAGAAACGGAAGCCCCCAAAAGTTACAAAATGGCGTTTTTTTTTTTCGATTGTCGCACAATGATTTTTTTTTCCGTTTCGCCGTGCATTTTTGGGTAAAATGACTAATGTCACTGCAAAGTAGAATTGGCGACGCAAAAAATAAGCCATAATATGGATTTTTAGGTGGAAAATTGAAAGGGTTATGATTTTTAAAAGGTAAGGAGGAAAAAACGAAAGTGCAAAAACGGAAAAACCCTGAGTCCTTAAGGGGTTAAGAATGTCATGAGTGGGGGAACCATGCATGCATGGATGGATCTTCATCGTCAGGGGAGTAGAATGTCCCCCATGCATACATTACAGGCAACCAGTGCCACCAAAATTACTGGGTTCACCTGATCTTTTTGGTAATGTGTGTTGCTGAAATTTACCAATGTAGGAAACAAGTACTATAAGTGCTAGTGTAAACTATTACTTGGATTTCCTTTATGATCATTGATGCCCCTAAATCTGTTCTTCTCCCTTTTAAATTGTTACATGCTGTTTTAAGGGCATCTTGCCTACATGTGCTGACATCTTTGAACATATATGGTGGACAGACGTGGCGCTGTAATTGCCACCAGACGAATAACTGGTTCATTTGTTATACTTCGGTGACATAGCATTCACTGTGATATTTATCTTTAGGATGTATACAATAAAGAACTTATTGATGAAGCAGTCTTTACTTTATTTGTCACTATAGCCATATGCTAGATTTGTCCTGTACTCATCTAAATTAGCATTTTCCATCGTACTGTGTGGAAACCATACAAATGTTTGTTGTACATTTTGCAGCCAATATAATATAAATATTTTTGTCATAAAAATGGTTTGATATGTTGAAATTGCCAGATTGCACAATTTGTATGTTATATAACCTTGTTTCCCTCTTGTGCTATGTAAATAACACTATTAAATTATTTTCTTTTATATACTGAGTGCCGTCTGTATGTCAAAAGGTTTGGGATGCTTTACAAAGAAGTGTCTTAATCAGAACAAATGCAGTCACTCAATTGAGAGATGTCAGAATGATAGTATCCATCTTTTTTAATGTCCTAGAACCCATGTCCCCCTACTTCTCCCTATATTCAGGCCTTGCAGGCCAGCCAGAGTGACTTATCCAGCCAGTGGCAAGGACTGCCTGTCCAGAGGGATAAGGACCCAGTTGTTTTGTACATAAATGCCACTGGGATCTGGACTATGCCAAAACAGAGCCAACAAGTAGCCACAATTGCTCTGATGGACTTAAAGCATACCTGTCCTTACAGGTGACTTTTTAGGATAAGCTTTCCTGTGTATGCAGCAATATTTCTTGCCATTACAATACTTGTATATATACTTAAGTTCATGATTTCTGCTCTGCAGGCTCCATGTACAATTTTCAGGTCTCCCATTGCTGGTGGGCAGAGCTCCCTCTTCCTCCTCTATAGACTTGAATTCTGCTGAGCTAATTTTCAAAGAACACTTGAGCAGGAAAAAGCCTGACAGTGGGAAAAGCTTTGAAATAGCATCCTCGTGGATGCTGAGAGCGACCTGAGTGCTAGCACGACCAGTGAAGAATCATCATATCTCCTCCGCTTGCTGAAATTCTACTGAGAGCGTGAGCCCTGCCAGCCGCGCCATGAGTATCACTACACGCACACTGCAAATATCTTACTACGGGAGTCCGGATCCCCTGTGAGGGGAGTGGAGCGCTCCGGCTCTGCCATAGAGTTGTATTGAGGGGGCGTGTCAGCCGCCGCTTTGTGCGGTGGTCAACACTCCCCCTTCCCGTGGGCTGCCGGGGGCCCTTAGTGGTTGGACCCCCCGTGATCTGAACCTTATCCCCTATCCTTATGATAGGGGATAAGTTTTTCAGGACTGGACTACACCTCTAACAGATTTTCCAGTTATATTTATACAAGCTGCACACTGAAAAGCAGTATTGGAACTATCACTGACTATTAATCCGATATGTCCACATACCAGCAGACAACTGATAATGCATCATTAATTGGAATGGTACAGTACTATATAAGATTGCATATATTGGCGGCATTACTGTGTGTTTTTATTGTGGCTATTTAATGTTATGAGGTGGCATCACATAGGCCCTGTGAGCCATCTGTGTGTGTATGTACATATATATAACATCTATAGACTTTGAACTCCAACACTTTATTTCATACCGTGTTTCTCCGAAAATAAGACCGGGTCTTATATTAATTTTAGTCACAAAAAACACACTAGGGCTTATTTATTTATGGGCTGCAGGAGTGTGGAGGATGGGGGCTGTGGGAGGATGGGGGGCTGTAGCAGTGTGGAGGATGGGGGGCTGTGGGAGTGTGGAGGATGGGGGGCTGTAGCAGTGTGGTGGATGCCGCACCCCCCCCCCCATCTTCCACACTGCTACAGCCCCCCATCCTCCACACTGCTATACAGCCCTCCATCCTCCCACAGCCCCCCAATCCTCCACACTGCTATACAGCCCCCCCATCCTCCCGCAGCCCCCCCATCCTCCACACTCCTGCAGCCCCCCATCCTCCCCTTCCCTGTCATCCTCCACACTCCTACAGTGCCCCCCACCCCTCTGCCATAATAAACCAGCACTTCCCCACCTTCATAGCGTCCGCAACTGAAGCTGCTGCTCTTGGCGGCGGGATCTCCTTCTGCTGCTTACCGGTAGCAGCCGGGGCAGGGACACGTCAGTGACATCGGGCGTGCACACGTGCGAACGTTTTAATGCGGCAGCGTCCCTTCATTTAACTTGCCAAGGGACCAGCCAAAGGGGGAGGGAGGGAGGACAGGGGGGCCCGCATTACTGGCGGCTGTGGTCCACCAGTTGAGTACCCCTGGCCCTAGGTCTTATTTTCAGGGTAGGGCTTATATTGCAGCCCACCCTGATAATCCAGCAAGGGCTTATTTTTGGGGAAACAGAGTATTGCCTTCTATTTTTACACCTCTGGTATAGGTTTTAGGTTGGATTGCTCAGTCTAGATAGTGGCATTTAGTGATAATTGAGCCATTCTGTTTTTTCCACATCCTAATTTCAGGTAAAGTCTGGTGACCCACCACCTTTAGGCTCTCGTTTAAATAACTGCAGCACAGTAGACTAAAAATGAAGGAAGGGATGCTGGAGCAGTTTCTTATTCTCTCTTCGGGCCCATGCACATTGTAGGCCCTAAGATTCTGTGTGCTGTAGGTGCTGCCGGAATGAATTGGCACTGACTGTGGAGACATTCTCTGACCTCATTGACTGCAATTCGGTTCTGTGTGGAATGCTGCTAAAACAATGAACATGTTCTATCGCAAAAATTGTGCAGTGTGCTCAGTGCAACAGAATCTTTTTGAAGATAATGGGAGGCTGCTGCGCCAGAGTTTGGAAATTCCATAGTGTACATGGATCCTTACTCTCTCTGTTATCTGCCTGTGTATGAGAGGCTGGTTTTGTGAAAGGGTTCTGGGTAACAGAAGTTAATTTTGTTTTTTTCTCATTGACCAAGACATTGTTTGCAGACTGTGCTACAACTGACATCATAATATTTGCTGTATTCTATAGACTTTCGCATATTACACAATACTGCACCAGGGTTGCCAATTGTTGAGGAATACCAGGACCGTAAAACAAGGGAACTTTATTCCAATGTTGGTAAAAAAAAAAAAAAAAATACATGCCCTGTTAATGCTGATAATGACTTTATATTAGTGTATTGAGCTATAGACAGGGATATCCCATGGGAGAGATTTATCAAAACCCAGATCGCTTCTTTTATTTTTCAGAGGCCATTTAAAAAACTAAACAATCGATCTGATTTGTTGTTATGGGCAACTTGTCAACTTTTCCTCTGCACAGGTTTTGCTAAATTTCCCCCTTGATCTCCAGTACTGCGCACAATACTCTGTGTGCTCTCACCAGCACTCTGTACTGCAGCATGAGCACCTCTCTCTTTCTACTGCTAATACCTCTCCCTATACACCCAAGCATGTTGCTAGCATTTCCTGTTGATCTATTACATTGACTGCCTAAGTTTAAAGGGGAACTACAGTGGGAAAATAAATGTTCAAATCAACTGGTGCCAGAAAGTTTTAGAGATTTGTAAATTACTTCTAGTAAAAAATCTTAATCCTTCCAATACTCATCAGTTGCTGGAAGTTGAGTAGTTCTTTCCAGTTTGACAACAGTGCTCTCTGCTGGCACCTCTGTCCATGTCAGGAACTGTCCAGAGCAGGATAGGTTTGCTATGGGGATCTGGACAATTCCTGAGCAGAGGTGACAGCAGAGAGCACTGTGGTGATAAAGAAAAGAACAACTCCACTTCCTGTGGAGCATACAGCAGCTGATAAGTACTGGAAAGATTAAGATTTTTTACTCGAAGTAATTAACAAATCTGTAAAACTTTCTGGAGACAGTTGATATGAAGAAATTCTTTTTCCACCAGAGTACCCCTTTAAGTCTTCAGAAGTAATGACCCCTAAATCCCTTTCCTCAGATACTGAGGATAGGACTGTATCTAATATTCAATATTTTGCCCTTTGTAATTTTTTTATGCCCCTGGTGCATTATCTTGCACTTCTCCACACTTCAGCAGAGAATGTTCCCCGTTCAGGAATCTATGTAGTAGATAGGTAGTAACTATAATAGGGTATGAACACACCACGATCCTGTCTCCATTATTTGTATCCGTTGGCACCCCGCTGAAAATGGGATGCCGTTGTATACTGTTAAGGGTGGGTTCACACCTTGTTTTTGCAATACAGTTCCCATATACGTTTTCAATTTGAAAACCGTATGCCAAACAATGTAGCCGGTTGCATCCGTTTTGCTTCTTGTATGGTTTTGTCCATTTTTTTCACGTACCCAAAACCGCAGCCTACCACATTTTTTTGTCCAGGTGAAAAAACCGTATGGAAAACTTTTATACGTTTTTTTTTTTAACATGGGAGTCAATGGGAACCGTATAGAACCGTATGTGCGTACGGTTCCATCCGGTTTGCACCATACGGATTTTGACTTTGCACAGTTTTTTTCTTGGAATTTCAATCAAGTGAAACTTTATTCATAATAGAGTGAAAAGTTCAAAATGTATACCGTATATACTAGAGTATAAGTCGACCCGAATATAAGCCGAGACCCCTAATTTCACCCCAAAATCCCAGGAAAAGTTATTGACTCTAGTATAAGCCTAGGGTGGGAAATACATCATCCTCCCCTGTCATCATGCAGACCCTCATCATCATCACCCTGTCATCATCCCCCCTTCATCATCACCGCCTGTAATCATCCCCCCTTCATCATCACCGCCTGTCATCATCCCACACCCCCCTTCATCATCCCCTTGTCATCATCCCACACCCCCCCTTCATCATCCCCTTGTCATCATCCCACACCCCCCTTCATTATCCCCTTGTCATCATCCCCTTGTCATCATCCCACACCCCCCCTTCATCATCCCCTTGTCATCATCCCCTTGTCATCATCCCCACCCCCCCTTCATCATCCCCTTGTCATCATCCTCTTGTGAACTCTCCGCCCTAAGTGGTCTTCAACCTGCGGACCTCCAGAGGTTTCAAAACTACAACTCCCAGCAAGCCCGGGCAGCCATCGGCTGTCCGGGCTTGCTGGGAGTTGTAGTTTTGAAACCTCTGGAGGTCCGCAGGTTGAAGACCACTGCGGCCTTCGACATCATCCAGCCCCCTCTCACCCCCTTTAGTTCTGTACTCACCTCCGCTCGGCGCTGGTCCGGTGCTGCAGGACTGTCCGGTGGGGAGGTCGTCCGGTGGGATAGTGGTTCTGGGGGGACTCTTCTCCGCGCCTCTTCTTCACTGGGGGGCCTCTTCTCCGCGCTTCGGGCCCGGAATAGAGGCTTTGCCTTGACGATGACGCAGAGGGACGTTGGTAATGAACGTACCTCTGCGTAGTCGTCAAGGCAACGTGACTATTCCGGGGCCGGGCCCGAAACGCGGAGAAGAGGCCGAAGAGGTGAAGATGGCAGCCCGGAACCACTATCCCACCGGACGACCTCCCCACCGGACAGTCCTGCAGCACAGGGCCAGCGCCAAGCGGAGGTGAGTACAGAACTAAAGGGGGTGAGAGGGGGCTGGATGATGTCGAAGGCCGCAGTGGTCTTCAACCTGCGGACCTCCAGAGGTTTCAAAACTACAACTCCTAGCAAGCCCGGACAGCCGATGGCTGCCCAGGCTTGCTGGGAGTTGTAGTTTTGAAACCTCTGGAGGTCCGCAGGTTGAAGACCACTGAGGGCGGAGAGTTCACTCGAGTATAAGCCGAGGGGGTGTTTTCAGCACGAAAAATCGTGATTATACTCGAAAAATCGGCTTATACTCAAGTATATACGGTAAGTTTTTTTTCTTAACCCCTTAAGGACCAAGGACGTACCGGTACGTCATTGGTCCTGCTCTTCTGATATAACGCGGGGTTAC
The DNA here is from genome assembly GCF_029499605.1 of Hyla sarda. NCBI lineage: Eukaryota > Metazoa > Chordata > Amphibia > Anura > Hylidae > Hyla > Hyla sarda. The sequence continues at coordinate 104,348,023 of NC_079197.1, read as the reverse complement.
ACAGTAACCCCGCGTCATATCATGGCGGGCCCGGCGTCATAGTGAAGCCGGGACCCGCCTCTAATAGCGCGCAGCGCCGATCGCGGCGCCGCGCGCTATTAACCCTTTAGCCGCGCGCTCAAAGCTGAGCCGCGCGGCTAAAAGTGAAAGTGAAAGTTCCCGGCTAGCTCAGTCGGGCTGTTCGGGATAGCCGCGGCTAATCGCGGCATCCCGAACAGCTGACAGGACAGCGGGAGGGCCCCTTCCTGCCTCCTCGCTGTCCGATCGCCGAATGACTGCTCAGTGCCTGAGATCCAGGCATGAGCAGTCATCCGGCAGATTCGTCGATCACTGGTTTCCTATGAGAAACCAGTGATCAACATAGAAGATCAGTGTGTGCAGTGTTATAGGTCCCTATGGGACCTATAACACTGCAAAATAAAAGTGAAAAAAAAAAGTGAATAAAGATCATTTAACTCCTCCCCTATTAAAAGTTTGAATCACCCCCCTTTTCCAATAATAAAAAAAAACACAGTGTAAATAAAGATAAAAATAAACATATGTGGTATCACCGAGTGCGGAAATGTCCGAATTATAAAAATATATCATTAATTAAACCGCTCGGTCAATGGCGTGCGCGCAAAAAAATTCCAAAGTCCAAAATAGTGCATTTTTGGTCACTTTTTATATCATTTAAAAATGAATAAAAAGTGATCAATAAGTCCTATCAACACAAAAATGGTACCGTTAAAAACTTCAGATCACGGCGCAAAAAATGAGCGCTCACACCGCCCCATACACGGAAAAATAAAAAAGTTATAGGGGTCAGAAGATGACAATTTTAAACGTATTAATTTTCCTGCATGTAGTTATGATTTTTTCCAGAAGTCCGACAAAATCAAACCTATATAAGTAGGGTATCATTTTAATCGTATGGACCTACAGAATACATATCAGGTGTCATTTTTACCGAAAAATGTACTGCGCAGAAACGGAAGCCCCCAAAAGTTACAAAACAGCGTTTTTTTTTTTCAATTTTGTCGCACAATGATTTTTTTTCCCGCTTCACCATAGATTTTTGGGCAAAATTACTGACGTCATTACAAAGTAGAATTGGTGGCGCAAAAAATAAGCCATCATATGGATTTTTAGGTGTAAATTTGAAAGAGTTATGATTTTTTAAAGGCAAGGAGCAAAAAACGAAAATGCAAAAACGGAAAAACCTCCGGTCCTTAAGGGGTTAAAAAACTGTTGCAACCGGACATCATTTTTCAAACCATATACGGTTTTTAATTGTATACGGGTTCAAATTTGTGCACACGTTCATCCAAAAACCTGATACGGGAACTGTATTGGAAAAACGTGGTGTGAACCCAGCCTAACAGAAGCAGCGGGCCCCATTCACTTCTATGGCCAAAAGAAATCACCCCTAGCCAGTGGCGTAGCTATAGAGGTCGCAGGGGAATGCCTTTCACTACACTACACTATGCTACATGCTGCAGCAACAGGCGCAGGCTCTTTAAAAATAATTTCCGGGTCAGACGGACAGGCCAGGGGCTCATGGGAGTATACGTGCACCGCGTAGGCACGCACGTCTGCTCCAAGCCCCTGACGCGTCACAGTCTCTGACCCCGCGTTGCAGTGGGAGTGACACGAGCAGCAGCCATCCTCGCACTGCCAATCTCCAAGAAGGTAAGGAGACCGAGGATCGGGTGCTGGGGGTGGTGTAATATTAATGAGCAGAAGAACGAGGATGGGGTCCAGGGCGGGGAGGGGGGTGGTCTGGCTGGGATTGCAATGATGATGATGAGGAGAAGGGGGTGCCGGGGGGGGGTGCAGTGATGAGGAGACTGAGGATGAGGTGTGGGGTGCAATGATGAGGAGACAGGATGGGGTGGGGGGGTTGTAGGGAGGCAATGATGATGAGGGTGTGTGCAGGGAAATGGGGGTGCAAAAGGGGGGGGGTCAATGATGATGAGGAATCTGAGGATGGGGGGGGGGAATAATATGGAGTACGAGGGTGAAGAGCCAAGGATGGGTGGGGGGGGGGTGTAAGGGGTGATGATAATGCCGAGGATGGGGCGGAGGGGAGGAGGCATTGGGGTGATAAGCTGACCAAGCATGGGGTGGGGGGGGTTGATAAGACAGAGGATGGGGTGCGGGGTATGCGGTGTACGGCAGTATTATATTCAGGCAGTACAGTGTGGGGCAGCATTATATTCAGAGGGCACAATGTGGGGCAGTATTATATTCAGAGGGTACAATGTGTGGCAGTATTATATGCAGGGGTACAATGTGTGGCAGTGTTCTATTCAGAGGGTACAGTGTGTTGCAGTATTATATTCAGGAAGTACAGTGTATGGCAGTGTTATATTAAGGGGATACAGGTTGTGACAGTATTATATTCAGGGGGTACAGTGTGTGGCAATAATATATTTAGAGGGTACAGTGTGTGGCAGTATTATATTCAGGGGGTACAGGTTGTGACAGTATTATATTCGGGGGGGGGTACAGTGTGTTGCAATAACATATTTAGAGGGTACAGTGGTAGGCAGTATTATATTCAGGGGGTACAGTGTGTTGCACTAATATATTTAGAGCTGGGGCGTAGCTAGAAACCACAGGGCCCCGGTGCAAAAAATTGCCCTGGGCCCCTCAACCACGTGATGACCCACTTCCCCAATCCCGGACGACCCCCTAACCAGGCCTTGGCCGCACAAAGATATCAGTGACTACAGCACTGATGGGAAACAGTCAAGAGAATACACAACAATATAAGTGACTAACAGGCAGGGCTGGACTGGTATCAAAAATAGGCCTGGGCATTTTAAAATAAGCAGACCATTTTTTGGTGGAGTTCCGAATTCTGGGACCCCCCACCAATCACCTTGGTTCAAGTGGCTCTCCAGCTGTCATAAAGCTATAACTCCCATCATGTCTGTAGAGCCTCAGGCATTATGGGAGTTGTACTTTTGCAACAGCTGGAGAGCAAAGCATGGGTACAGCCATCATCACTGCAGACCTTACAAATGACTCCAGCTGATGGGGCAGTCAGAAGAATACACACAGTGACCTGAGTGACGTCTTCTCTGTTATCTTTCCTATTCTTCTTCAATTGGTTCAGACGTCAGGACATCTTCCGGCTACATCTTCTCTGCAGAGTCTGATGCCCGGACATCATTGGTTCCTCACTTTGTCAGTAGATCCTCATCATCTGTATAAAGACAAAATCATTATAATCCTGCCAAATACTTTACCCCCTGAATATAATACTGCCACACACTATACCCCCTGAATATAATACTGCCACAAATTGCCCCCGAAATATAACCCTGCCACACACTATATCCCTGAATATAATACTGCCACATACTGTGCCTCCTAAATATAATCCTACCACACACCATACCCATGAATATAATACTGCCACATACTTTACCCTCTGAATATAATACTGCCACACACTGTACCTCCTGAATATAATACTGCCACACACTATGCCCCAGAAATATAACCCTGCCACACACTATATCCCTGAATATAATACTGCCACATACTGTGCCTCCTAAATAAAATCCTATCACACACAATACCCATAAATATAATACTGCCACATACTGTACCCTCTGATTATAATCTTGCCACACACTGTACTCTCTGAATATAATACTGCCACACACTGCACCCTCTGAATATAATACTACCACATACTGTACCATCTGAATATAATACTGCCACACACTGTACTCCATGAATATAATACTGTCCCACACTGCACCCTCTGAATATAATCCTGGCCCACACTGTACTCTCTGAATATAATACTACCACATACTGTGCCCTCTGAATATAATACTGCCTGTCAGGCCCAAGGCCTGATTATGGAAACATACATGTGTTTTATAAGACATGGGTGAGGGGTCATTCAGACGGTGTATCCTTTGTTTTTTGTGTATTGCATTTTATTGGGGGGTCTGCCTGTTTGTTTGTATCTCCTTTGAAGTCATGCACTCTGGTCTCATCATATATTCAAAGAGATAAGGGGCCAGGAAGAGAGAAGAGGGGCATCGGGTATATTGGGAAAATGATATCTTGTACTGGGAATCCCTTTCCAAAGGCATGCTAGGGGCCCAGGAGGGAGAAAGGCCGTTAGTGGTTCCTAGGCAGTACAGGAAAGAGCTGCTGAGGTTGGCCCATGAGACCCCCCTGGCAGGACATTTGGGAGTGGCCTATGCGGTCATAGAGAAGGAATGTCTAGCTGTGGTCTGGGCTTTGCAAAAATTACAGCCATACCTGTATGGCAGGGATTTTACTGTCATAACTGATCACAACCCTCTACATTGGTTGGACAGAGTGTCTGGTAACAATAGCACCTTGAAACAAATGCTAAAAACATTTGTAGAATCGGAGGGTGGAGACTGGGAAAAGTATTTACCCCATCTGTTATTTGCTTACAGGGAGGTACCCCAAGAGTCTACAGGTTTCTCACCCTTTGAGTTATTATATGGTCCCAAAGTGCGGGGACCCTGAGATTTAGTTAGGGAAGAATGGGAAGGGGGGCTACCTGCCCCTGAGACTTCTGTGGTGGAGTATGTTCTGAGATTCAGAGACAGGATGCAGACACTGACTGGGCTGGTACATGACAACCTCACAGCAGCACAGTCCAGGCAGAAATACTGGTATGATCGCAATGCAAGGGACTGGGTCTATGAAGTGGGACAGAAGGTAATGGTTCTGAACCCCATCAGGCAGAATAAGTTGCAGGCTACCTGGGAGGGTCCCTTCCCCATTCTGCAGCACCTAGAACCCACCACATATGTAGTTTCCCTTGATAAGAAAGGTCAGAGGCAGAGACAGTACCACATCAATATGGCATACTATGACCCTGAGAAGGTGGTACTCAGTGTATGTAGTGCACCAGAGGAAGGGCTGGGTAGTGATCCCCTACTAGACCTAGTGGAGGAAGCTAAGAGCCAGGGATCCTTTCAGGATGTGTAGATCAATCCACAGCTCTCAGATGAAAGGAGGAGGCAGCTTAATCAGGTACTAGGCCCCTTCAGTGCCATCTTTGCCTGGGAATGCAGGGCCTGTGGTGTCAAGAAATAGATGGTTAAGGGAGACAGACCTATCAGCCTGGAGCGGCAAGATCTCTCTGTCTCCATCTTAAGGGGGAGGTGTCAGGCCCAAGGCCTGATTATGGAAACATACATGTGTTTTATAAGACATGGGTGAGGGATCATTCAGACGGTGTATCCTTTGTTTTTTGTGTATTGCATTTTATTGGGGGGTCTGGCTGTTTGTATCTCCTTTGAAGTCATGCACTCTGGTCTCATCATATAATCAAAGAGATAAGGGGCCAGGAAGAGAGAAGACCCCCTGGTGGGATCAGAGGAGAGGGGGGAATGGAGTCTCCATCCAAAAAGGCAGATATATAATATTTAACAATGTCAGACTCAGTGTGTTCAAGGCTGTGCAACAAGCTGACAAGACCATCCTAAGAACAGCTGGAACTCACTCATGGATTGCTATATCATCATGCTGTAAGAACCTCATCTTTTGTTTTCTGAACTTGCCTTGCCAAACTCTTTCATATTTTTGTAACTGTATGTCATTTGTTCCTGTATTTTTAATATTTAGCACTGTGATACCTTTTATCAGATTAAATGTTTAATGAATCAGCTCTGGTCTTTGATCTCTAAATATATGAGCTCACCTTTCTGAAGGCAGCTCTGGTAAAACACGTTTATCTAAGGGTTAATTTGGTGACTTGCTGAGACTAGTAGTGTATACCCAGAGGTCTGGTGGCCTTAACCTTTGCACCATCACACTCTCTCTAGCGTCTTGGCTAGGCCCGTGACACTGCCACATACTGTACCCTCTGAATATATTCCTGCCACACACTGTACTCTATGAATATAATACTGCCCCACACTGTACCCTCTGAATATAATACTGCCAAACTGTGCCCCTGAATATAATACTACCGTACACTGTGCCCCTCAATAAAAACCCACAAAATATAACCCTATACACTGTACCCACTGAATTTAAACTTGCCACACACTGTACCCTCCAAATATAACCCTGCCACACACTGTGCCCATGATAATAATACTGTCACACAGTTTCTTCTCAGTTTAGCTGAATCCCACCTGTCCTCCACCAGACCCCTCTGTCCTTCTCCCGGCTCCTTTGTTCCACTTCCCACCCTTTAAGACTTCTAAATCCTCTCCAGGCTCCTCTGAACCCCCTCCCCACCCACGGACCCCTATGTCCTCCTCCATGCTACTCTTCCCCTCTCCCTAGACCCCCAGATTCTGCTCCAGGCTCCTCTGCCCCACTCCCCAGAGCCCAAAGTCCGACCTGTACCCAATCACCCCCTGGCCCCTCACCCCTCAGCATTGATGTACAGTATATGTATTTATGTGTGATAGATGTGTATGTGACTGGTGTATGTATGGTAGATGTGTATATGATGATAGATGTATGATATATCTACACATCATACACCCATCTATCATACACATACAAATCTATCATACATACACACACCTATCATACATACACACATATCATTCATACATACATCTATCATATACACATCCATCATACATACATCTATCATACATACACACATCGGTCATACATACATACATCATACATACACACATATATCATACATACACACATCCATCATACATACATCTATCGTACATACACACATCGGTCATACATACATCATACATACACACATTATATCATACATACCCACATCGCCATCCTCTATCCCTCCTGGAGATCAGCATCGCAGCCTGCCACTCATCAGGTGCCGGGGATGCAGCGAGGCAGAGGAGATTATACGGCTGGTGACTGTAGGGGATGGAGTGGAGCAGAGGCTGCTGCTTTTTCTGCAGGTGCTGTGGATGTAGCAGCGGTCGCAGGCATGGACTTGTCAGGGGTTTGGAGCAGATGTGCTTACCTGCATGGGGCACGTCTGCTCCCAGCAGCTCTCTGCTCTTAAGGGGGCAGTGTCCCTGCCCAATCTAACTGTGCTAACGGCCAGCCCAGAGTGAGGCTCCTGCAGGTGGAAAAGTGTCCAGAGCTTGCTCTTAGCTTTTTTTTTTTATTATTATTATTTATTTTTAAAGGCCCAGCATTAAAATAAATAAAAGTGTGCTGACAGCAACAGGCCTCCCCTTCAGACCTGCAGCTGTAGTATTACACAAATCTATCAAGCATACATACAGACACATCTATCATACAAGCATACATACAGACACATCTATCATACACGCATACATACAGACACATTAATCATACACGCATACATACAGACACATCTATCATACATGCATGCATACAGACACATCTATCATACACGCATACATACAGACACATTAATCATACACGCATACATACAGACACATCTATCATACATGCATACATACAGACACATCTATCATACATGCATACATACAGACACATCTATCATACAGGCATACATACAGACACATTAATCATACACGCATACATACAGACACATCTATCATACACGCATACATACAGACACATCTATCATACATGCATACATACAGATACATCTATCATCCATGCATACATACAGACACATCTATCATACACGCATACATACAGACACATCTATCATACACGCATACAAACAGACACATCTAGCATATATGCAAACATACAGAAACACATCTATCATACATGCATACATACATACAGACACATCTATCATACACACATACATACAGACACATTAATCATACACGCATACATACAGACACATCTATCATACATGCATGCATACAGACACATCTATCATACATGCATACATACAGACACATCTATCATACACGCATACATACAGACACATTAATCATACACGCATACATACAGACACATCTATCATACACGCATACATACAGACACATCTATCATACATGCATACATACAGATACATCTATCATCCATCCATGCATACATACAGACACATCTATCATACACGCATACATACAGACACATCTATCATACACGCATACAAACAGACACATCTAGCATATATGCAAACATACAGAAACACATCTATCATACATGCATACATACATACAGACACATCTATCATACACACATACATATAGACACATCTATCATATACACATACACACCCATCCTCAGTATCTTCACCCCACAGTTCACTCACCCGCCTCCTGGGGATCACTGTCGCGGCTTGCTGCTTACCAGGTGCCAGGGAAGTAGCGGGGTCGGCACCAGAGGAGATTGCAGTGCAGGTAACCGCAGAGGATGTGTGAGGCACCGTGATGCTGCTTCCGTTTACTGTGTAATGTGGCAGGGTTGAGCGCAGGGACATACTTGGAGCCGATGCGTGTGCCTACGCGTGACATGTCATCTCCCAGCAGTCCCTGCAACTATCAATGGGGCATCATAGAGGTAGGGCGGCCGCAGCCGCACGCTTTAAAAATAAATGCTTTAAAGCAGGCAGATGACCCGATGGTCAGTCCGGCCCTGCTGCGCTCATTTCTAAAGGACACGGTCCAGCATGAAGGAACTTGCTGGCAGCTACACTTCCTTCCATCCCAGGCCCTCGCAGTGCAGGCCTGTACGCATTTAGTGTATTGGGGCAGGCACCATGGTGACCTCTATAGCTACGCCACTGATTTAGAAGGTACAGTGCGTGGCGGTATTATATTCAGGTGTACAGTATTTGGCAGAAATATAATGTGTTATAATGAATATTGTCTTTATACTGAGGATAAGGATCTGCTGACAAATTAAGGAACCAATGATGTCCGGGCGTCAGACTCTGCAGAGAAGATGGAGCTGGAAGATGTCCTGACGTCTGGACCAGATAAAAAAGGAAAGAAAAGACAACAGAGAAGACATCACTCAGGTCAGTGATATCATTGTGCATTCTCCTGACTGTCCCATCAGATGTAGTCACTTGTAAATTCTGCAGTTATAATGAGTGACACTGTACACCATTCTGTGGCCCTCCAGCTGTTGCAATACGGCAACTTCCTTAATTCCTGAGGCTCTTCAGACATGATGAGAGTTGCAGCTTTCCAACATCTGGAGAGCCACTTGAACCGAGGTGATTGGTGAGGGTCCCAGCAGACTGACCCCCACCATAAAAATGGGCTGCTTATTATAAAATGTCTGGGTCTATTTTTGCGCCCAGTCCAGCCCTGCCTGTTAGTCACTTAATTCACTGTGTATTCTCCTGACTGTCCCATCAGTGCTGTAGTCACTGATATCTTTGTGCGGCTGAGTAAGGGGTCCTCTGGGATTGGGGAAGCGGGTTGTCAGGGGGTAGGGGGGCCCATGACAAATTTTTTGCATCGGGGCCCTGTGGTTTCTAGCTACGCCCCTGCCCCTAGCGTATCTGCTATTTTAAGCGCACTCATAATGGTGGGTGTGGCACTTTTAAAATAGTGCATACGTCCCGAAAGGTGTCACTAGGTGACTCCTTTTGGCTATAGAAGTGAATGGGTTCTGCTGCTCCCATTAACAGTATACGTTGGCATCGCATTTTCGTCAGGGTACTGACAGATATGATTAATGTTTGTACCCTTAAAAAAAAATGGAATCCACATACAGAAACATTCAGGGATCACAAGGTGGGGCTTCTGTGCACGGGGTATTTGTTGACCACACAGTAGCACACAGGCCTGCTTTATTTAAAAACTCTTCTATTCATCCCTGTGCTGCCAAACCAGGGGTGGTGTTGGTAGGGTCCTAAAACATCAGAGACATGGGCTTTCTGTGTTGCATTTTACTCCGTAAGGTTATGCTCACATCTGATACGGACTCTACATTTGGGGTGTACGTTGGCACACAGGCAGAGTGGTACACCACAACATACCAATGCTGGGTAATCGCATTCGCATCTACTAGTGACTAGGTTTGGTACATATCCTGAACGTCCCTGTTTAGGAAATACTGTGGGACTCAAAATCAAAGCAGACCTTATGGTGTGAGATTTGGAGCAGTTGCCCATAGCAACCAATTTCGTAAGGCCTGGAATTCAGTTGGTTGCTTTTGCTGAGGTGGTTAATTTCGGTGAATGTCACCATTGCACCTGCAGACTGGGATTTGGGTTTCCACCTTTCTTGCAAAAATAAAAATTACCGGCCAAGATAATTTGCATAATTAATTATATATGTGTGACATCACAGGATACACGTATACGGGGGGGAATTTTGTCCTATTCCGACCCTTGTAACTTTTTTTCTCCTTATACAGGCCTGTATGAGGGTCATTTTTTGTGCCCCGATCTGTAGTTTTTAACAGTACCATTTTTGTTTTGATGGGACTTTTTGATCACTTTTTTTTATTTTAATTAAATTCGGGAGTTGCAGTCAGTTAGTAACTACAACTCCCAGCATGCCCTGATACAGCCCTGTGGCTCAGCAGCTGCCCCAAGTGAAAACTACAACTCCCTGCATGGTGGACTCTATAGTAGTATATAGTATAGTTCAATGTTTCCCAAACAAGGGTGTCTCCAGCTGTTGCAAAATTACAACTCATAGCATGTTGGACTATATAGTAGCATACAGTAGAGGTCAATGTTTCCTAACCTGGGTGTCTCCAGCTGTTGCAAAACTACAACTCATAGCATGTTGGACTATATAGCATAGGTCAGTGTTTCCCAACCAGGGGTGCCTCCAGCTGTTGCAAAACTACAACTCATAGCATGTCGGACTATATAGTAGTATACAGTAGAGGTCAATGTTTCCTAACCAGATGTACCTCCAGCTGTTGCAAAACTACAACTCCCAGCACGCCCGGACAGCCGTCGGCTGTCCGGGCATGCTGGGAGTTGTAGTTTTGCAACAGCTGGAGGCACTCTGGTTGGGAAACACTGGTATAGTATATGGTGCAACATTCTGGGAGTTGGAGGATTGGTTGAATAAATTCCGGCCATTGCATTGCCGGTATTTTTAACATAAAAATACCGTCAGGGTGGCCAAAATACCGGCTGTGCCGGATCAAGACCACACACAGAAATTTGGGGGCCCCATACTGCTGAACTGTTTGGGCCCCAAGAAAAGGGGGGCAGTGCCAGCAGCAAGGGGGGGGGGGGAGGGGGTCGTGTTTAATTTGGGCCCTGACGGCAGTACAGTCCTGACAGGGCATTATATGAGGTTCGTGTACAGGTGACCCCCCCAAATCTTGCTCTTGTCTTTTGTGTGACCTGATACATAGAGAAGCAGTCTAGGTGTAACCATTCACAAATTTCTCCCAGAGAAGAAGCGGACGCCCCGTTGTTACATTACGTTGTATTGTGTTATGATTTAGGGGGGGCTGACTACACATTAACGTCGTCACCTAGCAACTCACTCCCTCACCCACGTCATCGCTCCCCAGCCCTATCCGTCCTGCGTTCGTGGCTCCGCCCCCTCCCTCCCAGCTGCGCGGGCGCCGCAAAAGGAGAAATTCCAATCCCAGCTTTACGTTCCAGTCCCCCTTCCGCTCCGACCAATCAACTGCCGAGGAGCGCGGGCCCCGCCCCCACGAGAGCATTGCGCGCTATATAAGCCGGCCATTTCAGCGGCGTCCTCCTCAGCCCTCGGAAGCTCAGTGCTGCAGCTAGAGCCACTCGCCTGTGCAACACCCGATCACCACCATGACCGACGCAGCAATCTCCTTCGCCAAGGACTTCTTGGCCGGCGGTGTGGCCGCTGCCATCTCTAAGACTGCTGTAGCACCTATTGAAAGAGTCAAGCTGCTGCTGCAAGTAAGCGAGTGCCCGGAGCCGGGGAGCTTCATTCATTTAGGCGGGACTTGGTGAATATAGCGCGGTACTGGGGTGGGCCGGTTAGTCCGGGGAGGGGTGATCGGGGGTTATGATGCAGTACCGCGCGTAGTCAGGAAGCTAGGCCTAGGTGATCCTTAGGTGCCCTTGACTACTCTGCCATATTGGAGATGGGAGGGCAGGTGATGATTCCAGCGCATGATGGGGGTTATTGGCCATCCAGTGCTGTGATCACAATGGATCACTTTACGTTGCCCTCCAAGGTCGCAGCAAGGAGATTCCGGTAATCTGTCACATCCAGCCGTGATCGTGGATCAGGCTGACAGTAGTGATGCGGTGAGACCTGACACTGCGTTTCGTCTGCATAGAAGGGATTGCTGCTCTGCAGCGTCTGGAAGCCGCAGGGTGACCCCAATGAACTTGGCCTTATCGAAGCCGCATCATAAAGATAAAGGCCTGCAGATCGCAGCGGTTCCTGTAATGACTTGTCCTTCCAGATGGAGGCTGCGGTTGTGTAATGACTTCCCGGGATTCTCCCCCCGCCCCCTCCTCCTCTCTACCACGTGTCTGCAGCCGGCACAATGAATGAGGAGGCTCCATTTTGAGGCGCGCGATGCCGGCACTTCCGCTTCTCCTTATTCCGCCTGCGATCTTTTTTTTGTTTTTTTTTTAAACTAAAATCGATTTATTTTTATTCATTGCTGGAGTTACTGAACACTGAGGGGAGATTTATAAAAACGTGTTCGGTGGAGCAGTTGCCCATAGCAACCAATTAGGTTCCAGGTTTAATTATGAAGCAGCTTTTGATATTGGTAACGTCTCCACTTTCTCTGCCCCGGTCTTGATGCATCTGTAATCCATTGTAGGTCAGGTTTTCTAATTCTGCATATGCCTCTATGAATGGCCTTTACCATTGTGAAACTACAACTCCCAGCATTCAGTTGTTAACCCCTTAAAGACCAGGGTTTTTTCAGTTTTTGCACTTTTGGGTTTTCCTCCTTACCTTTAAAAAATCATAATCCTTTAAATTTTTGCATCTAAAAATCAATATGATGGCTTATTTTTTGTGCCGTGGCGATCCCGAACAGCCCCCTCAGCTAACTGGCAGTGATCTACTTTCACTTTAGACGCGGCGTTGAATGCCATGTCTAAAGGGTAAATAGCGCGCGGCACTGCGATCATTGCTGCACGCCATTAGACAGGGGTCCCGGCCGTTGTTAGAGGCCGGGCCCGACCTGCTATGATGCGGGGCCACCTTGTGTCCAGCGTTAAAGGGAAAGGAGACTCATGACGTACGGTACGTCCTTGGTCCTAAGAGGTTAATCTGTTTTTGTTTAGTCTACATGATTTTGGCTTTCAATGGAGGTTTATGTACGTCTTTCCCATATTCAGGGCTCAAGTCCTGCAGAAACGCATGGGAACGGAGTTCCTGCACTTTTTCCACAGCAGAAACACTGTTCCCATTAGCAGTAGTTCTGCAGGACCAGCCCGTGAGTGGAAATCTTGAGTTCCTGTACTTTTCTTCCTAGGACTTGACATCTGCCCAGATTCCTGAATGGTCACTGTATTTAGGCTTTACATTTTTAACCTATTGAGGGGCTTAATGGTTGCAATTTAGATTGTTTCATCATTAACATTTCATCACTGTGGATGAGTTTCCCCAACCAGGGTGCCTCCAGCTGTGGCCAAACTACAGCTCCCAGCATGCCCGGACAGCCTTTGGCTGTCCGGGCATGCTGCGAGTTGTAGTTTGGCCACAGCTGGAGGCACCCTGGTTGGGGAAACACTCCCGTGGACCTACAGGTGTAGCAAAACTACAATTCTCAGCCTGCTGGGAGTTGTAGTTTTTGCTACATCTTGAGGTAAACTTTTATTATTTTAATCAACTGATGCCAGAAAGTTACAGATTACAGGAATTAAATTAATTCCATTAAGTTCCTTCTAGTACTTATTAGCAGCTGTATACTACAGAGGAAATTCATTTTTTAGGATTTATTTTAAGACCACAGTGCTCTCTGCTGACACCTCTGTCCATGTCAGGAAGTGTTCAGAGCAGGAGAAAATCCCCATAGCAAACATGCTGCTATGGACAGGTGTCAGCAGAGAGCACTGTGGTCGTGACAGAAAATAAATCCCAAAAGAAAAGAATTTACTCTATAGTATACAGCTGCTAATAAGTACTGGAAGAATTAAGATTTTGAATAGAAGTAATTTACAAATCTGTTTAACTTTTTGGCACTTGATGTAAAATAATTCCACTGTAGTGCCCCATTAAAAATCATTGTTCTGTAGGTGTAGGATCACGGAGACCCGCCCAAGGTCATGAACATGGATTCCAAGGCTCCTGGCTGAAGAGGCATTGTGCATTAATTGTCTATGGGAGCTGGTAGTCAATATGGACGAAACAAACTCTTTTGCCCATGACAACCAATCACAGCTCAGCTTTCATATCCACAAGCTGTAGTGACATGAAAGCTGAGCTATGATTGGTTGCTGTGGGGCAGAAGGTAGATGCACAAGCTCTGTTCATCAGCCACGATTTATCTGAAAGGAGACTTTGGGGAACCAGCAGTGGGACCCCACAATGAATATGCTTACAGAGAAGTGGGGGCTACCATTATTAACTGTTGTTGTCACAATTGGCAGACTAGGTATTCTATCTAAACAGGAGTTCTTTTGTCTTTTTAGGTCCAACATGCAAGCAAACAAATCACAGCCGATAAGCAGTACAAAGGAATCATGGACTGCGTTGTCCGTATCCCCAAAGAACAAGGCTTCGTGTCCTTCTGGCGTGGTAACCTTGCCAATGTGATCCGATATTTCCCTACCCAGGCCCTCAACTTTGCTTTCAAGGACAAGTACAAGAAGGTCTTCCTTGATGGAGTTGACAAGAGGACCCAGTTCTGGCGCTACTTTGCTGGAAACCTGGCATCCGGTGGTGCTGCTGGTGCAACCTCCCTGTGCTTTGTCTACCCACTTGACTTTGCCAGAACCCGTCTAGCTGCTGATGTGGGCAAGGCCGGTGCTGATAGAGAATTCAAGGGTCTTGGCGATTGCTTGGCGAAGATTTTCAGATCCGATGGGCTAAAGGGCCTGTACCAGGGCTTTAATGTGTCCGTCCAGGGCATCATCATTTACAGAGCTGCCTACTTTGGCATCTACGACACAGCTAAAGGTGAGGCTTGAGCAGGTGGAAAGGCTCGAGAGCTTATGCAATTGTCTAAAGATGTTAAACATGTAAACTCTTGTTCCTTTTAGGTATGCTTCCAGATCCCAAGAACACACACATTGTCGTCAGCTGGATGATCGCTCAGTCAGTAACAGCAGTGGCCGGCTTTGCCTCCTACCCATTCGACACAGTCCGTCGTCGTATGATGATGCAGTCTGGAAGGAAAGGAGGTAGGGGCAGCATTCTTTTGTTAATTTAATCCGTCACATTGGCAGTGCCTAGTTATAGACTAGTAACTGTCGGTGTTAATCTCAACCTTTCAGTGCTTCTTAACCAGTGTGCCTTCAGCTGCTGCAAAACTACAACTAGCGGCATGCTTAGACAGCATTTTGGTTGGTATAAAAGGAGTTTGTTTAGCAACAGCTGGAGGTACACAGGCTGAGAAACCCTGCTCTACTTGTTTCGACATTGGACTTGTTTAAGGCAGACTAGTAATGTTTCCATTTTTCCTTCCTTGCAGCTGATATCATGTACAGCGGCACAATTGACTGCTGGAAGAAGATTGCACGCGATGAAGGTTCAAAGGCTTTCTTCAAGGGTGCTTGGTCCAACGTGCTGAGAGGAATGGGTGGCGCTTTTGTGCTAGTGTTGTACGATGAGCTGAAGAAAGTCATCTAAATGTCCCCATGTGTCACCTGGCATGCTGTAAAATGTAACATACCCTGAGCGTTCATGGACTTTCTATTTTTTTTTTTGTCAAACACACCTTTATTTATAAATTGTAACTGGTAATCTTACTGGTTAATGTTGGGAACCAAGATGATTACATCTCACCAGCTTTCCATATTAACATAAATCATTCCCTTATACCCAGGTACTTCCATTAGAGCCTGCAGTGAACAATCTGTAGTGCACCTATGGCAGTAGATGGGCTGACCTGATGGGACTCAATGCTCCTTTATTTTTTATTTCAGTCATTCCTGTTTTTAAGTAACTTAGGTTGAAAGAAATTAAAAATATGGAACAATCTCACGTGTGTTTAATGACTAGGCGAAATGCTGAACAGAGATCCAAACATACAACCATCTTGCCTTTGGCTAATAAAGTGGAAATATAAAACCTCAGAATATTTTTGGTCCAGTGTAATTTGTACCACCCTGGGCTGGAATGTGGACACTGTATGGCCTTCAGGTCTGATCACTAGCAGGTTTAACTATGTACAGGTTATTTAACATGCAGCCTACTTGAGTATCCTTAACTTCTGGAGTAGCTGGATTGGGCAGTGGCTTCCTCTACAGAACTGACAAGTAAATAACCGTGTGTTAAAGACTCAAATCATGGTGCTATATTAGTCTGGGAATGTTACTGCTGACACCATGTTTTACATGGATAGGTGCTTGAAGGCAGATCTTGGTGGCCTTAGGTCAGATAAAACATAACTTTTTAGGGCTGTGGTCTCAAACCGTGGCTCTCAATGTTGCAAAACTTCAACTTCTAGCATGCTGGGAGTTGAAGTTTTTCAACATCTGGAGGGCCATGGTTTGTGACCTGTTTTAGGGGCTATATATGCAGTACTCCCATGGCTTCTGAGGTTTAGGTGCTGCAGTTTCCTATGGCCTGATGACCATAATACGTGCAACTTTTTTATGCCAGTTTTCTGGCCGATAGCTTATACAGTGGTCCCTCAACATACAATGGCAATTCGTTCCAAACAACCCATCGTTTGTCGAATCCATCGTATGTTGAGGGATTCGTGCAAAGGATAGGAAGTTATACTCTCCTGTCGGGATCCTCCGGCTTCTTCTGCATCTTCCGCAGGGTCCGGGCCTCTCTTTCTGGTGATATTACATTGCAGTGCCGCCACGGCGTGTAGCAATGTAATAACGACCCGGAAAGCGAGGCCCAGACCCTGGAGGAAATGCAAAAGATGCCAGAGGATCCCGAAGTGGACCCGGAGCAGCGGGGATAGGTAAACGAACCTGTCCGGGATGCTTAAACTGCTATCTGCCAGCAGCTTAAGCATTTTGCGTTGTCGGATAGCAGTTAATGCGATGGCCCCGACATAAAAGCATCGTATGTCTATGCTGACATTGACATGCGATGGCCTCAGAGGCCATTGTATGTCGATTTGATCATATGTTGGGGCCATCGCCAGAACGCACATCACCGGCACAGCAAGAAGAGTATAGGGGGCAGTATTAGATATTCAGTAATAAAGGGGTACATCTGAATAGTTTTTTTTTTTTTGATCAGAACATGATATGCTGTGGCGTGCACAGGGGATAAGAGGAGGGGTGCATGCGCTGGGACCTGTCAATGACACACCAGTCCCAGCGCTGATGTGCAGGGGATAGGCAGGGCATTGTGGACCTCACACCGCGCCTATCTGACTGCGGCTTCCATTGAAACAGTTTTTTGGGTTAAAGGACGGCAGACAGAAGGTAAACACTGCCTAATATGCAATCTGCGCACAGTACAGAGGCTGTGTAGGTTATGTGGCCCAGATTTTAAGAGGTGAGCTTTAAATGTGAATTCCAGTGATTAAATATGTATTTGCCTCAGTATTTCCCACCCCAGGTGCCTACTTGTAGCAGTGCAGGAGGCGTCTGGGTTTGGAAACACTTCCCTATCTGAGGTGATTCCAGGGGTCACATCACTTAATTTCTATGCACAGGGTACAGTGTTTTTGTCCCTGCAATACCCTTTTAAGACCTTTTGTTACAAATCACCATAAAGGGGCTCAATTTTCTGCATTTGCAGCATATTTTTTTTGGTATGACTGACACGCTAAGGGTCTGTACTGTAGCATATATGTGGAGTTGATGACCAGGCTGCTGTGATGCAGCAGTAAACCAGTGCTGCGTCCCTTCGGTCTTGGGAATTGGTGGGGCTCCAGAGATCTCGGAATAAACTACTGTAGCCCTATGATACACAATCACCTATAAGATGGCAAAGTGCCTTTAGCACACTTGGATCTCGCTTATTGTGCCTGGGATTAATGGTAAACACAAGGCAACCTGTAAATGTTATCTGGAGCCATTCATGGCCTCTCAGGCTGGTAGCGTGTGATGGTGCTAGAAACTTGAGACTGGCATGTGGCTTGTTAACAAGCTGCTGAGCTGTAAATGTTCGGCTTTCAATAGCTGTCCTGGATTCTTGGACAGGGATAAATGTCAGGGTTGAATGCCAGGCATCCTTCTGATGTCAGTCTGTATGGTTAGTTCCCACTAGCAGAGAGGGGTCTGTCAAGATTCATACTATGTAAGGCTACATTGTTATAGGGCAGTGGTCTCCAACCTGCGGTCCTCCAGATGTTGCAGAACTACAACTCCCAGCATGCCCTGACAGCCAACGGCTGTCTGGGCATGCTGGGAGTTGTAGTTTTGCAACATCTGGAGGTCCGCAGGTTGGAGATGTAAGCAGTTTACTATCTTGAACATTACACAGCATATTGGAAGAAATGTCCGGACTCCCATTCCAGATATTGCTAAGAAGATCAGAACACTTAAAGGGGGAGAATTACCAAAACCTCTCTAGAGGAAAAGTTGCTGAGTTGCCCATAGCAACCAATCAGTGCTTCTTTCATTTTGAAAATGAAAGCAAGCTGGTTGCTATGGGTGACTTGACAACATTTCCTCTAGAGAGGTTTTGATAAAATCTCGCCCCAAAGTGTGTTTTTCTTTTTTTTTTATATCCTGAGATTTGTAACTTAAAGGAGAACTCCAGAATAGGAAAATTTATCATCCGTACTGCCGGCAGTAAAAAAATAAACAGTTGCATACCTTCCTTCGCGCCTCTGGTAACTGGCTCCGGCCTCTGCCACGATCCTCTTCCTGGTTGCCGGTGGCCAGCGAGTCATTCTGCACTCGATTTTGGGAAACCTTACCCTGAGCCTAAAGAAAAGCCAAAGGTGGGGGTGGGGGGGGGGGGGGGAAACGTCAAGTGGGTATGCAGTTCCTTTATTGACTTCTAGCTAACATTTTGGCTGCAGTGTTTTTGGCCCAAAAGAAAATGCCATGTTATGGCTTTTTATTTTTTAAATAAAGTGGAATCCACCTAAATGAACAACAAAATCCATTGGTACTGGGACCATGTGCTGTCACCATTGAGGGCAATGCAGTTTGTGCAGAATTCTGCTGAAAGAATGAACATATTTGTTTCGGCTCTGGGAATGGAATTTCTGCAGCAAAATCCCAGTGAAGATAATGACTATATATATATATATATATATATATATATATATATATATATATATATATACACACACACACACACACACACACACACACACCGTCACTGCTGTAAATGTTGGCACCCCTAAAATCTTTCAAGAAAATGAAGTATTTCTCACAGAAAAGGATTGCAATAACACGTTTTGCTATACAGTGGTCCCTCAACATACGATGGTAATCCGTTCCAAATGAACCATCGTTTGTTGAAACCATTGTATATTGAGGGATCCGTGCAATGTAAAGTATAGGAAGTTGTACTCACCTGTCCCCGCCGCTCCGGACCGTCACTGCTCATCACCACTGCCCTGGATGTCGCCCTCCATCGCTGTCGCCGCGTCCCTGTGGTGTCCCCGACGCTTCAGATGTCTCTGCTTCTCCGGGATCGTTGCTCTCACGTCACTATGCACGCCGCTCCTATTGGATGATGGGATGGCGTGCACAGCGATGACGATGGAGAGCGCCGGCGATGCAGCGGAACCCGAAGAGGAGCTCCGGAGACCCGAGGACAGGTAGGAGAACATCACCGGAGCACACGGGGCACCGTAAACGGCTATCCGGCGGCAGCTGAAGCAGTCTGCGCTGCCGGATAGCCGTTTATGCGATGACCCAGACATACAAAAGCATCGTATGTTGACGCTGCCTGCATCGCATGTTGAAATTATCGTAGGTCGGGGGGTCACTGTACACATTTATTCCCTTTGTATGTATTGGAGCTAAACCAAAAAAGGAAAGAAAAAAAGCAAATTGGACATAATGTCACACCAAACTCCAAAAATGGGCTGGACAAAATTATTGTCACCCTTTCAAAATTGTGGGAAAATAAGATTTTTCAAGCATGTGATGCTCCTTTAAAACTCACCTGGGACAAGTAACAGGTGTGAGCAATATAAAAATCACACCTGAAAGCAGATAAAAAGGAGAGAAGTTCCATTAAGCATGGACAACAGAAAGAGGAGAAGAGAACTGTCTGAGGACTTGAGAACCAAAATTGTGGAAAAATATCAACAATCTCAAGGTTACAAGTCCATCTCCAGAGATCTAGATTTGCCTTTGTCCACAGTGCACAACATTATCAAGAAGTTTGCAACCCATGGCACTGTATCTAATCTCCCTGGGCGTGGACAGAAGAGAAAAATTGATGAAAGGTGTCAACGCAGGATAGTCCGGATAGTGGATAAGCAGCCCCAAACAAGTTCCAAAGATAATCTGTCCTGCAGGTTCAGGGAGCATCAGTGTCAGCGCAAACTATCTGTCAACATTTAAAGGGGTTCTCCGGTGCTTAGACATCTTATCCCCTATCCAAAGGATAGGGGATAAGATGCCTGAATGCGGGAGTTGCTGGGGACCCCCGTGATCTTGCACACGGCACCCCGTTTGTAATTAGTCCCCGGAGCGTGTTCGCTCCGGGTCTGATTACCGGCGACCACAGGGCCGACGGCGTGTGGCGTCATGCCTCCGCCCCCGTGTGACGTCACGCTCCGTCCCTCAATGCAAGCTTACGGGAGGGGGCGTGATAGCTGTCACGCCCCCTCCCGTAGGCTTGCATTGAGGGACACGGAGCGTGACGTCACACGGGGGCGGAGGTGTGATGTCACACGCCGTCGGCCCTGTGGTCGCCGGTAATCAGACCCGGAGCGAACACGCTCCAGGGACGGATTACAAACGGGGTGCCGCGTGCAAGATCACGGGGGTCCCCAGCGGCGGGACTCCCGCGATCAGGCATCTTATCCCCTATCCTTTGGATAGGGGATAACATGTCTAAGCACCGGAGTACCCCTTTAAATGAAATGAACCGCTATGGCAGGAGACCCAGGAGGACCCCACTGCTGACACAGAGACATAAAAAAGCAAGACTACATTTTGCCAAAATGAACTTGAGTAAGCCAAAATCCTTCTGGGAAAACATCTTGTGGACAGATGAGACCACGATAGAGCTTTTTGGTAAAGCTCATCATTCTACTGTTTACCGAAAATAGAATGAGGCCTACAAAGAAAAGAACTCAGTACCTACAGTGAAATATGGTGGAGGTTCAATGAAGTTTTGGGGTTGTTTTGCAGCCTCTGGCACTGGGTGCCTTGAATGTGTGCAAGGCATCATGAAATCTGAGGATTACAAACGGATTTTGGGTCGCACTGTACAGCTCAGTGTCAGAAAGCTGGGTTTGTGTCCAAGATCTTGGGTCTTCCAGCAGGACAATGACCCCATATGTCAAAAAGCACTCAGAAATAGATGGCAACAAAGCGCTGGAGAGTTCTGAAGTAGCCAGCAATGAGCCCAGACCTAAATCCCATTGAACACCTGTGGAGAAATCTTAAAATTGCTGTTGGGAAAAGGCGCCTTCCAATAAGAGAGACCTGGAGCAGTTTGCAAAGGAAGAGGGGTCCAACATTCCGGCTGAGAGGTGTAAGAAGCTTATTGATGGTTATAGGAAGCGAGTGATTTCAGTAATTTTTTTCCAAAGGGTGTGCAACCAAATATTAAGTTAAGGGTGCTAATAATTTTGTCCAGCCCATTTTTGGAGTTTGGTGTGACATTATGTCCAATTTGCTTTTTTTTCCTACCGTTTTCGGTTTAGTTCCAATACACACAAAGGGAATAAACATGTGTATAGCAAAACATGTGTTACTGCAATCCTTTTCTGTGAGAAATACTTCATTTCTTGAATGACTATAATGACTATAAATATATATATATATATATATATATATATATATATATATATATATATACATATACTAGGTGTTAAATAGAGTTAGGTAATAAAGCAGAGTTGTTGCTTAAGCTAAAATACCGAAGCTTTTAGAATAGCAAAAGAAAAAAATAATCTGTATGATATCAATGCTGTGTGAAGTGAAACCTGCTGAGGCCTACGATTCACTCTGTGCCTTTCCAGGCCTGCACCTTGCAGACGGCAGAGAATAGGATATGACCTCTAAGAAGTAGCAGTCACCATTGTGGCCTAGTCTCCTCCTTATTGGCTGTGGAGGGAACAGCCCAGGAAGTAAGACGTCGCCTGTTAACTCTTCAGTGTGAAACAAGTTCTGAAGCAATCTCTGCAGCAGCGGCGTACACCACGTGACCACTGCAGATCAGCTGTAGACACTTACCCACGTGTACAGGAAACAACTTACCAGAGAATATCTCAACCATGAGGGTTACTGTCCATACAAACATACATACAAAATAAAGCACTTCAGCAAATGTAAGACGAAACGTAGAAAATCTATAAAAGATGTAAAACACTTAATTGTAATAATATTAATAATAGGCCCAAACAGGTACATTGTGCATGCAAAGACTTCCATGTCCATGAGCAGTGAAATGACTGTTCAGGCCAGTGTTTTCCAAACAGTGTGCCTCCAGCTGTTGCAAAACTACAACTCCCAGCACGCCTGGACAGCCTTCGGCTGTCCAGGAGTGCTGGGAGTTGTAGTTTTGCAACTAGGGTTGCCACCCTGCCGGTGTTTTACCGGCACAGCCGGTATTTTCATCTACATTCCGGGCTGTGCCGGTAAGTTTGGATGAAAAATACCGGCTATGCAATGGCCGGTATTTTTCATTCACTGACAGGGGCGGACGGAGCAGCATCCCCAGAAGAGCACTGCTTTCATGACCGGCCGTACAATGCCCAGGTCTGACACCAGCAGCCTGTGACAGGGAGAGCTCCGTGCGATGACAGGAAGAGACTGTACAGTGCTGGGGAGGGGGCGTGCACCTCCTGTCTCCTCTCTCCCCCTCCCCCGCCTTCCCTCTGCCCCGTGCAGTCTTACAACCCTCCATAGGCAGAGCAGGGAGGGGAGAGGCCGTGTATTCTGTCTCCATCTGCTGCGCAGGGCGGGTGAGTGTCTGTGTGTATATATGTGTGTGTGTGTATATATGTGTCTGTATATATGTGTCTGTGTATGTGTCTGTGTGTATATATGTGTCTGTGTGTATATATGTGTCTGTGTATATATGTGTGTGTGTGTATATATGTGTCTGTATATATGTGTCTGTGTATGTGTCTGTGTGTATATATGTGTCTGTGTGTATATATGTGTCTGTGTATATATGTGTCTGTGTGTATATATGTGTCTGTGTGTGTGTCTGTGTGTATATATGTGTCTGTGTGTGTCTGTGTGTATATATGTGTCTGTGTATGTGTCTGTGTGTATATATGTGTCTGTGTTTATATGTGTCTGTGTTTATATGTGTCTGTGTCTCTATGTGTCTGTGTCTCTATGTGTCTGTGTATATATGTGTGTGTGTGTGTGTGTGTAGGGGGGGGGGGGGGGGGTAAACTGCCTAATCTGGGGGACAACTATGCTGCCTGATCTGGGGGACAACTATGCTGCCTAATCTGGGGGACAACTATGCTGCCTAATCTGGGGGACAACTATGCTGCCTAATCTGGGGGACAACTATGCTGCCTAATCTGGGGGACAACTATGCTCCTAATCTGGGGAACAACTATGCTCCTAATCTGGGGGACAACTATGCTCCTAATCTGGGGGACAACTATGCTCCTAATCTGGGGGACAACTATGCTGCCTAATCTGGGGGACAACTATGCTGCCTAATCTGGGGGACAACTATGCTGCCTAATCTGGGGGACAACTATGCTGCCTAATCTGGGGGACAACTATGCTGCCTAATCTGGGGTACAACTATGCTCCTAATCTGGGGGACAACTGGGGTACAACTATGCTCCTAATCTGGGGGACAACTGGGGTACAACTATGCTCCTAATCTGGGGGACAACTGGGGTACAACTATGCTCCTAATCTGGGGGACAACTGGGGTACAACTATGCTCCTAATCTGGGGGACAACTGGGGTACAACTATGCTCCTAATCTGGGGTACAACTATGCTCCTAATCTGGGGGACAACTGGGGTACAACTATGCTCCTAATCTGGGGGACAACTGGGGTACAACTATGCTCCTAATCTGGGGGACAACTGGGGTACAACTATGCTCCTAATCTGGGGTACAACTGGGGTACAACTATGCTCCTAATCTGGGGTACAACTGGGGTACAACTATGCTCCTAATCTGGGGGACAACTGTGGTACAACTATGCTCCTAATCTGGGGGACAACTGGGGTACAACTATGCTCCTAATCTGGGGGACAACTATGCTCCTAATCTGGGGGACAACTATGCTGCCTGATCTGGGGGACAACTATGCTCCTAATCTGGGGGACAACTATGCTGCCTGATCTGGGGGACAACTATGCTGCCTAATCTGGGGGACAACTATGCTGCCTAATCTGGGGAAAAACTACCCGACCCTCCACAATATTTTTAGTTTCTCATGTGGCCCCATGGGATAAATAATTGCCCACCCCATTCCTCCTCAACCCCTGGACATTCCTTAACCTGGAGCCGCCCGGGGAAAGGAGAAAGTGAAGACAAGAGACTGGTGAGACCTCTCTGCAAAATTGTGTATTTAATGCAGTGTTTCCCAACCAGGGTGCCTCCAGCTGTTGCAAAACTATTACTCCCAGCATGCCCAGACAGCCTTTGGCTGTCCGGGCATGCTGGGAGTTGTAGTTTTGCAATAGCTGGAGGCACCCTGGTTGGGAAACACTGATTTAATGTGTGAAACTATCTGCTGCGCTCTGTATCTAATCCTGTCATGTGCGATACTGTCTGCTGCGCTCTGTATCTAATCCTGTCATGTGTGATACTGTGAGCTGAGCCTGTATATCCAAATCTGTCATGTGTGATACTGTCTGCTGAGCCTGTGTATCTATATCTGTCATGTGCGATACTGTCTGCTGAGCCTGTGCATCTAAATCTGTCATGTGTGATACTGTCTGCTGAGCCTGTGTATCTAATCCTGTTATGTGTGATACTGTCTGCTGAGCCTGTGCATCTAATCCTGTCATGTGTGATACTGTCTGATTAGCCTGTTTATCTGACGTTGCGCAGGGGGACGTCACTCGTCATCAGAGAGAGCCAGCGTTGCTGTCGCGCACCACCACTACCGCCGCCGCCGGCATAAATAGGGTTTTGGTAGGTATTCTCTAAATGTAAATTTTTTTGTGCGATATAGGAAAACTCCCCCCGCATATATATTGTATCCATCCCATCCCCCATGCCATTTCTTAAACCCCCCTCCCATCCCCCATGCCATTTCTTAAACACCCCTCCCATCCCCCATGCCATTTCTTAAACCCCTGATCCCTCAGCCCCTGTGCAATCTGGCCCCTCCCCTTTTGTAGCTCCACCCCCACATAGCCACACCCATGACCGGTATTTTTCTGAGGGAAAGGTGGCAACCCTATTTGCAACAGCTGGAGGCACCCTGCTTGGAAAACACTCGTCCAGACGTTGATGTCAAGGTCTAAACTCTGCATAAATAACTATAATTAACAAATTATTAACAATCTAAGTAGACAGTAATAGTTGTATTAAGGATTTGCATATGTTATATTATTAATATACAGTTCTATTTTTCTTCTCATTTCATATTCCTTTTAAGAATTATAATAGTTTTCTCTGAACCCCATCGAAATGAATGAGGAGATTACAAGGGACTCACAAGGAGCCTCCTGAGTCATTTAAACTAGTTTAGAAAGGTGAAACCATTGCCTATAGCAGCGGCAAGCTCAAATTTGCTATAAATGAGCATATATATATATATATATATATATATATACACACACACACTGCTCAAAAAAAATAAAGGGAACACTTAAACAACACAATGTAACTCCAAGTCAATCCCACTTCTGTGAAATCACTCTGTCCACTCAGGAAGAACACTGATTGACAATCAATTTCACATGCTGTTGTGCAAATGGAACAGACAACAGGTAGAAATTATAGGCAATAGGAGAGCAACAACCCAGCAGCATGACCGCTATCTCTGCCTTTGGGCAAAGAGGAGCAGGAGGAGCACTGCCAGAGCCCTGCAAAATGACCTTCAGCAGGCCACAGATGTGCATGTGTCTACTCAAATGGTCAGAACCAGACTCCATGAGGGCCAGACATCCACAGGTGGGGGTTGTGTTTACAGCCCAACACTGTGCAGGACGTTTGGCAAGATTGGCAAATTCGCCACTGGCACCCTGTACTCTTCACAGATGAAAGCAGGTTCACAATGAGCACATGTGACAAATGTGACAGAGTCTGGAGACACAGTGGAGAATGTTCTGCTGCCTGCAAAATTTGGTTTGGCGGTGGGTCAGTAATGGTGTGGGGTGGCATTTCTTTGGGGGGCCACACAGCCTTCCATGTGCTTGCCAGAGGTAGTCTGACTGCCATTAGGTACAGAGATTAGATCCTCAGACCCCCTGTGAGACCATATGCTGGTGCGGTTGGTCCTGGGTTCCTCCTAATGCAAGACAATGCTAGACCTCATGTGGCTGGAGTGTGTCAGCAGTTCCTGCATGAGGAAGGCATTGATGCTATGGACTGGCCCTCCCGTTCCCCAGACCTGGATCCGATTGAGCACATCTGGGACATCATGTCTCGCTCCATCCACAAACGTCACGTTGCACCACAGACTGTCCAGGAGTTGGCGGAGGCTTTAGTCCAGGTCTGGGAGGACATCCCTCAGGAGACCATACCCCACCTCATCAGGAGCATGCCCAGGCATTGTAGGGAGGTCATACGGGCACATGGAGACCACACACACACTACTGAGCCTCATTGTAACTTGTTTTAAGGACATTACATCAAAGTTAGTTCAGCCTGTAGTGCGATTTTCCTCTTTGATTTTGAGTGTGACTCCATATCCAGACCTCCATGGGTTGATAAATTTGATTTCCATTGATAATTTGTGTGTGATTTTGTTGTCAGCACATTCTGCTATGTAAAGACGAAAGTATTTCATATGATTAGTTCATTCAGATCTAGGATGTGTTATCTTAGTGTTCCCTTTTCTTAAGCAGTGTATATATATGTAAACCACACATCATCAATTACAAATTAGGCTAACTTCACTTTCCTCTGTCCTGTTCTGAGTCTGTTTGGCTCTTTTTTTCTCACCGGACATCCCCAAAACTGGTTGGAGAACAACTGACTCCACAGTGTCCCGTACATTTCATTGACTTGAATGGGGTTCATCAGGAATCCACTAGTTTAGCGGAGAAAAAAATTTGTGCACGCACTATTTTCCCTGCTAAACTCCCATTGTTATGACGGAATTGCTGACGGAACTCCAAATAGAGGAGTCTGACGGCAATGTGAACTTAGCCTTATTAGTGTTTACCATAATCCAGTAGTGTTGCTGGCTGGAAGAAGACATGCGCATGAATTACACAACTTGAGGGTAGGTGCCTACTTTATTAAAGGGGTATTCTGGCCATAGACATCTTATTCCCTATCCAAAGGATGAGGGATAAGATGCTTGATCGCCCGCGATCTCTGTGCAGCACCTGCATTCTATTCTATTGATGCTGCTCCAGTCTTGGAAACCTCTGAGTTTCTGGGACTGGAGACATGATGTCACGTCATGCCCCCACGTGATGTCACGTCACACCACGCCCCTCCATTCATGTCTATAGGAGCGGGCGTGACGGCGTACTGTACCGAGATCACAAGGTGGTGCACACCCACACCCCCCCCCCCCTGCGAATACCCCTTTAAGAAGGCAGAAAACTGCAATGTAATTCAGTTGTAAGGCTTGGCATGTCCACGTCACACATGGTCATGTGCCAAGGTGCAGCCCTGTTCGTGCCCATTTTATTCAGAAACATGAATCAGTAACAGCGAGTTATGGCATGTAGTGAAAGATAAGCCCAGTTCGTCATTCTGACTTGGAAGGTCATAGTGACAGGGAGAAGTGTAACGTCTATAAGAAGTCCCCCTTGTAGTAGTGTCTGTGTCCTCATTGCTGTTGTCTTGCTGGAGCTGGATTAAAGAGACCTGTTTTACAAGCAGCCTCAGGCCAGGGGCAGGTTTAAACCAGATATCATATAGGTGCTGCCTGCCCTTCACTGGGACGTGGAGGACACTGTACTTGTTAGACACATCCCACAACACATCTAAATGAACTAGTAGGACTTTTAGTTTTTTCTCAACATGACAAGTTCAGACTTTGCTGAGTAAATTTCCACAAGTCTTCAAATTCCTAAAAGACAAGTGACTGCTGCTGTAGCTTTAAGGAGAACATGCGCTTCACGTTTATTACACTGTATCACAAACTGAAAGTTCATAAGTCTGCAGCCTATTTCTACCAGAGTACACCCTGCAGCCTATTTCTACCAGAGTACACCCTGCAGCCTATTTCTACCAGAGTACACCTTCCTCCTCCCATAGGCCGCCATTTGTCAGATGAAGAGAAGAATGTGGTTTAGCAGTGTTTCGATATCTTTACAAGTTCAGAGTTTATTTATATTAATATTACTTCAATTACATCAAGGTTTATCAGTAACTCATAGATTCTATGGTGGAAGATCCACTGGCAAAATGGCTACAGTGAACCATTCCTCGCAAACCTAGAGCAACCTCTCTGTCTACCATTGTTTGGTGAGACAATGAAACACATGGTGAAGTGCAATGCATCTGACTAACCTTCTAGAATAAGCGAGATGGCCCAAATGTTCCCACAGCTATACATTGAACCTACAGTTGAGTTTTGGACACTGTTCTAAATCCATAGGCGATAATTTGGTCCCGCTAAGCAGCTATAACAGCCTCCACTTTTATAGGAAGACTACAAGATTTTGGGGTGTGTCTGGGAATCTTTGCCCATTCATTCTGAAAAGCATTTGTGAGGGTGGACACTGATGTTGGACTAGAGGGCTTTGCCTGCAATATCAATTCTAGTTTATCCCAAAGGTGTTTGAATGGGCTGAGGTCAGGGCTTTGTGTGGACCAGTTAGGTTTTTCCATATCGAATTATGCTATTCAGAACTGCGCCACTCTTCCTCTACACAGGTTTTGATAAATTTTCCCCTATGTCTTTATCAGTGGCATACTAAGGGGGGGGGGGGGGGGGGACTGACCCGCCGCAGTCGCCGCCACCACTACTGAGGATCCGGGACACTCGTCCCAGATCCCCAGCAGACAGCGGTGCCTTCACCTGTATCCGCGATAAACGCACATACAGGAGAAGGTGTCCCCTCTGTATGAGCCGCATCTGCAGCTACAGAGAGGAGACGTGACCTCCGCCCCCACGCAGCACGCAGTACAGGCGCCGGTGACGTCACTCATCAGCGCCTGTACTGTGGAGGGGAGAAGACGCGGGCCCTGCAGCTGAGGAGATCGCTGCGTGGAATATCAGGTGAGCATCATTTTTTTATTTATTTTTCTCAACTCTGCATACACCTATGGGGAACGTGAGGGGCGGGGGGGGGGGGGTTACTCTACATATACCTATAGGGGAGGGGGGGGTTACTCTCTACATATACCTATGGGGAAGGGGAGGGGGGGTTACTCTACATATACCTATGGGGAAGGGGGGGGGGTGTTACTCTACATATACCTATGGGGAAGGGGAGGGGGGGTTACTCTACATATACCTATGGGGAAGGGGAGGGGGGGTTACTCTACATATACCTATGGGGAAGGGAAGGGGGGTTACTCTACATATACCTATGGGGAAGGGAAGGGGGGTTACTCTACATATACCAATGGGGAAGGGGAGGGGGGGTTACTCTACATATACCTATGGGGAAGGGGAGGGGGGTTACTCTACATATACCAATAGGGGAGGGGGGGTACTCTACATATACCTATAGGGGAGGGGGGGTTACTCTACATATACCTATGGGGAAGGGGAGGGGGGGGTTACTCTACATATACCTATGGGGAAGCGGAGGGGGGGGGTGTAACTGCATATACACCTATGGGAAAGAGGGGGGGGTGTACCTGCTTATACCTATGGGAAAGAAGGGGGGGGGAAGTAACTCTGCCTATAGCTATGGGGAAGGGGGAGGAAAGGGGGTGGGTGGGGTAACTGCCTATACCAATGGGGAAGAGGGGGGTAACTCTGCCTATACCAATGGGGAAGAGGGGGGTAACTCTGCCTATACCAATTGGGAAGAGAGGGGGGGGAATCTGCCTATACCTATGGGAAAGAAGGGGTTTAACTCTGCCTATACCTATGGGAAACAGAGGGAGGGGGGGTTTAACTCTGCCTATACCTATGGGGAAAGGGGATTTAACTCTGCTGCCCATACCTACAGGGAAGGGGAGCTACCTAACTTTATACCTGGATGCCTAACTACTTACCTACATACCCATCTACCTAACTATGTACATACCTGGCCTTCATACATGGCTGCCAAACTACCTAGCTAGCCCCCTACCTACCTAACTTGTCACCTACCTACATATCTGGCTTTCTGATCTACCTACCTAGTTACCTATTTACCTGGCTACCTACCTACCTGCCCATTTACTGTGCAGGACACCAAGGAGGGCATTATTACAGTTTGTGGGCCTATAGATGGAAAGATTGTAGAGGAGGGGTGGGCACTGGAAAAATGCAGAGTCTGACATGTATTTCCTGCAGATGTTAAGAGATCTACATGGCGGTCTTATCCAGATGGGGAAGAAAAGGAAAGAGGACGCCGCTGATCAGAAAAGACGTAATTGTGAGCCCCAAAATGTAACTGCAATCACTTATATGGTATACACATCCTGTGTACAGCTGACATCTACCGCCATATGGTCCTGTATATAATCACTTATACAGATCCTGTATAGTATACTGGTCTGTATATAGTGGATTTATTCAGTACAGTATGGCAATATTATCCAGTTATTGTGTGGTGGTATATATTTACTCCTTGTATACCAGTATTATTGGTCATGGAAATTTACCTACGTTAAAGTGTTTCTTATATATATAAATTTTAGTTTATTGTGTGTGGGATTTGGGTGGAATAGGGTGTGGCAGAAGATTGACGAGCTACAGAGCCTAGTAGGGGCCCTTGCGGGTTGGGGGGGAATGCCAAACAAAGGGTCCGCCCCGGGTGCCAAATGCTCTAGGTACGCCCTGGTCTTTATGGATCTTGCTTTGTGCACTGGGGAGCAATCATATTAAAACAGAAAAGGGCTAAACTAAACTGTTCTCACAAAGCTGAACAATTGTTCAAAATGCAGTCAGACAGTAAATGCTCCTGACATTTGCCAATCCCAAACCAGCCATCAGACTGCCAGATAAAGTGTGCCTCATCACTCCACAGAATGTATCCACTTCTCCGGTGGTGGCATGCTTACACCCCTCCATTCCCTCTACCTGGCATTGTGCTTTGTGATGTAAGGCTTGTAAGCAGCTTCTTGGTCATGCAATCTCATGCCGGAATCTTCGGAGAATCAGTGCAGATTATAACGCCTGGTGAGGTTTGGAGCTCTGCAGCCATTGAGTCTGTAGAACACTGGCAACTGCCTATGCACTTCTTCACTCTGTGACCCCCACATTCTAACTCTGTGACCCCCACTTTCTAACTGTACATGGTTGGCCACTTCATGGACACATTGCTAGGGTCCCCAAACACTTCCAGTTTTCAAAAATTCCACTTACAGTTTATAGTGGAAGATCTAGAAGGGAAAAAGTTGTTGTATTGGTGGCATTTTATTACAGTACCATGCAGAAATTAAATGAGCTCTTTAGAATGCTATAGTGGTGCGGAGCCTTCAAACAATGTGGGTGCCTTGAGTTAGACCCAACCTATGTATTGATTGTCTATCCTAAGAATAGGCCATACATTTTAAAATCCCAGACATCATCAGTCCAATGGCAGTGAATAGAGAGGGACTATTGCTCCATTTAAATGGGGTCCTCAGGTTTGCCTTTCTCGACATCGCTTGAGGTTCTGGCACACATTGCGTTTTTTGCTGCTGCACATTTTCCTAACCATTGAAGTCAATGGGTAGCAAAATACACAGCTGATTTTGCTATGCTTTGAATTTAACATGCAATGGGTGACCCTACTCTTTATCACAAGGTTCATGCTGGTGGCAGTACAGCATTGTTTTGCAGCGTTTATTTACATGTAAATTTAAAGGAATATATCAACTTTAAATCATGCTCAGAGTTCAAGAGTCAAAGAGGCTGTGCTGAGCCACAGCATACACAGCTCCTCCCTCCCCCATCCTCCTCGCCTTGACTGACTGGCATACAGGGCTTGTCTTCCAGCACTGAGCCAAACAAGTCAAAGCAGGGAGGAGTGGGGGAGGGGGTAGTTGTATATCCTGCAGCTCAGCACAGCCTCTTTGACACTTAAGCTCTGAGCAAGATCTGAGCTGACAGATTTCCTTTAATTTACATTCCTATGTATTAGAGGTAATGGTATCCTGGAAATAACATCACATAACGTCCTGCACTATCACTTATTGCTGATTGCTCACACTTTCATGAACACTTATAGAAAGTAAAAGCTGTTAGTTGCATTAGGGAAGGTCTGTCTTATAATTTGTTCCTGTAAGCTCCATGTGTAAAAGCAGGCGGACAGGAATGTGGCTACCTATGAACGCTTCCAAGGACACGGCTTTATTGACACATCAGCAGTCCCAACTCAGTTACCTTTGTACATGGTGCTACCATTCACTAAGCATTTCCCATTATAATAGAAATTATTAAGAATGCTTTCAACAATTTTCAAAAAATATTCTAAGAGTATAATCCACAGAAATTCTGTTCCAAAATCTATGGAGGGAGATCCATACAAAATTGTGCAGATTTTGCAGTGGAATCTGCAGTTGTGGAATTTGCATTGGATTTACTGCAGAATATCATTTCCCCTTAGGTGTATGGTCACAAACTGCATATATGTAGCACATTGCATGCTGCACAGCAGGAAATATTCTACATATTCTCTTCTCAGCAAATACACAGGGCGACCGATGGCGGGGCCACGTGTCACAGTTATGTTGGCACAATGGCCCCTCCTCCAAACCTCACTGAACATACAGGGCCGCCACCAGGTAGCCCTAGGTGTTTGCTAACAGGAGAATATGCAGTATATTATCTGCGCAGCGGGTTTTGCTCAGCATGAAATGTGCTGTGTGTGACCCTACCATTAGGGGTGATGCTTCCATTCAATTGAACAGGTCTGCTGGCAATCTGCAAATCGGACAATATTGTGGACTGTCCACGGACCCGTTCAAATTAATGGTAGCGTAACTTGCAGCTGATTTACTGCAGCGGGAAACCCTCTACAAGTTACCAGTGTGTAAATGTACCCTTGGGAAAATCTGCCTTTGCTGAAGTGTGCTAGGGGAGATTTATCAAAATCTGTGTAGGGGAAGAGCGGTGCAGTTGCCAATCAGGTTGTTTCTTTCATTTTTAAAGAGGCCTGTGAAAAATGAAAGAAGCGATCTGATTGGTTGCCATGGGCAACTGCAACACTTTTCCTTTACACAGGTTTTGATAAATCTCCCCCGCTGTGTTCTGGAAAAACTGTGAATGAGCCAAAAACGCACCTCAAATGATGAACAATGGCACAAAGTAAAAGTATTGTAGGCGCAAAACATGCAAACACTATGCGCCAGTATTTGTAGGGTAACCTACAATAAATCAGGATCAGGAACACCGAAAATACTGAGGCCCCACCCCCTTTTTAATGTTTCTGTGTAGAATTGTAGGTGCAAAATCAAGCAAAGACTTATGGAAAGGCATGGCAAATTCCTTGAGAAAGGTGTGAACTTGCTTGAAATGGTAAAATACGGCAAAAAAACGATTTTTTACATTCATATCAAATCTGCAGTGGATATGTGAAGGTACTTTAAGGGTAGGGTCCCATGTGCCATATTTGCTGCTTATTTGCTGCTGCATATTTTGCTACGCATTGGCAAAAAAAAAATGCTGCAAAATACAGAATGTGTGACCTTACCCTTACGGGAGAGTCACATGTGCCGTGTTTTGCTGCATATTTTTCAGCATATTTTCTGCAGTTGATTTTGCTATACATTGGGGGATATTTATCAAAGGATTTAGACAGTTTTTTCCTGTCTAAATTTGCTGCACAGAAAGTCGCAGTCTAAATATGTGCGACTTTTCTGCGACTTTTGCTCTAGAGGATTTTTAGAACATGATGCATTCTAGTCTATTTTAGAAGGAAATGCATTGGAAAATGCATTGGTGCTGAATTTACCAAAAGTGACTTTTCAGCGACAAGTCGCATCGGCTGAGGGTACGCCGAAATGTCAGACCATGTTGGAGCAGGTTTAAATATAGACTAAAGCATAGATCACGAAGTCAGTGCGCAGAATTTATCAAGAGCCGTGCGACTTTTGATAAATTAGGCGCACAATAGACCGGCCTAACCCTCTGTAGTTTGGTCTATATTGATGCGGGACATAGACAACTTTGATAAATCTCCCTCATTGACTTCAATGAGTTGGAAAATACACAGCAGCAAATTCGCACAAAATATGGCAAGTGTGACCCAAAAACTGTCTTTGTTGCCCATAGCAACCAGAGTTTAGCTTTGATTTTCTCTTATGCTCTTGAAAAATAAAAGCAGAGCTTGGACTGGTTACTATGGGAAACAAAGACAGTTTTTTGTTTAGACAGTTTTTGACTAGCTCCTGAAGCCTCCCTAATGTGTCCATGTGTACTGTATATACTGCAGATTTTATGCTGTGTTACTCATTATCCATAAAAATAGTGGAACACAGCAGAAAATCTGCATCAGAAAATCTTATACAGTAAGTGCAAATTCACCTACCATTTGTGTCAAGGGAAAGAACACAACAATCCTTCACATATCTTGTGTCATTAAAGGGGTATTCCGGGGTAAAATTCTTATAGGTAATTGTGCGCAGGCTTCTGTCAAATAGTAGAAAAACATATACTTACTTTGCTCACTCTCCTGTCGCCACCATTCTGAATGTGACCTAGGCAGGACAACGCTGTGGCCACTGGTTAACTGAGCAGCATTTCCATGTGATGACTCAAACCTTGGAAGTGCTGGGCAGTGGAACGGAGGCTCAGTGAAAATGGCGGCTGTGGGGGAAGTGAGGAAGGTAAGTATAGGTTTTTTTATTTGGCAGCAGTCGGAGCACAATTACCTATAGCAACCAGGTCCTTATTCTTTCCCTTGATTCTGTGGTTTAGAATAGCACAGATAGAAACATTCTATAAAATCCTGATACATTTTAGGTATCCAGTTTACTTGGAGTAACTGTATAAAAAAATACACTTGTAAGTATGAATCTAACTTGGCACCCTACTTCTCATGTGGTATTCTACTTGTTCTGTAATCATATGTCCTACATTCCTACATTATTTTTCAGTGATAATATACACTTTTTTTCCCCCAAGGTCATTCCCAGGCTCGCACATTTTTTCATAAACCACAACATTTCGGAGGTGTAAGAATATACATTGGATATCATCCCCCGCAACAGGGTGTAACATTAATGGAGGCCTTGGGGTTTACGGTGGAATTTAGGGGTTTCTTGGATTTGTAGTTCCAAAGGTGCCTCATAACTGCAGGGTTCTAAGCCCCACCTGAAGGATAGGAAAATCCGACAAGGTCAGGCACAGCCAGCAGTCCAAGCTGAAACAAGCTGTTCCAGGCTGTCACACTCTGTACTTTAACCCTTGGACTGCCAAAGAGTTCTCACCAAGTATCAACATTCCGTTTGAAGAATGTGATCTAGAAGTGTGAACTCATGGCAGTAATTCAGAAAGATGGACAAACTCTACACAATGCTGCGGCATCACATGAATTGGCAGATCACGGAATATACTTTGTAATCATTCACCATTTTGTCACAAAAGGCAAATATTGTACATGTTCCGGAAGGCAATGACCAGTGTAATAGCCTATATCACGTTTAGACACAATATTTTTCACGCTACAATATTTACAAAATACACATTTCTTACACTATGTAAATTTAACAACCTATTTATTTAGGAACCATAATTGAAGGTTAGCAAGTAAGAGAAGGCAATGTGGGTGACATAATATGCTCTCTAGTTATTGGTGGGGCCATGTACTGTATATATATATACTGTGCCAAAACATAGAAACATAAGAATGAAGCACTCACCAGGCCTTGAAGTATAACGTCAGCTCTTTTATTTCAATTGTAGCTTACAGCGATGTGGTAAGTGCGAGGGAGAGCGGACAGGTGAAGCATGTGGGGGAAGGGAATGGGCGACGGTCCGTTATCGCGCTTCTGCACTTCGTCAGGCCCCTCGGTCTGGGTAAGGGAATGGGCGACGGTCCGTTATCATGCTTCTGCGCTTCGTTAGGCCCCTCGGTCCGGGTAAGGGAATGGGCGACGGTCCGTTATCATGCTTCTGCGCTTCGTCAGGCCCCTCGGTCCGGGTAAGGGAATGGGCGATGGTCCGTTATCGTGCTTCTGCGCTTCGTCAGGCCCCTCGGTCCGGGTAAGGGAATGGGCGACGGTCCGTTATCGCTCTTCTGCACTTCGTCAGGCCCCTCGGTCTGGGTAAGGGAATGGGCGACTGTCCGTTATCGTGCTTCTGCGCTTCGTCAGGCCCCTCGGTCCGGGTAAGGGAATGGGCGACGGTCCGTTATCGTGCTTCTGCGCTTCGTCAGGCCCCTCGGTCTGGGTAAGGGAATGGGCGACGGTCCGTTATCGTGCTTCTGCGCTTCGTCAGGCCCCTCGGTCCGGGTAAGGGAATGGGCGACGGTCCGTTATCGTGCTTCTGTGCTTCGTCAGGCCCCTCGGTCTGGGTAAGGGAATGGGCGACGGTCCGTTATCGTGCTTCTGCGCTTCGTCAGGCCCCTCGGTCCGGGTAAGGGAATGGGCGACGGTCCGTTATCGCTCTTCTGCACTTCGTCAAGCCCCTCAGTCCGGGTAAGGGAATGGGCGACGGTCCGTTATCGTGCTTCTGCGCTTCGTCAGGCCCCTCGGTCTAGGTAAGGGAATGGGCGACGGTCCGTTATCGTGCTTCTGCGCTTCGTCAGGCCCCTCGGTCCGGGTAAGGGAATGGGCGACAGTCCGTTATCGCTCTTCTGCACTTCGTCAAGCCCCTCGGTCCGGGTAAGGGAATGGGCAACGGTCCGTTATCGTGCTTCTGCGCTTCGTCAGGCCCCTCGGTCCGGGTAAGGGAATGGGCGACGGTCCGTTATCGCGCTTCTGCACTTCCTCAGGTTCCTCGGTCCGGGTAAGGGCGACCGTTATCATGCTTCTGCGCTTCGTCAGGCCCCTCGGTCCGGGTAAGGGAATGAGCGACGGTCCGTTATCGCGCTTCTGCTCTGCTCTTTGCCTGATGAAGCGCAGAAGCACGATAACGGACCGTCTCCCATTCCCTTCCCCCACCTGCTTCATCTGTCCGCTCTCCCTCGCACTTACCACATCGCTGTAAGCTACAAATGAAATAAAAGAGCTGGCGTTTTACTTCAAGACCTGGTGAGTGCTTCGTTCTTATGTTTCTATGTTTGGCACATATCTTCATCTTCCTTATGTGAGCATCGAGAAGGTCATTATGGTGGAAAAGCTTAGCGGAACTACTCAAGTAGCGGGATTGCAGTGCCGGGTATGATCTATTTTGGACTGTGTATATATATATATATATATACTGTTAAAGTGTATCTGTCACAAAAAAAAACAAAAAAAACAAAAAACTTTGTTTTAGAGACATGCCAAATGTTTTCATCGGTCAGGGGATTAGTATTAAGACATACAGTGGGGCAAAAAAGTATTTAGTCAGCCAC
This sequence comes from Hyla sarda, assembly GCF_029499605.1. Taxonomy (NCBI): domain Eukaryota; kingdom Metazoa; phylum Chordata; class Amphibia; order Anura; family Hylidae; genus Hyla; species Hyla sarda. The sequence continues at coordinate 104,310,262 of NC_079197.1, read as the reverse complement.
CAATTGTGCAAGTTCTCCCACTTATATAGATGAGAGGCCTGTAATTTCCATCATAGGTATACCTCAACTATGAGAGACATAATGAAAAAAAAAATCCATAAAATCACATTGTCTGATTTTTAAATAATTTATTTGCAAATTATGGTGGAAAATAAGTATTTGGTCCATAACAAAAGTTCATCTCAATACTTTGTTATATACCCTTTGTTGGCAATGACAGAGGTCGAATGTTTTCTGTAAGGCTAGGTTTCCTCTTAGTTTTTTTTTTGTATTTTTGTATTTTTTTTTTTTTTACACCTAAAAAAATGCCAGCAAAAATGCCAGAAAAACTGTCACAGCTTTTTCCTGCGTTTTGGCAGTTTTTCTGGCATTTTTCCTAGTGTGTGGAAATAGCCAGTTTTGTCCCCTGTGGCAGTTTTTTCGTTGTCTTCAGGGTTCCACTCTGTGGGTCGGATGCTGAGCGCCCGGTCCACAGAGTGTAAGAAGATGAGGAGTGATGTACAGTATCACTACTCACCTCCCCCGGCCGTATAGTATACAGGGGGGCATAGTGTACCTGTTTGCTGTTGCTGCTTGGTTGTTACCTGGCTGAGAATAAAAATACGGGGAACACTATGCATTTTTTTCCCCGTCTTTTTATTCTCAGCCAGATACCAACCAAGCAGCAACAGCCTGACGTTATCAGGGTCGACAAGGACCATTGTTACTGGCCCTCCTCAGCCTAAATAACACCATCCTGTTACCGCCTAAGCCCAGAAGTGCCATTTTTGATGGTCCGGGCCGGTTGATACCAGCTCTTCCTGGCACCCTGTGGCGGTGGGTACCGGGGTTATAATTGGGGGCTAGCGCTAGCTGTTTTTGGGGCTAATGCTAAGCCCCGGGTTAATAATGAATTTCGCCTATTAGAAAGCTTCCCCTACTAAGCCTGAAAATTCAGTAAAAAATAAAATAAAAATAAGGACACATTGGAAATGTTTTTTTTAAAACACTCCCCCACAGCCCTCGTTAACCATTGTATTCAAAGGGAAAAAAAAATCCAGTTAATCCGCAGTAGTCCTCCAAATCCGCCGTAATCCTCTGCATACACGGATCTGAAACGAGGGGGGGGGGGGGGGGGGAACACAAAATATTGGTTAGTACATCTGCTGGGGAGAGCACCTATATTGCAATGTCTTCCCAAACAGGGAGCCTCCATTTGATGCAAAACTATAACTCCCAGCATGCCCAGACAGCCAAGATCTGGACATGCTGGGAGTTGTAGTTTAAAAACAGCTGGAGTCTTCCTATCTGGGAAGAGACTGCCAGAAGGGTCTGTTCACATCGTACAATGTAAACAGAGCCTCACACTTACCATCTTGGCTCCTGTCGGTAGCTCCGCCCCCTTATGACATCACTAGAGGCGGAGCTACACTGACCCAGCCAGGACTGGAGGGAAATAAGCGGACTTTGTCTTATGTATACACTATATACAGCTATCTATAGATAGCTGTATATAGTGTATACCGCCCAAAGGGTTAACCTACACTGTCTTTCAAGTTAACTCTTTCCTTGCCGGGCTTGCGCATAACGCACAGCTCAGCAAGGGGTTAAGTGAGCCAGCAATGTGTATACTGTATACACATTGCAGGCTTACTGTAAGTTCTTGCTGGGCAGTAGATATAGGACATTTATCTACTGCTCAGCATCAGCTGTTCTCCTGGCTCAGTCCCGACATTCATATCAGGACGATCATATCGGGTGTCAGGACTGACATCCACTGTGATCTGTCCTTAACTGCAGGTACTACTGCTCCCAACATGGAGCACACTCCTCTCTGAGCTGGGAATTGTAGATCGCAGCAAGTCTCACTCCTGATACCCGATGCGATCGTCCTGTATAATGTATAGATGCATCCGGCTGCTCTGACGTATATATATATATATATATATACACCTATTCATATTTCCCACAGAGAGTTGTGATTGGCTGGAAACATCTGGCCAATCACAGTTCTCTGTGGGAAACATGAATAGGTGTATATATTCGTCAGTGCAGGGGACCATAGAAGAGCGGCCAGCCGCATCTATAAATGATACAGAAGGATCGCAACGGACCCTGGGCGATCTGTCAATTAGTACAGGCACTACTACTCCCATCATGGAACAGAGTAGTAGTACTACCTAAAAAAAAAAAAAAAGGAAATTTTAAGTGAAAAACTCACACACACTACATTTTTATTATTGTCGGCTACATTTTTTGTGCCCTGCCCGCACACATATATTGATCCCTGTTTTAAAAATTAATGAAAATTTTGTTATAAAAAAGATTAATTTTGTTAAATACAATTTTTCAATTACTACTGTATCTTTTTCATTATTTTTTTTTAATGGAACCCAAAGCTTAAACCCACATGGCGTTTTTCTTGGCGTTTCTTTACTCCCATAGACTTCTATGGGGGGGAAACGCCAAGATTTTCCCGGAAAAACGCCAAAGTCTCAACAAGAGGTTGTTTTTTAAAAACTGCCAAGGAGCCCAAAAATGCCAAAAGGATTAAAAAAAAACACCAAACTGAAAAACGACAAGTGGATATGGCATTTTGCAGTTAACTATTCACTTGCAGCTAACATCTGTCCACATCGTTTTTTCACAAAAAAAAACGCCATGCAGCAGAATTTTTGCAAAAAAAAAAAAAAAACAGTGGAAACCTAGCCTAAGTCTTCACAAGGTTTTCACACACTGTTGCTGGAATTTTGGCCCATTCCTCCATGCAGATCTCCTCTAGAGCAGTGATGTTTTGGGGCTGTCGCTGGGCAACACAGACTTTCAATTCCCTCCAAAGGTTTTCTATGGGGTGAGAATCTGGAGACTGGCTAGGCCACCCTAGGACCTTGAAATGCTTCTTACGAAGCCACTCCTTCGTTGCCCAGGTGGTGTGTTTGGGATTATTGTCATGCTGAAATTTTCACTCAAAATCTCAAGATACATGGCCCCATTCATTCTTTCCTTTACACGGATCAGTCGTCCTGGTCCCTTAGCAGAGAAATAGCCCCAAAGCATAATTTTTCCACCCCCATGCTTCACAGTAGGTATGGTGTTCTTTGGATGCAACTCAGCATTCTTTCTCCTCTAAACACGACAAGCTGAGTTTTTACCAAAAAGTTCTACTTTGGTTTCATCTGACCATATGACATTCTCCCAATACTCTTCTGGATCATCCAAATGCTCTCTAGCAAACTTCAGACAGGCCCAGATATGTACTGGTTTAAGCAGGAAGATACGTCTGGCACTGCATGATTTGAGTCCCTTGTGGCATAGTGCGTTACTGATGGTAGCCTTTGTTACTTTGGTCCCAGCTCTCTGCAGGTTATTCCCTAAGTCCCCTGGGATTTTTGCTCACTGTTCTAGTGATCATTTTGACATCTTGCATGGAGCCCCAGATTGAGGGAAATTATCAGTGGTCTTGTATGTCTTCCATTTTCTAATACTTGCTCCCATGGTTGATTTCTTCACACCAAGCTGCTTGCCTTTTACAGATTCAGTCTTCCCAGCCTGGTCCAGCCTGGCAGGCCTGTTGGCAGCCTGATCTTCCTTTTGCAGCAGATATTATGCGACTGCTTTAGCCAATTAGCAGCCTTAGCAGTCATGTGCCATACTCTGGGCACCAAGTTTCATTGGCCAACTGAACAGAACTTGGCAAATTTGGGGTGTGTGGCACATGTAGCACACATTTCTGCAATGAAAACCTGTCTTGTTTATCTAAATAAAGTTTGTAAAAATGACATGCACGCTGCAGCAATATTAACATATCCAGATTTTCAACCACAGAAAATTTACCAACTAACCGGCCACTGTGAACATACATCAAATCAGTTGCAATGGAGGCACAGCAGTATATTAAAGGGGTACTCCAGTGAAAAACTTTTTTTTTAAATCAACTGGTGCCAGAAAGTTAAACAGATGTGTAAATTACTTAAATTAAAAAATCTTAATCCTTCCAGTATTTATTAGCTGCTGAATACTACAGCAGAAATTATTTTCTTTTTGAAGCACAGAGCTGCCTGCTGACATCATGAGGAAGTATGTTCCAAAAAGAGCTGTAAAAACTGATTTAAAAATATCCTAAAAGAAAAAAAAAACAAAGCAAAAAAAAAAGCATCTGCAAGTTTTAAAAGTTTTTTTCTGGAAAAAAAAAACCCTGACTTTTTGAGCCATACAATACAGCCAAGAAAATTTGTGCACATAGCCTGAGAAAACCCGCTTTCTACCCCCTTAATATCAAGGGATATCTTTGATTTAACCCCTTGGGGACGGAGCCCATTATGACCCTAAGGACGGGAGCATTTTTTTTCAAATCTGACCACTGTCACTCTAAGCATTAATAACTCTGGAATGCTTTTACTTATAAATTTGATTCCGAGAGTGTTTTTTCGTGACATATTCTACTTTATCATAGTGGTAAATTTTCGTCGATACTTGGATCATTTCTTGGTGAAAAATTAAAAAAGGTTATGAAAAATTAAAAAATTTTGCATTTTTCTAACTTTGAAGCTCTCTGCCAGTAAGAAAAATAGACATTCCAAATAAATTATATATTGATTCGCATATACAATATGTCTATTTTATATTTGCATCATAAAGTTGACATGTTTTTACTTTTGGAAGACATCAGAGCGCTTCAAAGTTCAGCAGCAATTTTCCAATTTTTCACAAAATTTTTAAAATCGAAATTTTTCAGGGACCAGTTCAGTTTTGAAGTGGATTTGAAGGGCCTTCATATTAGAAATACCCAATAAATGACCCCATTATAAAAACTGCACCCCTAAAAGTATCCAAAATGACATTCAGTAAGTGTGTTAACCCTTTAGGTGTTTCACAGGAATAGCTGCAAAGTGAAGGAGAAAATTCAAAATCTTCATTTTTTACACTCGCATGTTCTTGTCGACTCAGTTTTGGAATTTTTACAAGTGGTAATAGGAGAAAAATTTGTAACCCAATTTCTCTCGAGTAAGGAAATACCTCATATGTGTATGTTAAGTGTTTGGCGGGCGCAGTAGAGGGCTCAGAAGGGAAGGAGCGACAATGGGATTTTGGAAAGTGAATTTTGCTGAAATGGTTTTTGGGGGGCATGTCACATTTAGAAAGCCCCAGTGGTGCCAGAACAGCAGAAAACTCCACATGGCATACCATTTTGGAAACTAAGCCCCTCAAGGCACGTAACAAGGGGTCCAGTTAGCCTTAACACCCCACAGGTGTTTGACGACTTTTCGTTAAAATCGGATGTGTAAATGAAAAGACATTTTTTTTCCACTAAAGTGCAGTTTTTTCCCCAAATTTACAATTTTTACAAAGGGTAATGGGTGAAAATGCCCCCCAAAATTTGTAACCCCATCTCTTCCGAGTATGGAAATACCCCATGTTAGGACGTAAAATGCTCTGCGGGCGAACTACAATGCTCAGAAGAGAGTGTTTATAAAGCCCCCATAGTGCCAGAACAATGGATCCCCCCACATGTGACCCCATTTTGGAAACTACATCCCTCACGTAATGTATTAAGGGGTGCAGTGAGTATTTACACCCCACTGGCGTTTGACAGATCTTTGGAACAGTGGGCTGTGCAAATGAAAAATAAAATTTTTCATTTTCACGGACCACTGTTCCAAACATCTGTCAGACACCTGTGGGGCGTAAATGCTCACTGCACCCCTTAATACATTACGTGAGGGATGTAGTTTCCAAAATGGGGTCACATGTGGGGGGCTCCATTGTTCTGGCACTATGGGGGCTTTATAAACACGTGGCCTTCAATTCCGGACAAATTTTCTCTTCAAAATCCCAATTGCGCTCCCTCTCTTCTGAGCATTGTAGTGCACCCACAGAGCACTTTACATCCACATATGGGGTATTTTCTTACTAAGAAGAAATGGGGCTACAAATTTTGGGGGGCTTTTTTCCTATTTTCCCTTGTGAAAATGAAAAATTTTGGGTAACACCAGCATTTTAGTGAAAAAGTTTTATTTTTTTTCATTTTCCCATCCAATTTTAATGAAAATTCGTCAAACACCTGTGGGGTGTTAAGGCTCACTATATCCTTTGTCACGTTCCGTGAGGGGTGTAGTTTCCAAAATGGGGTCACATGTGGGTATTTATGTTTTTGAGTTTATGTCAGAACCGCTGTAAAATCAGCCACCCCTGTGCAAATCACCAATTTAGGCCTCAAATGTACATTGTGCGCTCTCAATCCTGAGCCTTGTTGTGCGTCCACAGAGCTCCGCCCCTCAATGCAAGCCGACGGGAGGGGGCGTGATAGCTATCACGCCTCCTCCCGTAGGTTGCATTGAGGGGCGGAGAGTGACGTCACACGGGGGCGGAGGCGTGAAGTCACACGCCTCCCGCCCTGCGGTCGACCATAATCAGACCCGGAGCAAGCACGCTCCGGGTCTGATTACAAACGGGGTGCCGTGTGCATGATCCCGGGGGTCCCCAGCGGCGGGACTCCCGCGATCAGGCATCTTATCCCCTATCCTTTGGATAGGGGATAAGATGTTTAAGCACCGGAGTACCCCTTTAAGTACCAGGGCATACGCCCTTCGTCCCCAACAGGTTAAAGGGGAACTTCAGTGAAAAAATTTTTTTTTCAAATCAACTGGTGCAAGAAAGTTAAACAGATTTGTAAATCACTTCTATTAAAAAATCTTAACCCTTCTAGTACTTATCAGCTGCTGCATGCTCCAGATATACTACATAGAAATTTCTGAAGTTCTTTCCTGCCAGACAACAGTGCTCTCTGCTGACACCTCTTTCCATGTCAGGAACTGTCCATAGCAGGAAAGGTTTTCTACAGGGATATGATTCTAATCTGGACAGTTCCTGACATGGACAGAGGTGTCAGCAGAGAGCACATCCTGTGGTTTCAGTGTGTGCAGCTGTCGGGTGTGGCTCCATTTTCTCTCCAGACTTCCAGGCAGAGAAGCAGGTTTTTACATCGGGCTTTCCCAGGAGCGTGGCAGGCTCCTTGGGAGGGCTTTCCTGCATGGAGCCTCGGGCTTCTACCTCTCATTCCCGGCTGGCGAGAGGGGGGAAGAAAGTGTCTACAGCCGGATTCAAGGTCGGGGTGAGACGTTCCAGCAGGGCCCGCAGAAATGTGGAGCCCACTCCCCTGACCGGATCAGAGGGACATAAGGCATCAGCAAAGACCAGCGGTCCTTCTGTTACCCCGGAACCCCAGCAATGGGGGGCACGGGGACCAAGGGAGTCATTGGCGACATATGGCTCAAGGATACAAGCAAAGATGGCGGAGTACGAAGAGCTGGGCAGGAAGCTGAGGAGTCTGAGAGAGGACCTGAGATTTGCCCGCTACCAGGCTGACCAGGGCCCTACAGGTAAGAGGCAGAAGTTCACTGCCCAGGTGCGGGCTCTGAAGATAGAGGTGGCGGAGGTGGAGGAGGCCAAAAGAAAAATCTCTGAGGGGGCAGGATTCCTAAAAGAAAAACTGGTTAATGAGGAGAGATTCAAGGAAAGGAAGTATGGTGCATGCTGCCCTCAGGAGAGCAGTGAGGAGGAAGGAGGGGAGGAAGATGGCAGAGAGTCGGCTGTGGGAAGTGAAATGGATGCCACCCCTAGTGTGTGTGAGCCCCAGCCCCCCCAAGATAGCTACCCTGAGCCAGCCCAGGTGGCGCTACCCTCCAGTGATGGGGAGACAGAGGAGAGCGGTGAGGAGGAGCTGGCCAGTGGGGGTTTGCTGCAAGCCATTATACAGCAGGAGTCCCCTACCCGTATGGAGGATTTTACCTTTGGTGAGGATCTCGGTAAAGATGATCTAGTAAAGAAAAGGAAGAAAAGGCAGAAGGTTCAGGAGACTGTGACTTATGTGTTTCGTCCTTTCCAGCAGTCCGGGCCAGCTGTAAAGTTGGTTCAGACTGCTGGGCCCCCCAAACTGCCAGTCCCCGTTTCTGTGGTGAAGCGGGGCCAGAAAGGGGGGTACAGCATGGCGTCCAAGACGGCAGAGGACGCTATAGAGCCAGCAAGTCCTATTGGGCTTAAGGTGAGCAGCCCTGGTGCTGCGGGAGCGCCCCAGGGTGGTGGGGGGCGTGTCCAGGCACCAGGGGCAAGCTATGCTACTGTTTGCTTGGGGAGCGGTGCCCCAGGTGTTGCTGGCACTGAGGGGCACTTCCCTGTGAGGGGGGGGAGTGTCCAGATAAGTGATATGTCTGTGTGCTTGGGGGGCGGTCCCCCGAGTGCCGTGGACATTACCGGCGCTGCAGGGCACTCCTCTGTGAGGGGGGGGAGTGTCCGGGCATCGGGAGTGGAAAACGGTCGGTCTGTGTGTTCTGTGGGTGCTGCGGGGCACTCTCCTGTGAGGGGGGAGAGTGTCCGAGTGCCAGTGCCAGCCTCAGAGCCCGTGCAGTCGGGAAGACATGGTGATGGCGTTGTGGGAGGAGCTGGGGTGCGCTCGGAGGGGCAGCCCCAGGCTCAGGCAGTAACATCGCCCATGGAGGAGGAGCCATCAGAGTCGACCCCAGCAACAGCAAAGCTAGCAAAAAAGACTCTGTTAAAACCGGCAGTACTACAAGTCCCAGCCAGCCCAGGATATGTTAGGCACAACGCGAGTGTAGGGGGTGAGGATGATGGGTGTGGTAGTGTTGTGAATGAGAAGAGTGCATGTGGGAGTGTTAGTGGAGTGAATAATGGTGGGAGTAGTGGTGGTATGAATACAAAGTCTGGTATGGATGATGAGAATTGTGGTGTGAATGTTGGTGGGAGTTGTGGTGTGAATGGTGGTCCTGGGTCTGAGTCTGGTTCGGCTGCCCCCCCGGTAGTGACTGCTCCTAGGAGCTATGCTCATGTCGCTGCCGGGGGGTCCCCCTCTCCATCCGGCCCCGGGGGTCACTTGCAGCAGCGCCTCCTGGAGGCTCTACGTAGGGGCGACAGGTCAATCGAGGTAGAGGGAAGGGGTGAGGTCGACCTGTCTTTCTGGATAGAGAGGCACGGTTTGGGGGCATTCCGAGAGCAGAATGGGGAGGTGGTCTGGTCCCTCCCGACACCCGGGCAGGACAATAACCGTAGGAACGTGGTCCGTCTGATTTGGAGGGGCAAGGATGTGTGCCCGCCTCGCGCTAAAGTGGTTGAGCTCCTCCTCCAGATGGAATTCAGGGCGAGTGACATCTTTGCCCTGATTCACCCCTATGGTTCGTCCGAATTTGACGTCAGTTTTGTTCGACCGGAGGGTCTCGAACTCTTCTGGTCGAACTACGAAGTGGCGAAGAATGAGCCCGGCTGGCGGGATTTTGCTGTAAAGGCTATTTCCCGTCAGAACTCAGTCAAGAAAGTGACCGTTTTGACTCGTAACGAGTCACTCTCCTGCTATGACATCATGACCTGGCTGGGACGGTATGGGGATGTGACGGACATGCCCAAGAAAAATCTAGATGAGCACGGGATCTGGTCTGGGGCCTGGACGTTTTCCGTCAAACTCAAGCGTTCAGGTAGTACAGTTGCCCACATTCCGTCAGCTGCCTTCCTTGGACGTGACAGAATCCAGGTCTTTTACCAGGGGCAGCCTAAGGTCTGTCACAGGTGCGGTAGCCCCACCCATTTTAGTGCAGCCTGTACTGTACAGGTTTGTGCTTTGTGTGGTGGGGTGGGTCATCTGGCTGCATCCTGCAGACAGATCCGGTGCCACCTGTGTGGTGTCCTCGGGCACCCTTTCAGCCGTTGTCCAAGCGCCTTCGCCCGTGCTGGGGCCGCTCCGGCCGGGGAGAGCTGTGAAGTTGCCCCGGCTGGGGAGGGTACGAGCAGGGATGGGGGCATAACAGGGCTAGTGACGAGGAAAAAGGGCCCTGCCAAACTAAGGCGGGAGGAAAATCGTAGGAGGAGTAGGGAGCTGGAGAGTGCCCAGGTGACTGGGGTAGCTCCGGCCCCTGCTCCTGAAGCTGGCCCTGTAACCACTGAAGCCCTGGGGGAGAACGTGCTGGATGAGGAGATCAGGAGGCTGCGCAGAGAGGAAGGCAAAATGGCCGACCCTTCTGATTCCTCCCACTATGAAAGTGTGGATGAGGAGAGTGGGGAAAGGCCAAAAAAGAAAGACAAGGGCAAAAGGAAAGGGAGAAAGAAGAGGTCGGAGCCCTCTGTTAAGCCTTGTACTACGGACCAGGTCCAAAACGGAAGCCTGACTGCCCCCCCTCTGATTGACCTGTCAAACCGGTACCTCGTCCTCGATACCATCTCCTCCCCCTCCTTGGAGGGGGAAGGTGAGGGCGGGGTGCCTAGGATGAGAGAGCCTCTGGGGGGAACTGGGCCCTGTCCTGCGGAGGCATCTTCCTCGGAGGGCAAGGCTAGACTGGGGCCGGATGGAGACGGGGACCACATGGACCAATCAGAATCTAAGAAAAGGTCCAAAAGTGGTCCTGCCCTTTCATCTTCTTCAGGGGATGAGGGGGCAAAAAAGAAGGGGAAGCAGAAGTAAAGGTGTGGCCGTCTAACTTAATCACCCATGATGGCGGCACTCACCCCACTGACGCTGGCATCTATTAATTGTGCCAGTATAAAGTCTGATACGGCTAGATTCGCAGCCTTCAATTTTCTTGGCCGTGTTGAAGCCGATATTTTCTTTTTACAGGAGACCAGGTTGTCAGATCTAGCCTCTCTGGTGAAAGCCAGAAGAGAGTGGAGGCGCGGGCCCTCCCACTGGTCTCTTGCGGCTGAGCCGTATAGTGGGGTGGCGGTCCTTTTTACCGCTCCGGTTGAATGCAGACGGGTTATTGAGTTAGAAATGGGGAGGTGCCTGATCTTAGATGTCCTCATGAAGGGACAAGAGCTCCGGCTCATAAACATCTATGCCCCACAAACTAAGCTGGGCCGTAAAAATCTTTTTATGAGGATTAAGCACTTCCTTTTTACAAGCCGGCAGGTGATCTTTGGAGGGGACTTCAATAATGTCACGAGGTCCCAAGATAGGAGAGGCTCCAATGGTCCGCTGGATTGCGATAGTGTGGTCCTTAATAATATAGTTAGGGAAGCTCGCCTAGAGGACGCCCACATCCGGAGCCCCTCAGGCCACGCGGGTTTCACCTATCATCAAGGTAGTCGCAGGTCTAGGATAGATAGGTTTTATTTGAAGGAGGAAGCCGTCTCTTCCGCAGTGTCCGTGGTTGAGGTGGAGTTCTCCGATCACTGTATGATTTTGTTTTCCTTGAATGTTTCAGAGACCCCCCGGATGGGTAAAGGTTATTGGAAGCTGAATTCGTCCCTCCTGGAGGAAGCAGAGATAAGACAGTCCTTTGAGGATTTTCTTCAGAGTCAGGTACCTTTACTGGGCCTTTGTAGTAGTAAGTCAGAGTGGTGGGAGATATTCAAGAAGCGGGTTGCGGGGTTCTTCCGCCAGCTCTCGAGCCTCAGGTCCCTGAACAGGTATCGCTTGTATCAGGGTCTGAGGAGGAAACTCGAGCTTCTCGTCTCGACTGGAGGTAGCCGGGAGGATATCTCCAGAGTGAAGTCCTTGCTGATGAGGTGTCAGTACGATAGGCACGCATCTTTGGTTTTTGAGAGGGATTTCGGGAAGTACCGCTCGCCCGACCCTTACAGGAACTGCAAGATGTCAGTGAGTAGTAAAGTAGTCTCAGGACTGGTTGATAGTACGGGATCCCTGAATCGGTCCAGATCAGGGATCCTGGAGGTCGTCAGATCTTTCTACTTGCACCTCTTGGGGAGGAAGGATCTAGATCGAGACAGGATGTCGGCTTTCCTGGCTGAAACCATTCCTGAGCCAGGGGTAGACCCCTCTCTTGATGTTTTGGCAGAAGATATCAGGGAAGAGGAAGTGAGACTGGCGATTGAGGGGCTCGCCCCCAAGAAGTCGCCAGGTCCGGATGGCTTAACATCCGAGTGGTATAAGACCTTTAAGGAGTCTTTAGCTCCCCTCTTGACCAAGGTATTCAATGAGTGTCTCTCCTCGGGCACTCTGCCAAAGTCAATGAGGAGGTCGGCCCTGATTCTTCTCTCAAAAGGTAAAGATCCTAGCCGGATTGAGAATTGGAGGCCCATAGCTCTTCTCAATACGGACAGGAAGCTTCTGGCCAAGATACTGTTTAATCGGCTGGTGAAGTTTGCACCCCGGCTCCTTTCGGGGGCTCAGCACTGCTCTGTTCCAGGCCGAAGCACTTTAAGTGCTGTCCTCAGTGTCAGGGAGGCAGTGGAGCGGAGTAGTGCGGGTCTCTGGAAGGGGTACTTACTGTCCTTGGATCAGGCCAAAGCATTTGATCGGGTGAACCACGAGTACCTCTGGTCCGTCCTCCTGAGGTATGGCTTACCGTGTACTTTTGTTAATTGGCTTAAGATCTTGTATGCCGGGGCAGAGAGTTTCCCACTGGTGAACGGGTGGTCTGGCCGCTCTTTTGAGGTGGGGTCCGGAGTCCGTCAGGGTTGTCCTTTGAGCCCGCTTTTATACGTATTCGCGATTGATCCCTTCGTCCGGAGGGTAGATCGTGGGCCGTTGGCGGGAGTCGGGATGAGTCTGGTGGAGCTGGATGTCACCCAGAGAGTGGTGGCGTACGCTGATGATGTCACTATTTTCGTCTCCTCGAGGGAGGAGGTCGATGTGGTGATGTCAGAGGTGGAGCGCTACTCGGAGGCATCCGGGTCCAAGATCAACCGGGAAAAGTGTGAAAGTCTCTGGCTGGGAGGGGGGGATCCCACGTTTGATCTCCCGCACACCCTCCCAGGGCCCCAAGACTCAGCAAAAATTCTAGGCATCACATTCGGCCAGGATGATTATTCCACCAAAAACTGGGACGGTAAGCTCCATGATGCCACTCAGAGGGTGAACCAGTGGAAGGGTTGGTCTATGACCCTCAGGGAAAGGGTGCACCTGATCAAATCATACCTGCTCCCCTTGTTTATCTATCTGGGCAGTGTATGTATCTTGCCAGATGCTTACTACACTAGGGTCTACAGCCTGTTTTTCCAACTGTTATGGGGGAACAGGTTGAATCTAGTCAAGAGGGAGGTTACGTACCGTACGAGGAGACTAGGGGGTTTATCTATGGTAAACCCTGTGGTGTTCTTAACCAACACCTTCTTGAAAGCTAACATCTCGAACCTCTGGAAAGAGAGGGCTCCTCCGTGGGTACTCTCCTGCAGGGAATGGTTTCGGCCTTTCTTCCAGGAATGGGAGAGAGGAGGGCAAGTGAAGGACCTCCGTACACCACATGGATATCTTCCGGCTTACGCTACCCCGACTCTGAAGGCGATACGTCGGTGGGGTCTGGGAGTGTGGGAAATCAGGACCCAGTCAAGGCAGTTCCTTGACAAACGGGTTCTGTTGACCCACTTCCAGAAGCCTCTGGCGCTCAGGGACTGCCCAGGTCGGGATCTGAGGGTGGGGTTGTATCTTTTAAACTTGAAAAGGATCCCCCAGAAGTTTTGGGACTTGGCCTGGCGCTGCTTTCAGGGGAAGCTAGGTGTAAGGGACAACCTGAAGTACAGGAACTCTGATGACCGGGGGTGTCCACGAGAAGAGTGTGTGGACACGCTGGAAAGCATGGACCACTTCCTGCTTCATTGTCCCTTTAACGTAGGGGTCTACAACCGGGTGGGCGCTTCCATCGGCTGGAGTCAACTTGCCGGCCTTACCTATCCAGAGTGGGCTTATGGGGCATTCAGGACCCTCGGTGGCCGAGATCGGGGCACTTTATTTTTAGTCAGCTTAGTGGTTAAGTATCACACGTGGAATGCACGGTGTTTAGTGTCCACCCAGCAGAAAGTCCTCTCCGAGGTGGAGGTCTGTAGGAACATCACCGGTGACCTCGGGAAGATCAGGTCTTTGGAGTATGGCAGTCTTGGTACCAGTAGGGCTTCTCTCCTATGGAGAGGGTTTTCTTTTCATGTGCCCTAGGTACTAGACCTTTTTGGTAGAGTACCTTTATTTTGGTTAGGGACAGGCATACAGGGATAGAGATAGGGTGATAGTAGGGTCAGTTTTAATGAAGGGATAGAATTAGGGAGAATAGTAGGGGGAATTAGGGAAAGAGTTTAAATTTCTTCAGTGTATCAGATCTGCCATCCTTCTCCCTGGTGGTGGGCTGTTGCATGTGCACCATAGCTTTTTGTTTTGTTTACAGCTGATATGGTATGAAGGGCTTACAGGCACCGAACTTGGGCCTAAATTGGGTTGTGGTCTTGTATATAAGGTTGTATTTAGTTGGTTGGTTGGAGTGCTAGGTGGGGAGGGGGTGTTTTTATTTTTTTTTTATTTATTTATTTATTTATTTATTTATTTTTTTTTTTTTCTCCTTAGGGGATCTGACATGGGTCAGTTAAGGACTGGACTTAAGAACTGTACGAACGGTTATGGACTGACCCATGTACAGGAGGGGTGGTGTGGGAGAGGGCACAGTTTTAGTGTAGGATTTATTTTAGGGTTTTTGTAGGTATTTTTGTGAGGCACATTTATTATATTTGTATGTATACTGTGCTATGTTTATTGTTTTATATTATTTATTTGTTGGTATAGTGTGTCATGTATTTTGTTTTATATTGTTGCATTAGCCATAAGAAAAGGGCAGTCGGACCAGTTGTAGTTCTGTATTATTATTATTATTATTACTATATGTAGGTGTTTTTTTTTATTTTTTATTATATATATATATATATATATATATATATATATATATATATATATATTTATATATAGGAAATTATTATTATTTTTTTTTTTTTTGATAAGCCAAGTTGTGCTGTTGTTATGTTCATTCTCAATATGTGTGTGTGTGTGTTTGTTAGTTTTGGAGATTATGCGTGTGTTATGTTTTCTGTTGCTTGATTTATTTATTTATTTTCCCAAGTATGGATCATTTTGAGTTATAGCCAGGTGGTGCTGAATTTTATGTTGGTTTATTTATTTCATTTAATTAGCCAAGTTGAGCTAATTTAATTTTTGTATTTTTTTATTTTTTTTTTAAATAATTTTTTTTTATTTTTATTTTTTAAATTTTTTTTTTTTTTTTTTTTATTATTATTATTATTTTTAATGTTATGTGTGTGAGTGTGAATTTCATAGTTTGCTTAGGTGTATAGGTATAGTATAGTTGTAGTTTGGTATATTTTACAATTTATTAAAGCTGGGCTGGCCGGTTAGGCAGGGTTTTATTTTATTTTGCATTTCTGTTGTAGCTGGTTAAGCTTGTTTTGTGTTTTTGTTTTTTGGAATTGTTTTGTATTTTTATAATAAAAAAAGAGTGTCAGCAGAGAGCACTTCCTGTGGAACACAGTAGCCAGGAGCAGTTGTGTGTGAAGCAGCTTTGGGTGTGTCCCTTTTTGTGTTTCTCCAGAGTTCCAGAGGCAGAGCAGGTGATTTACCAACCTTTCCCAGGGGTGTGGCAGGCTCCTTGGGAGAGTTTTCCCTGCATGGAGCCCCTGGCCTCCACTCCCCGTTCTTCCAGGCTGGCGGGGGGTGGAGAGAAAACAGCGACAGCCATTTTTCCGGCCGGAGGAAGAAGATCTGGCAGAGTCTGCAGCAATGCAGGCTCGGCTCCTTCGGCAATGGGTACCAGCCAGAGATCCAGTGGAAGGAAGGCGAGGAGGCAAAGTATTGAGTTGTGGGCTGAGAGAGGGCCCGAAGAGTCCAGCGAGACCTACTGCTCCCGCATGACCGCACGGTTTGCGGAATACGACCGCTGCGGTAGGGAGCTTAGGTTGATGAGAGAGGACCTGCTTGGAGCCCAGAATCTGGCATGCTCTGGGTCCAAAAAGAATAAACTGGAACTGAAAAAGAGGATTGCAGCCCTGAAGAAAGACATTGCAAAGATGGAGGAGAGGAGAGCAGAGATCCTGGAGGGAAGCGGTCTCTTCAGGGAGAAGATGGAGAACCAGGATCGGTTTGCCGCCATGAAATCCCCAGGTAAGGTGGAGGTGGATGATGGGGAGAGTAGTGGCGGTGAAGAAAGAGAGGATGGTGGTGTTGGTGTAAAGGAGGAGGAGGTGGAGGAGAAGAAGTTGGAGGAAAGTGTACAGGTTGTGGAGGATGATGTATTGCCTGACCCTACTCCCTGTGACACCCAGACCACTAAGACTCAGGACAGCTACATAGAGCCGGCTCAGGTGGCACTACCGCTAAGCGATAGTGAGGATGATGATGTGGAGAGTGAGGCTGGGGGATTGCTGAGGGCTATAGTGATGCAGGAGTCACCAGCCCACCTCCAGAATTTTACATTTGGTGATGACCAGTGTGATGACACATTAGTAAAAAGAAAGGCAAAAAAACAGAAGACCCAGGAAACTGTGCATTATGTGTTCCGTCCTTTCCAGCAGTCTGGGCCAGCTGCAAAGCTGGTTCAGGCTGCTGGGTCCTCTAAACTGCCAGACTCCGTTTCTGTGGTGGAACGGAGCCAGCATGGGGGATACAGCATGGCGTCAGTAAAAGCTGCAGACGCAATAGATGTGAAGCCCACCCATCCTGCCGGTAGGGAGGGGCAGGATGGGCTCATGGTGGGCAGCGCGAGTTATGCCCCTGGGTGCTTGGGGGGCGGTTCCCCGAGTACTGTGGGCATTACCGGCACTGCAAGGCACTCCCCTGTGAGGGGGGGGGGGAGTGTCCGGGCGCCGGGATTATCCACAGAGCCTGTGAAGTCGGGTGAAGCAGGTGCTGGCGCTGTGGGAGGAGCTGGGGTGCGCCCGGTGGGGCAGTCCCAGAATCAAGATGTGATAGCAGCCATGAAGGAGAAGCCATCGGCGTCGACCCCAGCAGCGGCTAAGCCAGCACAAAGGACTTTACTAAAGCCAGCCATACTACAAGTCCCAGCCAGCCCAGAATTTGTTAGTCAGGACAAGAATGTAGGATGTGATATTGATGGGTGTAGTAGTGTTGTGGGTGAGAGGAGTGTATGTGGGAGTGTCAATGGAGTGAATGTTGATGGGAGTGGTAATAGTATGGCTGGAAATAAAGAGGTTGAGAGTTGTGGTGTGAATGGTGTTGTAAGTGGTTCTGGCTCTGGTCCGGCTGCCCCCCCGGCAGTGACTGCTCCCAGGAGCTATGCTAATGTCGCTGCCGGGGGTTCAGGGGGGTCCCCGTCTCCGTCCGGCCCTGGGGGCCATTTGCAACAGCGCCTCCTGGAGGCTCTACGCAGGGGTGACAGGTCGATCCAGGTAGAGGGAAGGGGTGAGGTCGACCTGTCTTTCTGGATAGAGAGACACGGTTTGGGGGCTTTCCGAGAGCGGAATGGGGAGGTGGTCTGGTCCCTCCCGACACCCGGGCAGGACAATAACCGTAGGAATGTGGTCCGTCTGATTTGGAGGGGCGAGGATGCGTGTCCACCTCGCGCTAAAGTGGTTGAGCTCCTCCTTCAGATGGAATTCAGGGCGAGTGACATCTTTGCCCTGATTCACCCCTACGGTTCGTCTGAGTTTGACGTCAGTTTCGTTCGGCCAGAGGGTCTTGAACTCTTCTGGTCAAACTATGAAGTGGCGAAGAACGAGCCCGGCTGGCGGGATTTCACCGTAAAGGCGATTTCCCGTCAGAACTCTGTCAAGAAAGTGACCGTTTTGACCCGTAACGAGTCGCTTTCTTGTTATGACATCATGACCTGGCTCGGTCGGTATGGGGATGTGACGGACATGCCCAAGAAAAACTTTGATGAGCACGGGATCTGGTCCGGGGCCTGGACGTTTTCCGTCAAACTCAAGCGTTCAGGCAGTACGGTTGCCCACATTCCGTCAGCCGCCTTCCTTGGACGTGATAGGATTCAGGTCTTCTACCAGGGGCAGCCTAAGGTCTGTCACAGGTGTGGCAGCCCCACCCACTTTAGCGCAGCCTGTACTGTGCAGGTCTGCGCTTTGTGTGGTGGGGTGGGTCATCTGGCCGCATCCTGTCGGCAGATCCGGTGCCACCTGTGTGGTGTCCTCGGACACCCTTTTAGCCGTTGTCCTAGCGCCTTCACCCGTGCGGCGGCCGCTCCGGCTGAGGAGAGCTGTGAAGTTGCCTCGGCTGGGGAGGGTACGAGCAGGGATAGGGGCGCAACAGGGCTAGTGAGGAGGAAAAAGGGCCCAGCCAAACTAAGGCGGGAGGAAAATCGTAGAAGGAGTAGGGAGCTGGAGAGTGCCCAGGTGGCGGGGGTAGCTTCAGCCCCTGCTCCTGAAGCTGGCCCTGTAACTGCTGAAGCCCTGGAGGAGAACGTGCTAGATGAGGAGATCAGGAGACTGCGCAAAGAGGATGGCAATATGGCCGACCTTTCTGATTCCTCCCACTATGAAAGTGTGGATGAGGATAGTGGGGAGAGGCCTAAAAAGAAAGATAAGGGCAAAAGGAAAGGGAGAAAGAAGAGGTCAGAGTCATCTGTTCCTTGTACTACGGGCCAGGTCCA
The DNA here is from genome assembly GCF_029499605.1 of Hyla sarda. Lineage (NCBI taxonomy): Eukaryota > Metazoa > Chordata > Amphibia > Anura > Hylidae > Hyla > Hyla sarda. Next base: position 104,291,933 of record NC_079197.1, on the reverse strand, counting down.
AAACGGAAGCCTGACTGCCCCCCCTCTGATTGACCTGTCAAACCGGTACCTCGTCCTCAATACCATCTCCTCCCCCTCCTTGGAGGGGGAAGGTGAGGGCGGGGTGCCTAGGAAGAAAGAGCCTCTGGGGGGAACTGGGCCCTGTCCTGTCGGGACACCTTCCTCGGAGGGCAGGGCTAGACCGGGGCCGGATGGAGACGGGGATCAAATGGATCAATCTGAATCCAAAAAAAGTCTAAGTGTGGTCCTGCCCTCTCGTCTTCTTCAGGGGATGAGGGGGCGAAAAAGAAAGGGAAGCAAAAGTAAAGGGTGTGGCCATCTAATTTAATCACCCTGTATGGCGGCACTCACCCCATTGACACTGGCATCTATTAATTGTGCCAGCATAAAGTCGGATACGGCTAGATTTGCAGCCTTTGATTTTCTCGGCCGTGTTGAAGCCAATATTTTCTTTTTACAAGAGACCAGGTTGTCAGATCTAGCCTCTCTGGTAAAAGCCAGAAGACAGTGGAAGCGCGGCCTCTTTATGAGGATTGAGCCCTTTCTTTTTACTAGTCGGCAAGTGATCTTTGGAGGGGACTTCAATAATGTCACAAGGTCCCAAGATAGGAGAGGCTCCAATGGTCCGCTGACTTGCGATAGTGTGGCACTGATTAGCATAGCTAGAGAAGCTCGCCTGGAGGATGCCCACATCCGGAGCCCCTCGGGCCACGCGGGTTTCACCTATCATCAAGGTAGTCGCAGGTCTAGGATAGATAGGTTTTATTTAAAGGAGGAATCAGTCTCTTCCGCAGTGTCCGTGGTTGAGGTGGAGTTCTCCGATCACTGTATGATTTCGTTTTCCCTGAATGTTTCAGAGACCCCCCGGATGGGAAAAGGTTATTGGAAGCTGAATTCGTCCCTCCTGGAGGAAGCGGAGATAAGACAGTCCTTTGAGGATTTTCTTCAGAGTCAGGTACCTTTACTGGACCTATGTAGTAGTAAGTCAGAGTGGTGGGAGATATTCAAGAAGCGGGTTGCGGGGTTCTTCCGCCAGCTCTCGAGCCTCAGGTCCCTGAACAGGTACCGCTTGTATCAGGGTCTGAGGAGGAAACTCGAGCTTCTCGTCTCGACTGGAGGTAGCCGAGAGGATATCTCCAGAGTGAAATCCTTGCTGATGGGGTGTCAGTACAATAGGCACGCATCTTTGGTTTTTGAGAGGGATTTCGGGAAGTACCGCTCGCCCGACCCTTACAGAAACTGTAAGATGTCAGTGAGTAGTAAAGTCATTTCAGGACTGATTGATAGTACGGGATCTCTGAATCGGTCCAGATCAGGGATCTTGGAGGTCGTCAGATCCTTCTACTCGCACCTCTTGGGAAGGAAGGATCTAGATCGAGACAGGATGTCGGCTTTCCTGGCTGAAACCATTCCTGAACCAGGGGTAGACCCCTCTCTTGATGTTTTGGCAGAAGAAATCAGGGAAGAGGAAGTGAGACTGGCGATCGAGGGGCTCGCCCCTAAGAAGTCGCCAGGTCCGGATGGCTTAACATCCGAGTGGTACAGGACCTTTAAGGAGTCTTTAGCTCCCCTCTTGACTGAGGTATTCAATGAGTGTCTCTCCTCGGGCACTCTGCCGAAGTCAATGAGGAGGTCAGACCTGATTCTTCTCTCAAAGGGTAAAGATCTCAGCCGAATTGAGAATTGGAGGCCCATAGCTCTTCTCAATACGGACAGGAAGCTTCTGGCCAAGATACTGTTTAATCGGCTGGTGAAGTTTGCACCCCAGCTCCTTTCGGGGACTCAGCACTGCTCTGTTCCAGGCCGAAGCACCTTAAATGCTGTCCTTAGTGTCAGGGAGGCAGTGGAGCGGAGTAGTGCGGGTTTCTGGAAGGGGTACTTGCTGTCCCTGGATCAGGCCAAGGCATTTGATCGGGTGAACCACGAGTACCTCTGGTCCGTCCTCCTGAGATATGGCTTACCGAGTACTTTTGTTAATTGGCTTAAGATCTTGTATGCAGGGGCAGAGAGTTTCCCACTGGTGAACGGTTGGTCTGGCCGCTCTTTTGAGGTGGGGTCCGGAGTCAGTCAGGGTTGTCCTTTGAGCCCACTTTTATACGTGTTCGCAATCGATCCCTTCGTCCGGAGGGTAGATTGTGGGCCATTGGCGGGAGTCGGGATGAGTCTGGCGGAGTCGGATGTCACTCAGAGAGTGGTGGCATATGCTGACGATGTCACTATTTTCGTCTCCTCGAGAGAGGAGGTCGATGTGGTGATGTCGGAGGTGGACCGCTACTCGGAGGCATCCGGGTCTAAGATCAACCGGGATAAGTGTGAGAGTCTCTGGCTGGGAGGGGGGGATCCCACGTTTGATCTCCCGGACACCCTTCCAGGGCCCCAAGAATCAGCAAAAGTCTTAGGCATCACTTTCGGCCAGGATGATTATTCCACCAAAAACTGGGATGGTAAGCTCCAAGATGCCGCTCAGAAAGTGGACCAGTGGAAGGGTTGGTCTATGACCCTCAGGGAAAGGGTACACCTGATCAAATCGTACCTGCTCCCCTTATTTATCTATCTGGGCAGCGTATGTATCTTGCCAGAGGCTTACTACACTAGGATCTACAGCCTGTTTTTCCAACTGTTATGGGGGAACAGGATGAACCTAGTCAAGAGGGAGGTTATGTACCGCACCAGGAGACTAGGGGGTTTATCTATGGTAAACCCTGTGGTGTTCTTTACGAACACCTTCTTGAAAGCTAACATCACAAACCTCTGGAAAGAGAGGGCTCCTCCGTGGGTAATCTCCTGCAGGGAATGGTTTCGGCCTTTCTTCCAGGAATGGGAGAGAGGAGGGCGAGTGAAGGACCTCCGCACACCCCATGGATATCTTCCGGCTTATGCTACCCCGACTCTGAAGGCGATACGTCGGTGGGGTCTGGGAGTGTGGGAGATCAGGACCCAGTCAAGGCAGTTCCTTGACAAACGGGTTCTGTTGACCCACTTCCAGAAGCCTCTGGCGCTCAGGGACTGCCCAGGTCGGGATCTGAGGGTGGGGTTGCACCTTTTAAACATGAAAAGGATCCCCCAGAAGTTTTGGGACTTGGCCTGTCGCTGCTTTCAGGGGAAGCTATATGTAAGGGACAATCTGAAGTGTAGGAACTCTGATGACCGGGGATGTCCCCGAGAAGAGTGTGGGGACACGCTGGAAAGCATGGACCATTTCCTGCTTCATTGTCCCTTTAATATAGGGGTCTACAACCGGGTGGGCGCTTCCATCGGCTGGAGTCAACTTGCCGGCCTTACCTATCCGGAGTGGGCTTATGGGGCATTCAGGAACCTGGGTGGCCGAGATCGGGGCACTTTATTCTTAGTTAGTTTAGTGGTTAGGTACTACACGTGGAACGCACGGTGTTTAGTGTCGACCCAACAGAAAATCCTCTCCGAGGTGGAGGTCTGTAGGAATATCACCGGTGACCTCGGGAAGATCAGGTCTTTGGAGTATGGCAGTCTTGGTACCAGTAGGGCTTCTCTCCTGTGGAGAGGTTTTTCTTTTGATGTGCCCTAGGTACTAGACCTTTTTAGGTAGAGTACCTTTATTTTGGTTAGGGGCAGTGTTATAGGGATAGTGATAGGGTGAGAGCAGGGTCAGTTTTAATGGAGGGATAGAATTAGGGAAAATTGTAGGGGGGAGTTAGGGAAAGAGTTTAAAATTATTTTCATGTATCAGGTCTGCTATCCTTCTTCCTGGTGGTGGGCTAATGCATGTGCACGCTAGCTTTTTGTTTTGATTTAAGCTGATATGGTATGAAGGGCTTACAGGCGACCAAACTTGGGCCTAAGGTAGCTTTGGTTCAGTGTGTATATATGTATAAGTTTGTGTGTAAGTTGGTAGGGAGGAGTGCTAGGTGGGGAGGGTGTTTTTTTTTTTTTTTTCTTTTTTTTTTTGTGGGTGGTGGTGTTTTGCTTTTCTTTTGGGGACCTGACATGGGTCAGTTATGGACAGGACTTTGTGTACGAACGGTATGGACTCTGACCCATGTGCAGGAGGGGTGGTGTGGGAGAGGGTACAGTTTTAGTGTAGGGATTTTGGTAGGGTTTTCTATTGTTTTTGTAGGTTTCTGTAGTGTATATATATATATATATATATATATATATATATATATATATATGTATTTTTAGTTAAATGCTATATTATTATGTTCATGTGATTTCGTATGTATATTGTTTGTGTATATATATATATAATATATATATATATATATATGTGTGTATCTATCATAATTTTTTATTTTTGTTTTTGTTTTTTTTTGTTTTTTCATATTGCAGAATTACAGTAGCTATGGCAGTCGGACCAGTTATTATGTTACGTGGTTTATTTGAGTTTATTATGTTGTTACGTTGTTTATTTGAGTTTTTTTTTTTTTTCTTGTTGTGTTTCCCGAATATGGATGGTTTTGAGTTGTAGCCGGGTAGTGCTAAATTTTATTTTCATATTTTGATAAGCCAAGTGCTATTTTTATGTTCATTTTTGGTATGCGTGTGAGTGTGTTGTTTGGTTCGGTTAGGTGGGTTGACATATTTTAGGTTTTTGTAAAGCTGGGCTGGCCGGTTAGGCAGGGTTTTGTTTTAGTTCTTTGGTACCAGTATATTTGTTATTTATGTTATAGCTGGTTAAGCTTGTTTTGTGTTTTTGTATAAGTTTTGTACTTTTATAATAAAAAAAAGTGTGTCAGCAGAGAGCACATCAGACAGAAAAGAAATTCACAAATTTCTCTGTAGTATACAGCTGCTAATAAGTACTGAAAGTAATTTACAAATCTGTTTTACTTTCTGGCACCAGTTCATTTGAAAACATTTGTTTTCTACTTGTTTCCACCAGAGTTCTCCCTTAAATAGGGTATTAAATTGATTTAAATTGGATTTTTTTTAACTTTAAGTGTGAGCGAGTATATTGTAGTTCCCCTGTGGACATAACACTTGCTCTGCATTTATGCTGCACAACATGCTGTATGTAATCCAATCATAGAGATTATCAACCATTTCCTCTTTGCCACATGATCAGTATCGTTTTAATCCAACTCTGGCACCTAGAGGGAAGTATACTATTGAAAGCAAGTTGTTTTGTATTAAAGGCAGCAAATAGAAAGAATGATTACCACCCACAACCACACATTCAATTACAAACAGCATTGTAGAAAATATATAAAAATGCGAAAAAAAATGCAGGATGATTGAAATTTCTGAGCTGGTTTAATCCAAAGAGCTTCAGTACTCAGAAGAATTGTCCTAGTCTATCAAAATATCATCAGCCATTTCTGTGAAGATAACAAGAGTGATAAATAGCATGGCCATCAGTACACTACAAAAAGAGAAGGACACAGCATTATGTGAGGATTATGTCATTTCATCCATACAGGTTACCGGTTACCCCTCTGAGGCCATGTTAAAACGGCGTAAAACGTGCAGAATGTGTGGACATTCTGCACATTTGAATAATCTGGTGGGCACTAGGACCATTCGGAAATGCTCCGTCTCATAGACGGCAATGCATTTCCAAGTGAAATTTGCAAAACGAATAGACAAATCTATTCTTTTGCGGATGCCAGAATCAGGATTTCTGTGGAAGAAACATCAGCTGTGAAAATTCCACCATGTGAACAATGCTGCAAAATCCCATTGAAACCAATGCAGTGGAATGTCCGTGCAGAATATTTAGTCAGAATTCCGCAAGGATATTCCGCTGTGTGAACATACCTTGGCAGTCCAGGAATAAGGGCACATGGCAAAACCACCATGGACCCTGCAGGTCCATATTACAAACCTGTAGAAGCTCTGTGTGCAGCCATATGCCATGGGCTACTGCAGGTTTCCATTATAGTCTCATGGAATACAGCATGGAACCAGGTCAGATCATTGCATTGTGAATCTATACAGCACAGATTGTCTATAAGGCCATGGTCAATATCTTTAAGTGTAAATATTCTATTTAAACAAATGAAATGTTTATGTTTCAAGGGAAATCTTTCCTTGAACAGGTCATCCAAACAGTGCTAGTGTAGGCCATATAAAGTGTGCACTCTCCTGACTGGACAGTCATTATGGTTTCCCCTTAACCTGACTTAAAGGGGTTATCAGGATTGACAAAAAACACAGCTGTTTTCTGCCAGAAACAGCGCCCCTTTTACCCTCAGTTTATGTGTAGTATTGCATGCCAACAAAGTTCGGCCTCTTCACCAGTTAGTCACTCCCCTGTTAATCAGAGTGTAGAGGAGGTAACCAGTGCACAGAGGGGAGTGACTAACTGGTGAAGGGGCCGAACTGCTGGGCTCTAAAAATTTGCTGACTGGCCTACAAAACAAATTATCCAGGAGCGCACTCTACTTACCTCATGGGAGGACACGAGCAGGATTGCTTGCTGTATTTGTCACATGACAAAAAGTAAAAAAGAAGCCTCATCTGCCTAGGCATCCTGCAGCGTACTTGGTATAAGCAGCAAGAAGCTGAATGGCGGATGTGCGGCTGTGGTTCTCTTTTTGTGTTGCATAAATATAATCCTACATGGCAGACATTCAAAAGGACCATCCGTCTAATACATGGATAGCCATGTCCTGAAACCTGATGTTGTTTAAACAGCTCTCTACTTGGGCTCACAGAGAGAATGTGCTCCAAGCATAGGACCCAAAGCTATGAGGTCCAATTATTTATGTGATTTAAAGGGGACCTGTCACCACCGATTCTCATTGAAATAAACTTAGAACAGAGTCTCAGTCGCCGCCGAGCGCTACGCCAATGTCAGGTTAGGGACCCACTCTAACGAGGTGGCCTTGACGTGGCGAGTGGGCTTGTACTTTTTGATCAAAATGTATACTAACAACCTGTTAGGTTTTTAATTATGCTGAGAAGCAATTAGATCAAATCACAAATGGTGGATGTGCGGCTGTGTTTCTCTATTTGTGTTGCACATTTGTAGTCTCTCCCTTCTTTCATAGCCAACGCTCCACTCCACCCATATGACCCAGGCGTTTTTAATTAGCAGGAAACTGCATAAGGGTTTCCTCCTTCCATTCTCCCAGCCCTCTGGCAGGGAGCACATGGTAGGTTTCATACTGGTGTGGTTCTCTGTGGCGGCCGTTGTTTCTGTGATGCTTTGTCTGTGGGGTGGAGTGGCCCAGAGCCAGGGGCTTGGTCGGGCAGTAGTGGGGCTGCCTGGCCACTGGGTTGCTCCCCCCATTGGGCATGGGGTCTCAGAGGCAGTGGTCACCACCGGGCACTACGCCAGTGTGAGGTTAGGGACCCACTCTAACGAGGTGGCCTTGATGTTGCGAGTGGGCTTGTACTTTTTGATCTAGATGTATACTAACAACCTGTCTTTGAAATTATGCTGAGAAGCCAGTAGATCAAATTACAAAGGGTGGATGTGCGGCTGTGTTTCTCTATTTGTGTTGCACGTTAGGATTATATTTACCTTGTGCCAGAGTGACAATCTGTGCTGATATAAGCTGTATACACTGACTTACACAGTGCCTGCTATTACTCTATATTATTGCGTAATACAGGGGATTCCACCAAGGAAGTGTACTTCAAGGCTGCTTAGCTAAGCATATTTTGCATCAGTAAGTTCACACCTAAAACTACATTTACATACATCTTCAATTGGGCAAAACATTATTCCTACGCAAGCCGTGGTGTAGCTATAGGAGTCACAGAAGTTGCAGCTACCAACGGACCCTTAGGCAGGAGGTCTCAGAGGTCCCCCTCATCATGTTAAAGTGGTTAGCCAGGATTAGAAAAAACAAAGCTGATTTCTTTAAAAAAGAAACAGCAAACACCGGTCCTTAGGCTGTGTGTGGTATTGCAGCTCAGATTCATAAAAATGAATGGAGCCAAGTTGCAATGCCACACACAACCTGAGGACAGGTGTGGTGCTGTTTTTGGAAGAAATTTGTTTAATCCCTGTTTTTTTTTTTTTTCCCTACACTCATTCTAAAATCCATAACTTTTTTATTTTTCCATCCACAGACCAATATGAGGGCTTGTTTTTTGTGAGACCAATTGAACTTTGTAATGACACCTTTTATTTTACCATATAATGTACAGTGCAAGCAAAATATATATTTTTTTTGTTGGAAGATTAAAAGACATAACCCCAATTTTTTTTTTAACTTTTGGAGGGTTACGTTTTTACCCAGTGCACTTTACCGTTAAAATAACAAGTTTTCTTTATTCTGTGGGTCAATACAAGTATAAAGTCTGCAGGGCTGTATTTGTGCGAGGGGCAGAAGTAATAATCGCTCCCTGCACTTCCAGGTGGGGCTTATTGGGAACAGGTGGGGGTGTGTGTATATAACTCCCCCCCCCTCTCCTACAGGGGCGGAGCACGTGTTGTTTGTGGAACCCTCCCTTATCTTATTCCTTCACTATAGGCGTGCCCTCATTGCGCGGTTATGGCACAACTCAGACCGCTTTGCTAGGGTAAGATCTTGTATAGGTATGTACGCAATCTTTCTTGCCTGTCACTAGTACATGTATGGAGCCCCGAACACAATTAAAATGATTACCATTATTACATGCTTTACTATTATTGTATTACTTTGAAAAAAAATCTAACTTTTTAAACAAAATTAGTATGTTTTAAATCACCCTATTTTGACCCCTCTAATTAAACTCTCAAATTTTTCCATATACAGGGCTGCATGAGGGCTTATTTTTTGCGCTGTTATCTGTAGGTTTTATCTATAACACTTTTACATATGTGACTTTTTGATCGCTTTTTATTTTATTTTTCTCGAACTTAGTACGGCATAGTTAACATTATCGTTAGATGTGTATAGCACATCTAATATCTCTGTAATCCGATAAGTGAAGTCACTGGCAGCAGTGGTAGTACAGTGAATCCGGGGTACAAATGAAGCCAGAAATAAGTGATCAAACAATAGCGAGTAGAAAATAATGCTTCAGCACTCACCAGGATCATAGCAGGTTCTTTTATTGCAGAAACAGCATACACATACGGAACAGCAGCAGGCCCGTGGTGGGAAGGGTGTGGGAGAGAAATGCAGCCAAAGCTGCGAGGAAGCGACTAGTTTCGCGGTTAAACTGCTTCGTCTGGCCTTACCTCGTGTCAGCCCAGCGCACACCTATATTGGTTATAGGTGTGCGAAACTAGTCGCTTCCTCGCAGCTTCGGCTGCACTTCTCTCCCACACCCTTCCCACCACGGGCCTAAAAGGTGATAAAAGCATAACATAAAAGGTGATAAAAGCATAAGAATATATACATATATAAAAGTTAAGATTAGACGGAGTTTGGTATAAAATTTGTTTGCCCATTTGGCAGCGCTGGAGGCTCCCGATCAGCGGAGGTTAATCACAGCATCAGAAAGAGGCTGATGTGTGACGCTCGCCATAGCAAGTGATGGGGGTGGATACAATGTAGCGCATAGTAAGCAAAAAGGAGCAAGATGACATAACCTTTGTGAATGAAAGAAATCAAAACGAGGCTATTCACTGGGGACCTGCGGGGAAAAGCAGGGCTTGGTGACAATCCGCCGTTCCATATTAGGAACGTAATCCTAATGTACGGGAACATTCTAAGTATACCGATCTCAGTATAGGGTGTTCCCCTGAAGACAATAGGAGTGTAAAAGAAGACATTACCCTGATGGTAGTGAAGGTGTTTATCCAAGGTGCTGTTGTGGCAGTAAGAGCATCTGATCCTGTATGGGCTCCGCTGTATAAGGTCATGACTAAAAAAGTCTCAATGAGTAAAAAGGGGGATTTGAACATGGTGGCAATTGGTGAATATTGTCTGTAATAGCAACCAGTCCCACAGTGCAGGTTATATAGATGTAAAATATAATAACCAATTAAATATAAAAAATATATATAAAGGAATATAAATAGACCGGTATAGATACGCTACAGATGTCGATCATTCACCTCTATCATCCAAACCCCGGCGGCCGTCCAATTTGGTAATTTCCATATCTATACTGGTCTATTTATATTCCTTTATTATAACAAAATTATCCCATATCTTCATTATCATCAACTTCCAGGACAGTTGCCCTGTTTACTATCACTTATTAGTCCACTGTGGACTGGTGCAAACGGTTCCCTGTAGCGTGACAATTGGTTATTATATTTTACATCTATATAACCTGCACTGTGGGACTGGTTGCTATTACAGACAATATTCACCAATTGCCACCATGTTCAAATCCCCCTTTTTACTCATTGAGACTTTTTTAGTCATGACCCTATACAGCGGAGCCCATACAGGATCAGATGCTCTTACTCCCACAACAGCACCTTGGATAAACACCTTCACTACCATCAGGGTAATGTCTTCTTTTACACTCCTATTGTCTTCAGGGGAACACCCTATACTGAGATCGGTATACTTAGAATGTTCCCGTGCATCAGGATTACGTTCCTAATATGGAACGGCGGATTGTCACCAAGCCCTGCTTTTCCCCGCAGGTCCCCAGTGAATAGCCTCGTTTTGATTTCTTTCATTCACAAAGGTTATGTCATCTTGCTCCTTTTTGCTTACTATGCGCTACATTGTATCCACCCCCACCACTCAGCCTCGTTTTGATTTTCTTCATTCACTAAAGTTTTTGTCTACTATGCGCTACATTTTATCCACCCCCATCACTCGCTATGGCGAGCGTCACACATCAGCCTCTTTCTGATGCCGTGATTAACCTCCGCTGATCGGGAGCCTCCAGCGCTGCCAAATGGGCAAACATATACATTTTATACCAAACTCCGTCTAATCTTAACTTTTATATGTATATATTCTTATGCTTTTATCACCTTTTATGTTGTATGTTATATTTTGTAATTTAAGAGTAATGTCATTGTGACCTTTCACCCGGAACCATTTTGGGTCCCCGGGTATTTTAAGTGTATGTGTTTGAACCCCTTGTCATATGCCTGAAGAAGAGTCTGGCACAAGACTCGAAACTATTGTTGCGAATAAACTCCCTTTTTATTCTATGGATCTGCCTAAGATTCAGTATTCTACTAGGAGGGGAAGTGCCCGGAACCCAGTCCTCCTTTTATGTGTCCCAGGCCTTTGGTTCACATTATCCTAGACTGTATCAGAAATGCTGAGTGACTAGCTCACTCAGAGAGGACTTCGGAGCTGCTGACCTCATCTTCACCGAGCGAAACTACATGCAGATATAGGTGTTGTGCCCTGTGCCCTGAGAACTTCTGGTAAGCCTACCTAATTATCCTAAGGGGCTCACCTGTCTGAACCATCCGCACTAGGAGCGCACCTCTCTCTTTGTCTTTTTCTCTACATAAGTCAGGGATGCTGGGCAGTGTAGTTCTGCAATATCTGGCCCTTCAAATGTTGCATAACCACAACTCCCAGCATGCCTGGACAGTCTGGACATGCTTGGATTTGTAGCTTTGCAACATCTGGAGGGCTACAGTTTGGAGACCATTACTTAGCAGTCTCCAAACTGTTCTTCCCCAGTTGTTGCAGAACTACAACTCCTAGCATGCCCAGACTGTCCAGGCATGCCGGGAGTTGTAGTTCTGCAACATCTGAAGGGCCAAATATTGCAGAACTACACCGCCCAGCATCCCTGTCTGTCTGGGCACAGCTGTAGGCACACTGGTTGGGAAACACTGAGCTAGAGTCTGTTTCCTAACTCAGTGATTCCAACCGTGTGCCTCCAGCTGTTGCAAAACTACAACTCCCAGAATGCACTGACCGACCGCACATGCTTGGAGTTGTAGTTTTGCTACAGCTGGAGGCACATGGGTTGGAATCGCTGAGCTAGAGTCTGTTTCCTAACTCAGGGGTTTACCACCAGCATGCCTACAGCTGTTGCAAAACTACAACTCCCAGCATGTACGGTCTGTCTTTGTGCATTCAGGGAGATGTAGTTTTGCAACAGCTGAAGGTTTGGGGTGCCCCCCAGGGTACATTCACACGGGGGGGGGGGGGGTTTACAGTGGGTTTCCTTCTACAAGTTTGAGCTGTGGCAAATTTTCTGATGCAGCTCAAACTCCCAGCGGAAAATTCACTGTAAACCCTCGCCATGTGAATGTACCCTAAAAACACTACACTACCACAAAATAAAAAGTAAAACACAACATATACACATACTCCTACACAGTTACCTCTCCTTCCTCCCCCCCCCCAATAAAAATGAAAAACGTCTCATACGGCAATGTTTCTAAAACGGAGCCTCCAGCTGTTGCAAGACAACAACTCCCAGTATTGCCGGACAGCCATAGACCGTCCTGGCAGGCTGGGAGTTTTGCAATAGCTGGAGGCACGCGCCAACCTTGTATCTGGGTCCACGCATTGGCGCGTATATCTGTCGTAATTCAAGGCAACAGTTTAGGGCCACATATGGGGTATTTCCGTACTTGGGAGAAATTGTGTTACAAATTTTGGGGGGATTTTTCTCCTTTTACCCCTTATGAAAAGGTAAAGTTGGGAAATACCCCATATGTGGGCGTGGAATGTTCTGCTGGTGCACAACAGCTCAGGTGTGAGAGAGCGCCATGTACATTTGAGGCCTAAATTGGTGATTTTCACAGGGGTAGTTGATAGTTACAGCAGTTCTGACATGAATGTAAAAAAAAAAACACCCACGTGTGACCCCATTTTGGAAACTACATCCCTCACGAAACGTAACAAGGGGTATAGTGAGCCTTAACACCCCCCAGGCCTTTGGCGAATTTTTGTTAAAGTTGGACGTGAAAATAAAAAAGAAATTCCCCTGATGCTGGTGTTACCCCAAATTTTTCATTTCACAAGGGGTAATAGGAAAAAAGCCTCTCAAAATTTGTAACTCCATATGGAAATACCCCATATGTGAATGTAAAGTGCTCTGCGTCAAACTACAAGGCTCAGAAGAGAAGGAGCTCCATTGGGCTTTTGGAAAGAGAATTAGGCTGGAATTTAAGGCCATGTGCGTTTACACAGCCCCCATGCTGTCAGAACAGTGGACCCCTCCCACATGTGACCCCATTTTGGAAACTACACCCCTTATGTAATGTAATAAGGGGTGCAGTGAGCATTTACACCCCAGGTGTCTGACAGATTTTTGGAACAGTGGTCTGTGAAAATGAAAAATGTTATTTTTCATTTGCACAGCCCACTGTTCCAAAGATCTGTCAAACGCCAGTGGGGTGTAAATGCTCACTGCACCCCCTGTTACAACCCGTGAGGGGTGAAGTTTCCAAAATGGGGTCACATGTGGGGGGGGGTCCACTGTTCTGGCACCAAGGGGGCTTTGTAAACTAACATGGCCCCCAACTTCCATTCCCACCAAATTCTCTCTTCAAAAGCCCAAGGCGCTCCTTCTCTTCTGAGCATTGTAGTGTGCCCGCAGAGCACTTTACATCCACATATGGGGTATTTCCATACTCAGAAGAAATGGGGTTACACATTTTTGGGGGCTTTTTCTCCTATTACCCCTTGGGAAAATGACATTTCTTTTTTGTTACGTCCCATGTTAACGAAAGTTCGTCAATCACCTGTGGGGTGTGAAGGCTCACTTTACCCCTTGTTACCTTCCTTGAGGGGTGTAGTTTGCAAAATAGTATGCAATGTGGTTTTTTTTTTTTTTTTTTTTTTTTTACTGTTCTGGCATCATGGCAAATTTGCTCTCCAAAAGCCAAATGTCGCTCCTTCCCTTCTGAGCCCTCTAGTGCACCCACAGAGCACTTTACATCCACATATGAAGTATTTCCTTACTTGAGAGAAATGGGGTTACAAATTTTGGGGGGCATTTTCTCCTATTACTCCTTGTGAAAATGAAAAGTTTGGGGTAACGCCAGCATTTTAGTGTTAAAAAAACAAATTTATCATTTTCATGTCCCACTTTAACGAAAGTTCGTCAATCACTTGTGGGGTATAACGACTCAATTTACCCCTTGTTACGTTCCTTGAGGGGTGTAGTTTCCAAAATAGTATGCCATGTGTTTTTTTTTTTTACTGTTCTGGCAGTACCCTTCTGAGCCCTCTAGTGCACCCACAGAGCACTTTACATCCAAATATGAGGTATTTCAAGTAAACAAGTTTTGGGGGGCTTTTTTTTTTACCTTTTACCCCTTGTGAAAATGAAAACAATGGGGCTACAATAACATGTTAGTGTAAAAAATGGAGATTTTGATTTTTCTCCTCCATTTTGCTGCTATTCCTGTGAAACACCTAATGGGTTAACAAACTTTTGACTTGAATGTCATTTTGAATACTTTGAGGGGTGCAGTTTTCATAATGGGGTCCATCATAGGGGATTTCTAACATAAAGACCCTCAAATTCACTTCTAAACTTAACTGGTCCCTGATTTTGAAATTTTTGTGAAAAATTGGAAAATTGCTGCTATACTTTGAAGCCCTCTGACATCTTTAAAAAGTAAAAACATGTCAACTTCATGATGCCAACATAAAGTTAACATACTGTATTGTATATGTGAATCAATATGTAATTTATTTGACATGTCCCTTTTCCTTTAAAGCAGAGAGCTTCAAAGTTAGAAAAATGCTAAATTTTCTAATTTTTCCTGAAGTTTTGGAATTTTTCACAAAGAAATGATGTAAGTATCGGCAAAACTTTACCACTAACATAAAGTAGAATATGTCACGAAAACACAGTCTTTGAATCAACTTTATAAGTAAAAGCATCCCAGAGTTATTAATGCATAAAGTGATAGAGGTCAGATTTGAAAATAATGCTCCGTCCTTAGGGTCATGTTGGGCTCCGTCCCCAAGGGGTTAAAAAAAATGTTTAGGGGGACTATTTATAGCAATGAAGAGATTGCAAATACTGTTCAGTGCTATGCATGGGCATAGCACTGATCAGTATTATTGGCAATTTTCTTCTCTGGTCTGCTCGATGTCAGACCAGAGAGGAAGACGGCAGTGCCGCAGCTGATTGGAAAAATGCCACTACAGTTTTTGAGCTAAAGTCCGAAGTGTTTTCAAAAGGAATGGGAAATATGAAGAAAGGACTTCTCCTTCCTGCTGAATCCACTTCTGACTTCGGCTACTGTTTTTTGTGGACCATAATACCATTATTAGCTATTGTTCATCTATAAGGATATTCAGAGGAGGGTATAAAATACATGTATATTTCAAAAACTTGACATGGGCTACTTGTATCCATTTTGCTGATGGAAAATGCCCAATAAAGCCTATGGAGAGGTATTAAATGAGTTTCCAGGAAAAACCCATTGATGGCATGTTCATAGGATAGTCACTCAATAGCTGATCAGCTGTGTACCCACATCTGGCGCCACCTCCTACCAACTGTTCTGCACAGCCATGGCAACTAAATGTACAGGAGCTGGAAGCCATTGCTCCTTACATTGTATAGTGAAGTGAATGAGAGCTGTGGTGCATGAGCCTGGTGCCACTGCAGTGTCCTGTTACCCCCATTGCCATGTACAAAATAGATGATGTTGTCATGTGGCTGAGGAAATTCTGCCTAGATCTGTGTCTGTGGTCTCATTTATTACTACTGAGATGTATTACACTGACCCCATAGCATACACTATGATGTCAGTTAGAGCGTAAGGGCTAAATATTTGCATATTCTGCATCAGATGAGTGATCCATTGGTCACATGATATACTCTCCAGTCAGCTTTTATGTAGACATTTCCAAAAAGGAAGAGTCCCCAGTCCAGGCATAGGCAACATTTGGCACTGCAGATGTTTTGGACTACATCTCCTATGATGCTCTTACACATGGCAGGACTGGGGACAAAACCAGCCCTAAAAATGTATGCATACCAGCCCTACAGCACTGTGTCATTGTGCCAGCCAACATTCGGCATACGGGCAGGCATATATATATATATATATATATATATATATATATCTCATATATGTATATAGTCGGCCTCAATGGGGGAGATTTATCAAAACCTGTGCAAAGGAAAATTTGCCCAGTTGCCCATAGCAACCAATCACATCCCTTCTTTCATTTTGCAGAGGCCTTGTTGAAAATGAAAGAAGCAAGCTGATTGGTTGCTATGGGCGGGCAACTGGACAACTTTTCCTTTGCACAGGTTTTGATAAATCTCCCCCAATGTTCTTATAAAGGCCAATGCTCACTTGTAGGAGTTAAAGGACAACTGCAGCATTCTAACACTTATCACCTATCCACTGGATAGGAGATAAGTGTTTGATTGTGGGGGGTCCGACTGCTGGGACCCCCACGTGATCTCCGGAACGGGGCCCCCGCATTGTTTTTTTTTATTTTTTTATCTAAAGCCGAGGAACGTGCTTTCGATTCACCCAAAGTGCAAGAAAAAGTGCAAACGTGTTACACTAAAAAAACGTGCACAAAGGATGCGGTCTATCGCTAGCCCTTCTCCGATAGGAGAGAGGCCCCCCAACAAACCTTACCCTTCGCCTCCGGACCAAAAGGTACCTGCGAGGTTCCAGGTTCGATGTCCCTTTTCGCCGAAGCTACTAGGGGACCACAAATGCTCCCGGCATCCCCCTTGGCGTTAGCCAAGGTATCTGCCCGCAGAGCCGATTACGGTAGGTACCCTGCCAAGCAGGAGTACCCGGGGTGTTTGCAGGGAGGTGCGGAACCTAATGGCCACACACACCTCCCCTAGACCGCCAGGAGGGACACCCAGAAGGGCTACCGCATCCTGACAAATCCTGTGAACACACAACACGCAAAGAGTGACACAGTGTGACAAAAAAGAAATAAATAAGTGAATGTGTGCAGATATACTGCCCGGACATCCGGCCGGATCTATAAAAATTTCTCTGATCCTAGCCAGAAGGCCGGGAATCAAGAGGTGAGTGCCACAAGGTGAAGAGATTATGGTGCCCGTGCTTCAACTCAGTGAGTCTATCCTCCCAGTGAGTTTCGGCACCTCGGGGTCACCACTCCCCGAGGCACAAAAGTACCTCGGCTCTAGACCCTCTCAGCCTCATGGCGAGACCCGGAGGGAACAGGTCACATCGGGGCAGCCGTCGAGCTGATTCCTCAGAACCAGCCCCGGAAAGCCCTGGTACACCTGCATCCTCCATGCAGCACCCATCCCCACCAGCCCCATTCCGGCGTTACGGTACACCGGAATGAAAAACTGATAAGAACAGATACTACACTTGATCTTAGCCAAAAGGCCGAGAAGCGATGTGAGAGCCTCATTGAGAGCACTAATGCGCGTAGCGTCAACCTAGAGAGGTCAATTCTATGCCCCCTCTCCATACAGCTCTATGGGAGAGGTGGGGAGACACGAACGCTGCCTCCCCGCCTCTCCCATAGAACTACATGGAGGCGTGTCGGCCGCAATGTCATGCTGCTGCCGGCATGCCTCCTGCACGGGAGACCACCACGATCAAACACTTAGGGGGATAAGTTGTTTTCTTCCACAGATGCCCTTTAATTCCCATGATGCCAATAGGCAGATGAAACATTTTTTGAGAGATATTCGCTTATCTCCAGTTGTCGGCCCTAAATTCACATACATTGTTGTCTTCCAACATACACAGAAGGAGATGCAGTATGTAGTATCTCCAGAGGAGCCATAAGGATCAAACAAGAATAATCAGTCCTGAGGAAGTGTATCTCCTTACTGCAGTCCATGGACAAGAGTCTGCAAGATCCTGCCAAAACTGGCACCATCAACGAATACCTAAAGAGACTGTGTACAAACCTACAGGTATCGTAGGAGAACAAAGGACAGACTCATGCCTCATGGCTCTTTTCACATGGGTCATCGTGGTCATAAGGGCACATTTCCGTAAAGGTTCCCTTCTCATCTTCTTTAATCCTGAAAGGGTTTTACAGCCTTGTTTTTTAAAAATTTCTGACTAGCAGTCATAAATAATAATAAAAATAAAAAAAAACTGTATTCACTCCTTAACACACCACCACTCCAGCAGGCCATCCTCCAATCAGGACACCCCACAATATCATTCATACACCCTAGGCATAGGTCTGAGCTCTGATAAGATGCCCCATTAGGGGAAGGCTCACACATGGCATTGAAATAGTAGGTCAAACCAAATGAGAAATCTTCACCAAAATAATTTTTTTGCTAATTTTGGTGAATATTACTGCACTTCTGTATAAAATGATTTGAAAATGTGCGACATGTGTACAATCCACTGTAGAAGTGTATGGGTTTCATTTAATCCCATTTACATACATATTGGCTGAATTATGCTGCAGAATTTTACTGGGGATTCTGTAACTGACACCCCATGACAAATAAGTAATAATGTGTAAGCCTGGCCTTACCTGTCTTATTGATGAAAATCCTAGCAGAAATCTTAAAGGAGTACTCCGCCCCTCGAAATCTTATCCCCTATACAAAGGATAGGGGATAAGATGTCTGATTGCAGGGGTTGTTTAGAGCATCGGGTGCAGTGCCGGAGGCTCATGACATCAGTCACACCTGCTTGCGATGTCACGGCCACGCCCCCTCAATGCAAGTCTACGGGAGGGGGCGTGACAGCCGTCACTCCCCCTCCCATAGACTTGCATCAAGGGGGCATGGCCATGACGTCGCAAGCAGGTGTGACTGTGGCGTCATGAGCCTCCGGCACTGCACCCGATGCTCTAAACGACCCCTGCATATATGCAGTGTAACGTCACGAACCTACACCCCGCATCGCCAGTTATCCAGCGCGGAGCGAAGTTCGCTCCGTGCTCTGGATGTCTGGGGTGCCGCCGCTGGGGACCCCCTGCAATCAGACATCTTATCCCTTAGATCCCTTTAAGATGTCTAGGGGCTTAGTACCTCTTTAAGGGTAGGGTCATGTGTCACATTTTGCTGCATATTTGCTGCAGCTGATTTTGTAACCCATTGACTTCCATGGGTAGGAAAATACGGAGCAGCAAAATACGCAGCAGCAAATACAAAGCAAAATACAGCACGTGTGACCCTACCCTAAGATTGAAGTCATAATATAGCACACATAACATACAATATTATGATTAATATTATTATTAGGATTTATATACCACTGTAGAAACTACATGACTGTATTTATTAGAGAAACTGTCTAGCGGAATCATTGCATAGACTTGTAGGAAGAATAGTGAATATGACCTTAGTGTAGTGAATGTCACAAGGAAATACAGAACTGTAGGAATCACATGACACTAGGTCACCCTCCCTAGTGTCTCCGGCTGGATTTCCTTTTATGGTCAGATCTCTAGTGAGGAAAGGACGTTTCTACATTCAGCTCCACCTCTCGGCTTTTACCTTACGTTTCCTGTCAGACATCTATGGTTTGAGTTGACTGACCTCTAGTGGAGAGACTACAGATGACATGATCTTATTGGTGGGAATTGAACCAAATGGTAATTTCTAGTGAGAATTGAAAATATATTTAAAAAATGTGGGAGCTCAACGTAAAAAGAGAAAACCTATACCGAGGATACTGCGTTGCACATACCCATGTGCCAAGAAAGAGTACTAATAGTGTAAAAAGGGGAGGCAGTCCTGCTAGGCTAGGTCAGAGTAAAAGATATAAGGTCAAAAATTTGAAGAAAGAGAGAGAGAAAAAAGAAAACGTGTCTAAAATAGCATAAAATGATAACATTTATTTGGAAAAATGATGTGAGGTCTGCGGCAGGGCCCTTGTCGCAGACTGGTCACTAGATAAAATGGTTACAATGGTATAAAATGCTAAAAATATAAAATATACACAGTGGTATTGCACTTCACTAATTGGACAATGAGACAATGAAAGTGGGGCAATGGGACAGTACAAACAGTATCTGTTTAGTTATACTGTAAAGTCATATTATAAGAGCCAGGATTAATCCAGATGAAAGTACATAGCAAAAAAGTTGATAATCCAATAAGGCAAATTTTCGGTAGCTCTGGAGCCTCCCAGATTGGGGCCCACTATAAATGTTTTTAGGTGCAGAGATACAGGCGATGCCCCCTCTACCCCGACGGCACGGGGACTGAATGCAAGAGGGCAATCGCTATACAGTTCAGGCACTTAGTGCCTCTTACCGGCTACAGTGTGCACAGTCAGGTGAGTGCAGCTGTGCTAGCGATCCTGATACAAGTCCCTCTGTCCCGGCGGCACGGGAGAAATGTAGGAGGGGTGATATGATCCGGAGCTGGGGGTCGGAGATGATGGCTGGGAAGCAGCGCGTGGCAGCGCTGTGAAGCCTATCGGTCGTAGCAGCGTATGGCAACTCTGGAGGTATCCTCTCTACCCCGACGGCACGGGGAGCAGGTGAGAGAGTAGGTGAGGACCGGCAATGCGGTAACGATTGTCTCAGATGATGTGCAGGGTTGTCTTAACACCAGATGTGTTTTGGGGAACTGCGTCCCCTTTTTCAATGGTGGAGGTTCAGGAAGACTTACAGTCCTCACCTACTCTCTCACCTGCTCCCCGTGCCGTCGGGTTAGAGAGGATACCTCCAGAATTGCCATACGCTGCTACGACCGATAGGCTTCACAGCGCTGCCACACGCTGCTTCCCAGCCATCATCTCCGACCCCCAGCTCCGGATCATATCACCCCTCCTACATTTCTCCCGTGCCGCCGGGACAGAGGGACGTGCATCCGGATCGCAAGCACAGCTGCACTCACCTGACTGTGCACACTGTAGCCGGTAAGAGGCACTAAGTGCCTGAACTGTATAGCGATTGCCCTCTTGTATTCAGTCCCCGTGCCGTCGGGGTAGAGGGGGCATCGCCTGTATCTCTGCACCTAAAAACGTTTATAGTGGGCCCCAATCTGGGAGGCTCCAGAGCTACCGAAAATTTGCCTTATTGGATTATCAACTTTTTTGCTATGTACTTTCATCTGGATTAATCCTGGCTCTTATAATATGACTTTACAGTATAACTAAACAGATACTGTTTGCACTGTCCCATTGCCCCACTTTCATTGTCTCATTGTCCAATTAGTGAAGTGCAATACCACTGTGTATATTTTATATTTTTAGCATTTTATACCATTGTAACCATTTTTATCTAGTGACCAGTCTGCGACAAGGGCCCTGCCGCAGACCTCACATCATTTTTCCAAATAAATGTTATCATTTTATGCTATTTTAGACACGTTTTCTTTTTTTCTCTCTCTCTTTCTTCTAATTTTTGACCTTATATCTTTTACTCTGACCAGCCTAGCAGGACTGCCTCCCCTTTTTACACTAATAATTTCTAGTGAGACCTCAACTGCACCTTCAATGGAGTGAAACATCAGCAGCTCAGAAAATGTACCTACTCTATTAACTATTTCCTGACCTGAAATTTAGTTATTGGGCTTACCAAATTTAGTTTTTGGCCTTACGCTTTCTTCCTTCTTACCTTCTTATACCCATAATGTTTTTATTCTTCCACTGCCAGCGTCATATGAGGGCTTATATTTGTTTTTGCCAGATAATTTCTTTTATGGACTGCTGCCCTTCAGGCTAAGTTTCTAAAAAAAAAAAAAAAAATCCCCAAGAAACTCTAAAAGTGCCGAACAGCGTTTTTTTTTTTTTTTTTTTTTTAAGCAAGCACCCAGGTTGGTAGGGTGCCAATAGGGAATTAAAAAATGCCAAACTCACTTTGTGTTTTTTGGGTTTGGCATTTTTTCCCTGCTTTCAGGTGTTCTTGGGAAACTGTCTGTTTCTCAAAAAGGCAGCATGCTGAGACTATGACATTTTTTTGCTGGCAAAACGCCATAGTTACAGCATCTACAGAGGTAAGTAGTGATATATAGTGCTGCACTGTCCCTGCTACTAGCTTGGTTGAGCTGTGCCTGCAGCTATACAACCGCAGGTACAGCTCAGGTGTGGCAGGACATATACAATGTACAGGGTGGGCCATATATATGGATACACCTTAATGAAATGGGAATGGTTGGTGATATTAACTTCCTGTTTGTGGCACATTAGTATATGTGAGGGGGGAAACTTTTCAAGATGGGTGGTGACCATGGTGGCCATTTTGAAGTTGGCCATTTTGAATCCAACTTTTGTTTTTTCAATAGGAAGAGGGTCATGTGACACATCAAACTTATTGGGAATTTCACAAGAAAAACAATAATGTGCTTGGTGTTAACATAACTTTATTCTTTCATGAGTTATTTACAAGTTTCTGACCACTTACAAAATGTGTTCAATGTGCTGCCCATTGTGTTGGATTGTCATTGCAACCCTCTTCTCCCACTCTTCACACACTGATAGCAACACTGCAGGAGAAATGCTAGCACAGGCTTCCAGTATCCGTAGTTTCAGGTTTATGCACTGAAGCTGGCACGTTCCCTGAGTTTTTCCAGCAAGATGGTGCACCACCACATTATGGGTGTCAGGTCCGAGCATTCCTAGATGAACAGTTTCCTGGAAAGTGGATTGGTCGTCGTGGGCCAGTTGAATGGCCCCCAAGGTCTCCCGATCTGACCCCCTTAGACTTTTATCTTTGGGGTCATCTGAAGGCAATTGTCTGTGAAGATACGAGATGTGCAGCACCTGAAACTACGGATATTGGAAGCCTTGCCTGCATTTCTCCTGCGGTGTTGCTATCAGTGTGTGAAGAGTGGGAGAAGAGGGTTGCATTGACAATCCAACACAATGGGCAGCACATTGAACACATTTTATAAGTGGTCAGAAACTTGTAAATAACTCATGAAAGAATAAAGTTACGTTAAAACGAAGCACATCATTGTTTTTCTAGTGAAATTCCCCATAAGTGTGATGTGTCACATGACCCTCTTCCTATTGAAAAAACAAGTTGGATTCACAATGGCCGACTTCAAAATGGCCACCATGGTCACCACCCATCTTGAAAAGTTTCCCCCCTCACATATACTAAGGTGCCACAAACAGGAAGTTAATATCACCAACCATTCCCATTTTATTAAGGTGTATCCACATAAATGGCCCACCCTGTATATCTCTTTGCCAGCAAGAATATACAGTAAACCAGTGATCTGTATAGATCGTTGGTTTACTCCAATCCCTTGCTGGGCTGTTCATTTTAATGTTGGTTGCCGAACATATAAAATCACCTCTTTATTTCTCAGCTATTTGTCAAGGAGCTGGTGCTGGGTTTCTTAAGTGCTACAGCCTGAAATACCTCCTTGCTGACCCTAAACACCCCCAGCTCCTTCTTGACTGTAAGCTGATCCCTGTATGTAAATTAAGGAACGTCTAGAAGGTGAGTGCAAGTAAGGAAATTGAGCTGCTTGTGATCAATGAGTCCGATCAAAACAACAAGTGTACTGATAAAAACTACTGAATATATCGCAAAACAATTTAGCCTTTATACAGCAATTAAACCCAAATGGATGCGTTATATGAACCACAGAAAATATGATGACAATATAATTACATGCCGTCTAGTAACAGCATATAATAACGGTATGGGCTAATAAGGTGCAATAAATATACTAAGGCCCTAAAAATAAATAAAGGGCAAGTGCTTATAATTTAAATGCCCAAAACTAATAAGCTTAGGGTCAGCAAATAATAGCAATTATGATAAATATAGGCCAAAAAAAAAAAAAAGGAAAAACCGCAAGTCAGCTCACCATCAGTCTGAATCAGGTGTGATCCTCGAAGTAGTCCAGAAGCACGAATGGCCGTGAGACGTGTCTCAAGCTGGTAATGAACACTAAGCAAAAAAATGTGTAAATCCAGCTCCCGACAGAGAAAAATGTGAAGGATAAAAACTACAAAACTTTAATACTATACATTAAAAACTGGGTAGGAACCGCAACATGTCACATAAAATAAGTGAAGTGCCGACACTTTTCGGGCTAGATATTAGCCCTTAATCATGGCAATATTATAAGCAAGCAACAAAGATACAAATACCTGGTGGCGTATGACGGTAAATGCATGAGTGCAAATGTGCATGTCAGGATCCGGGCTAGTGGCTGGTGAGGACACTGGAGGTGGATCATCTGTGCCAGAGAGGCGATGGCGCTGGTCATACTGTGGGATCGGTTCTATGTAGTTACTGGTCTTCACCAGAGCCTGCCGCGAAGCGGGATGGATTTGCTGCGGCGGTAACTACCAGGTCGTGTCCCCCAGTAGTGACTCGACCCCTCTGGCCGCTGAGACAGGCGTGGTACAAAGGACAAGGCAAAGGCAAGGTCAGACGTAGCAGAAGGTCGGGACAGGCGGCAATGGTTCGTAGTCAGGGGCAACGGCAGAAGGCCAGATACACAGGCTAGGCAATACACAAAACGCTTTCTCGGGGCACAAGGCAACAAGATCAGGCAAGGGGAGGAAGAGGAAGTATTTATGCTTTTTAACTTGATTGGGCCAGGCACCAATTAGTGGTGCACTGGCCCTTTAAATTTCAGTGAGCCGGCGCGCGCACCCTAGGGAGCGGGGCCGCGCACGCCGGGAGGAAGACACAGCAAGACCCGACTGGTAAGTGACTCGGGATACGACCCGCGGGTGGGGACGTCCCGCCACGCGGATCGCATCCCCACCGCAGGCAGGGGGACAGCGCTCCCGGTCAGGGACAGTGACCGGAGCGCTGCTACAGGCCAAACGTCGCGAGCGCTCCGGGGAAGCCCTCTTTTTGGAGCCCAGGAACCTTTGAATGAGCTCCTTGTCGAAGATATTGTCCTCGGGCTCCCAAGACCTCTCTTCGGGGCCACAATTCTCCCAGTCAACAAGAAATTATTTTTTACCTCTGACGACCTTGGAGGCTAGGATTTCTTTTACCGAGAAGACGTCAGAGGACCCAGTGACTGGAGCAGGAACGGGACCTTGGGGGAAAAGCGGTTAAGAATGAGAGGTTTGAGAAGGGATACATGAAAGGAGTTAGGAATACGAAGAGGAGGAGGAAGATGGAGCTTGTAGGAGACAGAGTTGATTTGACTTTTGACTCTAAATGGCCCGAGGTAACGAGGACCCAGCTTGTAGCTAGGGACACGAAACCGAATATATTTGGCAGAGAGCCACACTTTGTCACCAGGGACAAAGACAGGAGGAGTTCTCTTCTTATCCGCATGTTTCTTCATGCGAGAAGAGGCCAGAGAGAGCGACTTTTGAGTCTCTTTCCAGATAGAGAAGTCCAGGGTCAATTCATCCACGGCAGGAACTCCAGATGAAGTGGCAATGAGGGGGGGGAAGCGGGTGACGGCCGTACACCACAAAGAATGGAGACTTGGCGGATGACTCAGAATTTTTGAAATTGTACGAGAATTCAGCCCAGGGTAACAGGTCGACCCAATCGTCTTGGCGGGAGCAGACAAAATGTCGCAGGTAGTCACCAAGCATCTGGTTCACTCTCTCCACCTGTCCATTGGACTGCGGGTGGTAGGCGGAAGAAAAATTCAATTTAATCTTCAATTGGGTGCAGAGTGCTCTCCAGAATTTTGAGATGAATTGAACGCCTCTATCAGAGACGATATGCGTGGGAAGTCCGTGGAGACGAAAAATGTGCTAAAAGAATTGCTTCGCCAACTGTGGTGCAGAAGGGAGACCAGGAAGCGGGACAAAATGAGCCATTTTGGAGAATCGATCAACGACCACCCAAATTACAGTGTTGCCATGGGATACAGGAAGGTCAGTGACGAAGTCCATCGCTATGTGGGACAGAGGCTGTTCCGGCACCGGCAGAGGAAGGTGAAGACCCGCAGGCCTCTGGCGAGGAGTTTTGCCACGTGCACAGACAGTACAGGACCGTACAAACTCAGTCACATCTTTTTCAAAGGCAGGCCACCAATAGTGTCTGGCAATCAACTGAATGAATTTTTTTTATTCCACCGTGACCCGCCAAGTGGGAGGAATGACCCCATTTGAGAGTCCGGAGGCGAAGACGTGGAGGGACATAAGTTTTTACTGGAGGAACTGGCACCAGAGAAGCAGGAGCAGCAGAAATCAGACACTCAGGAGGGATGATGTGTTGAGGAGAGGCTTCAGCTTCTGTGGCATCGGTGGAACGTGATAGGGCATCCACCCTGACATTCTTGTCTCCAGGACGAAAATGGATCTGGAAATTGAAGCGGGCAAGAAGCGACCACCTGGCCTGGTGAGGATTTAAGTGCTGGGCGGACTGTAGGTAGGACAGATTTTTGTGGTCAGTGTGGATGGGGATCGGGTGAAGGGATCCTTCCAGGAGATGTCTCCACTCCTCTAGTGCCAACTTAATGGCCAATAATTCACGGTCACCAATAGCGTAGTTCCTTTCGGGAGGAGAAAAAGTGACGTTTTCTCCTTTAGCGGTTTTTTGAAGAAGGACCGCCCCGGCTCCTACCGAAGAGGCATCTACCTCAAGGAAAAAAGGTTTCAGAGGATCGGGTGTAGTCAAGATTGGGGTGGAGGCGAAGGCGGCCTTAAGGCGAGTAAAAGCTTCTTCCGCTTGGGGAGGCCAGGATCTCGGATTCGCATCTTTCTTTGTTAGTGCCACAATGGGAGCCACAATATTGGAGAAGTGGGGGATGACTGACGGTAGTAATTAGCGAATCCGAGGAAGCGCTGGATAGAGCGAAGTCCCGAGGGGCGTGGCCAATCCAAGACCACAGAGAGCTTGTTGGGGTCCATTTGTAGACCTTGTCCTGAGACCGGGTATCCCAGGAAAGGAAGACAGCTACGTTCAAAGAGGCACTTTTCAATTTTGGCATAGAGATGGTTAACAAGGAGGCGCTGGAGCACTTGACAAACATGGAGGCGGTGTTCCTCTAAGTTGGAGGAGAAGATTAATATATCATCAAGATAGACCACTACGCAGGTATACAATAAGTCCCGGAAGATTTCAGTGACAAAGTCTTGGAAGACTGCAGGGGCGTTGCAAAGACCAAATGGCATGACGAGGTATTCGAAGTGGCCATCTCTGGTGTTAAAAGCGGTTTTCCACTCATCTCCTTCACGAATTCTGGTGAGGTTATACGTGCCCCTGAGGTCAAGCTTAGTAAAAATCTTTGCTCCGCGCAGACAGTCAAAGAGTTCCGAGATGAGAGGCAGAGGGTAGCGGTTCTTTACGGTGATTTTATTGAGACCGCGGTAGTCAATACAAGGGCGTAGTGACCCATCCTTCTTGGCAACAAAGAAGAATCCTGCTCCAGCAGGAGAAGAAGACTTCCTGAAGAAACCTTTCTTGAGATTCTCCTGAAAGTACTCCGTCATGGCCTTAGTTTCTGGAGCGGAGAGAGGGTAAATCCTGCCATGGGGCGGTGTGGTACCAGGGAGCAAGTCAATAGGACAGTCGTAGGGCCTATGTGGTGGTAAGGCCTCTGCCTGCTTCTTGCAAAAGACATCAGAAAAGTCTTGATAGGCCTTCGGAAGGCCGGGCAATGGAGAAGCGATGGAGACTTGGCTAGTAGGTACCGACTTAAGGCAACGTGTGTAGCAGGAAGAGCCCCAGGATTTAATGTCCCCAGTGGCCCAGTCGAGGGTAGGAGAGTGACGCTGGAGCCAGGGCAAGCCTAGAAGGATGTCTGAGGTGCAGTTTGGTAGAACAAAAAATTCAATAGTTTCTTGATGGAGAACCCCCACGGTCATGTGCACGGGTTTTGTGCGGTAACGCACGGTGCAATTCAGGTTTTCTCCGTTAACCGAAGAAATGAAGAAGGGCTTGAAGAGACGGATAACAGGGATGTTAAACCGGTTGATGAAGGAGGCTTTAATGAAGTTTCCTGTTGAACCAGAGTCCAAGAATGCCTCCGTAGAGAAGGAGGCTTTAGCGGCTAGAGAAATCCGTACTGGAATAGTTAGGCGTGGAGAGGAAGAATTTACACCTAGTGACGTCTCTCCCACGTTCACTAGGTGCGAGCATTTCCCTGACGCGGAGGACGAAGGGGACAGTCCTTTAAGAAATGTTCAGAGCTCGCACAGTATAAGCATAAGTTCTCATTCCTCCGGCGAGTCCTCTCTTGCTGGGTCAGGCGAGACCGGTCCACTTGCATGGCCTCCTCAGCGGGAGGCACAGTAACGGGCTGCAAAGGATGCTGGAAGAGAGGAGCCAGGCGTAGGTTTCGCCTGGTGCGAACAAGATCTTTCTCCTGGCGGAGCTCCTGACGTCTTTCAATGTAGCGCATTTCAATGCGGGTAGCCAACTGGATAAGTTCAGTCAGGGAGGAGGGTATCTCTCATGCGGCCAGAAAATCCTTAATGTGGCTGGATAAACCTTTTTTAAAGGTCGCGCAGAGAGCCTCATTGTTCCAGGCCAACTCAGAGGCTAAAGTACGGAATTGTACGGCATATTCATTCGCCTACTGTAGAGTCTCCTTGGACAAGGATCAACAAGGCTGTTTCCGCGAATGAGGCACGGGCAGGTTCCTCAAAGACACTGCGGACTTCAGAAAAGAAGGACTGGACTGAGGCAGTGGCAGGATCGTTGCGGTCCCAGAGCGGCGTGGCCCAGGCCAAGGCTTTCCCGGATAGTAGACTGACCACGGACGCCACCTTAGACCATTCTGTGGGGAACTGGTCCGACAACATCTCCAGGTGCAGGGAACATTGGGACAGGAATCCCCGGCACCTCTTAGAGTCCCCGTCAAACTTATCCGGGAGAGACAAGCGGACTCTAGCAGTGGTAGCGACAGCTCGGAGTGTAGGGGATGCAGGAGCTGGCGGAGGAGATGGTTGAGGCTGTGGAGGCAGAAGCTGTTGAATCATGGTGTTCAACTGCGACAGCTGTTGTCCTTGTTGGGCAATCTGCTGGGACTACTGGGCAACCACTGAAGTGAGGTCAGCAAGGCTTGGCAGCGGCACCTCAGCGGGATCCATGGCTGAATCTACTGTCAGGATCCGGGCTAGCGGCTGGTGAGGACACTGGAGGTGGATCCTCTGTGCCAGAGAGGTGATGGCGCGGGTGGTACTGAGGGATCGGTTCTAAGTAGTTACTGGTTTTCACCAGAGCCCGCCCCAAAGCGGAATGGATTTGCTGCGGCGGAAACTACCAGGTCGCGTCCCCCAGTAGCGACTCGACCCCTCTGGCCGCTGAGACAGGCGTGGTACAAAGGACAAGGCAAAGGCAAGGTAAGACGTAGTAGAAGGTCGGGACAGGCGGCAATGATTCGTAGTCAGGGGCAACGGCAGAAGGTCAGATACACCGCCTAGGCAATACACAAAGCGCTTTCTCAGGGCACAAGGCAACAAGATCCGGCAAGGGGAGGTAGAGGAAGTGAGTATTTATGCTTTTTAACTTGATTGGGCCAGGCACCAATTAGTGGTGCACTGGCCCTTTAAATTTCAGTGAGCCGGCGCGCGCGTGCCCTAGGGAGCGGGGCCGCGCGCGCCGGGTGGAAGACACAGCAGAACCCGACTGGTAAGTGACTCGGGATGCGACCCGCCGGCAGGGACGTCCCGCCACACGGATTGCATCCCCACCGCAGGCAGGGGGACATCGCTCCCGGTCAGGGACCGGAGCGCTGCTACAGGCCAAACGCCGCGAGCGCTCCGGGGAAGCCGTGGGACCCGGAGCGCTCGGCGTTACAGTGCATTTGGCATTATACACCACCAGGTATTTATATCTTTGTTGTTTGCTTATAATATTGCCATGATTAAGGGCTAAAATCTAGACCGAAACGCATCAGCGTTTCATGTATTTTACGTGACATGGTACAGTTCCTACCCAGTTTTAAATGTATATTATTAAAGTTTTGTAGTTTTTATCCTTCATGTTTTTCTCTGTCGGGAGCTGGATTCACATATTATGATAAATAAATTAATACAAAATGGCAATGATACTAACCAAAGTGCAAGTGCAGAAGTCATGTGAATGTACCCCCACAAATAGAATTAGAATTATCTGATCCATTTACATGTCAAACAGACCATTTTGGCAAGTTTGTCGAGATATAAATGTCCCAAAAAAGGTCCACTTTGCATATAGACTCATAGCTTTTGCTGTAGCCAAAAAAGAATCTGGTAAAGCTTCTAAAAAAGTTTTTGAAAATGTTCACCTAATAATAAAACAACAAAAACAAAAAATGGATGATGCCTGTAGAAAAGCCCATAAATTGAAGGAGCATACCTGGTCCAACGCTGTCCGAGTTGCTGGTCCTCATGGTGTCCTGTGTCGTCTTCCCTAGTGATGAGCGGCAGGGGCCATATTCGAATTTAGCAATATTTTGTGAATATATGGACGAATATTCATCCTATGTTTGCGAAATTTTCATATTCGCTATGTTCGTTCCCTTTTTTTTTCATGCGAAAATTCATATTGAAATTCGCATAGTGCGCATGCACGATTATATGTTTCACCTAAAAGAAGGGAGGGATCAGTGTCCTCTGGAAGTGCCGATATTCGCGAATATTTGCATATTCGCATACACAAAATATTCACACTTTGGACTACAAGCTGGAATTAGAGAGGGATGATCAATTTTTTTTTTCACATAGTACACATCATTGTTGTGATGTATACTGTGAAGAAAAAAAAACGAATATTCGTCATTACGAATATATATTGCTATATTCTAAATATATGTGAAATCGGGGAGTGCTGATATTTGCGGTAAAAATTTGCATTACGAACATTCGCGCTGAACACCAGTCTTCACTCCTCCTGAACATCGTATCGTATAATTCCTAAAAATCGCTCTAGCCGCTCTGTGTCGCTTTCAGAAGAGATAATAACAGACTGAGGCCGAATGACATTTTCTTGTTTATCAAACTTGAGTTCAGCGATCCTATAGGCTGATGAGATGGTTATCATGGTAACAGAAATGAGGCAAGATATCACTGTAATGTATACAAGTGTGGTGTTACCCATCAACCTGTAGAGATAACATGCAGAGATAGTCTTCTTTAATCGGAAGATGTATCAAAACTTGAGTAGAGAAGCAGTGGAGCAGTTGCCCATAGCAACCAGTCAGATTGCTTCTTTAATTTTTAAAAAGGTCTCTGAAAAATAAAAGCTAAAATCTGATTTGTTGCTATGGGCAACTGCTCCACTGCTTTTCTGCATAGGTTTTGATAAATCTTCCCCTATATGTTTTTTGTTTTCTTGATCTTCCCTTACTAGCTCTCTTATAAATTTAAACCACATTGCAGAATAAAGTCTCACATAATACTATTCGTTATATGTATAAAATTCGTAAGCCCCCTAACAGTCACATTAATTTATTTTGTAGATTCTACATTTATGTCCTTAGTAAATCTTGTTAGCGTATTGCTCAGGTGTCTTAAAGAGGGATTCCTATCTGATGAAGTTACCCCCTATTCACTGGATAGGAAATAAGCTACTTGGTGGGGATCTGACTGCTGGGACCCCCACCAATCCTAAGAATGGTGGCAACATTTTCCCTAGAAGTCAATGGTGCATGTTATGTCACCACTTCCTTCATTTTGTTAAAGTAAAAAAATGTAACTTGTGTATTAGAAACAGCTCAGCCTGGACAGTAACGATATTCAAGAGGTGTAGATATAGAAGGCGGCACTCACCAAGTTCAAGGTAACGAATCTTCTTTATTCAGTGCAAATGGTGCAGTGTCATACATAAAATACAGGAAGACAGGGACGCCGGGTGACCCACCGCACTGGGTCACCTGGCGTCCCTGTCTTCCTGTATTTTATGTATGACACTGCACCGTTTGCATTGAATAAAGAAGATTCGCTACCTTGAACCTGGTGAGTGCCGCCTTCTATATCTACACCTCTTGCATCCCAAAAATATAACTTTTCTCCCATCATTCTGCACTTAATACCCCATAATGACAAAGTGAAAACAGAATGTTAGAAATCTTTGCTACTTTATTAAAAAGGAACATCTACAATATTGCATTGACATAAATATTCTGACCTTTTACTTAAATTCCTTTGAGCTATGTCAGGTTGGATGGGGACTGTCAATGGAAACCATTTTCAGATCTCCCCAGAGATGTTTGATTGGGTGTGGGTCAGGGCTTTGGCTGGGCAACTTAAGGACATTTACATAGTTGTCCCTTAGCTGTTCCTGTGTTGTCTTGGCTGTGTATTTAGGGTTATTGACTTGTATGAAAGTGAACCTTCGGCCCAGTCTACTGCCACCATCATGCTTCACTCTAGGGATGGTATTGGACAAGGGATGAGCAGTATCCGATTTCCTACAGACATGACGCTTAGAATTGAGGCCAAAAACTTCAATCTTGGATTTATCAGACCACAGAATCTTGTTTCTCACTCTGTTAGACCTTCCAGAAGTTTCTCCCGTCTGCTTATAGGATCCTTAGAGCTCAGCCAGTGTATATTTTGCTAGGTAGATAGGAGCTCCCCAACAATTAGCTAGGTACACCCCCTAAAGGTAAATAGAAGCCACAACACACACATTAGCTATGCAAACCACCAGTAGGTAGATAGTACTCCTCTCCACATTAGCTAGGTACACCCAAACAGGTTGATAGGAGTCCCTACCCCTGTTAACCAGGTGCACCCCCAGGTGGGGAACCGCCAGAAGTAGCACCCCCATCATCCGTCAGCTCATGCTATTACCACACGGGGGTAGAGGGAATGGGGGGGGTTGCTGGTGGATGATGGGGGTGTTTCTGCCGGATGATGAGGGGTGCATGATGGGGGGCATTATATGTGAGGGGCGCATGATGGGGTCATTGTATGTGAGGGGCACATGATGGGGTCATTATATGTGAGGGGTGCATGATGAGGGCATTATATGTGAGGGGCGCATGATGGGGGCATTATATGTAAGGGACGCATGCGGCCCCGCCTCACCCAGCTGCTACCTCCAGTGGCCCCCGGATAATTTGAGTTTGAGACCCCTGGTCTAAAATAACAAAAATATACTCCCGGCAGCTCAGTCGAGCTGATCGGGACAATTGCGGTAAAATCACGATGTCCCGATCAGCTAGAACATGAGCGGAGGGTGCCTTACCTGCCTCTGGTGCATCCGAATGGCGATTGATTGCTCGAGGCCTGAAATCCAGGCTTGAACAACCGACCACCAATAACACTGATCATTGTCATGTTAATGCATGGCAGTGATCTGTGTAGAAGATCAGTGTGTGCAGTATTATAGCCACTAGAGGGGGCTACAACACTTAAAAAAAAAAAATAAAAGTGTAAAAAAAAAAGTTAATAAGCATAATTTAACCCCTTCCCTAATAAAAGTAAGAATCCCCCCCCCCTAAAACAACTGTGTAAAATAAAAATAAACATATGTGGTATCGCCACATGTGGAAATGTCCGAATTATAAAAATATATAATTAATTAAACCGCACGGTCAATGGCATACACGCAAAAAAAATTCCAAAGTCCAAAGTAGTTTGTTTTCAATAAGTCCTGTAAATGCAAAAATCATACCGCTAAAAACTTCAGATCATGGCGCAAAAAATTAGCCCTCATACCACCCCATACGAGGAAAAATAAAAAAGTTATAGGGGTCAGAAGATGACAATTTTAAATGTCTACATTTTCCTGCATGTAGTTATGATTTTCTCCAGAAGTGCGACAAAATCAAACCAACATAAGTAGGGTATCATTTTAATCGTATGGACCTACAGAATAAAGAGAAGGTGTAATTTTTACCGAAAAATTTACTGTGTAGAAACGGAAGCCCCAAAATTTTCTAAATAGTGCTTTTTTTTTTTTTTTTTTACTGTTGTCTCACAATCATTTTTTTTCCCGTTTCAACGTAGATTTTTGGGTAAAATGACTGACGTCTTTACAAAGTAGAATTGGTGGCGCAAAAAATAAGCCATCATATAGATTTTTAGGTGCAAAATTGAAAGGGTTATGATTTTTAAAAGGTAAGGAGGAAAAAACAAAAGTGCAAAAACGGAAAACCCTGAGTCCTTAAGGGGTTAAGGGTTTAAGGGAAGGGGCTCATGTAGAGTAGACGCTGTGTATTTGATGCATGCGTGTTTGATGCATTTTCATATTTCAGTGCTAGCAAAATCTATGGGTGTTTATTATTACTCCCATAGACTTTGCTAACACTAAAATTCGCGTGCATCAAACACATTACGTGTAACCCTACCCTAAGGAGTTAAATTGGCCATCCAACAACCCTCTGTTCCTGTCTGTCACTGTGCTGTAGGACGAGGTCACTCTAGCGCCACCTACTGGTAATGACACAGCATTTATAAGAATGGAACAGCTTTCTTCCTGTCTACAAACAACTCAGCAATGTCCCGCTTTGAATGGATACAGCAGTTTGTAACTTTTGTCTTCAATGTATTGAAAAATATTATGTCAGTCTGGGACAGTACTGAGCGCCAGCACCATCAGATCTGCCTGGAGGAAGAAGTCAATAAAGTAGAGTCAGATGGAGCCACATGGAACAGAGGGGTAAGTGCAGCTGTTTCTGGGTTCTGTATATTGCCTATGGCAGTGCCTTCCAAACAGTGTGTCTCCAGCTGTTGCAAAACTACAACTCCCAGCATGCCCGGACAGCCAAAGGCTGTCCGGGCATGCTGGGAGTTGTAGTTTTGCAACAGCTGGAGACACACTATTTGGAAAACACTGTGGTATGGTCTTGTCTTGGAGAAGGGCATATGACCTGTACATCTCATTTTTCTCTTTGTCGGTTTCACGCCTGGTTTTGGCTTAAAATACTGATCAAAATGCTATGTGTGAACCCAGCCTTAGTCTGTTTAGTGCACAATGTAAGAGTAACCTGATACCTTCTGTTCAGAACTTGGACAGACCTGAAAGTCCACTCACTTACACTTAGGTATAGAATGCATTTGAAAAGTTTTCAGTTTTGCCTTTTTTTTCACATTTTTATTATGTGCCTTTTGCTAACATTATAAAAACGAATGAATTTTTTCCCATTATTCTGTACTAAATGCCTCATAATGACAATGTAAGAATTGAATTGTAACCCCTTGAGGACACCGTGAAGGAACCTGGACTTTCAGGTCTGGACAAGTTCTAAACAGAAGGTATCAGGTTACTCTTACTAAGTAAAAACAAAAAGGAAAAATAGCCAGCACAACAACCTAATACACAGGTGCCCGCTGCTGTGGCAAATACAAAATGTACAAAAAAGAAAGTTGCAACAGCACTCTAGGTCAAAACATGGAGGCTCTTAGCGCACTTTTTGATCAAAAAAGTTAGCGTGGTGGATGGGGGGACACACATTTTGATCAAAAAGTGCGCTGAGAGCCTCCATTTTTTGACCTAGTGTGCTGTTGCAACTTTCTTTTTTGTACATTTTGTATTTGCCACAGCAGCGGGCACCTGTGTATTAGGTTGTTGTGCTGGCTATTTTTCCTTTTTGTTTTTACTTTGTAAGTTGGGGGGTGTGGTACCCTCTTTAGCCGTGCACCCCACCCCTCTCAGACTGGAGGTGGTTTAGTCAATGGCTGATCCAACATGTCACACAGTCAGAGGCTATATGCACAGAAGAGGTGAGTTATCATGTTAGGGTCCCATCCGATATGAGGCCACCTCCGCATGGTGGATGGGGGGGGGGGGACACATTTTGATCAAAAAGTGCGCTAAGAGCCTCCATTTTTTGACCTAGAGTGCTGTTGCAACTTTCTTTTTTGTACAGGTTACTCTTACTGAGGGGCATTTACTAAGGGGTTTAGTCATTTTTTTCTGACTATTTTTGGCGCAAAATTGTCGTAATTGCGCCTACCCTATAAATTGTGCGACTTTCCCTAGCAAGAGCTAGAAAGTAAAAAAAAAATTCCCGCTTAATTTACGCAAGTTTTCAGTTTTGACTTGCAGTGGTCAGGAATTTATTAACTGAGACAGTCGCAGTTGCGCAATAAACTGTCGCAACGGCCATAAAAATTGACTAAATTTACTCCAGCTCCAACATGGAGCAGGAAAAGCTCCTGCCGCCCGGGCTCCGACATACTTTCTCCCCGCTACCCTCACTGCGCTACCGGGACACTGCAGTGATTTACATCCCCCCCCCCCCCCCCCTCTCACCTGCCAGCGCCACACAACTCCCATCTGTCTGCTGTTGCAAGACTACAAGTCCCAGCATGGCCTTACAGTGAGGACACGCTGGGAGTTGTAGTCTTGTAGCAGCGGGAGCTGAGCGGCGTGGGCGGGAGACAAGGGGGGGGGGGGTAGCGGGGAGGCCGTATGAGGAGCCCGGGCGGGAGACAAGGGGGGTAGCGGGGAGACCGTATGAGGAGCCCGGGCGGCTGCACTGTAATGTCAGCCCGGGCTCCTGCCCTGAGAGCCATAGGCTTTGGCTGTCAGGCCATGCTGGGAGTTGTAGTTTTGCAACAGCTGGAGGGCCACAGTTTGCAGACCACTGGTGTGTGGTCTGTAAACTGTAGTCCTCCAGCTGTTGCAAAACTAAACAGCTGAAGGGGACCGGCGAAGAAGTTCACTTACCCTTCCGAGGCTCCAGCGACGATCGCTGTCGGAGATCGTCGCGCGGCACTGTCGCGCGGCAGTGTCGTGCAGCGCTGGATCCTACGGAAGCCGGTAAGTTGCGCAAGATTCCCAACCAGGGTGCCTCCAGTTGTTGCAAGACTACAACTCCCAGCATGCCTGGACAGCCTTTGGCTGTCCGGGCATGCTGGGAGTTGTAGTTTAGCAACAGCTGGAGGCACCCTGGTTGGGAAACACTGGCCTAAAACAGTTGGGAAACACTGGCCTAAAACAGTGTTTCCCAACCAGGGTGCCTCCAGATGTTGCAAGACTACAACTCCCAGCATGCCTGGACAGCCAAAGGCAACATCTGGAGGCAACCTGGCTGGGAAACACTGGCCTAAAACAGTGTTTCCCAGCCAGGTTGCCTCCAGATGTTGCAAAACTACAACTCCCAGCATGCCTAGACAGCCTTTGACTGTCCAGGCATGCTGGGGCTTGTAGTTTTGCAACATCTGGAGGCACCCTGGTTGGGAAACACTGTTTTAGGCCAGTGTTTCCCAGCCAGGTTGCCTCCAGATGTTGCAAAACTACAACTCCCAGCATGCATAGACAACCTTTTACTGTCCAGGCATGCTGGGACTTGTAGTTTTGCAACATCTGGAGGCACCTTGGTTGGGAAACACTGTTTTAGGCCAGTGTTTCCCAGCCAGGTTGCCTCCAGATGTTGCAAAACTACAACTCCCAGCATGCCTAGACAGCCTTTGACTGTCCAGGCATGCTGGGGCTTGTAGTTTTGCAACATCTGGAGGCACCCTGGTTGGGAAACACTGGCCTAAAACAGTGTTTCCCAACCAGGGTGCCTCCAGATGTTGCAAAACTACAAGTCCCAGGTTGGGAAACACTGTGCCCGGCCTCCGCCCCACCTTACTGTAAGGGCATGCTGGGAGTTGTAGTCCTGCAGCTGGGGGCAGGGGACAAGCTTGTCACTTGCCCACACATCTCCTGCACCACACAACTACAACTCCCAGCATGTCCTTACTGTAAGGGCATGCTGGCAGTTGTAGTCATGCGGGGCGGGAGATGTGTGAGCAGGTGATAATAAATGTACTAACCCATTTTTTTTGTTTTCTTCTCATTTCAGATCCATGTATCCTGTGGACTCCTTCGGATTCGGTGGACTACTTCGATGACCAGCGTTTTTCTTTGTTTGATTTTAATAAAATGGTTAACGAGGGCTTGTGGGGGAGTGTTTTTTGTAATAAAATTTTTTAAAACCTGTTGTGTTTTTTTCTTACTTTACTAGACAGGCTTAGTAGTGGAAGCTGTCTTATAGACAGAGTCCATTACTAACCTGGGCTTAGCGCTAGCCACAAAAACAGCTAGCGCTAACCCCCTATTATTACCCCGGTACCCAACGCCACAGGGGTGCCGGGAAGAGCCGGTACCAACAGGCCTGTAGCGTCAAAAATGGCGCTCCTGGGCCTAAGCGGTAACAGGCTGGCGTTATTTAGGCTGGGGAGGGCCAGTAACAATGGTCCTCGCCCACCCTGGGAACGTCAGGCTGTTACTGTTTGGTTGGTATTTGGCTGAGAATGAAAATAGGGGGGACCCTATGCGTTTTTTTTTTTTAAATAAATAATTAAATATATTAAAAAAAACGCATTGGGTCCCCCTATTTTTATTCTCAACCAAATACCAACCAAACAGTAACAGCCTGACGTTACCAGGGTGGGCGAGGACCATTGTTACTGGCCCTCCCCAACCTAAATAACGCCAGCCTGTTACCGCCTAGGCCCAGGAGCGCCATTTTTGACGCTCCGGGCCTGTTGGTACCGGCTCTTCCCGGCACCCCTGTGGTGTTGGGTACCGGGGTAATAATTGGGGGTTAGCGCTAGCTGTTTTTGTGGCTAACGCTAAGCCCGGCTTAGTAATGGACTCAGTCTATAAGACAGCTTCCACTACTAAGCCTGTCTAGTAAAATAAAAATAAAACACAACAGGTTTAAAAAAAAATTTATTACAAAAAACACTCCCCCACAAGCCCTCGTTAACCATTTTATTAACATCAAGCAAAGAAAAACGCTGGTCATCGAAGTAGTCCACCGAATCCGAAGGAGTCCACAGGATACACAGATCTGTAGAAGAAGTAACCAAAAAAAAAAAAAAAGTGTAAGTACATTTAGGGAGAAAAAAACTGTGTTAAAAAAATGTAATAAACACACACACACACACACACACTAAACACCGTTTACCACTTCTGAGCCATGACTACAATTTACAGTGATCCCTCAACATACAATAGTTTCAACATACAATGGTCTTTTCTGGACCATCGTAAGTTGAAACCAGACTCAACATACAATGCTACAGACAGTCCAGATCTGTAAAACGTGTCAATGGCTGGAAGAACCAACCAATCAAAATGGGCATTCACTGGTAAAACCCCTGTATTACTGAAGTGTATGCACTGACTGGTGTCTGGTATTACATGTTCTGTACACTTTACCTGTATCAGGGTTAGCTGCTCTTTTGGACACCAGGTGAGGGCGACTCCATTACTTGTTTGGGACATTGCCTGTACTGTACAGGACCCCTGAAGAAGCTCCTGTCCTCTACATAGACCAGTGTTTCCCAAGCAGGGTGGCCCCATCTTTTGCAAAACTACAACTCCCAGCATGCCCGGACAGCCTTTGGCTGTCCAGGCATGCTGGGAGTTATAGTTTTGCAACAGCTGGAGGCTCCCTGCTTGGGAAACACTGACATAGACAGTAATTTACAGCTCCCAGCAGATCTTTATTACTTTTATATGTAAGGATTTGCTTTATCTATATTAGTTATCTGCTTATTTTTCTTTGTCACTTTTTCCTATTTTGGATGACATTTTGGTGCCTTTAGAACCAATTACCACGTTTCCATAGAGTTATGGTCTCAACATACAATGGTTTCAACTTACAATGGTTTTCCTGGAACCAATTAATATTGTAACTTGAGGGACCACTGTAGTTATTGAATTATTTAGATGTGGTGAAAAAGCTAAAAACAAACTCAAAAACAAAAGATCCAGAAGGAAACTTGGCAGCCAAACCTATTCAGACAGCAGGAAAAAGGAACAGACTATTTTTTCTACTACATGAAGTAAATTTCCCACTTTTGCCTATGTGTGCCAAATTTATTAATGCCGTGCAACAATTTAGTAAATTTGTCGCACATAGTCAAAAATGAAGTAGAAAAAAACAGGGTAAAATACAGACTACATAGTAAAAGATTAGTAAATGCCCCTCATAATGTGCAGTAAACAGACTTTTGCGTTTAACATTTTTCCTCCTCGCCTTCTAAGGCTATGTTCAAACGCGGAATTTCTAAATGAAATTCCACGGGACAGAGTTTTAAGTTATTTTTTATTGGAATTTGTAATAAAGAGTACAGTGTTAGATAAAGCAATTAGGTAATGACATAAATAAAATATCAAGTGTTACAAAAAAAAACTATGATGTATAATTTTAGACAAAAATGTAATAAATTTATACATTTGCAAAAAAAAAAAAAAAAAACTAACTACAACAAATTAAAAAACTATAAGGCTAGGTTCACACTGCGGAATCTCCGGGCAGAAAATTTCCAGAAAACTTCCGAGTGCAGCCAGTGCGGAAATTTTCAAGCGGATTTTCTGTTCACAAATTTTGATTCACAAATTCCAAAGTGTGAATTTGTGAACGGAAACCCATTCACTACACAGTAAGTTTTAGCAAGCGCAATTTCCGCCTGCAATTTCAAAGCGGAATTGCAGGCGGAAATTCCGTAGTCTGAACCTAGCCTAAGGCTAGGTTCAGACTACGGAATTTCCGCCTGCAATTCCGCTTTGAAATTGCAGGCAGAAATTATGCTTGCTAAAATGTATAGTGTAGTGAATGGGTTTCCGTTCACATATTCACACTTCGGAATTTGTGAAGCAAAATTTGTGAACGGAAAATCCGCTTGGAAATTTCCGCATGAAGAATGGCGTTGCTCTTTCTTCAGGTGGAAATCTGCGAGGAACACATTGATTGGAGACTGCAGTGTCCGCACGGTCCTAGTGCCGACTGATTTAGCCGGCTCTGGCCGCACTCGGAAATTTTCTGCCCGGAGATTCCGTAGTCTGAACCTAGCCTAACAGTGCAATATAGAAATGTCCGCCAGAAATGCATTGCCGTCTATGAGATGGCGCATTTCGGAGCGGTTCCAGCACCCGCCAGAACATTCTAATGTGCGGAATGTCTGCCTGTGTTTTCCGGGTGGACATTCTGCACATTTTCATTTACATTAATAGCCATTACACTTTCATTTTTCCACCTAGAGCTAATTTTTTATGCAGGATTGTACTGTGTAATGACTTTATTTACCATTT
Organism: Hyla sarda; assembly: GCF_029499605.1. Lineage (NCBI taxonomy): Eukaryota > Metazoa > Chordata > Amphibia > Anura > Hylidae > Hyla > Hyla sarda. The sequence goes on along the minus strand of NC_079197.1, from coordinate 104,251,425 downwards.
AACCTCAAAATATATGTTAAACCTATTTGACCTCAAAATAAATAGTGAAACCACAGAAAAATATTTGTGACATAAAATTGAAAAATAAAACTAAAAAAACCCACAATTTTGCAACCTTTGGTTTAATTTCCACGTATTTCTAGGTTTTGTGTTATTTTACTACTTTCAAAAAAATGATTACTTTTTCTAAGAAAATAAGTATGCTTGAAATTGTTCATGTTCTGACCCCCCATGACACTTGTATTTTTCCGTATTTTTCATCACTTTTTATTTTTGTTTTGGTATATGTAGTGACCAAAAATTGTTTATTTTTTGTTTATGTTATTTATTTCCCATAGGGGACTATTACAATTCAATCTTTTAATTGCAAGCACTAAACAGTGCTATGTTTTAGCATAGCATTCATCAGTGGGGGAAGCTTGACTACTGTGGGGGCTACCTGGCTAATGGGGAACTGCCTGTCTACTGGTGGGGTTACCTGTGTAGTGGACTGCTAATTGCCTAATGGGGGGGGGCTACCTGCATAAAGGGGAACTACCTACCTATGGACACGCCTACCCTACTGCCATGGGAGACAATGGGGAACTTGTCTACCTTATGGGGGATCATATTACCTACCCTCTTTTACTGTGCTGGGCACCGAGTCGGGCATTATTACCATTTGGGAAACTATAGATGGAGATATTGTATACATGTGAGATGGTGGTGGAAAAGTAAGGAGCATAAGATGTTTTTCTTGCACATTCTGCAAAATAGCTGGAAGGAATCAAGCTGCTCTGAAATTAGTGCAGTTGTTTGAAACAATGAGGGATTATTTATGAACGTGTTCCTGCTGTTTTTTTCCCCTCACATTTTGTGCCAAAAAAAACCCCAATAAACCCGACTAACTCTCTTCAAAAGGGGCATGTCCAAGATGAAAGGCGTGTCCCCGACATATTTACTAAGGTTTGCACATGAAATGTGGTGGATTTCAGCTCTGGAAAACCCGACAGATCAGAACAGTTTAAAAAAAAAAAAAGCAAAACATAGTTTTACCTAAAATTGATAAATACCGTGGAAAAATTCCTGTGGGTAAAATAAATAAATTTAAAAAAAACACACAGAAAACTGCACTACAGTATGTGCACTGAAAGATGCTTTTCCATATAACTTTCCACTAGCATATGCTATTTTAATGGGACTCTATAGGTTGATCTACTGTGCTATTGAGTTCTATTAAATTTCATTCATCCAGCCGTCAGGCACAGCCGGATATAGGCATTGCTTGGGGTTTGCACAGCCCCGCCACCACCACACCTATCCAGATTGTTGTGTAGTAAGACGCAGCGCATGCGCCCCTCCTGACGTGCATGCGCCACCGTCCTGCATTGACAGAGGGAGGGCTCGTTCCCGCTGCCTATGTGCTCACTGCACAGGTGCAGTACTAGAGGAAGGGAGGGGCGCATGTGCTGCTGCGTCTTACTACACAGCGATCCGAGCACTAAAAGGAGAGGATAGGCATGGCGGCAGCAGGGGCTTTGCAAACCCCAAGCCACGTCTATCCGACTGTGCCAGACCGCTGGATAAATGTATTTTATAAGTTATAAAAGTTACACTCATGTTATGGACATCTGTAACAACATTGTAGTAGTCTGGAGGACTTTAACTCTTTACTCTACAGAGACCTTGAAGAAAATCCTGTATTCAACAGCTTGGAACAGAAATATCTGAATTTTTCATGTACTCAGCTACATGATCTGTGTTAGTTATATGTGCATTCTTCCTTAACCTTTTTTTTATTTTCATTTAACCCCTTAAGGACTCAGCCCATTTTCACCTTAAGGACTGGGGCATTTTTTGCACATCTGACCACTGTCACTTTAAGCATTAATAACTCTGGGATGCTTTTACTTTTCATTCTGATTCCGAGATAGTTTTTTCGTGATATATTCTACTTTATGTTAGTGGTAACATTTCGTTGATACTTGCATCATTTCTTAGTCATAAATTCCAAAATTTGATGAAAAACTTGAAGATTTTGCATTTTTTTTTTTACTTTGAAACTCTCTGCTTATAAGGAAAATGGACATCCCAAATAAATTATATACTGATTCACATATACAATATTAGGGATCAACCGATTATCGGTTTGGCCGATATTATCGGCCGATATTCACGATTTTGGGCGTTATCGGTATCGGCAATTACCCTGCCAATAATCTGATAATGCCCTGCACCGCGCCGCCCCGGCCCCATTGCCTCCCCCATCCCCGGTTTTATAATTACCTGTTCCCGGGGGCCGGGGTCCGCGCTACTTCGGGCTCCTGCTGCGTCCTGCGTTACGCTGTGTGCAATGACAAGTGACGTGACGCGACGTCACCGTCAGTGTGCACAGTGACAGCTCAGGAGGACCCCACCGGAGCCAGAGGTAGAGTGGACCCCAGGAACAGGTAATTATAAAACCAGGGATGGGGGAGGCAATGGGGCCGGGGCGGTGCGGTGGGGTGTGCGGTGGCGGTGATAGGACTCAGGAGGACCCCCAGACAGGCAGGGGGAGAGAAGCGGGTGGCGGCGGCAGCCTATGGCGCCGCAAAAGCCGCTGCAGTTCATTGATTTAAAGCGCCCGCTGTCGGGGGGGGGGGGGGGGGGGTGATAAATAGCCGATAACTTATGCCGGAATATCGGTATAAGTTATCGGCTATCGGCCCTAACCTCCACAGATTATCGGTATCGGCCCTAAAAAATCGATATCGGTCGATCCCTATACAATATGTCTACTTTATGACTGCATCATAAAGTTGACATGTTTTGACTTTTGGAAGACACCAGAGGGCTTCAAAGTTCATCAGCAATTTTCCAAAAGATTTTCAAAATTGGAATTTTTCAGGGACCAGTTCAGTTTTGAAGTGGATTTGAAGGGCCTTCAGATTAGAAATACCCCATAAGTGACCCCATTATAAAAACTGCACCCCTCAAAGTATTCAAAATGACATTCAGTAAGTGTGTTAACCCTTTAGGTGTTTCACAGGAATAGCAGCAAAATGAAGGAGAGAATTCAAAATCTTCATTTTTTACACTCGCATGTTCTTGTAGACCCAATTCAGAAGGTTTTTCCCCACATTTTAAATTTTTACAAGGGATAATAGGAGAAAATCCTCCCCAAAATTTGTAACCATATCTCTTCTGAGTATGGAAATACCCCATGTGTGGACATCAAGTTCTCTGCTGGCGCACTACAATGCTCAGAAGAGAAGGAGCACCATTGGGCTTTTGGAGAGAGAATTTGGTTGGAATAGAATTTGGGGGCCTTGTGCGTTTACAAAGCCCCCCTGTGGTGCCAGAACAGTGGACCCCCACATGTGACCCTATTTTGGAAACTACACCCCTCACAGAATTTAATAAGGCATGCAGTGAGCATTTACACCCCACTGGAACAGTGGGCTGAGCAAATGAAAAATGTATTATTTTTATTTTCACGGACCACTGTTGCAAAAATCTGTTAGAAACCTGTGGGGCGTAAATGCACACTGTACCCCTTATTACATTATGTGAGGGGTGTACTTTCCAAAATGGGGTCACATGTGGGGGGGGGGGGTCCATCTGTTCTGGCACTATAGGGGCTTTGTAAACACACATGGCCTTCAATCCCGGACAAATTTTCTCTCCAAAAGAGCAATGGCGCTCCTTCTCTTCTGAGCATTGTAGTTTGCCCGCAGAGCAGTTTACATCCACATATGGGGTATGTTACAAATTTTGTGGGTCTTTTTTTTCTCTCCTATTTTTCCTTGTGAAAATGAAAAATTTAGGGTAACACCAGCATTTTAGTTAAAAAAAAAAAAATTTCTTTCATTTTCCCATCCAACTTTAATGAAAATTCGTCAGACACCTGTGGGGTGTTAAGGCTCACTATACCCCTTGTTACGTTCCGTGAGGGGTGTAGTTACCAAAATGGGGTCACACGTGGGTATTTATTTTTTTGCGTATATGTCAGAATCACTGTAAAATCAGCCACCCCTATGCAAATCCCCAATTTAGGCCTCAAATTTGCGCTCTCACTCCTGAGCCTTGTTGTGCGTCTGCAGAGCATTTTACGCCCACATATGGGGTATTACTGTACTCACGAGAAATTGCATTACAAATTTTGGGGGTCTTTTTTTCCTTTTACCTCTTGTGAAAATAAAAAGTATGGGGCAACACCAACATGTTAGTGTAAGTTTTTTTTTTTTTTTTTTTTTTTTTTACACTAACAGGCTGGTGTAGACCCCAATTTTCCTTTTCATAATGGTTAAAAGAAGAAAAAGCCCCTCCAAAATTTGTAACGCAATTGCTCCCGAGCATGGAAATACCCCATATGTGGCCATAAACTGTTTCCTTGAAATACGACAGGCGTGAGACCCATGCACATTTGAGGACTATATTAAGGATTGCATAGGGGTGGATATAGGGGTATTCTATGCCAGTGATTCCCAAACAGGGTGCCTCCAGCTGTTGCTAAACTCCCAGCATGCCTGGACAGTCAGTGGCTGTCCGGAAATGCTGGGAGTTGTTTTGCAACAGCTGGAGGCTTTGTTTTGCAAACACTGCCATACAATACATTTTTCTTTTTTTTTTTTTTGGGGGGGGGGGGGGGAGGATACAGTGTAGGGGGTGTATATGTAGTGTTTTACCCTTTATTATGTGGTAGTAACATAGTTCATAAGGTTGAAAAAAGACCAGAGTCCATTAAGTTCAACCTATAACCCTAATGAGTCCCTACTGAGTTGATCCAGAGGAAGGCAAAAAACCCTCATACTAGAGGTAAAAATTCCTTCCCGACTCCAAATATGGCATCAGAATAAATCCCTGGATCAAGGTTCTGTCCCTATAAATCTAGTATACATAACCGGTGATGTTGTTATTCTCCAAAAATGCATTCAGACCCCTTTTGATCTCTTTTACAGAGTTCACCATGACCACCTCCTCCAGGAGAGAATTCCATAGTCTCCCTGCTCTTACAGTAAAGAACCCTGTCTGTGCTGGTGTAGAAACCTTCTTTCCTCTATACGTAGAGGATGCCCCCTTGCTATAGATACCGTCCTGGGTATAAAGAGATCATGGGAGAGATCTCTGTACGGTCTGATATATTTATATATATATAGTTATTAGGTCTCCTAAGCCTTCTTTTTTCTAAACTAAATAATAACCCTAATTCTGATAATCTTTCTGGGTACTGTAGTCCTCCCATTCCCCGTATTACTCTGGTTGCCCGTCTGTGTACCCTCTCTAGCTCCACTATATCTTTCTTGTACACTGGTGCCCAGTACTGTACACAGTATTCTATGTGTGGTCTGACTAGTGATTTGTACAGCGGTAGAATTATTTTCTTGTTGTGGACATCTATGCCCTTATTGATGCACCCCATGATTTTATTTGCCTTGGCAGCAGCTGCCCCACACTGGTCTCTAGCTAAATTTACTGTTAACTAAGATGCCCAAGTCCTTTTCCACGTCATTCGTCCCAAGTGTTCTCCCATTTAGTACATAATCCCAACCTGGATTTTTCTTCCCCATGTACATTACCTTACATTTATCAGTGTTGATCCTCATCTGCCACTTCCCAGCGCAAACCTCCAACCTATCCAGATCCATTTGTAACAGTGCACTGTCCTCTATAGTGTTTACCCCTTTACAGAGTTTAGTATCATCTGCAAAGATTGCTACTTTACTATTCAACCTCTCTACAAAGTCATTAATAAATATATTAAATAGAATAGGACCCAAGACTAACCCCTGTGGTCCCCACTAGTAACATTCACCCAATCAGAATAAGTACCATTAATAACCACAATCTGTTTCCTATCACTGAGCCAGTTACTTACACACATTCTCCCCCAGCCCCATCCTTCTCATTTTATGCACCAATCTTTTATGTGGCACCGTATCAAATGCTTTGGAAAATCCAGATATACGACATACTGCGATTCCTCCTGGTCCAGTCTGGAGCTCACCTCCTCATAAAAGCTGATCAGGTTAGTTTGACAGGACCGATCCCTTATAAAGCCATGCTGATATTGAGTCATACATTTATTTTTATCAAGATACTCCAAAAATATCATCTCTTAGAAAACCCTCAAACAATTTACATACAGAGGTTAAACTAACAAGTCTATAATTCCGGGGTCACCTTTTGACCCCTTTTTAAACATTGGCACCACATTTGCCATGCGCCAGTCCTGGGGAACAGTCCTTGTTACTATAGAGTCCCTGAATATTAAAAATAGGGGTCTGTCTATTACATTTACTTAATTCCTTTAGAACTCGGGGGTGAATGCCATCTGGACCTGGTGATTTGTCTGTTTTGATTTTTTTGTAGGTGGCACTGTACTTCTTCCTGGGTTAGACAGGTGACCTGTACTGGGGAGTTTACCTTATCTTGCTGTATTTCACCTGGCATTTCATTTTCCTCGGTGAATACAGTGGAGAAGAATTTGTTTAATATATTTGCTTTTTCCTGATCTCTGTTTATAATTTCTTCCTCATCATTTTTCTTCCACTTTCAATTTTAACCTTTTTGCTCTTTATATATATTTAAATAACATTTTGGGGTTAGTTTAACTCTCTTTGGCAATGAGTCTTTCTTGTCTCTATTTTTGCGGCTTTTATCATTTTTTTTTTACATATTTTACTCTTTTTCTCTATAGCTTTTTAATGCTTCTTCACTACCGTCCTCTTTTGGTAGTTTGAATTCTTTATTTTTGGCATTTATTGCCCCCTTAACATTTTTTATTCATCCATGTTGGTGTTCTCTTATTTCTGACCCTTTTATTCCCATAAGGTATATACATCTTACAGTGAGAATTTAAGATATTTTTAAAAGTCTCCCATTTAGTTTCAGTATTCTTGTTTTTGAGGACATTATCTCATTTTATACTGTTAAGGGCTCCTCTGAGTTGATCAAACTTTGCCTTCCTAAAGTTCATTGTTTTTGTGGCCCCTCGAGAGATTCCCTTATTGAATAACAAGTTATAATGTATTATATTATGATCACTATTTCCTAGGTGTCCTTCTACCTGCACATTAGTTACTCTGTCAGATCTGTTGATTAATATTAAATCCAGTAGGGCGCCCCCTCTGGTCGGGCCCTGCACCATTTGGGACACATAACTGTCTTTAGCTATAGTCAGAAACCTGTTTCCTTTATGAGAATTACAGGTCTCAGTCTCCCAGTTTATATCAGGATAGTTAAAGTCCCCCATTATTATCACCTCATTCTGATTTGCTGTTTATTTGCCTGAGTAATTTATCTTTTGCCTCTTCCATTATGTTTGGTGGCTTCTAACAAACCCCTATCAGAATCTTTTTTATTTTTATCTCCATATATTTCTACCCATAATGACTCCACATTATCGTTTCCCTTCCATGTATCCTCCCGCAGTGCGGCCTTCAGACCGGACTTTACATAAAGACAAACTCCTCCCCCTTTTCATTTTGTCCAATCCTTCCTGAATAGACTATAACCCTGTATGTTATCGCACAGTCACAGCTATCGTCCAACCAAGTCTCTGTTATACCCACTATGTCATAATTCTCCTCAGACATCAACCACTCCAGTTTGTCAGTTTTATTGGTCAGACTTCTGGCATTGGTCAACATGCAATTCAATGGTGTATGTTTTTTCTTCCTATGAAGCCTATCCCTATTAACTATTCTAACCCCTCCCTCCGCTCCACCCCCAGGTACATTAATAAGTCCCCCCTCTCTATCTACACTATCTTTCCCCTCTATGTTGTAGGTTCCCTCTTCCCCCCAGTCCCTAGTTTAAACACTCCTCCACCCTTCTAGCCATCTTCTCCCCAAGCACAGCTTCACCCTCCCCATTGAGATGCAGCCCGTCCCTACTGTAGAGCCGGTAACCAAAAGCGAAGTCAGCCCAGTTCTCCATGAACCCAAACCCCTCCTTCCTACACCAGCTTCTGAGCTACTTGTTTACCTCCCTAATCTAGTGTAGTGTAGTGTTTTTAGGTTACATTCGCACTGGCGGGGGTTTATGGTTATTTTCCCTGTAGGAGTTTGCACTGCAGCGGAAAATTTCAAACTTGAAGCAGGAAACTCACTGTAAACCCGCCAGTGTGAATGTACCTGTACATTCACATGGGGAGGGCAAAGTACCATCTGTTGCAAAACTACAACTCCCATCATGCACTGACAGACCGTGCATGCTGGGAGTTGTACTTTTGCAACAGCTGGAGGCACACTGGTTGGAAAACCTTCCGTTAGGTTCTGTTACCTAACTCAGTATTTTCCAACCAGTGGGCCTCCAACTCCCAGCATGTACTGATTGCAGAAGGGCATGCTGGGAGATGTAGTTATGCAACAGCTGGAGGTATGCAACTACAACTCCCAGCATGCCCTTCTTGCGATCAGTACATGCTGCGAGTGACATCCGTTTGCTGTTTGTGCATGCTGGGAGTTGTAAGTTGTGAGTTTTGCAAGATTTAGAGGGCCATGGTTTAGAAACCACCGCACAGTCATCTCCAAACTGTTGCCCTCCAGATGTTGCAAAACTACAAATCCCAGCATGCCCAGACAGCAAACTGCTGTGTGGGCATGCTGGGAGTTGTAGTTTTGCAAGATCTAGAGAGCCACAGTTTAGAGACCACTGCACAGTGATCTCCAACTGTAGCCCTCCAGCTGTTGCAAAACTAAAAGTCCCAGCATGCCCACACAGCAGTCTGCTGTCTGGGAATGCTGCGATTTGTAGTTTTGCAACATCTGGAGGGCTACAGTTTAGAGACCATTGTAGGATCGCCACACCAGGGAGAGAGGATGACTGCCCCCCGCCACGCCGATCGCCGGTAAGGGACAGTTCCCCCTTTCTGCCCGAATTACTGTGGGTGGGCAGAATGGGGGAACTGAACTTTAACCCCTCCGCTCCCGATCTGCTATTGGTCAGTTGTTTCTGACTGACCAATAGCAGGGATAGGAGGGGTGGCTCACTCCTATCCCTTCAGGGTGACCAGGGGTGTTTTGTCACTGGAGACCCAGAATTGCTGCATTGACCGGTGATTTGTGGCGGTCGCCAACATGGGGGGGGGTGGGGGGGTATTGTTAAACCGTTAAACAGATTTGAAAATTAAATATACAAATGTGGGAGCTCTACGTAAACTACAAGGAACCTGAACCGAGGATACTGCGTTGCACATACACATGTGCCAAATAGATACTGATTCAAAAAAAAAATTTGGGAAAATAGCAGTCCTAATAAGCTAGGAAGAAGATTTAGAATAAGGCAGAATAAATAGGAATAAATTAGAAAGGAAGTGTCTGAAAAATTAATTACATTTATTTGACTAATACTGTGAGGCCTGGGGCAGGGCCCTTGCCGCAGACTACTCGCTAAAATAAAGTGTTAAAAGTTGATTATAAACATTTAAAACGACGTTAAAATGGTATTGCACTTATATGGTGGGACAATGGGGGGTGGGTTTATATTCCAATACACGTGATACGATAAGTCCAATAAGCGGTTTTTGGTAGCGCTGGAGGCTTGCAGGTACGAGCCCACTAAGAATACTTATATGCGCAATAGCGCTAAAGATCTATCCTCTATACCCCTGATGGCACGGGGACAAAGTACAAGAGGGTAAATAGATCAAAGTCAGGCACTTAGTGCCTCTTACCGGCTCTGGCGAAAGCAGTTATATGCGCATAGCAGCGCTTAACGGTGATCCGGATTGATGCCTCTCAGTCCCGGCAGCACAGGGAAGGTGTAGGAAAGGTGAAGCTGTCCGGTACAGATGATTAATGCAGGGTCCGCTGTAAAGGGTAATGTTAGTCTGTAGCGTATGGCAGCGCTTGAGGTCTTTGGTGTTGGATCCCTCTCTACCCAACTGCGCGGGGAGAAGATGAGAGGGAAGTGAAAGACCAATAGTGGTGGACAAATAATCCAGATAGTCCTGACTTCTTGTGCGAAGGCAGTCTTGGACCAGATGCATTTCGGGGAGCCACGTCCCCTTTTTCAATGGTGGATATGCAAAGATTTGTAAATTACTTCTATTAAAAATATCTTGATCCTTTTAGTACTTATTAGCTGCTGTATAAAATGGAGAAATTTGGGGTATTGGTGGGGGGGGGGGCGAACTCTGGGACCCCCTGCAATCTTGATAACAAGACTCCTGAAAGGGTTACACCTGAGACCTGCTGTGATCGCTAGTTATAAGCTGGGACTTGACTCCTGGACCAGCCAGCAGATCTGACCTCTTTTCTGTACTAGTCTGAATAGAGTTATACAGAGAAAAGGTAGGAGTAGATTGATAGCTGGGGAATGAATGGCGCGCTACTGCAAACTTCCCCAGCTTATAACTAGAATACGCAGCAGGTCTCAGGAGTGAGACCCATTGTGATTAAGGCTTTTGGCATGTATAATAAAGTCTAAATTGCACCAGGTTTAATGAACTTAACCTTTAAAGCCATTATCTGTATTGCGCAGAAGTATGCTTACTCAACTGCTGCTCCATTCATTGTACAGTGAAACCCTTTTTGAGAAGAACACACGATATTGCCATGAAAAGTGGTCTTCAGTGGGATGGTCTTCTGTAAGACTATGGTCACAATGCATAGTGTATGGTGGACTGAAAAGTCTGGATAAGGGTGTTTTGAAAAAGAGGTGGCCTTTCGATGAGGTTTTACTGCATATGGGCGTGCTGAAGATAGCCAAGGACAGCACTCAACTATCTTTAGCACTCCCTTAGAAACTAAATGGAATATACAATTAAATATCGACTTTTAAACGTTGCATGTTGCGCAATTACAAAAAAAAAATATTTCCAATTTATTGGTATTACAATTGTTTTACAGGAAGGAGAAGACACAGTTGACTCTGGTGGCCTGAAAGATTCTCTGGAGAAAGGTATTTTATCTTCAATATTAACTTTAATGTAAATTTTCTTTAGATTGAATTAGATTGAAGACTAGATTGAATATTACATGAACTGATGAAACATGATATTTATACCATTTACGAAGAGTAAATAAACTATATCTTACAAGAGCTTCTTACCATTGACCAATTTGTCACATGTTCTACAGGGTGGGCCATTTATATGGATACACCTTAATAAAATGTGAATGGGTGGTGATATTAACTTCTTGTTTGTGGCACATTAGTATATGTGAGGGGGGGGGGAAACTTTTCAAGATGGGGGGTGAACATGGCGGCCATTTTGAAGTCTGCCATTTTGAATCCAACTTTAGTTTTTTCAATAGGAAGAGGGTCATGTGACACACTTATTGGGCATTTCACAAGAAAAACAATGATGTGCTTGTTTTTAATGTAACTTTATTCTTTCATGAGTTATTTACAAGTTTCTGACCACTTATAAAATGTGTTCAATGTGCTGCCCATTGTGTTGGATTGTCAATGCAACCCTCCCCCTCCCACTCTTCACACACTGATAGCAACACCGCAGGAGAAATGCTAGCACAGGCTTCCAGTATCCGTATACACTGCTATATACTACTATATACACCGCAGGAGAAATGCTAGCACAGGCTTCCAGTATCCGTATACACTGCTATATACTACTATATACACCGCAGGAGAAATGCTAGCACAGGCTTCCAGTATCCGTAGTTTTAGGTGCTGCACATCTCGTATCTTCACAGCATAGACAATTGCCTTCAGATGACCCCAAAGATAAAAGTCTAAGGGGGTCAGATTGGGAGACCTTGGGGGCCATTCAACTGGAAATGCAAAATTACTACACGATGATGTTTCCCTCTTTATGCACTGAAGCTGGCACGTTCCCTGAGTTTTATACACATATACTAATGCGCCACAAACAGGAAGTTAATATTACCAACCATTCCCATTTTATTAAGGTGTATCCATATAAATGGCCCACCCTGTATTTTATTGTATAACAGGGAATGTATGACCTAGTTATTTTCCTTCCTGATTAGAGGCAGATACTTTGTTTTTATTTTATGATTGTAATTTTTTCGTACATTCTTATGGGGCTGCCATCTTGCCTGAACAGTTTTTCACAGCATATAGTGATTTGCTTTACAGCAGTACCCACGGACCATAGAATAGACAGGACCTGTCCTATTCATATAAATTGAATATGCTACTCAGCATCCTCTTTTTACTTTTTCAGGGCCATTCTACAGAGAAAGGGGCTGCTAAGCTTCCAGTATTGTGAATGGTGTGTTATCTATATACTTGTGTCACCTTTCACTGTACTCTTGTGAGAAGAAGGTCATTAATATGAAACGATCTGTAAAGAACAGGAAGTCTCAGTTAGTTTCAGACCTAGTGGCCAAAAGGGAAACGGCAAGATTTCAGGATTGTTATAAATTCTATATAAGAGAAAAAATAGAAAATTAATTAGAAAAAACATCACCAAAAATTCTATCCTGTGTTCTGTCCTTTTCTGATGACACAGTCCCTTTAACGTGTGGCAGCAAAAGGATGGGTGGGTGGTCCTGCATTTAAAGCATCTGTACAAGTTCAGAGTTTCTCCTACAACAGCCTTATTATCATAAATTAAGGCCTTATGATATGTCTGCTTTAAAGGGGTACTCCGCCCCTAGACATCTTATCCCCTATCTCTCCTACAGCACCCACTGTCATCTTGTGCACAGAGTGAACTTCACTCCGTGCTTGATGACAGGCGATACAGGGGTCACAGCTCTGCCCCCTCATGGCATCATGCCACGCCCCCTCAATGCAAGTCTATGGGAGGGGGCGTGACGGAAGTTCGCTCTGTTCACAAGATGACGGGGTGGTGCAGGAGAGATCACAGGGGTTCCCATTGACGGGACTCCCGCAATCAGACATCTTATCCTCTATCCTTTGGATAGGGGATAAGATGTCTAAGGACAGAGTACCCTTTTAAAATAAACTACCTTTAAACCATGTTGTAAATGATAATACACTTTAAAGAGGTTTTTCCATCTAAAACATTTATGGCATTCTCAGAGAACATGCCATAAATGTCCCTTAGATGTTGGTCTCTCCACTGAAAACTGCATCTATCTTTATATCGAAAGCTCCCTGGTCCCCTCCGGCATGTTACAGCTGATGGAGTTAGTCAGGAACACAGCTGAGGTTGCTGTTTTATCCCATTTGCATAATTTCCATTGACTTAAATAAATGAGTTATCCAACCATAGCACCCCCCCATAGAAATGTTATATAAGATGTGGATTATACTCGCTCAGCTCCTTTTGATATCTCAGATCATGTTCTACAGCCCCCTGCATGCTCCAATGTACTTGCTGTAAATGCCAGATACTTCGGGTATTAGCAGCATAGTGCCCACTGCAAATGCCTACAAATCCTATCCTGCAAATCTTCCCTGCTCATTGAGGCTATCCCTGCATCCCTGTCTGATGCCCTCCTAAGCAGCATAGTGTGACCGTCCCACCCCTTCTTGTCTATTAATATTATATTGGTGCATAGCACAGAGGTCACGTGACTAGACTTAATAGATATGCGCAGAATGATCTACAGTTGTATGGTCTTTGTTTGTGATCCTAAGATGGATCACTATACCATGCCTGTGACATCAGTCCAGGAGGTGAAATTTCCAACAGTGATACTGTGTACGCTGTGTACGCTGCCCAATCATTGTGAGAGCCACAACATAGCGCAGTGGGCACAGCTGTGATGCAAGTCTTTCACGTCACGTCACAAAATGGTGAAATGCAGGGAGACAGTAGGGACATAATGGAATCAGATTATTAAGAACTACACAACTTGCTAGTGGTGGTGATAGCTGTATCTCAGTAAGTAAGAGAAATTTAAACAGTAATGTAACTGTGGTTGGTGGATTACTTTACATATAAAATTGTTTGCCTGGAGGACCCCCTTAAAGTTAATGGGGGTTACACAACTTCCATAAAACAGCTGCCTTGCCCAATTACCTCTGGCATCATGGGGACACCCCCTTAAGTCATATTTACTATGATTTAATAGACAAATAACCAGAATGAGACAATCACAAAAATTCCAATTGTGAAAAATTGATACTATAGATTTTCTTTTCATTTTCAATCATGTGAAGATGTCACAACTTCCCCTTTTCCTAAAAGCACAACTGTCACCAAGAGTATGCTGGTGAAGACGCACACACCGTGCACTAGGGCTTCACAAGCTCTATGCATACCTTTTAGTGGTACTTTAGGCTGCTTTATACTTACAGAATCAAACTTTATAATCCCCTTGAAAGTCAGTCTGGGAGGCGGAGTCCGGGGTCCGCTCTGCTTCAGGCTGCACGACCTCTTTCTGACTATGTCGCACAGTTGATTGACAGGCAGGGCGCGCGGGTAGTAGAGCTATATAAGGCCTCTGCAGGCAGGCAAGTCCTGCCTGTCGACCAACTTTGCATCATAGGCAGAAAGAGGCGGTGTGGCCCAGAGCAGAGTGGACCCCGTGGAGGTGGCCTCATATAGGATGGGACCCCAACAGGTGAGTGAATGTTAGGGTCCCATCCTATATGAGGCCACCTCCACGTGGTGGATGGGGGGACACATTTTGATCAAAAAGTGCGCTAAGAGCCTCCATTTTGTTCACCAAGTGTGCTGCTGCCATTTTCCTTTTTTTACATGTCTTGTACTTGTCACAGTAGCGTGCACCCGTGTATTGGGTTTAAGTGCTGGCTACATTTTTGTTTTATTTTGTTTTTGCTTTGCAATGTTGGGGGAGCGTCTCCCTCTGTAGCCGTGCATCCCCTCCTCTATTTCACAGGAGGTAGTTTTAGGTTGTTAGTGGATCCAGCATGTCGCCCAGCCTGAGGTGAGTGAATGTTAGGGTCCCATCCTATATGAGGCCACCTCCACGTGGTGGATGGGGGGACACGTTTTGATCAAAAAGTGCGCTAAGAGCCTCCATTTTGTTGACCAAGTGTGCTGCTGCCATTTTCCTTTTTTACATGTCATGTCAAACTCATACAGATCTGGTTCTGTGCCCGTTCAGATGAGGAAGACGCCTCCTCAATCTCAGCCTTGACCATATTGGCATAGGTGGGTGCCACGGTGGTCCCCATGGCCGTTCCAGATGTTTGCAGGTAGAATTCTATGCTAGTATGGGCATGGCTGAGATTGAGGAGGCGTCGGTCTATGTATCCCACCACACAAGCCATGTGCTGACGTGGTGGAGGTACATAGATGACGTCTTCCTCATCTGGTCTTGCACAGAACCAGATCTGTAGGAGTTTCTGACATACCTAAACAACATCAATGGCCATATACAGTTTACGCTGACACCTTCCACACACTCAGTCCAGTTTTTAGACACTTTAGTCACAAAATGGGACACTCATTACGGATTTATACATCAAACCCACAGACAGGAATTCCATTTTACGCTATGACCATCATCACCCACGCCCCATGGTTAAATCCCTCCCAATACTTCAAATGCTTAGAGCCTGTCGTATTGTTAGTCTGGAACACAGAGTGGAGCTGGCACTTAACCAGATTGTACATAACTTTACCCAAAGGAGTTATCCTAAACCACTGGTTCTGAAAAGTAAGGAAGAAGTTCTGGCCCTGAACCTTGATTAAGTACTACACCATTCCTGTCAAAAAAATCCCCAATGATCGTATCAGTTTTGTTTCCACCTATAACAGCAAATCTAACTCTATTGCTCGCATAATCACTCACCATTGGCACATTCTTAAAATTAGTTTTCTGCAATTGATGAATTTTAAAGTTATCCTATTATGTCCTACAGTCGCCACCCCTAACCTGCAGGACAAACTTGTGGAAACAGATGTCTCAACGGGTATGGTGGGCCAACAAAGATATCTCACTGTACAGAGCAAGGGCAGTTTCCCCTGCCGTAAAAAAGAACCAATCTTCAAACATCCCACTACAAACAAGGAATATAGGATCAGATGATATCTGACATGTATATCCTAGTACGTAGTTTATATATTGTCATGTCCATGCCACCTTCTTTATGTAGTCGACTACATTTGACTTTAAAACAAGGTTTAATCGGCACTGGTACTTTTATCCACAAGAAACAAATGTACTTACCCATATCAAAACACTTCAAGGAGGTTGGTCATAGTGAAAATAACCTCAGGTTTACCCTTTTGGGCCTTGTAACTGTGTCGAAAAGGGGAGGTAATCAAGTGAGCAAACTGAAATGTTGTGAATTAAAATGGATTCACGAGTTGGGTTCCCGCCTCTCTTTTGGTTTCCTTCACAAACATGTCCATCAGCGCCTTGTTAGGATGCACGGCACATGCGCACCCTCAGGCTTATTTTCTCCTATATAAGATTGGGGCCACTGAATCTGAGGGCACAGTGAATGTGTGCAGACTGTGACACGTCAGGGGGCTTGCCCCGTCATCCATGAGCCACTTTTTGATTGGCTACACAACAACCCTGCGGCAGGGCTCTGTACAGTCGTTCAGCATGATTCACCATTATGGCGTTTTAAACATGGTGAGTGTTTGATCAAACCCCTTCTTCCTCCAATTAGTTTTTAACCTTTCACCTGCATCTGTAATCACCACAATTATCATTGTGTACTGTATGGTGTTATTTATATATACTATAAATTTGAGATACATGCTTGTACATTTACACCTCACTGACTGTATATATATATATATATGTATTGTGGCAGTGTGGCAAGGAAAGAGTGTATTTACTTGGCTCACCCTGCAGAAGCTCTCACCGGCTTCTTAAGTAATGAGGCAGGAGGAAAGGGAGGTGTATATGAGATGGAGACTCAGTCTAATGTGGTCTCTTCCTAGGAGACAGCATGTGGGCTGTAGGGAAGAGACAGAGCCTGTTGAGGAGTACACAGCCCGAGCTATGAGTGGCTCAAAGAGAGTGAAATGAATTGTGAGTAGAAGGTTGCAGGGGGACATATGTTTAACCGGCTGAGGGAAGCTCAGCGGTTGTTAGTCAGGACAAGCTGATCTGTTTAGTCAGTGACCAGACGGTCTAGGATTTTGTTTTGTTCCTGCTTTTTGTTTATTTCTTTCCCTGCAACCTGTCTAATAAAACTGGCAAGGTGCCAAATTTGCATTATAAGCATTTGTTTGCTGGTTTATTGAGAAGAAACTCATCCTGTGGCGTGGTCCAGGACGATCCCAGAGCTAATCCCCAAGACGGATCATCACAGTATAGAAATTGTTTGTATGCACCTTTTCATGTATATTATGCCATTTATTGTATTTTGTATATTAATTGCCTGTTAATTGGATTTTGGATGTGCTTTACATAAATATGAGTACATTGTGTCACCCTGTATGCTTGATGAAGACTGTTCAGACGGTCGAAACATTGCATCGCTCTATATGAGGAAATAAAACTTCACGTAGCTTCACTTGAGTGCTGTGGGATACACATATTTGTCCTGTCTAATACTGCTGCCGCAAAGAAAAAAAAAATGAAAATGTAGCCAGCACCTAAACCCAATACACGGGTGCACGCTGCTGTGGCAAGTACAAAACATGTAAAAAAAGAAAATGGCAGCAGCACACTTGGTCAACAAAATGGAGGCTCTTAGCGCACTTTTTGATCAAAACGTGTCCCCCATCCACCACGCGGAGGTGGCCTCTTATCGGATGGGTCCCTAAACACTCACCTACCTCAGGCTGGGTGACATGTTGGATCCACTAACGATCCAAACCACCTCCTGTGAAAATAGGGGAGGGGATGCACGGCTACAGAGGGAGCCACTCCCCCCAAATTTGCACAGCAAAGAAAAAAAAAATGAAAATGTAGCCAGCACCTAAACCCAATACACGGGTGCACGCTGCTGTGGCAAGTACAAAACATGTAAAAAAAGAAAATGGCAGCAGCACACTTGGTCAACAAAATGGAGGCTCTTAGCGCACTTTTTGATCAAAACGTGTCCCCCATCCACCACGCGGAGGTGGCCTCTTATCGGATGGGTCCCTAAACACTCACCTACCTCAGGCTGGGTGACATGTTGGATCCACTAACGATCCAAACCACCTCCTGTGAAAATAGGGGAGGGGATGCACGGCTACAGAGGGAGCCACTCCCCCCAAATTTGCACAGCAAAGAAAAAAAAAATGAAAATGTAGCCAGCACCTAAACCCAATACACGGGTGCTGCTGCCATTTTCTTTTTTTACATGTTTTGTACTTGCCACAGCAGCGTGCACCCGTGTATTGGGTTTAGGTGCTGGCTACATTTTCATTTTTTTTTTCTTTGCTGTGCAAATTTGGGGGGAGTGGCTCCCTCTGTAGCCGTGCATCCCCTCCCCTATTTTCACAGGAGGTGGTTTGGATCGTTAGTGGATCCAACATGTCACCCAGCCTGAGGTAGGTGAGTGTTTAGGGACCCATCCGATAAGAGGCCACCTCCGCGTGGTGGATGGGGGACACGTTTTGATCAAAAAGTGCGCTAAGAGCCTCCATTTTGTTGACCAAGTGTGCTGCTGCCATTTTCTTTTTTTACATGTTTTGTACTTGCCACAGCAGCGTGCACCCGTGTATTGGGTTTAGGTGCTGGCTACATTTTCATTTTTTTTTTTCTTTGCTGTGCAAATTTGGGGGGAGTGGCTCCGTCTGTAGCCGTGCATCCCCTCCCCTATTTTCACAGGAGGTGGTTTGGATCGTTAGTGGATCCAACATGTCACCCAGCCTGAGGTAGGTGAGTGTTTAGGGACCCATCCGATAAGAGGCCACCTCCGCGTGGTGGATGGGGGACACGTTTTGATCAAAAAGTGCGCTAAGAGCCTCCATTTTGTTGACCAAGTGTGCTGCTGCCATTTTCTTTTTTTACATGTTTTGTACTTGCCACAGCAGCGTGCACCCGTGTATTGGGTTTAGGTGCTGGCTACATTTTCATTTTTTTTTTCTTTGCTGTGCAAATTTGGGGGGAGTGGCTCCCTCTGTAGCCGTGCATCCCCTCCCCTATTTTCACAGGAGGTGGTTTGGATCGTTAGTGGATCCAACATGTCACCCAGCCTGAGGTAGGTGAGTGTTTAGGGACCCATCCGATAAGAGGCCACCTCCGCGTGGTGGATGGGGGACACGTTTTGATCAAAAAGTGCGCTAAGAGCCTCCATTTTGTTGACCAAGTGTGCTGCTGCCATTTTCTTTTTTTACATGTTTTGTACTTGCCACAGCAGCGTGCACCCGTGTATTGGGTTTAGGTGCTGGCTACATTTTCATTTTTTTTTTCTTTGCTGTGCAAATTTGGGGGGAGTGGCTCCCTCTGTAGCCGTGCATCCCCTCCCCTATTTTCACAGGAGGTGGTTTGGATCGTTAGTGGATCCAACATGTCACCCAGCCTGAGGTAGGTGAGTGTTTAGGGACCCATCCGATAAGAGGCCACCTCCGCGTGGTGGATGGGGGACACGTTTTGATCAAAAAGTGCGCTAAGAGCCTCCATTTTGTTGACCAAGTGTGCTGCTGCCATTTTCTTTTTTTACATGTTTTGTACTTGCCACAGCAGCGTGCACCCGTGTATTGGGTTTAGGTGCTGGCTACATTTTCATTTTTTTTTTCTTTGCTGTGCAAATTTGGGGGGAGTGGCTCCCTCTGTAGCCGTGCATCCCCTCCCCTATTTTCACAGGAGGTGGTTTGGATCGTTAGTGGATCCAACATGTCACCCAGCCTGAGGTAGGTGAGTGTTTAGGGACCCATCCGAT